>NC_080644.1:625000-1240000 GCF_027579445.1 Ammospiza nelsoni | reverse complement strand
CCCAACTGGGTCACCCGGAGCTGCTCCTCTCCAGGCTGAGCAATCCCAGATCTCAGGACAGCTCTGCCAGGGTCTCAGTGGCAATGGAAAGGTTGGTCCCAGCTGGATGAAATGCAAATACAGAAGGTGCTTGTCCTGCCCTTGCAGTGCCTGTGACACGTGCCTGCCACACTGAGAGCAGCTGGGAAAGGCTGGGTTTGCTCTCAGCATGGCCCAGCCCCACTGAGCAGCCCTGGCTGCCCTGGGCTGACTGTGGGGAGAGGCTCACACAGAAACTCCTTGGGAAACAAAGAGGGAGAGGGAGCAGCAGGAGCAGGGATCTCCCGGGGCACAACTCTGATTTACACTGCCCAGAGGAACAGAAACAGCACACAACAGGGAGACAGGAAAGACGCCTTGGGCCGGGGCTCTGCTGGCTCCCCTTCGCCTCTCTGCATGTTCCCTGGAAGGTTTCCTTGTGGCACAAACTGCTTCATGTGCATCTTGTTTACTTTTGGCCTGGATCACTTCCTTTGGAGGCAGCCCAGCCCCTGTTGGGAACATCAGATAAATCTGGATCCATTTGAACCTCCCTTTTGGAAGAGGCAGGGCTGGCCTTGTCAACATGTCAGATTAGGAATGCTCCATTTGGTTTAATGGGGCTGGCTTTTGGTTTAATCCAAAAGGCTCCATAAACTTCCATTGTAATTTGTGCTCCAGGGCCTTCAGAACTCACATTCCCCTCCTTGCCTTTCTGGGTTTTTGGAGGTGCTGCTTTCCTTTCTGAGCTGTTCCTTTGCTGTGCATCAGACCAGTTGTATCCACCAGAGAGGCTCCATTTGTTCTGCTGCAAGGAAGGGTTTATCAACCTGAAAACAATACGATTTTTATGATCTGCAATGTTTAAAAATGCATCAAAGAATGAAGGGAAAGTGAAGAACAGAATATTACAGAGGGGTACCTGAGATCACTACAGGATCAATGGGACCAGATTTATTTCTCCTAACAAAGAATTCTCAGCTGTTACTGGTAAGTGATTTCAGACACAATGGAGCAGCAACTTCTGAAAAGTCTCTGTAGTTTTTTTGCTCTTCTCTTACCTCACAGATGGATGAACTCCCCATTATCTAAAGGAGATAAAGAGGACAGCAAAAGGCATCTTTTACATGGGGAACTGTAGAGTTCTCTGAGGTATCCCCACAGCAGGCAAAGTGTTGTAAATACTGAATGAATCAGAAAGGTTCTTGGATATCTGAGAGGATGATAACCACGAGTTTAGTGCTGAGCTGGCACTCAGGACATCTGGGTTTCAATCCCATCTCTGGCATCTCCAGCATCTGGCACCCACACATCCATTGTGTGACTTTGAATGAGCAACCGCCTGCCATGGAGCAGGATAATGACACTTCCTCACGCTCCCCTCTGGTCTGTCTCATCCACTTAGGTGGAAAATGCATCAGCTCAGAGCTGTCCTTCCCCAGCTGGCCTGGGACGGGGTTTGGCCAGCAGAAAATGCGTTCCAGAGATGGCTCAACCCTTTTGAAGGAGCTCAAAGGTTGGGAGGGATCTCGTTCCAAGCCCCGCCATGCACACAGCCGCTGTCCCAGGCTGCCCCGAGCCCTGTCCAGCCTGGCCCTGGGCAGTGACGGGGATCCAGGGGCAGAAGGGATGCTGAGAAAGCACCTTGAGGAAAACATCCCCCACAGCCCCCAGAGCTGGCACAAATAAAGCTGTCAGACATTTCTAATATTTCTCAGCTCTTTAAAATGTGAATATTCATCATTCTTGCAAACCAGAGCCTAATTAGAATCATAAATTATTGCTCCAGTGTAGAGCAGAAGAGCAGTTTGTGTTCTGCAGCTCATTTCACCCCGAGGAGCCCCAGTCACACCTCGTGTGTCCCTGAGCACAGCAATGAGGCACCGAGCACAGCACAGCTTTCACCTTTCACTGAGCATTAAGGGGCAAACCCAAATCTCCAAGCTGGATGGCTTAAATACACCTTTCACTCCCAAAAATGCTTTTGAGGGGGATGCTGAGCAGCAGGGCTGGGTGGGGAGGGTGTTTGTGGCACAAGGGAAGAACCCAGCCCTCCCTAAACTCTCCCATGCCCAAAGGCTGCTGGTTCCCACTGTCAGGGAGAATCTGAGACCTCTGCACGTATTTCTTAAACAAATAAAGGTCTCAGAATCATTTGGGTTGGAAAAACCCTCCCAGAACATCCATTCCAAGCTGTGCCCAGTGCTGCCCACCTTGTCCCCAGCCCAGAGCTCTGAGTGCCACCCCCAGGAATTCCTGGGACACCTCCAGGATGGATACTGCAACCCTCCCTGGGCAGTTCCAGTGCCTGAGCCCCCTTTCCAGGGGGAAATTCCTGCTGTGCCCACCCTGAGCCTGCCCTGAGCCCCCTTTCCATGGGGAAATTCCTGCTGTGCCCACCCTGAGCCTGCCCTGAGCCCCCTTTCCACAGGGAAATTCCTGCTGTGCCCACCCTGAGCCTGCCCTGAGCCCCCTTTCCATGGGGAAATTCCTGCTGTGCCCACCCTGAGCCTGCCCTGAGCCCCCTTTGCATGGGGAAATTCCTGCTGGAATCCTGCTCAGGGTGCAGGGGATGAGCACAGGAGCTCCCAGCCCTCCGTGGTGCCCTTCTTTGCTGGGGATTTGCTGGGCTGGCTGCAGTGCCCTCCCTGGCTGCGTTTGCAATTCAAGGAGAGAGCAAACCCTGGCTGCTCTGGGGTTGTGGCTGCACCTCCTGAGAAGCCCCAGGGAGCTGAGGAAGTGCCCAGAGCCCCTGGGCTAAACAGCAAACACATCTGGAGATGTTTCCAGCTGCAGAAGATTTTCCAGCTTGGTAAATACAGCCAAACACAGCGCTCAGGTCCCTGTGGCCCTGCCTCAGCCCCAGAGAAAATCAAACTGATATTGATGGGCCCAGGGGCAGGACATGGCCAAAGACAGGGCACAAAACAGAGAAATCCAGATTCCCATCAGCTCTGAGAGACCGTACTCACACCAGTGCTGGGAGCTCCTCTGGTCCTGCTCTGGCTCTGAGATCAGTTCCATTCCCATCCCATTTTCAGCTGTTCTGAATAGATCTGCTCAACGTCAGGAAAAATGACAGGGTTTAGTTCCACAAAGTAATAATTAAAAATTAACAGTTCTACTGTGTGTGTAAAAGCATTGGGCCTATTACACCCCATTTAGTAATAATAGTAATAATAACAATAATAATAATTTAAATTATTTTAACTATTTGAAAGTCATACGTTTTCTTTAAGAGAAAAATCTAGAAATCAAAAAGGCACTGTTTCTATTTGGATTTTCATTAGATAAAATACTTCCCCTTTTTAGCCTGTTTTTAGTATAAAAATAGCACCAGGGTAAGAACCAAAACCTAAATCTGTTCTATTTGTGCTAACAACAGTTCTAATTTCAGGCTGCCTCTTTCCTGCATTACATTTTTCTATATTTCCTTTTGAGAGTTGTCCAAGATCATAGCCTTGAATCCAAACCTTTTTCTATTTCCTTGTAGGCCCAGCATCAAATCCCGAGGACCAAATTATTCCCTGGAATTTAAGTGTCTCTGCAATAGATCAAATACATATTTAAGAAAAACCCTTCAGATTATTTGATATGTGCGCATGTTTTAAGAATATGCAAATTTAAAGAGGAAATATGAAATAGTAACAGCTTAGAGTGAGGCATAAATTAAACACCAGTTACTTTAAATTTTATATAAACTATTTCTATATTCTCAAATCGTGCATCACTGCTGCTGACATTGTAGAGGAAGTCAAGGCAGTGATGCTCCAAGAAGCTGGACAGTAAAATGAGTAAATGAGCTTTACTTGGAGCAGAAACAGGCAAAAAGGAAATTCAGTGTATTTGAGTGTCAGTACATCTGTGCTCAATGAGAGGTCTTTCAACACAGAGAGACCAATAAGGAACTGGAAAAGCAAGAAAACTTGTCTTCTTTTTGCCATTTATCCGCTCAGAGGAGGTGTGAGAGGCTGAGTCCGTGAGTCCAAACCTCTGACAGACAGACATGAGGAACAAGCATTGGCTTTCCTGGCTTCCCTTGGCCCATAAAAACCTGATTTTAATTGGAACTTGTGCCTGTGTGAGCTTCTCTTCCTGATGCAGCCAAAGCATTTCAAGACAGCTTCTAACTAATAATTTCAAGCTGCTGTTTTTAAAGCTTTTAAATTGAGTTTCAGGTTTTATTCAAAAGCAGTTTCACACCAACTGGAAGTGAAACCAGGTGTCCTGTAAATAACAGATGCTTTCCAGCATTTCTAACCTAATAAAACCAGAAAACCTGCTCGCCTGAATGGGTGCCTCCTGATTTACAGAATGGATTGAACATTTATCTATCAGGTCTCCTCTCCAAGAGCAGACTTTATAGAGCAAAATAAATCCAGCACATAAAAGTCAACATTTACTAAGAAAGCATTTTGAAAGAGCAAATGCAAAACAGCTTTAAATCTGCTCCTCACCTCTAATGTTTCTGACTCTTGATATAGATCATGACTTTTAGTTGTCATTTAAATAACTTCAGTCAATTCCCTTCAAATATTTCCCTTTCCCTGAAGCAAACAGGGCAGAGGCTGCTGAGCCCCTGCTGCAGCACAGCTGGCAGGCTCTGGGATGGAGCACCAGGATATAATATAATATAATATAATATAATATAATATAATATAATATAATATAATATAATATAATATAATATAATATAATATAATATAATATAATATAATATAATATAATATAATATAATATAATATAATATAATATAATATATATCACATAATGTAATATATTGCATAATGTAATATGTAATATAATACAATGCAATGTAATAGATTATAATTAATATAATATAAATATATAGATAGATTTAATATGAATATAATATAAGTTCGAATTCTGTAACTTACTTGTGTTTCTCCCCAGCCCAGGAAGTGCAGAAGGCAGTTTTGTGCAGAAAATGCCGTTTTCCCTGGCAGCCACGAGAGGGGAGCCTTTTCCTTCTGTAACTCAGGGGAAGTCTCCTCACCTGCCCAGCACAGGGAAGGCAGGGCCAGCCCCTCGGAGTGAGCAGGGCAGCTCGGCATCACTTCCAAAATCAGTAAATTCGTACATCCACGCATTGCGAACGATCCAGCCAGCTCATAACCACAAATGAGTGATGGGTGTGCACTGAAGGCTCTTGGTTCCAGGGCTCTGCCACGAAATGTGGATTTCCACTGGAGCCCCAGTGCTTCTCCTCCCTCACAGAACGGGATGGATCCCTGGGCATCCCGGGGCTGCTGAAAGGTCCCAGTCACAGCCAGCGACAGAGGACAGGCTGGCAGCTCATTGTTGTGGGCTCAGATGTCACCTCTGCTGCCACAGCTCAGCAGTGCCCTGTGCATGCTCTCCTCTCCCTGGTTCATCATTTGGAGATGGGCTTTGCACCTGCAGCGCCAGCAGGGGTTTTTCTCTTGGGGACAACTGCCCTTGGTCCATAAAAGCAGAATTTAAATGGTACCTTGTGGAGCTCATGGCTTCTCTTCCTGCTGCATCCAAAGAGTCAGGCCAGACCTGAAGCCAGCAGGTGAGAGAAACCCCTGTGCTGGCTCAGGGAGCCTGGAGCAGAACTGCCCTGGAGCAGGGGTATCCTGGAGCAGGGCTGTCCTGGAGCAGAGCAGAGTTCCCCTCATTTCCATGGGACACACAGAGCCCCATCCTGCTGTCCCTGCAGGGTCCAGCCCTCTCTGGGGTACAATCCACAGCCCTGGGCGCTCAGAATTCACTGACTAAAGCTCACCCAAGGGAAGGACACTTCTTCCTGTCAACATGATTTGTTTTCAGACAAGAAACTGCATGTAATAAAAAAAAATCTTCACTTGAAACTGGTCCTCGGAAGAGCAAAATAATTGAGATTATGCTCTTTATTTATCATCAGAAAGGGATGAGGTTTTAAAGCTGTTTTGTTCTTCTTTACAGTTGCTGTCAATTCTGACCTTTCCGTGCGACTCATCAGCAGTCTCTTATTTCTCCTCCTTTAAATAAAGGGAAAGAAGTAATGAATTTTAACTTCTTACGTCTCAGCGGTTCTCAGAAGTCTGAGTTAAAGTAGCACTAAGAAAGCTTCAAACTGTTTGAAAAAATTCTCACCCTCACCACTGATCAGCCCTTGCTGTCAATATTTCCTGCCTCATTACCCACAGGTTCTCAGTCGTCTTGGTAGAAGAGACTTGATACAAAAGTAAAACAGAAAATGAAATAATTCAATAAGTGAAAATGTTTGAGGCTCACAGGCACTGCTAACTCACCAGTCTATTCCAGTTTTCCTCAGGACACTTGGCACTATTTGTTTGAGCAGATAACCAGGCCAGCAGCTAGTGTGGCAGAATCTCCCTAATTCACCTCTTTTCTATGTATTTAAACTTCCATTTCTATGTATTTAAATTTCCAGAATACATTGGGAACATACTGAAAACTTTATTTATCTTTCCTATCCAAGCAAAGCAACCTCAGAACTTCACTTTGTATAAACACCAACGAGCAAAGTGCCTCTTCTCTGGTCACCTCAAGGAAGAAAAGCCCCATTAATGCTATTGGTTTGTCACTTTTACTGTCAGGTCAGAAAGCCTTGTTTCTAACAGTATTTCACTGTATTTACCGGTTTCTGCCTGCAGCTCTAACTGGAACCAGGCACAAAATACCAAAACACTTTGGCACTTGCAGAGATTTGTGGGGTGGGAGAAACTGCCCACCCTCGGAGAGAAACAAAGGAAATCTCATTAATATCCATGTCTGCAGGGAGACAGAGGGTTCTGTTTCTTTGGATTTAGCCATTAATCTGTTTTTATTACTTTCATTAGTATTGTCATCCATGCTTATGCTACTTTATACTTTACCAAATTAATTAATGCTAAAGATTAAAATGCAGCTGCCTAAAACATCCTACCAGAATTCAAAATGAAAAAAAAAAAAAAACACAAACCAAATCAGAATTCTAGAAATAAAGTTTTGTGAAAGAATCAGCTCTGAAAGAACTGGTTGAACAACTTTCTTGGCTTTTAGGAGCTGATCTTCAGCAAGGTCTAGGATCTCTGTGCAGTGGTAAGGCAGCAAATCCTTGGGGCTTGTGAAAGCTCATGAAAATGAAGGTTTATAATATTGTTTAATATTGAAATCTCAGCCTTCAGAGATTGAAAATGGAGAGACGAGTGGTTAAATGAGGATAAACCTCTATACTGCACTTAAAAACCAGTTGTGCATCTGGGAAGAGCAGGATGAGAATTTATAAGGCTGCTTTGAGCTCTTACTGAAACACAGCCATCCTGAGTTGCTCAAGGGGATGGGGAAAAGAAGAAGGAGAGAGAAATCAAAAATGCTGGGAGGAGAGCTAAATGCATAAATTGGCATATTTGTGCCTATTTCCATTCTTTTCATATTTCTAAATTAATTTGGTCTTCATAAAAAAATAACGGCAGCCTCAGAGGGAGCTGCGGAGCGTTTCAGGCCATGGCACAGAGCAGGAGCACGCAGTGCCTGGGCTGGAGGGCACACTGAACATCACCCATGGCACGGGTGACACCTCTCATGTCGCAGGCTGCTCCCAGCCCTGTCCAGCCTGGCCCTGGGCACTGCCAGGGCTGCCCACCCTGCCAGTCCCTGCTCTGTGCCAGGCTGGGGGCACTGCCCCTGCCCTGTGTTTCCCGAGTTTGCCATTCCAGGCACGTTGCAGGGCAGGAGCTGCTGGACCTGGAGCTCGCTGGCAGCGCCTCTTCATTAGGAGGAGAGCGATGTGGAACGTCTCAGAGTACTTAACTCCAATTAACTGATTAGCTGCAGGGGAAAGCCGAGCAAACACAAGGCTGTTTGATGTCTGCGAGTCAAAGACTGCCAGCTGTCTCTGTGTGGATCCAGGGACCATCTGGGCTTCAGTGTGGTGTGGAACTTGGGGTGGCCAGGGAAGCTCTGCCCGGTCTTAGCAGATCTGTGGTGCCAAAGCCTCCCCTTGAGGTGCCCTGAGTGCCCGAGGGGGACACAGCTCCAGGGAGGAGAGCTGGACAAGGAAAGCGTGGGGCTGTTGGTGACACCTGAGGGAAAGGATCACTCTGGCAGGAACCTGTTCACAGTAACACCAATAGCTCCCTGCTCAGAGATGAGGCTTTTCACCCACAGCTCACACAGCTCCACGCGCTGCTCCCAGTCTTTAGGGACATTCCACAGGAGTACGACAGCCCCATGGGATAATCTGTGTGCCAGCAGAGCCACGGTGCCCAGCCTGGCACCCCCAAACCACTGCCAGAGCTCCCTTTTGGGCTGGAGCCCTGTGAGAGCACACCTGGGCTGCTGCTGCTCCTGGCTGTGCTGCTCCTCCTCTCTCCTCTCCTGTTTTCCCTTCTCCCCTCCTGTTTTCCCTTCCTCTCCCCTCCTGTTTTTCCTTCCTCCCCTCCTGTTTTCCTTTCCTCCCTTCCTGTTTTCCCTTCTCCCCTCCTGTTTTCATTTCCTCCCCTCCTGTTTTCCCTTCTCCCCTCCTGTTTTTCCCTTCTCCCCTCCTGTTTTCCCTTCTCCCGTCCTGTTTTCCCTTCCCCTCCTGTTTTTCCCTTCTCCCCTCCTGTTTTCCCTTCTCCCGTCCTGTTTTCCCTTCCCCTCCTGCTCCTCGGGTCTGGCTGCGCTGGATGATCCCCGAGGTGTTTCAATGGAAGGTGTGATGCCAGCAGCGAGTTGGGGTGGGTCAGCCAGGTGAGGCCACACCTGCCCAGGGCTGGCAGCAGGGGCAGTGCCAGGCACCAGGACTGTCACCTGTGGGCCGGGAACCGGGGCAGGTGAGCCAGGAGAGCTCTGCTCTCACACCGAGCACACACACAGCACCACACCTGAGCACCACACCTGAGCATCACACAGAGCTCTCCAAGGCCCAGGAGCTGCCAGATTCCCTCCCCTCACTGCCTGCTCCCAGCTCTGCTGTGCTCTGTGTCCTGCAGGAGGTTTTCAGCTGTTCTGGTTATTCCTCAAACTCTCCTTGTCTGCACCAGGCCCTGGCTGGCACTGGGACTGTCAATTCTCATTCCTGCATTTTTCTATTAAATTTACCGTCCTGTTTCTCTGCTTTACCTCATATAACATTTGAGCTTTTCTTTCCCAGCGTTCTTTTAACAGCACTATTGATTCAAATGGATGCAATAAATCGTTTTCAAAGAACATGTTCCTGTTTAAGATCAAATCAGAACACTCAGCCAACTTAATTGTCTTAAAAGGTGTGCTGAGGATCAGTGGTGAAAAGTTTCTTTATTGGATCAGATTCTGATCACAGATTTAATGAGACTTGCATGGTATGAGACAGGACAAATCTGGCCTTTAATATTCACAGTTCTCCAATAAACCTCAGCAATTAGTTTTTAAATAGCAGTAGCAATATGCACACTATTACTTACTGTGAGAGCTTCAAACATTTAGCATAGGATGGTTTTCCTATAAAAATAACTTTTAAACTTTGATTGACAAAGACATTAATAAAATACTAAAAATACCTTCCTGTAGAGAACATAAATGTTATTTATCCCAAGCCATCCTGTGTCCAAACCACACCAAGTCCCTGTGATTCAGAGTTAGACATCTTCCATATATATTCCTAATTTATAGACAGAGTACATTGGATTGCTGGGATGACAGGGATCCAAGATGAGCCTGATACAGAAAAAAGACCAGAAGAGAGCCTGTCCTGCCTCCAATGAAATAATGACACCAGGCAGCACCACTGCCAGGTAAAGGGAGAGAAACAATTCCCAAAGCATCCTGCTAGCTGGAAAACAAACCATTCAGAGATGAGAGAATGATGTTCTGGGCAACAAATGCAACCTGTAAAACGCTCTGCAAACTCCCCAAGTGCTGCAGTGAGTGTGCAATGCAGAACACCAGGACAGCTCCTCCTCCTCCCTCTGACAGTCCCCAAGGAAAGGCTCCTAAACAGCCAACAGGGCTGTGCCACAGACCCTGCTCTGTGCCAATGTGCCACTGTCACATTTTCTGAAAAATCCCCTCACCAGGATTTCTTCTCCTGAGAAACCTCAGGGAAAAAGGAAACCAGTATGATCTCATTTGCTTCTGCTGTGTTTTGCAGGGAGGGTGGGATGCAGGGGGATCATTCTCCATCCCAGGCCTGCTTCACACCCACCCAGAGCGGCTGAATTTCCAAATCTCCCTTTTGTCGCAAATCTCCAGGTTCCTCTGTGCCCCTCTGTGGTGCACAGGAGCATTTTAATGTGTGCAATCCTTAAATGTCAGTGGCGTGGCAAGCAGATGAGTCTTTTATGACAGCAATTTTTCTTTCATCTTTCCTGCTAAAACTATGCAGCAGGAATAAAGACAAGGTTTAGATGGTGAAAAGTGTGGTTTATCTCAGCCATCACAATAATTGTGCCTTTACCCACATGAGGCTATCAGGGCACTGAGGCTCCATCTTCCTTTCAGGGGGCTCCGCTGCAAACTGAGCCGCTGGAGCAGAATCCCCCTTAGTGCTGCCCAGGCTTTGTTCTGGGCTCTTCTGGAGCTGCCCCAGCTGCCCTGGGCACCGAGGGACCCCAGAGCTGAGGGACAGTGCCTGCCCAGCCAGCAGCACAGCCCAGCTGCAGCACAGGGCAGGAAAAGCCATTTTTATCCTGCTGCTCCTCCCACCTCGCTCCCAGAGTTTGGTACGTGGCACTGGCAGAGCCTGCAGAAGGAGCCAGGGATTTAATGAGCATTTGAAAGTTAAATAATTTGTGGATGTGACTGTTCTGAAGCCTCTGTTTGCAGAGAGCCAAAAAAAGCAACATCTCTGTATGCAGAGGAAGCTGAACCTCTCTAAACTTCCCCAAAATCTCTTCAGAAAGTCCTGGAAATGCCAGTTGAGGCAGACAGGCTCCAGTTTGGGAAGGCCACAGACTCAGGACATGTTCTGTTACAGCTGCTTAAGGATGGAGAGATCTGAAATCCACCACGAGTAGATGGAATAGATTTTCTTTGCACCATTTTGAAAACAACTTTGCAAACATTTATCACAGTGGCATTCAGCTGAATCACAGTGAAGCCTTGAGGTGTTTCTGCTGTCAGGCTGAGACAGCACAGAGCTCACTTAAAACAAAATTGTAATAGCATTAAAAGGAAAAAACACACACGAGTAGCAGGGGAAAAAAGAAGGCAACACTTCAGAGGTTGGATGCTGGCCGTGAGATCACCTGGCTGCTTTGCTTTTGTCTGGCTTAGGGATGATTGCTCTGGTGGGAACAGAGCAGCCCCAGCTCTGCCTGTCCCTCTGCAAACCCCTGTGCCCATCCCAGCAGGGAGAGCAGAGCTGGCACCGCGTCAGCACCCAAACCCACTCCCCTCCTGCCAAAGCTCATCAAACACGCCCTGAACAGCGACATCCCCGACCAGGAACAGTGGGAACCGCTCCCCAACCCTCAGCTCTTCCACATGCCCAGAAAGGAACCTGCGATGAAATGACAGCTTGTGAGGAGGAGCAGGCAGGAGCTGTGTCCATGAACCTGCTCACAGAACCTGCTCGGAGCCTGGCAAAGCCTCACCCCTCTGCTCTGCCTGCCCAAGAGAGCTCATGAGCCACTGCAGGAGCCTGGATTAACCCCTCAGGTGATCTCTAATGGAGCTGTAATTAACAATCTGCCTGGAACTGAGCAAATCACCGTCAGTCCTTCAGGCTCTGAGGGAGAGCAGGACTCCTCTGGGGCCTGGTAATTCCAGGGTGGCTGATAAAATAGAAGTCAGGAAGTTGAATAGCTGATGTGTTCAACACAGCATATTTTTAATTTCCCCTGCCTTGTTTGTGACTAAGATCTTTCCCATGCTGAGCCACGGAGCTGCAGCATTATTCACATGCACAATTGGAACAAAGCAGCAAGCAGCTCTCACTAATTCCCTATAAAGCCCGAACAAACCGTGCCATTTGCAATGCAAATGTGATTTCAAGCTTCATTAACGTCCTCTGTAGGGCCTGGTGCCTCGGTGGTGGGACAGTGATGCTGCCCTGCCCCCAGACGTGTGCCCACACCCTGGCACCCCCAGCCCCTCTGCCAGGGGAGGAAACAGGAGCACAACGAGCAGCAACAGCCACCAGCACGAACAGAGCTTGCTGTGCTCCACTGGGAAAGGTTAACTTTCATTTTAATGGGGTAAATCCCTGGTGCACCCAAACAGTGCCATTTCTTCTGCCTGTGCTTCAATAACCTCAGATCACAGCGGTGAGCGGGGATGAAAATGGGAATTAATTTCCTCAAAAACAACCCAGACCACCCCTGTGAGCTTCCTTTTAGTCTCAGGACCGAAAATGAGATCAGATTGTGAGATAAAACCTTTGTGCCAATGGAGATGTGAGATAAGAGCTGTTGTGGCTCCTCCTGTGCATCGCTGGTGCTCCCAGCAGCACCCAGACCCTGCTCCATGCTGAGGAGGAGGATGGAGCAGGGACAGCCCAGCTTTAGGGCAGCAACTGTGCCCATGGCAGGGGCACAGGGGTGACTCCACGGGAGCCCTGCTGGCTCTGCAATGTTTAATGTCCAGTAATTACATTTCATGGAGGACGTGGGAGCAAACGCTAATGGACAGTTTGGAAACAGCACTGCAGAGATTTAAAGGCTGCTTGCAGAGGAAACTCTGCTGGTTGTGTTGGCTTGTGGATTCAGGCTGATGCAATTACACACCAGAGCAGCTTTCCACGAGGGTAACAGAGGTGTAAACTCTGTAACTTAGATATTTTCGTGCACTTTTTAAACTTTGTTGGCAAACCTGGCGAAGTTTTCCCTTGAAGCAAACCCCAGGGGAGGTGAGTGGGGTTTGGCAGTGCCAGGTTCGGGTGGAGCGGCCACGAGGGGTCCTGCTCAACCCAGCCTGTTCTGCACCTCCCTCAGCTGAATGTGACAGAATGCAAATGCAGACAGGCTCACGGGCTGGCTCCAGAGCTGCACGCGCTAAATTTAGGGAATGCAAATACTCCTCTGATTCATCTGCCCAGGGAGTGCCAGTGCAGGGATAAATCAGAGCTGGCCCAGGCCACAGCAGCTCTGGGTCAGCCCAGACCCTGACCGTGCCCTGCCACAGCAGGACCAACACCTGGGCACAGCCAGGCTCTGCCCTGCTGGGCAAGCTGAGCTCCTGCCTGCTCCGGGCTCAGCCAGAGCCTCCCTGCCCTCCTGGCACCCTCTGGGGGTGTGCCCAGGGCTGGCTCTGCCAGCACAGGGGGCACAGGGCACTGCTGGCACTGCCAGGGATGCTGAAGCACTCCCATGAAATGCTGGTGGCACAGCCCACCAGGAGCTCCTCTGGGACAACAAAATTGTGAATGAGGAAATAAAACCCTGACAAATATCTGCCTTTTGTGTGCAGGACCTGGAGCAGCAGGGCTGGAGCTCAGCACTTTGGGAGCTGCTGTGCTCCCTCAACCCTGGGCTTTCCTGACCAAAGCGGCTTTTGCAGCTGCTCAGCCTGCAGAGCACACAGGAGCAGATCCCAGCCTGCAGAGCACACAGGGAGCAGATCCCAGCCTGCAGAGCACACAGGGAGCAGATCCCAGCCTGCAGAGCACACAGGAGCAGATCCCAGCCTGCAGAGCAGATCCCAGCCTGCAGAGCACACAGGGGCAGATCCCAGCCTGCAGAACCAGGACACAGAACAAGAGCAGATCCCAGCCTGCAGAACCAGGACACAGAACAAGAGCAGATCCCAGCCTGCAGAACCAGGACACAGAACAAGAGCAGATCCCAGCCTGCAGAACCAGGACACAGAACAAGAGCAGATCCCAGCCTGCAGAACCAGGACACAGAACAAGAGCAGATCCCAGCCTGCAGCCCAGGTGCAGCACAGCATCCCTGCCATTCACAGCTCACTCTGAAGAATGGCACCTGCAGGCTCACAGAGCCAGCTGGGACAAAAACAAACTCCTCATGTCCCCTGTGAGACCCGACCTTTCCTCTTCATCTGAGAGGATCCCTTAAACCAACGTGAGCCCTTCCCCAGTGCACGCATGCCATTGCTCTGAAAACTTCTATAATCACATCCTGTGAACAAACATGAGTCATGAACCAAACTCTGAAAGCAAACAGGCTCCAGAATGAATCTCCATAATGATCCCATTACCCTGGTGCTGCCCGAGCTCTCCCCATAACTCACTCTGGCATTTCTCTGATGGAGATAAGGGGCAGAAAGAGTCCAGTGGCCAGGCAGCCTCGGGCTGGGGGAGATTATGGAAGGAGACAAACAAACCATTACTGAGGGTCAGCTGGAACCGATCCAGTGACCTGCGGGCAGGGAGAGGCGCAGAAAGCAGGGAAAGGAATTAATTTATTCCTTTTTGTCCCCCAGAAAATGCTAGGAGCTGAAGCATCCAGAGCCAGGCTGTGAGGGACCCAGAGCTCTGCCCCTGTCACTTGTGTGTGTGAGGAAAGCCAGGGTGTGCAGGCAAAGCCAGGAAAGGCTGGGGAGCTGCCAGCACTGGAATCACAGCCCCGGAGCTGGGGCTGAGGGGGGCAAGGCCTGCGGTGACCAGGGCAGAAATGGGAGGTTCAGGAGCTGCTGCTGCAGCCCTGGCTCCTTGCAGAGCTGTTCTGACACAAACCCAGGCTCCCATCCATCACTCCTGACTCCACAAATATCAGTGGGAGCACACTCCAATCTCCACCACGTCCCATGGAGCCAGGTCACCGCTTTTTTGTCAGATCATACCTAAAAGGCATTATACATATATTTATTTCCATCTGTTTTATAGCCTTCATCACCATAGTAACTTATCCTCCTGTCAGGCTGCACTCGGGAGAGGGAAAATCCACATTCCCTCATCGGCACTCAAGGTTACTGCACCATTTCCACAAGTGATCTCAGGAGCCCGTCCTGGCTGCCACATTCTGTGCTCCTGCTGGTGCTGCTGATGGCCTGGGCCTGGGGCAGGAGAGGAAATTCTCCCAGCAGGGCATCAGAAATGAGCTGCATGGAGCACAGAAAACAGCGCTGTAAATCCTTGCATTCAGCTCCATCTCAGGCCACATCAACTGCTCTGAATATTGGATTCTTGTCTGATGCTTAAACTTTAAAAGAAAAAAAAGAAAGAGGCAAGATAGAGAATATGAGTCCAAGGAGAGGCTGCAGGCACTAGTTGCTGCATGTAATCACTGAAAGCTGTAGCACTGTGAATATATTTCTGATTATGTTTCAGTGTTTCATTATTAAAAACGGGCTGCAGTTGATTCATAGTTTTGTTGCAATCAGCTGAAACCCAATCACCATCACAGCACCAAGCACTTCTGAGGCAGCCTGGGGCTGCCAGGGAGAAACACCACTGAATTCCCAGGGCCCTGCACCTCCCCGGGGGCAAACGGCTCATGGGTTTGGGAATTTTCTACAAAACTTCAGCGTTGGGTTTGCCCTTCCCAGAGCAGCAGCTCCCTGAGCACAGCCCTGCATCCCAGCATCACCTGAGAGCTCCATGGGCACAGCCCTGCATCCCAGCATGTTCTGAGAGCTCCATGAGCACAGCCCTGCATCCCAGCATGTCCAGAGCTGCCATCCCTGAGCACAGCCCTGCATCCCAGCATCACCTGAGAGCTCCCTGAGCACAGCCCTGCATCCCAGCATCACCTGAGAGCTCCCTGAGCACAGCCCTGCATCCCAGCATGTTCTGAGAGCTCCCTGAGCACAGCCCTGCATCCCAGCATCACCTGAGAGCTCCCTGAGCACAGCCCTGCATCCCAGCATCACCTGAGAGCTCCATGGGCACAGCCCTGCATCCCAGCATCACCTGAGAGCTCCCTGAGCACAGCCCTGCATCCCAGCATCACCTGAGAGCTCCCTGAGCACAGCCCTGCATCCCAGCATCTCCAGAGCTGCCATCCCTGAGCACAGCCCTGCATCCCAGCATCACCTGAGAGCTCCATGGGCACAGCCCTGCATCCCAGCATGTTCTGAGAGCTCCATGAGCACAGCCCTGCATCCCAGCATGTCCAGAGCTGCCATCCTTCCCCAGAGCAGAGCAGCCTCTGCTGGGCTCCTGCAGAGCCCCCGGGCAAACCTCCCCTCTCCTCCTCCTCCTCTCCTCTCTCCCGCCCAACCTGTTCTCAGCAATTCCCATCAGGCACACCGAGGGGTAGCAGCAGGGTGGGGAACAGCGTTTGTATTTTTGCCAGACGTTGAGCAGGAGCAGCAGGAGCAATAATGGCTTGTCACTCTGCCCATCCCTCTTCCTTCCCTCCCTCCAACCTGTCACTTAGCTTTGGGGTTGCCCACGCAAAGAAGCAGGAAATTACTGCCATTTCCCTGAATATCAGACAATTTATCCTGTACCTTTGGTGGGTTCTTCCTACACAATTACAGCCCAAAGGGTGTCGGTGAAGTTGTTAAGAGTGTGGCAAGAATCCACAAATCATTAATCCAGTCCTGTGTTCCACCTCTAATTAGAGGCAATTTGCATTGCTCCATACACACATTGGTGCCAAGAGCACTCAGGCTGAGGAAGAAGATGGATCTGAGCATCATTTGAAGCTCGAGGGGCAGCAGGGGGAGGAGGGAAGGGAAAGGGGTGAGCAGGGATGGGGCAGGAGGGAAACAGAGCCCCACTTCATGTTCCTGTCCTTCCCCAGGGCTGTCAGTGAAGTCACATCTCCACTGGCAACATCACAACCGTCTCCACAGCAACAAATGTGATGCTGCAGATCGCTGAAATATCTATTTTTGAAAAGGTAGGAGGAAAACACAAATGTGGAGCATGTAGGGGTTGAACAGCCACACAAGCCTAATGACTATAATGGGAGGTGCACAAAAATACTGAGAGAGGAGCTGAGCAAAACCCCCTCTTGCAAACTCCTTGCTGGGCCCCTCAACACCTCAGGGCAGAGAGCAGAGGTGTCCCGGGGCACCAAAGCCCCTGACCCCTCAGTGTCCCTGTCCCTGCTGGACGTCCCCAGCCCAGCAAGGCCAGGCAGGAGCTGGGAACCCTCTGGGTGCCAGGCCCAGCTGAGCCAAGGAAAGCCAGGATTACACCGGGTTAAAGTGCAATTACTCCCCAGGAAAGGACCTAAAAGGGATTTGCATCCATAAAACACAAAGGGAATAAAGTGAAGGGAGACTTGTTTCCAGTCTAATTTAGATGTAGCCGAGGGCTGTGAGCAGCGCCGCCCCCAGGCTCCTTCAGCTGCTGCTGGAACTTGGAGGAAGTTTCTGCTGTGATTTTTGTGCCATCCAAGGTTAAAGCGCGCCTGCAGGTTAGCAGCTCTGGGAAACGCTTCTGACACTTTGGACAGAACCTTAAAGAGCTCTTCAAAGGCAAAGAGGTGTGAATGCTGAGTCTGTTTGACAGGCTCTGTGCCAAACCTTCTGTGCCAGACCTTCCTGTGCCAAACCTTTCTGTGCCAGACCTTCCTGTGCCAGACCTTCCTGTGCCAAACCTTCCTGTGCCAGACCTTCCTGTGCCAGACCTTCCTGTGCCAGACCTTCCTGTGCCAGACCTTCCTGTGCCAAACCTTCCTGTGCCAGACCTTCCTGTGCCAGACCTTCCTGCTGGGGTCAGGGCTCTGAGCATGGGATCCCATCACCTCCTCAGCAGGGTGGAGCACTCAGGAGGAAAGACAAGAGCCCTTATCTCTCCCTGGGGACACGGCCTTGCTCCCAGCAGAGCTCCAGGGCCACTCAGGCTGTGGGCTTGGGGCTGTGACATAATTAATTATTCCTTCCTGAGGCAGCTCCCTGAAAAGCCATTTCCTCAGGAGATGCAGGAGGGGAGGTGGAGGCCCCAAAGTGGGAGGTAGATGCTCCCTCTGTGAAGCATTATGAATAAATAAGAGAATTAAGAATAAATAAGAATAAATAACCTCCACAGTCTGATGTGGTTGTGAAGAGGATATGGATTGTCAGTGCAGTTTCTGCATCCCCTCTCCTGGAATTGTCCTTAATCACAAGAAGCTTCAGAAATTGGCATTTCCCTATGCCCTTTGTACCATGGCAGGGGTCTCTTAAGTAAAAGGTCACAATTCAACACATAATTCTGTAAGCTAAAATTTAAATGCTTAATTTATATTGCTAACTTAAGCAAACCCCCAAAACCTCCATTTCCTCTGCTCCTCCAAGCTCCCTCTGCCATTCTGGAGGGTTTGGACAACGCCCTCAGGCTCAGGGTGGGATTGCTGGGGCTGTGCAGGGCCAGCCTTGCACCAGAGACTGACCCCTGTGGGTCCCTCCCAAGCAGCAGATTGGTAAATACCCAGAATCACAGAAAGTCCCCAAATAATTGGGAAATGAGAGTGTGGGGTAAGAGCAGAGGTGGACAAATGAACAGAGCTGTGGTGCCTCCAAATGCCTTCTGGCACACTCCAGCCATCACTGCTGTTCCTGCCTTTGGGAACTGCAGATTGTAACCAAATTTATGCAAAGCAGAGCCCCGAGAAGATGCAAAAGCTGTGTTTAAACTTCACATAGGAAGTGCAGTGCAGTAAATATTTTTAATTGGTGCTGTGAGTGATGCTGGCTGCTGCTGTGGCTGTGCCCTGCTCGGGTTGAGATCAGCACTTTGTCACCGAGCTGCTGATGGCTCCCACTGCATGCACACTAACAAGGACCAGCATATGAGAGCACCATAAATACTGCAGAATAAATGGGAATACTCTCCTCTCCACAAATAATATATCTTTCTTCAAAATGAGTCTCCCTGCTCTGGCACAACACAATTGGATTGCCTTGGGTCTGTTTGGAAGAAAACCCAGCCCTCAGAAAATGCCACTTTCTCAAAACACAGAGGAATGGATCCATTTTTGAAAAGGGATCCCCTGGAAACATTTGACCCTACATCCCTCCTGGAGACATTACTTTATCTCTGATTTTTACATGGATAGCAGAACACTAGCATGCACAACTGCAATTAATATTTTCTAATTTTCCTACCTCATGAAATACAGAAATTTAAATCACCAAGGAATTAGAGGAATGAAAGGAGCATTATGTTTAAGCAGGCACATAATGTGGTTTGCATCATGTAATGGATGTGTTTAATGCAGTTTTACACAGCAAAGAGCCCCCCTGGGATGTCCAGCAGAGCAGTTTGTCCTGGGGCGAGCAGGAGCTCAGCCCACACCCAGCTCTGTATTTTTCATTCTCCGGCCAGGGGAAGGTTCTGCAGGGCAGGAATGTGCTGTACACCTTAGGAGGCTGTCAGGGAGCTGCCCTGTGGGAGCTGGGGCTGCCAGGAGGGCCAGGGAGGGTGGGGATGCTCTGAGCCCCTTCCTGACCACCCCCAGCCCCTCCATCCCCCTGGCCTGGGGCTGCCAGCACAGCTGCCCACATCTGGGGCCCAGCAGCTGAGGAGCAGGGGCAGGAGCCTGGAGCTTCCCAGCCTCAATACTGGGAAGGGAAGGAGGTGCTGGGATCATCCTGGAGCCCAGGGCAGCTCCATGAGGAGCAGGCAGGGCCAGGGCCCTTCCCAGGGCATCACCGAGCTCCACTGATGGGGCAGAGAGGAACAAACAAACAAACAAACAAACAAACAAACAAACACAGCTTTTCCCAGCCTCCAAGTGAGGGAAATACATCTGCACACCTTTCTGTGCCCAGCCTGGCCCCTCTGCTCCTCCAGACCCCCAGGGGTTAAAGGAACAGCAGGAGCTTTGGAAGCCGTGCAGCCCCAGGTGCTCCGTGGGACCCTGAGCATCACCTCAGTGCCAGACACAGACCCCAGCAGGGCACAGCACACTGACCTGCCCACAGCCAGAAATGAAGAGACATGCCTAGGATCACTCTGTTTTCCAGTGTAAACACGAAGCCAAGAGCATACAGGGAGTATTGGCTTTAGTATCCAATAAAACAAGAATAAACTTTATGGGGATTTCTTGAAAAATTACCTTTCACAGCCACTTTTATGCAGGCAGAGTTTCTGATGTACAGAGGTTCACTTAGGAGGCTGCAAGAACAGAGATCCCTGATCTCTTTCATCTTTTTTCATTAAAAATCTGCGGTTGTGCAGGGTTGAAAGTTCTCCAAGATTTTATTAAATTGGGCAAAGCCAGAGGAGAAATAGCAAATAATGTTCACAAGGATAAAGTTGTGCTCTCATTATAGACTTCACACTCTCCTCTCGATGCTGGGTTTTCATTCTCCCCTCTGGCACTCTCTGGCCCCTGTTCATTTTGATGAACAACACCTTCTTAGTCTTAATTTAAATCTAGATGCAGTGTAATCTTTGTTATGCCATATCACATACAAATCTTGTTTGGGACTTGCTTGCTTTTTAATAGGCATGCCAAGGCATGGCTTTCATAAAATTCTACCTAAAATGTTCTTTAGACTTAAATAACAGAGTTACAAAGTCAGCATAATGGCAGCAAAAGAGGGTGGGGGGAGGGAGAGAAAAAAGGAAATTAAAGAGGTAATAAGAGAGATTTCCAGGTGAGATTTGGAATCCAAACAGTGCCAGGAAGGCATTTCAGTGGAAGGGAAGTACCCATGCATTGGACACTGCAGAGGATGGGGCTCTGCTATAAACCTGACACAGAGCTGAGGTGTGCAGGCAAACAATCACAGCTCTCCAGGAAAGCAGCAGGGCCAGGGCACTTTGGGGGTGGGAGAAGGGCCTGGAGAAGGCTGTGGCTGCATCCCCAGGGTACATCCACAATGGAAGGGGCATGGAGAAAGGCTGGAGCTCTCAATTAGCCACCAAAACTCATGGGCAGAGACCTTGGAGAGAACCAAATCTCCATCCAGGACCTTGTGGAGATGGAATTTGGGACAGGGGGATGCTCAGACCCTGGGCCAAGGGAAGGGAAGCCAAGAATGGCAGCAAGAAATGGGCAGACAACAAATCTGTGCTGGTGGCCTGGTATCCCCCTGAAGGAGGCTGCACCCAAGGGGTGGCTCCTGCCCACAGCAAAGCCCCTTTCACCCCAAACCCAAACAATCCAGGAGATGAACCCCAGCAGGGGCAGGGACGGCTTCCACTCACAGCAGAGCCCCTTTCACTGCACACAGTTCAGGAGATGAACCCAGCAGGGGCAGGGGTGGCTCCTGCTCACAGCAAAGCTCCTTTCACCCCAAATAATCCAGGAGATGAACCCAGCAGGGGCAGGGATGGCTCCTGCTCACAGCAAAGCCCCTTTCACCCCAAATAATCCAGGAGATGAACCCAGCAGGGGCAGGGATGGCTCCTGCTCACAGCAAAGCCCCTTTCACCCCAAATAATCCAGGAGATGAACCCAGCAGGGGCAGGGATGGCTCCTGCTCACAGCAAAGCCCCTTTCACCCCAAATAATCCAGGAGATGAACCCCAGCAGGTGCCAACCCTGGCACAGGGAGAAGGAGCAGCCCAGAGGAAGGTGGCACCTCTGCCACCCCCCTGCAATCACTGCACTCACCCTGAGCCCCCTCATCAGAGCTCATCGAGCAAACAGAGCTGATGAAATCAGGGGAAATATTGCCTGAATAGCTCTTGAGACGGGCTCGGAGATTTCTGCAGCCTTATTAAAAATGATGGGCAAATCCTGATCAGCTTCTAATAATGTCAGGTGTAATTACCCACGTGGATTTAGTCCTTACAAGAAACAATTTGCAGCACTTGTAGGATTAAATATTTCATACAGTGGAATGAGAAAATGGACACTGGCCCTACACAGAGCAGAATTCTCCTGGGAACAAACTTTCTTACAGAGGTTTATGAATTTTCTGCTTCCAGATGCATTGGGAGCACAGGTTTGTCTGTGGCACGAGAATCCCCACTTCCAGCCTGGGTAGGAATCAAGATTCACAGAGAAATGTGGAAATAATTAAAGGAGGGGGGAAAGCTACTCATGTTTTAATTTCATGCCTAGGTTCATTCAGAGTTTAAGATGAAGGCATGAGTCACCAGTTCCTATTTTATCCAAGCCCAAGCCCTGGGAGTGTTAGATTACAGGGAGTTGCTGTGGTTCTGTGCTCTGCCAGAAGCACTCTGGGTACTGGGGTACCCCAGTTCTGGGCTGCCATTCTCCTGATCCCTTGCCTTTGAGATTCAGCCCAAAGCAGAGGCTGTGCCACACTCAGGCCGTGCCAGGCCCAGCCTGCCCCGGGAACGGCTCCAGGGCTGCAGCAGGGCTGCTCACGGAGCTCAGCCCTGGGTCGTTGGTGTGACGGCCTCAGGAAGCACCTCCAGCCACAGCTGAGGGGAAAGACAGAGCTGCTGGTGTGCCCGAGCAGCCCCTGGCCCTCCCTTGGTGCCACCGGGGCTCAGGGGAGGGATGGATGGGACAGGATTAACCACAGCCCCTGCGGGTCAGACAGTCACCTTTCCTAAAAGCCACGATTTTCTGAGAAAAGCCTTGTGAATGAGGAGGAGCTTGGCTGTGTTTAAAGGTTCTGGCCAGGAACATTGGCCCTTTCCCTGGCTGTGCCTCAGCAGCTGCATCAGAGACGTTTCCAGAGCAGGGAGCAGGATGAGACTCCTGCAGCCCTCACCTCTTTCCCTGTCACACACTCCTTCAAAAGGTTGCTGTTAAAATGCAGGGCAGCCTGGGATCAGAAACCAGCAAAACAAAGCCAAAATCCCCACTTTTGGTACCTTTTGTACCCCAGCTGGAGCTCCTGACTGTCCTGTAAGAACGTGACCCTGGTTTCACTGGTTCTAAAGCACTGACCCCAACAAACACCCCCTGATGATGGTGGTGTGAGACCTCCGCCTCTCTGACCTCTTCAGACTCCCAGAGCCTTTATTCCTTACATTTCATTAATTAAAACTACACATGGCACAGGCTCCATGCTTGGCTTGTATCCAGCTTCCCTTCATTCTTCCACTTGACTGAGAGCCTTTAAGTCGTTTCATTCTCCAGTGCTGGACAGAGCTTTACCCTTAAACAGCAGAGTATTTTCTTCTGCTCAGCATGAAAGGATAGTTTTAGCTGATTAACTCAGACATGCTCCAGAAAGAGTTTTTAAATTCAATTTTTACATGAACATCGTGTTCACATTAGAAGCCTCCATAATGGGGGAAAAAAAGGGATGATTTCTCAATAATTATTAAAAAGACCAGAATTTCAATTAAATTCCTGACCAGTAACAGGAAGGGTAAGAGAATCCAATTACAGCAACTCTTTCTTCCATCAGATGCTCCATGGGGATAGAAATGTCCACGTGTGCGAGTAGAAATTGCAATCTGAGATCCCACATTAGGATGTTGGCTCTGAACTGAGCTTTGATTTTCTGCCACTTTCCCTGACCAGCAAGGTGCTCCCCCCTAATCACACAAAATCAGAATTTATCAACAAGGGCTCTTTAGGGTTTGGAGATACCAAGAGCCCATTACAGGCATTTTGCTCTCCATCCTCTCAGCCTGCATTCCAGATCTGTGAATGTGCCATCAGCTCAGCTACATCGTGATAAGTGGCAGCAGAGTTGTGCCAGCCACTCTATAAATGGAATTTTCAAGACAGGCGAAAAAAAATAACATGAAATGAACCAAACCAAAACAACAACTGAGTCTGTGCTGTTTAATAGGATGAGAGAGGGAGAAAATTCTCGATTGTCAGAACAACTGTTGTCGTTGTGGGGAGAAAAAGGATGGCTGTGCCCAGTGTTCTTTGGGCCCAAAAACAAAGGAGGAAATAAATATTTCCCTTTTGTCTCTGTCTGATTGCAGGGCAGTCTCTCAGTGGCACGATTTGGGAGTGACCTGTGCGTGGAAAGCTGAGCCCTTGCAGAGGGCAGCACACACAGCACAGAGCAGTCCTGGCTGTGCAGTGACATTTACCCCAATATCCCAGCCAGGCAAGCAGGAAAGGCCAAACTGAGACCTCCTACAATGAAAGGGCTGAAGTTTGGGGGTTACAGCTGCAGTAGCAGTTTATAAGGTCGGGTTTCTGTGCCTTTGTGCTGCCACCTACACTCCACCAAGCAAGGAAACACTCCAGCTCTGCCAGCACAGCAGCACCTGGAAAACCCTAAAACTCTTCAGGGCTCAAATGTCTGAGCTGGGACTCATCACACCCAGCTGGGCTACTTGGCTGCCTTGGCTGGAGCTCCCCACACCACGGCCTGGAGGGAAGGAGGGCTCACCTGGCCTGAGGCTGCTGCCAGCAGCAGGGCAGGGCAGTTTGTCCCAGGCGCCCTCCCTGTGGGTTCAGGTGACCCAGGTGTCACCCCAGGCCTCCCCAGGGATCCCCCAGCACCCCCACATCACCAGGCACACACACAGGCAGGGCTGCAGCTGCTGCTCTGAGGGATCTGGGGGGTTCTGCACAGGACTGATCCCATCTGCTGTTATCTCCCACTGCTCCAGGTGCTAAAACAGCATCACTAGTAAAGCCTAAACGCTGGAACACTGAGAATATCCTTTTTCTGCAGGAAAACACAGAGGAATATTAACGAGACAGAACTGGCTCACTCTGGAATGTCACCACAAGGAGATTGGCTCTGGCACCAGCAGCCACCCTCCCTCAGAGGCTGCACCTGCAGGGGCCAGGCTGGGTTCCCTGCACAGGGAAATGGACACACACCCTGCAATGGCACCTTTGGAATGCTGCATTTCCAACTGACCAACACTATTTATCCTTTCATGAGGCATTTCCAACTGACCAACACTATTTATCTTTTCATGAGGCATTTCCAACTGACCAACACTTTCATTCACCCTTTCATGCTGCATTTCCAACTGACCAACACTTTCATTCACCCTTTCGTGGGGCATTTCCAACTGACCAACACTTAAATTCACCCTTTCATGCTGCATTTCCCACTGACCAACACTTAAATTCGCCCTTTCATGCTGCATTTCCAACAGGACAAACACTTAATTCACCCCTTCATGGGGCATTTCCAACAGGACCAACAATTTCATTCACCCTTTCGTGGTGCATTTCCAACATGACCAACACTTTAATTCACCCTTTCTTCACAAGCCCATCAACTTTCTGAGAATGCAGCTGCACTGAAATAATGGTGCCATTACACTCATATCTCATTTATGATGAAAGCCAAAAAAGCCACTTTTATCACTGAATTCCCAGTACTTCTGTGGCTGGCTGCAAGGAAGGCCACAGTGCCAGGGATTATTTCTCTGTTTCAGAAAAGAACATGACCCACCAATTAAAGTCCAGCACTAAAGCTCACCCAGCCTGTGACAGCAGTGACACATCTCAGCACCCACTACAAAAGAAAAGCCACTGACCACAAAATACAAAGGACAGGGTTGTTTAAAAAAAAAATTATTTCTTAATAAGGACAGGCCATTTTATATAAAATAATAGGAGAAAATTACTGATTTTGTTTGACCCCAAATGACCCCATTTAGCTGCAACAAGACCTCAGTGGGGTTTAAAGCATCAGGCAGAGCCTTTTGCCTCCAGCCCAGTGGAAGTCATTGAGCATAAGCTGCACAAATAGAGATGCTCAGATGTTCCTGTCCTCACTTTAACTCAGCACACGCTGTCAGGTGGAGAACATGCTTTTGGAAATGGTGAGGGGTTCCCAAGGACAAACACACTTCAAAGGAAAATACCTAGTGCCACTTTATTTCTTTTTTTAAAGTATTAAAATGGATTTTTAGACAAATAATGGCACTGCACAAATCCTGTCCTCATTTTCTCCTAGAGGTTCTCCCACTGATGCTAGGGCTCAGAAAATGAATAGCTGGAGAGGCGAGTCACAAATCAGCACTGGAAGCAAAGGGAGATAGCAAAAACTATTACCTGACAGCAGATAGCTACAGAGCTCAGCATTTTTATCAGGGTTTGAGTAATGGAACTTCCACAGCAGGAGAGCAGGGAGGGGAGCAGGTCAAGGCCAAACTCTGACTCTGAAAGGGATGCTGTGACAAACCAGGAGCTGCCAGACCCCTCTGGGGGCCCCAGACACTGAGAAATGCCTGGGCTGCACACACTGCGCCCAGGCCTGGCCAAAACCCAGGGAAACCACACCAAAACTTGGTCTGCAGAACACAGCCCCAGGTTTGGGTCTCCTCTCCCAGAACCAGCAGCACTGGGGTTGCTGAGTGCTGGTTCTGTGCAGCACCTCAGCCCTGCCCATCAGCAATGCCAGGGTGGCAGAGATGGGGCAGCTCCCAGGAGCCTGGGTACAATATTCTCAAAATATTGTGAGAAACAATATTGTCTGTTCCTAAACCAGATCAATGCAAGTGCTGGGATAAGAGTGCTGAATAACCTCTCACCCAGCGCTAATCCCCTCCTGGGCTCTCCATCCCCAAATTGCTGTGGCTGGGGAGTTTAGGATGCTTCTGAAATGCTTTGATTGTCTTCAGCTTCCCATTTTCTTCCCTCATGCAGCTCTTCCCTCTTACTGAGTCAACAGAATAATGAGGATGCTGTTCTTAGGTTTAAAGCTGAGTAAGTGACATTTCTATCCATTATTTATTTGCCTGGAAACTCTCATGAATGCCACCAGTGATAATCACCTAATTCCTACCAATTTATTTCTAGATCACCATCACACACCAAGCGTGCTGCAGGTAGCAGCTCAATCCAATATTTATGAAGTGGTTTTTCTGTCAATGAATGCAGAGAGCCTCAGCGTGGTCACAAGCACAGCTGCTTTGTGGAACTGGGGACACATGGAGTTAAACAAGTTACTCACCCTGTGCTGCAGGAGTTACTGTGCACACAGGTTACTCACCCTGTGCTACAGGAGTCGCTCTGCACACGGGTTACTCACCCTGTGCTGCAGGAGTTACTGTGCACACGGGTTACTCACCCTGTGCTGCAGGAGTTACTGTGCACACAGGTTACTCACACTGTGCTACAGGAGTTACTGTGCACACAGGTTACTCACCCTGTGCTACAGGAGTCGCTCTGCACACAGGTTACTCACCCTGTGCTGCAGGAGTTACTGTGCACACTGCAGTTACTGATAAAGAATGAGAATGAATGAGTAAAATACAACTCAGGTAAAAGTGGTGCAGAGCTAAAGGAAAAGCATTCCCTGGGTGCCATAACAACAAGCCATACATTTATCCATTCTGCTCAAATCAAAGACAAACAATTGCATGTGACTGCAGACTGAAAACCAAATTCTATTTCTCACTACAGCCTCTGCCAATTCCACAGGTCTGTATAAACCATAATTTTTCCATATTTTAGGAATCCTCACAGATCTCCTGCAGAAGGTTGGAGGTCACAGAAACCCCAAAGCCCTTTGGCCCCAGGCAGGGCCAAAGCCCAGCCCTCAAACCCTGCCAGGTTCCTGGGGATGTTCTGACTGGCAGCCTGTGATGCCAACATCACTCCTGCTCCACCACCAAGATCCATCCAAAGCCCCACATTTCACCTGCTCAATCTGCACAGCCAAAAGGACCTCACTAATACAGGTGACTGAAAGATTTCAGGGCAGCTCACTCTTTTGGGGTGGATTTATGAGGATTTGTGAGGTTCAGGTGCCATCCCTTTGGGCTCAGAGGTGGAGCCAAGGCTGCTGCAGCTCAGTGCCAGCAGCTCTCCCCAGTCCCACTGCTCTCCCTGAGCCAGGCCCAGGCTGTTGGGAGTTATTTTCCTCAGAATCTGACAAACTTCACTCTGACTCAGCCTGATCTCCATTCCAAAACAGGGAAGGGGAAAGCAGCCAAGCTGGGGAGAGGAGGAGGAGGAAAGGGAGGAGCAGGCAGCTGATCTGTTTTTAGAAAGAAGAGCAAAAGGCAGCTCAGATGTCCCTGATCCCAAGCAGAATAGTATCCCATTGCTGATCTTTGTTCCCCACTGGATTCAGGACTCCCATGGGCCTTGGGGCCAGTGGGGCACAAGAATGGGCACAGCATTCCCCTGGCAGGGATGCAGCAGCAGTGGGTAATTCACTGAGGGTGGTTCTGGCACACAGCCACGAAGAGGATGGTCAGAAACCCTGGCAAATGGCACAGGGAAAGATCCAAAGGGGAAAGTTTCACACCAAGGATGCCCAGCCTGGGTCAGGATCACAGGGAAGAGACTTTGCAGTCCTCATTTGATCATTTGCTCTTCTCTCTCCCGCTCAGAGCACATCACAAGGGTAAACCCTCCCTCCCTCAGAGCCATTTGTAGCAGAAATCCTCCATGCCCAGCTCTGCAGCCCCTCAGCACCAACCTGGGCTGCTGGGAGCTGCCTCTGGGACTGGGGAAGGGAGCAAGGGAAACGAACCAGAAAATATCCATAATAAACCCAGGACCCAAACTAACACCTGGAACTGAGAGCCATCCATGAGGCAGGCGCGGGGCCGGCTCCCCGGAGCTCTGCTGCACCGAGGGAAGCTCAGGAAATCCAGCAGAGCTTTGGGTTTGGTTTTTGTGCCGTGCCCACCTCCCACTGCCCCGTGCCTGCAGAGTGCCAGCCAGAGGTGCCAGCCAGAGGTGCCAGCCAGGCCCTTCACAAACCCTGCCAGGGCTTGGAACACGTTTTGCTGTCTAAATGCCAGAGCTAAATGGTGCTCAGCTCCTGCTGCCTCCCCTGCCATGGCCAGGCCCTCTCAGCTGCACAGACCATGCAGACAGACATGCAGCAAATAAAAATAAAAATAAAAATAAAAATAAAAATAAAAATAAAAATAAAAATAAAAATAAAAATAAAAATAAAATAAAAATAAAAATAAAAATAAAATAAAAATAAAAATAAAAATAAAAATAAAAATAAAAATAAAAATAAAAATAAACTCTTAAATAATAATAAAAATAAAAATAAACTAAAAATAAGCATAAACATTAAATTAAAATAAAATAAAAATAGAAGTAAAAATAAAAATAAACGTAAAATAAATAAATTAACGTAAACATAAACATAAAATAGAAATAAATTAAAATTAAAAATAAAAATATAGATAAAATGCTTCCCAAGGAGCTGGGGGTGTTCCCAGTGCTCCTGGGCTCCTGCAGCTGCCTTGATCCTACTGATGCTGGGCTAAACCCCAAAATGAACAACACACTGCATCTCCCACCGCCTTTAATGTAATTAATGGGTACAATTAGTCAACCAAAGAGAAAATCCTCTGGCAGAAAGTCCATAGCAATGTAAATTTCAGACTATTTTTTGGAATTATTTTATTTACTTGGCACCTTTGGCTTTGTTTTTCATTCATCATAATCCTTTTATCCCCTGAAATCTGTATTGATTCCATTTCAAACTCTGCTCTTAATCTCATTTAATACATGTAGACATTAGACCATTTCATATTCCAGTTGCCTGGGAAGTTGACAAAACCAGCTTTTTATAACCTCATTTTTCATTCAAATATTTCTCAAATTCTGTTTGCAGCCCCCTCACTCCTCTGGTTTTCTTTATTCTGAGCCTAAATAAATGCATACCATGACAAACACCTGTGATTACAGGGCAGCAAATTCCCAAATAACACCTGCAAAGAGCTGATTCCCGGATTTGTGTCTCTGATTTGGGACCTCTCAGGCCTCCACACAAGGGTACAATATTGGCACGTGCTGAGGCTCCTCATTAGTGTGCCCTGCACGCCCACAAATGGCTTTTTATTTTTTACCCACTTGTGCATTCAGTGCCGTTAACTCCTCCTGTCGATTAGGCAAGGAATTCTGTGAATGTTTTACTGAAAATGGCAGGAAAAAATCAGAGTGCAGGTATGGGAGCAAGAGAGACTGATCTGAAAAACCTGAACCTCATTCCTCAAGCAGCTGCAACTTTCATTGATGCTCAAAGCCAATTGAAGTCAAGCATGTGAGGCAACAGCAAAATCATTTCTCTATATATTCAGGAGATTTTCATCCCAAGGGCTGCTGAAGAGCTTTTCCAAGATACATAATGAGGGCTAAATCAATGGATCTCAAAAGGGAGAGACTTCTGGGCTGGAATTTGATACATTTCTGGGAGAAAGGATGGGCAGAATATGTTGTGCATTAAAATGACAATGAAATGCAGCGCTGGGTCGTAGGGGTGATATCACAGGACTTTCAAAAGGCACTTGCATTGCCACAGGAACATGTCAAGGAGAGATAAAAATAAACCAGCAGCTCTAAACAGCTCATTAGCAGAGCCCCACGTCCCCTGGTTCCCGGGGACAGCGACCCACGGGGGCACAGCCTCCAGCCCTGCCCTCCTCAGCAGCAGAAATCCTCTCCTGGGGCACAGGGGACAGGGAAACTGGGCTGGGAGGTGAATCCTGGGTGGGAAACTGGTGAATAAGTGACAGCAGAACAGCACTGCCACAATGCTGACGGCATTGTCCCTCTCTGTGCGATGACATTTTTGTTATGGATAGCCTTCGCATGCTTTAAAGTGGAAGTTGGCACCTGAGGGCCAAAGCAGCTCCCCTGGGACACAACCAGCAAATTCCAGGCACCGTTCCCAGGGACACCTTGGCCAAATGAACTCCCCCAGCCCTCTGGTGAGGAATGAGAAGCTTTGTGAAGAAACCTCCCCAGAGCAACATGGTCCAACGGTCCATGGTCTGCAGTTAATGCAACAAACCTCTCCTCACACTGACCCTGGCAGGGCCTTCCCTGGAGAGAGGAGCTCCTCAGTGCCCAGGGCTCCATCCTGAGCCAGGAGCTCCTCAGTGCCCAGGGCTCCATCCTGAGCCAGGAGCTCCTCAGTGCCCAGGGCTCCATCCTGAGCCAGGAGCTCCTGAGTCCCCAGGGCTCCATCCTGAGCCAGGAGCTCCTCAGTGCCCAGGGCTCCATCCTGAGCCAGGAGCTCCTGAGTCCCCAGGGCTCCATCCTGAGCCAGGAGCTCCTCAGTGCCCAGGGCTCCATCCTGAGCCAGGAGCTCCTGAGTCCCCAGGGCTCCATCCTGAGCCAGGAGCTCCTCAGTGCCCAGGGCTCCATCCTGAGCCAGGAGCTCCTGAGTCCCCAGGGCTCCATCCTGACAGAGGAGCTCCTCAATGCCCAGGGCTCCATCCTGAGCCAGGAGCTCCTCAATGCCCAGGGCTCCATCCTGAGCCAGGAGCTCCTCAATGCCCAGGGCTCCATCCTGAGCCAGGAGCTCCTCAATGCCCAGGGCTCCATCCTGAGCCAGGAGCTCCTCAATGCCCAGGGCTCCATCCTGAGCCAGGAGCTCCTGAGTCCCCAGGGCTCCATCCTGAGCCAGGAGCTCCTCAATGCCCTCAGCCTCTCCAGGCACCCCCAGGCTCACTGAGAGCTCACACCTCCCTCCATGGCAATGAAGGCAAAGCTCCAACCACTGCTGCAGCTGTATCTATAAATCCACCAAGGGAGGGGGTTAAACAATGTGTTATCAGCAAATATTCTCTTAAAGGAAAAAAAATTGTGGCTAAATGTTGTAATAATTGTGGGATAAGTTTTCCCTGAATAATAATGGTTACAGATCTGAACTGAGTATGGTGAGGAGCAGAAACAGCTCAGAAACTTCAGGTCACAGCTTGGAGAGAAGCAAAAACCTCCCCAGATCAATATCAGCAATGAGTACAGCCCATGTCAGGTTTGGATTTTGCAGAGCCACTGGTAATCTGACAGGACTTCTTCTCATCTCAGACCCCAAAGTTCAAAGGAATATTCTAATATTGATTTGGCTCTAAACACCTCCCCTGGAACAGCAAGGCCAGCAGAAGAAAGCCAGGCACATGAAAACATGAAAACAAAGGAGATTGCAGAGAGAAAATTTTCATTCTTACCAAAAAGAAGAGAAAAACCCAACCAACAACAACAACAAAAAAAAAAAAAAAAAAAAAAAAAAAAAAAAACAACCCCAAACCCCTCAACAAACAAACCCAACCCAACTCAGCTGTTACATCCCTTTCCAAATTCTCTCTACACCTCTAATTTGAAGATATTTTTGCCTTGAAAGAAATAATTTCAATGTAAAATTATTCCATAGCATTTGCAGTTGAAATCTGCCTCTGCAAGGACTACTCCATAGTTCATTTAGAAGAGAGAGAATAAAATGCAAAGGAAATGTTTATTTCTGTACCATCAAAAGTCAGCTGTAATTTAATTAGCAGCTATGGCAGATTACAAGATTTGTGATTCCTCCAATAAAGACAGATTTTTTTAGGGGCAATTAACACAAGACCAGATGTGAAGCCTTGAAATTCAGAGAGAACAAAAGTGGGAGGTGGAGGTGACAATAAAAACGCAGGAAGTGGAAACAAACAAGGTGTTTTCTAATTTTTATCACAGTTGTCCTTGCCTGGGGGGAGACAGGTTACTGTTACAGGGAGATTAAATAACTAAAATTAGTGTGCAGAGCTTCCTCATGTGCAAAATTGAGTTCCTGTTCTCCATGCCCCTCCATTCACAGCAAAGTTGTTTATTCATTAAAAAAAAAAAAATTACTTGTAGCAGTATTTTGGGGGTTCATGAACTTTTATTATTTGTGCCATTTAATAAGCACAGGGAAAGAAAAAGGTCATGCCTTGACTGGAATAGCTTGTAAGTGAATTTATCAGCAAAACACAGAAGCTGGAGATAAAGGCAATCCACGTTTAGTTGCTGTATTTGATTGTTTTCCTTGTGGCTTAATAGTGTAAATTAAAAGAGAGCTTAAATGTTAGCACCACTGACAAGATGGCACATCCAAAATTATAAGGAAGCAAATAAAATGATTCATGTGGAATTTTGAAATATCTCAAAATATGTCAGCCAGCAGATGTCACAAAACCTGCAGGGGATGATGCAGTGCACCAGGAGAAGGGCAAGGCTCTGGCACAGCACAGCATGGCAGGAAATTATCCTACCAGTGCCCATAAATCTGAGAGCCTGCGAAGGAAGGGAATAAAACACACCAAAGACACAACAAACTGAGATTTTCTCTGCCACCATCTACCCCAAAGGAGAAGTGAAGTGCTCAAGAGCAGCATCTTGAGCATGGCAGAAAACAAAGCTGCCATAAACTAAAACAGAACATTAAGAAACCTCCAGGACAGTGTGACCTCACCTGGGTGTGACAAGGTCAGTGTTCAGCATCACCACAAGTGCTGCAGACCAGGCAGTGACCTGGAACTGCCAGCAGAACAAATTCCCAAATATTGATTTTTATTCACACACAAAATGCAACAAATCCCATGTGAAAGACACCATTCAGAGCAACTGGAAAGTGCTTTCCCCACTGGCTTTGCCAAATGCATTTCCATGTACTTATGGAAACACGGGAAATGTGTATGAATTCATTTCTACCCCAGCGTGATGCTGACAGCAAAATCCTCAGCCTAAGCAGTGATGCTCAGTAAAGAATGGACAAAACCTGACCCAATTTGCCAAAAAAAGGCAGCAAAGGGTGCAAACAAGCATTTATCCTGTGCAGGAAAGAGCCCCAGCAAATAAACTCTCTGTTAAGACCCTTGAACACTTCTAAAGGCCCTGCAAGAGCACTTTTCCTGCTGCCCCTGCATTTATTCATTGGGCTGAGGGACTGGGGAGCTCTGGCAGAGCATCACCCCCAAACCAGGCAGGGATGCAGAGCCTGGGGACAGGGGGGCAGCACAGGGACTGCAGAGTGTCAGGGGAGGGGGTGTGTGCTCAGATTAATTAATCCAATTAAACATCCGTGCTGGGAAAGGTTAATAAAGAGAAAGACAGATTTCCAACCACCTTGACCTTGAGTTGTTAATGAGGTGCAAATCCTCTCCCTAGGAACTGTGGCTGCTTGAGACAGGCTGCAAGAGAACCTGCAGAGCAGCAGAGCATCCTGTTTATCTCCTCCTGGCCATGGATGCAATCAGGAAATGTGGGAAATGTGGGGCTCCTAACTCGAAGCAGCTTGTGACATATAGAGAGGAAACAGAAGCGCTGTTTCAGTCAGAGCACCCACTACGTCCAAAATAACAATCCACCCTATCCACTCTGACAAAATAACACATAATAGAACTAAAACTGTGCTGACAAAAATAGTCTGTTAAGCTTCCCATTCCTCTGAGGCCTGCAGTCTATTTTTGCTGCTGAGAGCTGAAGTTACACACGCCCCACCGAAGCTCAGCCACTTGAAAGAAGCAGCCTGCAAAGCATTAATAATTCATCTGATTGAGTTTAGCTGGCACACTCTGCAACCAAACTGCACCAAACTCCTGAGGAGCGAGGGGAGCTGCTGCAGAAGGATATTTCCTGCTTTCCAGCACCTTTCCTTTTTCTCCTGCGTGTGTTTATTGGCCATGAAAAGCAGTCCAAGAGGGGAAGGGGCTCATGTGGCACCGGGGTAGGAGAAGAGACATCAGAAGGGTGAATTCTCCATGTCAACCATGACCCACCAATCCAACTCACTTCTGCCAGCTCTGTGCCCTTTGCCAGTCCTTCTGAGGAGTCACCCCTGGCAGGGGAAGGGCACAGAGAGCTCTGGTGCCATCCTGCCCTTCCCTCAGCCCTCAGGTGCCCAGAGCTGAGGAGCAGCTCACACCTCAACACCCCATGGCTCCTGTGCTGGCACAAACAGCTCCAAAGGACAGTCCCTGTGCCACACCACGGACTCAGCCCTACAGTCAGGGCCATTCTTTTGACTTTCCAAACATTTTCCAGAGAATGGGACTGAACTAAAGCCCTGGCAGCCTCCAGGTTTGTTCACTCTGGAGATGAGTGGGAGCAATTATCTTGAAAAGGTTCATTCTCCAGAGTGAAGATGGAGAAAGTTAAATGTATTGCAAGCAGTGAATAACAGCTGAAAGGGAGAGCACATGCAGCTAGGACTGACTGAAACAGGAATGCACAGAGCACTGGGGTCTGCAACAGCAATCTGTGATGGCACAGAGGGGATGCTGAGCATGCCCCAAACAGAGGTTCCTCCTGAGGTGAGATGGAGAAGGCCCAGCTTTATTTCCTGACACACCTGTTCCTGGAAGAGTTGCAGGTTTTATTTTCAGTGTCCCGGACCCCAATCCCTGCCCGTGGCTGAGCAGGAGTGGCACTAAAGCAGCCAAGGGAGCCAGGGCAGCCCCAGCCCCACCACAGCAGAGGAGCAGCAGCTCCAGCAGCAAAATGATTTATTATCCAAAAGGATTTGTCCCAGTTTAGTTACAGAGCTGGGTTTCAGTGTTTTGTAACTAACACAGGCCCTGGGAGGCCCACAATTACCTTTTGTATTGCAGCTAAAAGTGCAGGTGTCCAAACCTGAGACAGATGATAATCCATGGGCATTCATCATCCCAGCACCTGGGGACACAGAGCTCTGCAAAAGGCAGGACACAATGTCTGGCAAAATATGTCCAGGAGAAAATCCACGGGCTGAGTGCCATCAAGAAGAGCTGCAGCTCACAAAGAACTTTGTGCTTTCAGCTCTCTGCTTCTGTATAATCTCATATATATATTTATATAGATAAGCTAGATCTTAACAGATGGGGAAAATCCATAAATTAGGCTTCTCTGGCATTAATTTGTTGGTGATTTTTCATTTGCATGAAACCAACCTTAAGTAATTTGTGTTTATGAGAAGGAAAAAAACAACAAGATCTTTTACCATATTGAACCTAACCATCTCATGGAACAGGTCATTCATTGAATCATTATTGGATTATCTTCCAGTAATTAAGTCTCTTCGGTACAGCAGTTATTCATCTGAGTAGGTCTTAAAATACCACAGCAAGAGAGCATTAGCAACCACTTTTAGAAAAGTAATTCAGCCTAAAGAAGATGGAATATCATTTGTCCTTCCCAGTGTGTTATTCTGGCCCCCAGAAGCCTCAGATCCTGCTGGAGCACCAGAATGGCTCAGAAACACCTGCTCACCCCACAGAGACCTTCCCTTCTTCCAGAAAATTCAGGATTCGAGCAGGGTGCTCATTGTCCTGGTCTGTACAGCTGCCTGTGCCACAGCAGTACAAAATGAACAGCCAGGTCTGTCATCACTTTGATATCTTGTGAGCAAATAAACCACACGCAGGAATTGGCCAAAGTTTCTCCAGGATGTGCACACCAAGCCATTTCTCTTAAGAAGACATCCCGTACATTGGGACTGATTTATTCTTTTCAGCTGAAAAACGTGTCCATGCAAGAAGAGAGGAATCTGATTGTTTGTCTGGGGGATTTCCAGACCTTCAGTGCTGCAAATCCCCGGGCTGCAGCCACCAGGAGGGCCCAGACAAATTGCTGCTGAATGGGCTCAGTTTATCCAGCAGCACAGGACATCTTTGGTGAGACAAAGACAAAGCCCAGTGAAACCCTGAGCAGAGCCACACCATCTCTGCTATTTTCCATCCCTGTGGCCACATCCAGCCTTTCCCCTGGGAGCAGCAGCCCCAGAGCCCCACCACTGGGGGCACAGGGGCTTCCACAGTCACTGCTGGGGTTTGGTGCCCAGGAGAGCGCTGCGCTCACAGAGTGGGAACAGCCCGTTGTTCAGAAGTGGGTGATTCAACATCTCCAGGGTGGCTCCCCTGCCCTTTGCTTTCCCCTCCAATTTGTTCTCCAGTTTGGGTGTCCCAGTCTCCCTGCTCTCACTGCCCAGCACCAGGCGTGCTGTGGCACCGTGGAAACCAAAGCCACCCTCATCCTTGTGATAAGCAAACACAGCACTTTTGAGGATGAGCAGTTCTGCATTTCTGCGCTTATTTCAGTTCTGTTTATTTTCTGGTCTGGCACTTCCCAGCTGAAGTTAAAGCTGAAGTTATGCCCTATCACACTGCAGAAGCCATCAGCACACAAATCCCCAGTTCAGCATTGTGCCCACCCACACAGAGCTCTGCAGGCAGGGACACATTTTTGTTCCATCCCATGGAACACATTTTAATCACCTCAACAAGGGAAAAACATTGCCACCCTCTGCTGCACCTTGCCTGGGGATGCCACAGCATCAAGAAAAGCCAAAGATCCCCCACAGAAAGGCCAAGATTGGGACAATAAAGCAGCCACCAAAAGCCAACCCAGCTTCCCCCTGCACCAGGATCTGCTCGGGCAATAAGCCCCTCTGAAAAGGAACCTGGCACATGAGCCAGCATTACCTCTGCTGGGGTTTCATTTATTCAGTTTCAGACCTTTATTTTTAATTCAGAGCCCTGACAGTGCTGCCCTGCCCTGTGACAGGGAGCAGTAAAAGCCAGAAAATGAAATGTTGTAATGAATAAATGGAGAATTCCAGAGAACTCAGGCTGGAGTCCCCAAGCACTGTTATTTGAGACTTGCAGTGAATGAGGGACAGAAATTTTCTGGACATTACCGTTAAAGTTTTATTGAAGTTTCTCTTCGAAGTGTAGGTGATAAAATTTGGCTCATAAACCCTCTGAGCTCAGAATATTAAAGAGACATTACATTATTTATGGCTGAAAAAGGACAAAATACCAGACCAAATTACAGAGAGCCAGCTATGCCAGCTGTTTCACCACAATGTGTATTTTCAGTCCTTAATTAAAAGAAGAAACACGAAGTCCCAAGTCACAATGATTACACAGCTTTGAAGGAAAGAACTAAATCAAGTTTCTCATGATTCTCTGTGGACTTAAATTAAGTTCTCAATCAAGTGGGCAGTTAACCATGTAAGAACAGATCTCTTCAGGGCTTTAATTCAATGTGACTCATCTAAGTCACAACTGCCTTGGAAACTTCAGGTTCTCTTCTCAAGGGGGAAAACCCAGGTTACACAAGAGAACAAAGCTGAAAGTTCACCCTTTGGAGGTCAGATGTACAGAGAATGGAGGACAAGGAGCAGACACAGAGAATTTGCAGGCTGTGCCATGCAGTGGATATCTGCCTTTCCTGCCAAGGGGAGGGTAACAGCAAGAAGCAGTTTCTCAAAAGAATTGGAAATTATAATATATATAGATGTACCCTGAAGTGCAGCCCCCTCAGGAAAGAGCAATCCAGGGCTGCTGCTCCATTCAGAGGATCAGGACGCTTTATTTCACACAGGCTGGGGGTGGAACTTTCAGCCTCAGCAGATGTTCCTTCCTGAGCTGCTCCTTACAGGTGGGCAGGGAAATGTCCCGGCTCCTGCCCTCTGCCAAGCAGCCATCAGGGTTGGAGGGGTGATCCGCAGGGGACAGCGTTTTCAGAGGCAATGAGCACATTTTGGAACACAAAGTTCTCTGCTCATGCAGGGCACTTTAGTGCAGGTTATTGTCTAATCCCTCCAGGGCTGTGTGCAGCACAGGCAGGGGGCTGAACACTGCATTTACTGACCCTAAGCTTGTGTCACCACAGTGACAATCAGTTATTTCAAACTGAAATAACTTCAGTTTTCAGTGGGAATTTGGGTGTGAACTCCAGTTTTTAATTACAGCTAAACTGTTCCCATCCTGACGAAGGAGAGCCCTCAAACACAGGACAGGCTGAGCAAGCCCAGCAGAGAAGTGACTGCAATAAATCACTGGCAATCCACACACCTCCAAAGTGCCCAGATTGTCTCGGATCCTGTTCCCAACCACCCATCCCTGTTCTTTACAGCTGCCTTTCCCTGCCAGAGCCTTTATGGGCGTTAAGACAAGGCAATGCTAACAGGATTTGTGCAGCTGACGCCTCCCAGGGGTCACTGTGCCCTGACTGGAGCACAGACTGTTCCTGCTGCAGGGCAAACCTGCCCAGAATGGCCACTGAGCACCTGGGGCTGCAGGGAAAGATCCATCTCACCCTGGGACACCGAACCACGCTTGAACTTCCAAAAACCTCATTTTGCTGGGGATCAATACAGTCAGTGCAGGTGTTCGGGGGAAAACAAACAATTCCATTTGCTGGGCATTGCCTGGCAACCCCCCCAGAAGCTCTGCTGTCCCTGGTGATGCTCAGCTGGAGGATAAAGCACTGACAGAGGGCACAGCCTGTCATTATTCCCTGCAGTGACCCCAGCCCTGATGCTCTCACCTGCAGATCCACCACGAACCAGGTGCTCTCCCCTCCTCTGCCTTATCTGACAATCAATTTCCTGGCATATCAAACCAATGATTATTAATGGTGCCACAGCTGTCCATGCCAGCGATTGGGATCAGCTCAAGTTCTCTTCAGCAGATAAATATTTTTCTATTTAAACCTAGCAACACTGGATTTATGGGGAAAACTGTCAGCTCCTCAGTGAAGAAACTCTATCTTCTCAAACATTTGTGCAGCGTGTAGTAAAACATAACCTTGATCCAAATATAAAAAAAGTGTTTAGGTAGGAGATGAAAGGGGTGGTTTCTTGAATTAGAAATAATATCCTAGCCAGGAGTTATTCATGAAAGTGGAGTCTTAATATTTACTTAGGCTTTCAGCAGCACTGATGTGCACTAGAATTTATTAACTTTTCAAGTATTGCCCAATGTACCTGGGCACTGAGATGTTCCCCAGAAGCTCACCACAAGTTGGGTCTATCAGTGTCTATTTTAGGCATTCAGCTGGGCTTGGTTCTGCCTCACCTGGAGTCAAGGTTTAAAATACTCCTTTCCAGACCCAGAGGTATGGTTTGCTTACAGAAACGGCCCAGGAAAGGCTCTCAGAGCCGTGCCAGGTCTGTGGGCAGCTCCTGAGCCCCTGGCTGCTGTGGGTTCCTGGGCAGGGACAGATCCATCCCCTCTGTGCTGGCCCAGGGGCAGTCAGAGCCCCCAGGGGTTTCTGCAATGCCAGCCCCCACCGGGGCCCTTCCCAAATGCCCAGGCACATCCCAACCCTGCCAGAGCCAGAGGGGCTGAGGAGCCCCGTGAGCCAGGGCCAGTGCAGGGGCTGCACACGAGCACAAGGCGCAGCAGAACCCTGTGCTGGCGTTTTCCTGCATGCCCAAGCTGTGGGGATGGCTCTGGCTGCAGCTGCTCTCACACCCAGAACATTCCCTGCCTTGCGCCCTCTGCAACACTCACTGCATTTCACATTGCGGTGGGTGAGCCCTGACAAGGCACAAAACTCATCAAACAACTCCTGGCATGGCATTGGGCAGTTTCCTGCAAGCCTTCTCTCTGCTGAGTTTGGGTGCAGAATGTCTCTTTTAATAAACTGGGTTCTGCAAACACGTATCTGAATATTTCCATAAAAAATAACTCAGATGTTATCTACAAACAGAAGCTGCCCATTTCTTTATGGCATCAGCTCAGGAACACACCTGGGGAATTTGCAGTTGAATGGTGAAAGGGCAGAATGCATCAAGCACCAGAGATGAGGAATCACCAGATGGGAGCAGGACCTGCCCTTGGAGGGGCCAAAAACACCAAGCTCTGTCTCAGGGCTCCAAGCTCATCGGGAATGGATTCCTCATATCCAACTGCATCCCTTCCCCATTTTCAGTTTGATGCAGCACGTTCATTTTCAGGAGATATTTTTTCCCCAGGAGCCCCAACACTGTTGTCACAGCTCCTGGAACTTCTCTGCTGGCTCCTGGCCCAGACAAGCTGTCAGTGAGCACATGCCTTTGTTATTGCTGAGACAGGAGATTGGCCAGCTCTGCTCTGAGCAGGGCCGGCTGCTCCAAGGGTGCTCCCTGGGCTCTGAGTGCTCAAATGGCCCCTGAGCACCCACAGACGCCCAGGCTGAGCCTGCCTCAGGGAGAGCTGCAGGCCAGGAATCCTCGCCCATCCTTGGCAGGGTCTGTGGCACCCAGGGGCTGCACACCAAGCACTGCAGAGAGGCCCAGGTACCCTCTGGAAATGGTCACTGCTGAGCACTGAGCTAGTCTGGCTTGCTGGAACCTGATCCCAGGGCTGGGCTCGTGCCTGGGGCCCTGTCCCAGCTCTGGGCTGCTCTCAGAGCTGCTATTGGGTGGTGCTGTTGATTTCTGCAGTTTTTCCCCATTCAGAGCCTCTCCCTGCTGTCACTTGGCTCAGCCCCACTGAGGTGTGACAGCCCAGCATGACAGATCTCATCACAAGTTCCCAGATAGCCCAAGCTCTCCTCCCTGGACTCCTCTGTGCCAGAGGACTTTGCCAACCTCAAACCATATGGTTTTCCTTCTCATGCCTGGAGACCCCAGTGCTCCCCTGCCCGGAGCTCTGCAAGCAGCAGATGGGGCTGCCATGGACCCCTCCCAGCAGAACCCAGCGCCAGCACACCCAGAGCCCAGGCAGGGCCACCCAGAGCCTGCTCCCACTGCTGGGAGCCCCAGAGCTCAGGGAAACTCTCCATCACCACCAAAACCCTGCCAGCAGCCACTGGCACTGATCGCACTCAGAGCCAATTCCAGACATGAGCTAAACACAACATCCAGTTCTGTCCAAATCAGCTGGGAGCTCCTTATGAGAATGAAATGAGGAGTTGAATTGCTGTGCTTTTACATCCTCCCTGCAAAGGACAGGCCAGCCCTGTGAGCTGCCAGCCTGAGCCTACCTGAGGCTGTATTTCCCTTGCTGGGAAGGGAAATCCTTGTTCTCCTCCCTGGGAGCCATCCAGGGCACACTGAGAGTCACCCCCAGCCCTGGCCCTGCAGAGGGGTTAGCACAGAGCTGCACCCCAAGGTCCATCTGCCCTGAGACCCCAAGGGAACCCTTCAGCACACTGAGCTGTGTTTGTGACCCACCTTGGGGATCCCATGCCAAGGGAACCCTTCAGCACACTGTGATGTGTGTTTGTGACCCACCTTGGGGATCCCATGCCAAGGTCCAGCTGGCACTGATGGCAGGGAGGACCCTGAGTGATGGGAGCCCCGGCACAGTGACAGAACCTGCAGCAGATGGGTCAGGATGAAACACAAGTGCTGCTGCCCTGGAACACAGCAGTGATTCTGTGCTGGCAAATGCACTCCGTGCTGAAAACAAACTTCTACTCATGTTATTGGTTCTGAGGCTTGTAAGTGGTTTTCAGCCAGAGTTCTCTGTGGGAATGGTTTGATCTCTTCAGTGCTACTCAATTCCCAGAATCAAGTCAGATCCAATAACACAGAGCAGCTTGCAAACAGAATATTTGTTTCTAACCCGTTTCTGAATGATTTCCATTATTACTATTGAAGGCGGGAGGATCAGACAGCCCTTGTACCAAAGACTTGAGGGGTTTTCTGTAAAGCTAAGGAAGTTTTGTAAGAGCAGAACAAGAGCTGCACACTGCCAGTGTGAGCACAGGGCTGAAGTGAGCATCAGCAGGCAGTAAACTCGCACTACCATCAGCAGGAACACACATGCACTAACAGCAGCAGGAACAAACATGCACTAACATCAGCAGGGAACAAACTTGCACTAACATCAGCAGGGAACAAACTTGCACTAACAGCAGCAGGGAATAAACTTGCACTAACAGCAGCAGGGAATAAACTCGCACTAACAGCAGCAGGGAACAAACTTGCACTAACAACAGCAGGAAAAAACATACACTAACAGCAGCAGGAGCAAACTTGCACTAACATCAGCAGGGAACAAACATGCACTAACACCAGCAGAGCACAAACATGCACTAACATCAGCCTTTGCAGCAGGAAGGAGCCAGATCTGAGTGCTGGGCAGGCTCCCAAGCTCAGTGCTCTGTGACCTGCAGGCAGAGGTGCTGCAGAGTTCATTGCAGCCCCACAAGTGCCAGACCCCTCACAACCAAGGGAGCCACTCGACCTGTTAAAATGAGGAATATTGCAGAGTGCTACCTTTCATTTCTGCCCAGAGAACCCCCCTGTGGCAATGGGCTTCCTTCAGAGCCCCTCACAGCTCTGCTCTCCCCATCCTCCTGCACAACTGCTGCACAGAGCTGCAATTGCTGCAATTTCTGGGGTGGGAATCCCATCCCCAGCCCAGCCAGGACCCCCTGAACTCAGCCTTGCCTGGCAGGGGCAGCAGGAAGGAGAACATTGCTGGAGATGCAGCAAGCCTCTGACACATAATTCTGATTTAAAGTCACCTACAGAACACCTGAAGCTAAGCTTGGACTCAGCATCACCCACAGCTGGTGCTGCTTTCAGCAGAACCTGCATGGAAATGAGATGAACCTGAGTGAGGGGCAGTAAAACCTGACCAAACCAGCTCCAACATCAGCCCTTGGCTCTCATATCACAATAACAAAAGTACAGCACAGCCAGAGTAATGAGAGCTGGGCCAGCTTCACCTGCACTCTAACTCAGCCTCTGCCTCACTGGAGGTTATTAAATGCATAAATTGGTACAAATCAAAAAGGTGTCTTGAGAACGCTCACGTGGCTTCCCAATTTTATTAAAGTGTTTGAGGATGGGAGTTCTTAATTGTCACGAAATTCATCTTCTAACACCAGCAAGCTCTTGTCTAGACAGATGAAAATGAATAATTTTGTAGCCAGTGCTGACAAACTGCAGTTCTCCTGCCATGGCAGATGCTCCCCAAACACCTTTATGTAAACATTACTTTTAAAATCCATGTGGCACGGTCACCTCATCCTACCAGAGGGGAAACAGACTCAGCATCTCTTCATCATCAGGGAAGCCATTTCAGCAGCCCCAGAAGCACCAGACCTTGTCCTGACACTGTTTAGTGCAGCTCTGTCTTTACACAGTTAACGTCCCCATCAAGAAATGACAAAAAGCATTAATGACTGCAATGTCTCATTAATTAGTGTAAGTACAGGTGAATCAGTCAGACCAGCCAACTCAGTAGAACTTCTGGTGCTCACAGCATGTTAATACGTTCCTAATTAAGACCATCAGCATTCCTTTTAATTGATACATTGACTTGGTTAAGATTTAATTGAAATTTTCCCAGCTCTCATTTTTCCAATTCAGAACGTGTACAACAGGAAGAATGAAGCTGTTCCCTGCATGTTTGTGGGGATGAATTCAGCATTTCAGCTCCCAGCTCATTCCACCCTCCAGGTCAGGATGGAGTGTGAGAGAAGCCCAGAGAACATTTGGGAACGTGCACAGACACACAGACACTTTCACACTCAGAGCTGTCTTTGGGCAGGACAGGAGCTGCTTCTGCTCCAGGAGTGACACATGGGCACCAGAACTGCACAACTAAAGATTCCTGTGCCTTTGGTGCCTCTGAACCCAGAGACTGAGATCCACCAACATCCACTGAGCTTTGTCTCCAGAATTGCAGATTTGGAGAAAAACCCTCAGGGACAGGATTCCTTCAGCTCCTGTCCCACCAAGTGTAAAGTTCCAGACTGAATCAGTGAATCGCTGGTTTAAATTTCTGTCCCCAAAGGCAAAATGAGAACTATTTCCACTATATCGCTGCGTTTTTTAAAAACAAAGAGCACTCAGTGTATCCTCCCATCTGCTTTCTTCTGTGCTTGAATCACTTCAAACCCAACAGAGCTTCTGAGCAAGTTGTGTGTTTAACAAATACCCTGAAGAGCTATTGAATTGAGATTCACAAAGTGTCAGAGAGAGCCTCCAGAGGATTTACCTGCAGGCAGAAGAGGGAGATGAGAAACAAAACTATTTCCATTTTCCCTTGCTAGAAATATTTCAAAACATTAGAGAAATATCGGAGTGCTTTGCATATATTAAAACTGAACAGGGAAATGCCTTTTAATTGCACAGAAACTTCAGTTTCCCAGAGTTCTGGAGCACTTTATCAACCCTTAAATCATATTCCCATTCCCACTTTAATTGCCTCTCTACAGTGCTGGTTTCCCTTGAGGCTGAGAACTTCAGGAACAGATTTCCAGGGAATATCAGAGAGCTGTGAGCAGGAACCTCTGCCAGGGGTTTGCAGGGAGTCCTTCCCATGGACCAAATGGCAACACAAAATCCCAATTCTGCCTCTCTCTGTCACACAAACAGAACATCCCCTGCCCTTCCTTCCTCTGCGGATGGAGTTGAGCACAAACTTCCCCCTTGGCCATGTACAGCAGTTTGCTGAGGGACGTGGGGCTCCTGCCCCAAAACTGCACTGAATTACCCTGAAAACAGCACAGGCAGGGCTGGTTCCCCCAGCAGAGCAGTGGGAATCACTCGGTTGGGGGTGATTCTGGGGGTTTGCACCAGAGCTGTACCCACGGTCATCCCCAGTACCCTCCCCAAAACAATTCTCCCTGTGCCACGTTCCCAGAGAAAGAAAGAAACTCTCCCCAAAGAGGCTCTCTAGAAACTGCCCCACTTCATCTCCTAAAGAAAACAGCAAAAATCCTTCAGCCATTTCATTTTTCCCATGGAATTGTGCAGTGATGGAGGCACACCAGGAGTGCAGCCCCTGCCATGTGTGGGGTTCCTTGAAGGGCTGGAATCCAAATAACAGTGCCTGGGAGGGAGAACAGAGGGGGAAGCACAGAAATAGAGGCATCGAGAAGGACAAATATTCTGCTGGTAGGCAGGCTCATGATGGAAGGGGGATTATGATTAAAGAACTCTCGAGAAGAGAACTTGAAAACAAAGAGAAGAACTGCCCAAGTTACAGGACCCAAACCCAAACAGAGCAGAGGAGGCTGCATCTCCCTGGCCCCTTACATGGCAAATCCCCGAGGAACCCCAGCCTTTGTTTGCATTTCACGTTGCCTGTCAGGACAGCACAAGGGCTCTGCTCACGTCTCCCGTTTATCCTTGGGACTTCCATGGGGATTTTAAGGCCTTTTTGCGGGGGGGAAGCACAGCCTGGTTTGTCTCCATGGCTTTGCCAGGCAGAGGGTCTGGGCAGCACCAGCCACCACCCAGGAGCCTCCCAGGTGGGCACGTCCTGCGCTGAGCAGGGCAGAAAGCATCACCCGGGGGCTCAAACCCTCCCTGCCAGGGAATGTGGGGCTGCTGTCACAGACATATTTTATGACACTTTTTTTTGTTAAGATTTTTTTTTTTTTCCTGAGAAGCTGAGAAGCTTCAGAAACGAAATGTAAACAATTATTTGTTGCTGTAAAATGCAACAGGTGCATTTTTGATTAGTTTTATGTAGTTGTTTTTAATTAATGGTTAATTACAGTCTAGCTGTCTCAGACTTTCTGGTCAGTTATAAAATTTTATTATCATTCTGTTTATTTCCTTGCCAGCCTTCTGATGAAATCCTTTCTTCTATTCTTCTAGTATAGCTTTAGTATATAATTTTCTTTTAATATAATATATATCATAAAATAATAAATCCGCTTTCCGAAACACGGAGTCAAAATTCTCATCTCTTCCCTCATCCTGGAACCCTGCAAACACCACCCCAGGCTGCTGTGTTGGGATTTAATTCCAATACTGCTGCTCTCAGCCCTCTGTTCCTTGCCCAGCTTTGCCGTCCCAGCCTCAGCTTTGGGCAGACACAAAGCACTGCAAATACCACCATGAAACCTCCTGAAACTGGGCACCTCAGTTGTGCTGATAAATCAGTAAATGCTGCCTGAACAGAAACGTTTGACTTTAACCTGGGCACCTCTGGAGGAAGCCCCTGCTCCCCTCACTAAAATCCCAGCACCAGGGCAGTGTTTGTTGTGGAGTCACTGGGCAGCGCTAAAACTGCATCACTCCAGGTGCCCACGTGTGGATCAGTACTTAACCAGTCAGGTATTTTTAGCCCTGCCAGGCAATCAGGATGCTGTTCACAAAACACTTTACCTCAAAATAAAATTGCCTTCCTCAAATAACACTGTCAGGTTCTGTCCTTTTCACGCTTAATGTGAAACTTCAAATAAAAGATAAGGCAGTTTGTTGAGAAAGGAAGGACTGCTCTTAATGGGAGAGAAAAATGAATGTGTAATAGGCTAAATTTTAGTGATTATCACTGAGAGAAGATGTTGAGGTGTAAGGGACATGAGATAAGGGAGGAGGAATGGGGGAAGGAGCAGCCCTGGTTGGAAGGAGCCTTTCCATGGCCACAGCCTCACACCATGAGAGCCCTGGGGGTTAGGGGTGATTTAGGGGTGATTTCTTTAGAGCCTGCACAGCTCCCAGGGGCTCCAGGGACTGCCCAGGGCCTGGGGGAGCCTCCCACCCAAAGCCCAGCTCCATCCCATTCCCAACACCAACCATCCACATTTCCCTGTCAGGCTCTCCCCTGCTGCTGCTTTCCCTTCTCCCCTCCCTCCTGACCCTCAGATCCCACACAAATGCACTTTCCCTCTTTCCCAGACTCCAAAAGCCTTTCCAAAGCACCAGCTTTTCTCCAGTGGTCCACTCTCCCTAATCCCCACCAGTCCTGGCACTTCCATCTTCTCAGGCTGAAGATGAATGAGGATCTGAGGTGCCAAGGGATCTGCAGACAGGCCCTGCTCTGCTCTCTGGGGTGTTTATGTAACCCAGAGAAATGCCCTTTGCAGCAGAGCCAGGCTGGTGGGACACAGCATCAGCAAGAGAAAACCCTGGGTCTGCCACAGAGAGACAGAGCCTGAGAGCAGGGCAGGACAGACCCCAAACAGCTGGATGCCAGGGAGCAGGACTGACCCCGAACAGCTGGATGCCAGGGAGCAGGACTGACCCCGAACAGCTGGAGCCCAGGGAGCAGGACTGACCCCAAACAGCTGGAGCCCAGGGATCAGTGTCTCTGAGCAGCATAAACAGCTGGAGCCCAGTGAGCAGAATAAACCCCAAACAGCTGGATCACAGGGATCAGCATCTCTGAAATGGACATACCCCAAACAGCTGGATGCCAGGGATCAGTGTCTCTGAGCAGATAAACAGCTGGATCCCAGGGATCAGAGTCTCTCAAGACACCAGCTGAAGAACGGAGCCCCATTTGTGTTACCACAAGCCAGAACGGGCACAATTAACCTTGCAGAGTGACAGGAGAATTCTTTGCTGTGTCACAAATCAGCCCCATCCTCGGCAGAGTTTTTGACTTTCACACGGTCCCATTTGCAGGAGGGATTCATCTTTATCTCAAACTGTAATTGAATGCCAGTAGTTACCTTGGTGACATTTAAAAATCTATCCCTGTGCTTTGCTGTCAACACTTTATAACACAATAAAGTGCCTCATGGAAAAAGTCAGAGCACAGCTCAGGGAATAGTTCCTATGACAACTCCATGAATCAGGGGACGGCAGAGGTGCCCAAATGGACAGCAGCACACAGGCAGGGAAGGGCCAGGCTGGGGTCAGTGCTGTTCCCAAAGCTGTGCTGAATGCAGCTCCCAGCCCTTCTGTAATTACACAAATCCTCCCGTTCCCCAGGCACTCTCATTGCACTGCAGATCCCATATCCCTGATATTTATTGTGCAGCCAGTCCAGTTGATTTCTGCAGCCTCTGCTGGAGGAGCCACACTTCTGTCAGTGCTGCTTGTGGTATTTCAGGCGTTAAACGTGAGTGGGAATTGAGTTATTGGTCAAAACCAGAATTCCCACTCTGGTTCTGGGACATCCCCTGAGATGCTGGGACAGAGGGCACTGGGCTCTCATTCACCCCTGGCAGGTTCATTGGCCACCAGAGGCAGATTTGTTGCACTGGTGCTGCCCCACAGCTCCAGCTCTCCATGAGAAGCAGGAGAGGAGCTTGGCTGAGGCTCGGCATTGCTGAGGAAAGGCCCCAGTGCCCCGCTCCACCTCCTCTTCCCGTGCTCTTGCCTTTCCCTTTCTCCTCCTTTCAGCTTCCCTGCTCCCTCCCAGCTGCCAGGGCTCCTCCCCAGCGCTCAGCCCTTCCACCCCTGCCCCTCTGGGCCCACAGCACACAGACATCTGGCCCGTGGGTCCCTGGAGCAGAGAATTCATTCTGTTCTGTTGTAGAACTAAATCTGAGCTGAGTTTATCTGGAAAAGGCCCCAAAGCAGCTGCCCCTGGCCCTTCCTTCTTGGCAAAGCTGTCCTGGCTCCTGTGGCTGTCCCCCATCCACACCCCAGAGTCCTCAATCCATCTGCAGGAGACAAACCCAGCCTGGCATGCCCTGAAGATAAGGCTGAGCTTTCCAGCTGCCCTTGCACTTCCAGCATCACAAACCCAGGTTATCCATTTTATTAAAGAGCATTTCCCACTCACACAAAAGTGATGGGCCCTGCCAGGCACAGGCAGGCAGATATATGAGGAGTAAAAAGGGCAGATCTCAATCAGAGCATCCAACAAAAACTGTCCTTGTTCAGCACTCCCCAAAGATGCCAGAAGTTTTGCCACTTTCACTGGAATTTCAAACAGAGGGAACAAAACATGAGCAGACTGATGATAACAACGTGCCAGAGAAAGACAAACCAGGTAAACCAGCAGATTATAATCGTGCCCTTCAGTAAAGTTCTTTTCACCTTAAATCCACTCAGAGTGGAGATAATCTTGCCACTGGAGACCACAAAAGAAAAGTTATTTGCATACAGAATAGGCTCACAGAAAATTAAACTGCTGTGCAAAACTAGAGCTTATTATGCAAGAAATGTGATAAGCTAAAACATACAAAAATCCTCCTCAAGATCTGAGCAACACGAGCTAAAAATACCTCTATTGCATGTCATTTACAAATTCAAAGAGTTGTTTAGGCTGTGTTTAGATTGTGATCAAACAACACTCAATACATATTTTTTTTCCACTTATGATTAAAGATAGTGCTGGATTTTAGGTGTTCTGATTGCTTTCCTCACTTCATTTTTAGTGCTATTTTTAATTTGCTCTCGATGTTCCCTGCACCCTTGCTGAGGGCACACTGGGAGGGTACCACGGTCCTGCTCACCTTGCTCTGGCAGCCAGGAGGGCTGGCAGCGAGCAGCCCTGGGCTAACCCCAGGCTGGAGGGTGGGGAATGCTGTGTGCCCCTGCTCACAGCCCTGCAGGGCCTGGCACAGGCACCCACTGCAGGGCTCCCACCCTGGGACATGGCACAGACCTGCTGTGCCAGGGCTTTGTGCACCCAAACTGCTGGGAGATGGCACAGAGCTCCTGTGCCAGGGCTTTGTGCATCCAAACTGCTGGGAGATGGCACAGAGCTCCTGTGCCAGGGCTTTGTGCACCCAAACTGCTGGGAGATGGCACAGAGCTCCTGTGCCAGGGCTTTGTGCACCCAAAACTCCTGGGACATGGCACTGATCTGTGCCAGGGCTTTGTGCATCCCAAACCCAGGGACAGTCACAGACCTGCTGTGCCAGGGCTTCCTGCATCCAAAGCCCAGGGATGTGGCACTGATCTGAGCCAGGGCTTTGTGCATCCAAACTCCAGGCTCCAGGTGTCGCAGCCTGGGCTGGCACTGTCCCTGCCTGGCCCAGCGCTGGGACAGCTCAAGGCAGGTATCCTGTACCTCAGGGCAGGTGTCCAGGAATGCTGTGCAGGTGCCAAGGCAGGTGAGTTAAGTCTCGCCATAACTCCTCAAACTTTTCATTCTTTCCAGCTGCAAAGAGCAGAGCTCAGTGCCGTGATGAAAAATTCCTGGACGTAAATTACCATCATTTTTCTGTTACATAACATGATTTATCCAAAGCATGCACTGTGCTCATTCCAGCTTCCACCAAAGTCAATAGGACTCCAAGTGTTCAGCACCTCTGAGAAACCAGGGCATGCTTATTCATGGGTATAATTTATGGTGCCCAAATTAGAATATTCTGTCCTTAAGTTCCCAGTGCAGAGCTCCTTCCCTTCTGCGTGGACATTAATGGAGCAACGCAGGGATTTACCCCAGATATTCACTGGAATGCCCAGGACTGCTCACACTGTAAACAACACCAAAACACCTGAGCTCCTGACCCTGGGGATCTCCTCTGCCCACCCACAAATTGCCTCCAAGCAATCTCCTCCTGTACAGGAGCCCTTGCATCCATGGGGTGCCAAAAATGAGAAACTTCCAGAGATGCTCAAGCTGTGCATGCAGGGCAGCCATCACCTGGCAAGGCCATGGGGAAAGGCAAAGCAGAAATGGGTGGGGAATTCACTGTGCTGGGCTCTGCTCATCCCCAGGGCCATTTCCCAAGGCAGTTCTGGTCACCATCCCCTCCTCATGTGTCCTGGACAGAGCTTTCCTCCCTCCCTTCCTTCCTCCTGGACTGTGCCTCCAGCCCTCCCTGGGGGTGCCTGCTGGCCCTTACCTGGTGGCACTGAAGCCACCCTGGAGGTTCTCCAGCCCAAAGGATTGAGTGAAGGAGCAGATCAAGCCTCCCTCCCAGGAAGTGTTCCTAGAACTGAGCCCAACAAAGCCAGCCAGACCTTTCTCAGTGTTCAATCCTGGAGAGTCCGAGTGTGCAGCCCAGTAACTCAGGACAGTGCTTGTGATTTTTTTTTTTTTTTCTTAAATATGAAAAAACTAAATCCACTGAAAACCAAAATTACTGATGTTCCACTAAATTAAGGGTCTCAATGAACACTTCAGGCACAGATATGCCCAGAGCCCATCACACCGTGCACAACACAACATTTCTGTTGCCCCCACTGCTGCTCAGTCTGGGGCAGGCAGGGCCAGCAGAGGCTTGGAGGGAGGACAGGTGGCTCCTGTCCCTTCCCAGCTCTGTCACCCCCGGTGCAATGATCTGTTTATTGAGCCCAGCACACACGTGGGCAGATCAACTTAAAAAAAAAAAAACTAGTATTAGGTATCATGTGTTACAAAGTAAACTTTTCACAGGGAAGATGTTTCTATAGAAACTAATGTTTTTCTGGCAACGCATTTCACATCAGGGTTGCCGTGGAAACAGAACCAGAGATGTGTTCAGCAAATAAGTTGTCAGTGCTTTCCCCAGCCCCTGCACCCTGCCCTGTGGGCTCAGGGTGAGCACAGCACCCTGGGCTGCCTTGGGGGACTCAGTTTTTATGGGGGTGTGGAATCCTCCCTGCCATGGAGAGCATCCTTGGCCCCACTGTCCAGAGCAGTGAAAGGCTCAGCTCTGGGACAGTGCTCACAGGGGCCTTTGGATGAGGGAAGAGATGAGAATGTTGACTCCATGTTTCAGAAGGCTTGATTTATTATTTTATTATATATATTACATTAAAACTACACTAAAAGAATAGAAGGAAAACTTTCATCTCGGAAAGCTAGCTAAGCTAAGAATAGAAAATAAAAGAATGATAACAAAGGCAGTTGTCCCAGACTCTGTCCGAGCCAGCTGACTGTGATTGGCCATTAATTACAAACAACCACGTGAGACCAATCCCAGATGCACCTGTTGCATTCCACAGCAGCAGATAATCACTGTTTACATTTTGTTCCTGAGGCCTCTCAGCTTCTCAGGAAGAAAAAAATCCCAAGAAAAGGACTTTCACAAAAAGATGCCTGCAACACAGGTCTGGATCGGGTTAGAAACCCAGACAGCCCAGGAAAGTGCCAGTGACACACCTTCATCTGCAGGAGAGCAGTGAAATTACCCTGCTGGGAACAGCCCTGGGCACTGGAGCTTCAGAGAAACCCGAGGTGCTGCTGGGCTGTGTCGCAGGGAGCTCAGCCCATGCCAGGCACAGCTCTGAGCCCCCTGGCTCTGAGCAGATTTAGGCTGCAGCATTCCCAAGGGTAGCACAGACTCCCACTCGCCTCCAAGGGGAGTCTGCAGAAAGATCACAGCTCTGATCTGGCATTTACATAGCAGCTGGGATTTTAATGACTATTTGTTCAGCACCTCCCCATCCATCCAGCAGCCCTCTGTGCCCCTCCAGCCCTGGCACTGCTCCTGACCTTTGCTTTCCCACCCTCCCCTGGTTTTCCCTCCACCCTGAGCCCCCAGCCCAGCAGGCAGGGGATGCTCACATTCACTGCCCCAGCAGGCTGCTCCCTGCCCTGCCCTGCCTTCCTCAGGAAGAGCCTTTGCTCCTCCAGCAGCTTTTGGCACCTCGTTGTTGGCTCAAACACAAAAACCCAAACCCCCATACAGAGGTGCCACCTGGAGGGGAGGAAGCCGTGCCTGACTCTCCATCAGCTCCAAATGCAGCAGCACACCTGGGGTGCCCCAGCTCTGTCCTTCAGAGCCTGCTCCAGCAGCTCCGAGCGCTGCACATGAGGCAAAGGAACTGTTTGCTCAAGTGCCATTATGGTTCCCAGTCAAAATCAGCCCCCAAACAGAACAGCCACGGTGCAGAGACTGAAGGGAGTGACTGAAATTCCTCCCTGCTGGCCCCAGTGCCTTTAACTGGCTCAAAGGGCAGCCCTGCTCAATTCCTGCCCTGCTCCCAGCGGCGCCTCCAGGGCTGGCTCACATTCCCTGTGCTCAGGGTGGTGGCCTGCACACATGGGGAATTGATCCAGGGGAAATCAGTGCCAGTGCAGCACAGAGGGCCATGCAGATGGGGCTGGTGTCCCACAGGAGGGGCACTCCTGCTCCGTTCCTCACAGAGATCCACAGGGAAATTCCACACTGGGCTGGGTGATAAAATCCTCATCCTCCAGCCTGCAGCAGCACTGGTTGGAGTAGCTGAAATGATTTCATATTTCTGTAACCATGCAGCGGAATAACACTGACTCTGACACCTCCCTGTTTCACACTCTGCCCCCTCCTACCTGCTGCAAACAGAAGGAGCAGCCACAGCTCCTGGTGCTCCATCCTGAGGTGTTACAACGAGACAGTCCAGACTCAAATGGCTTCAAGGAATCATGTTCAGGAGCAGAGTGATAGTGTCCTTGCTCCCACTAAAGGCTCAACGGAATAACCTAAAACAAATTAGTAAAATTTACCTGGGATAGCCCATAACTGGAATTTTGAAGGAGCCACGTACCAGTCATGATTACAAGGAAATATCTGAGCTTTGAAAATACCACCAGAATCGCAAAATAGCTTGACATGGCCTGGGCAACAATTGGAGAGTGACCTTAAAGCTCCTCTGCTGACAGATTGTGAGTTACAGTGAATTTTACTAATTCATATACGCAGGTCCTGCTCACCCTGGCCTCTGCTTGCAAAGCCTTGGGCTGGAATCTGCTCAAGCCAGGAGCTGCTTGCACATGCTCAAGAAATGCTAAATATAAACTGGATAATATGCAAAGAAATCATTTAAATGAACTTTTTAGGTCAAGGTCCAAGTCTTTGTTTGCCCCTAAAAGCACCAAGGGGACAGTGAACACCTGTCCCAGGTACAAGGCCTGGAGCACTACTGCAGCTCAAACAGAAAATCAAAAGGGAAGTCTCACCAACCCAAAACATCCTGAACCCATAGCACTTGAGAACCAGACAGAAATAAAGACAGGAAATAAGTCTCATAGAATGAATTACCTCCTACATCATCATATTGCCCCATAGTTCTAAATCTCTCCTTTTATCACTGTTTTAAAAGCAGATTTTCAAGGGCACTGCCTCTTGATGAAGAGCATTTCCTACATCTCCTTCAAACACTTCAGATTGCTCATTAAATAATCTGTAAATCATGAATTGCAAAGGCATCATTTCACTGTAATCTTTTCATGGAGTGGGCAGACTTTGGGTCTGCCAAGAAGAAATTAAGTACAAGACATAAAGGTCTCACATTCCAGAGCCATCCAACACTTCCTAGCAAGCTCAGATATTTCATTCAGTCCCAAACTGAATCCAACCCACAAAAATAAAAACCTTTGGGATTACAGCTAGGGCCTGTTTGCCTTCTCCTCTTCAGCAGCAATACCTGAAGGCTCTGCCTGAGCAAGGATCCACTGCCCACAGAGAGAGGAGAGCAGCACCACCCTGTGAAATTCACATTTCCATTTCTGGGTCCTTAGAGATGGGGCCATTAGAGCTCTCCTTAACAAGGCAACAACCAGGGCCCTGCAGAACTGTCTGGAAGCACACAAGGTGCCCTGAGGAAGAGAATGGAGTTTGGTACTGGGTAGGGTCACAGTAATGAACACAGGAAAAAATATATATATATATAAATAATCCAGTCTCTGAAAGGCACAGAAAAGCTTCAGAAGGGGCCCCTTTGCTGCACCTCACTGCAGCTGCTGCTCACCAGAGCCAGAAGCAATTCCTGCAACAGAATTAGCTTTTCCAAATGGCAAAAGCAGAAGGTGGCAAACTGTGACCTATTGCCAGGCTCATACATTAACAAAACCTCTTGTAAGCATTTTTTAAAAAATTATTATTAGGAAAACTCTAAGCACACAAGCTGGAAAATAGTCACATTCTTAATACAGATGAAAGCTGCTACCCTGAAGTCCAATCACACAAACAAATAGAATAATAAAGCAGGTGACATTTCCTATTAGCAATCTCCACTGGCTATGTTGGCAACTCTTGAGAAGCAAACTAGTGAAAAGTACCAAGCCTGTTTTGTTAAGACAGTGAATAAATTGGGTTCTTGTTAAGCCCTGATTGCTCCTTAAATATTTGGCTAGACTTGAATTTCTTGAGAGAGAGAGGTTTAAGGCCTTTTCAGTCTGATCCTGTGGGAGCTGAATACAAAGCCCCTCTTGTAAAACACCCTCCTGCTTGTGTGCAGTCTGACAGAATCAGCTTCATTACTGAGACTGGATGAACCCACTGGGCTCAGAATCCAAATAGGAAATGCCCATTCATTCTTGCTCTGGACACTTCCCCCCATGCACCTTTTATTTGCTTTGTTCCAGCACATTCCATGGCCTTGTTCCAGCTCCTGGATGAGCCCAGTGCCCAGAGCCCTTGGGTCTCCAGGTGGATTCACCCTCCCAGCTGCAGGTGTGTGAGCACCTGCGTGTCCTGCATGGGTTGTGTTGCAAGAAAATTGATTTTCCCCAAGCTCTGCATGCCCTGCACGGGTTTTGTTGCAGGAAATTGGATTTTCCCAAGGTCTGCCCCTGCCTTTTCCCAAGGTCATTTTGCCCCGGAATGCACAGGAGCTTTGGAAGCCCTTGGGATGGTTGATGTTCAGGATGTGAACAAAGAGGGGAAAACAAAGCACTAAAGAAAGACAATTTTACTCTCTTGCCAAGGGAAAACCAGCCAAGACCTCTTCACAAACCCCAGCACGCCACTGTGCGGGGAGCTGACCTGACCCCACCAATGTCCCCATTTCCCCTGCAGCAGAAGGATGGGAGCTTCTGCAAGTCAGAGAGGCTCCAAAGGGCCTCAGAGCCCTGAACCCAGCCCCAAGTGTGCTGCTGCCATCACAAGAGCTATAAATAAATCTCAAACCACCCAAATCCCATGTCAGTACAATTTCAAATGAGCCTGGGCAGAGAAGATCAGCCTCTCTTGGTTCTAATAGCATTGACTGCCTGGTAACAAGATGAAGAGCTCTCATAAAAAGAGACAAGCAGCAAGAAATTGTATTATGTACTAATACCCCCTCACTGGCAGCACTTATCTGCAGGGCTGAGGTCTGCACGGAGAGAGGGAGGTAAAAGCTCTGTTATCATCAACAATGGCTCTGCCTCAGCACCACAGGGATCCAGGGAGGATTGGAGCCCCTCTGGAGCCAGGAACAGCATTACCTGCACTGGAGCCAGGCCCTGCTGCTGTACCTGTCCCACAGGTGTGCACAGGGACAAAGCAGAGCTGTGCAAGCCCCAGGAGCAGCATTACCAGGCCCTGCTGCTGTACCTGTCCCACAGGTGTGCACAGGGACTCCAGCTGCTGTACCTGTCCCACAGGTGTGCACAGGGACTCCAGCTGCTGTACCTGTCCCACAGGTGTGCACAGGGACAAAGCAGAGCTGTGCAAGCCCCAGGAGCAGCTCAGAGCCCAGCACTCCCCAGCAGCAGCTGCCCCTGCTCTGCCCTTCCTCCCCATCACTCCCAGCCCTCGAAGCCTCTCTGCGCTCAGGGACCAGGGCTGGGCACAAGGAGAGAGCAGCACAGGAAACAGCAGCAGTTCAGAAGGGAATAAAGTAAAATAAAACTCTTACCTGCACTGGGGTGTCCTCCTCATTCCCCTCCCAGACTCAGCAGCAGCTCAGGAATCTGCCTCTTCTGATGGGAGGAATTGAAAGGGGATGGCTGAATGTGCTCCATTGCAGAGCTCCAGGCTCGGCCTGAATTTTGTGTTACAGGAGTTTAAAAAAATATAAAATAAAAACCAGGAAAGTGAGACCAACACATGGCATGGAGGAAAGCAGCACTGGGAGTGTTTGTGGGAAAGGGGGGAAGCAGGAAGAGCACAAGTCCCCACACACAAATATTGCTTTCAGCTGCTCAGTAACGAGAGTTAAATAGCCCTGCACAGCTACAGGTGTGACCAAAAATGCAGCACTAAAATGCTGATGTTTAAAGAGAAATCAACATGTTTTCTGAAAAATAAAACAACATTAAGCCCTTTGTAATGGGAATAACTTTAACTAGCCCCCAAACACTCTGAGGGCTGTTGAGCCAGCACGTGGCACAGCCCTGCTATGGGAGTCCATGGAACAGCATCCTGCTCTCTCCCAGAATCTGGCTTTTAAGGTTACCTTAAAGGTCTAAAGAAAAATCCAAGAGGATGCTGTTACAAAAATGCCTTTTCAAAGTTCTGCTTCAGTCAGCTGAGCAGGCTTTGGGTTTGGGGTGCCCTGGGTGCCCTCACAGCCACATCCCTGCCATGGGCACAGAGCTGCCCCTCTGCATCCACAGGCACAGCCCAGCAGAGCAGCAGGAGAACATCCCTGGTCCTTCCCCTCCCACAAACCCCCATCTGAGGAGCAGTGAAACTGTGGCTCTCACCACTAACACTTCTGGCTTCCTTAAACAAGAAGATATGTGGTAAACAAGGAGGAGAGAAGAAAGAAACCAGTGAAGTTTTACAGTTTAGAAAGCATAATCAAAATAAAGCAACCCCTTTTCTAGAAACACTAGATACACATGCAACCCTTTTGTATAATCTTTTGTTTGACAGTGTTCTCAAACTAAGTAAGATCACTAAAAGCAACACTAAAATTAAAGAGCAAATATATGGGACTGAAGGAGATTTCATGACAACACCAGGGAAGAAAAACTAAAGATGTTGGTCAGAATGACAGGGTTTTGTTTAAGAACACATGTACTGCTTTGTAGCTGGGAGAAGAAAAATTGATTTTCCAGACACTGCTATAAAACATGCCAAGAGCCAGAGCACACCAAAGCAAAGAGCAGCTGCAGCTGGATAATAAAACTTCCCAAATTCTCCATGCATGCCCATGTATGGCAGGAAGGAACCACCCTGCACTTCACTTGGCTCCCTCTGCCACAGGGCAAAGGACAAAAATCATGAACAGAAAGCAGAATTAATACCAGAACCCCTGGGCATGGGGAATCATCATCAGGGAGGAGCCTGGGATCAGCATCCCTGCCCTGCTCAGTCCTGGGCAGTGACCCCTGAGAGCCCGGCAGGGATGGATGGATGAAAGATGGATGGATGGATGGATGGATGGATGGATGGATGGATGGATGGATGGATGGATGGATGGATGATGGATGGATGATGGATGGATGGATGGATGGATGGATGATGGATGGATGGATGGATGATGGATGGATGGATGGATGATGGATGGATGATGGATGGATGGATGATGGATGGATGATGGATGGATGGATGGATGGATGGATGGATGGATGGATGGATGGATGGATGATGGATGGATGATGGATGGATGGATGAAAGATGGATGGATGGATGGATGGATGGATGGATGGATGGATGGATGGATGGATGATGGATGGATGATGGATGGATGGATGGATGATGGATGGATGATGGATGGATGGATGGATGGATGGATGGATGGATGGATGGATGATGGATGGATGATGGATGGATGGATGATGGATGGATGATGGATGGATGGATGATGGATGATGGATGGATGGATGGATGGATGGATGGATGGATGGATGGATGGATGGATGATGGATGGATGATGGATGGATGGATGATGGATGGATGATGGATGGATGATGGATGGATGGATGGATGATGGATGGATGGATGGATGGATGATGGATGGATGGATGATGGATGGATGATGGATGGATGGATGGATGGATGGATGGATGGATGGATGGATGGATGGATGATGGATGGATGGATGATGGATGGATGATGGATGGATGGATGGATGGATGGATGGATGATGGATGGATGATGGATGGATGATGGATGGATGGATGGATGATGGATGGATGGATGGATGGATGGATGATGGATGGATGGATGGATGGATGATGGATGGATGATGGATGGATGATGGATGATGGATGGATGGATGGATGGATGGATGGATGGATGGATGGATGGATGGATGATGGATGGATGGATGATGGATGGATGGATGATGGATGGATAGATGGATGGATGGATGGATGGATGGATGGATGGATGGATGGATGGATGGATGGATGATGGATGGATGGATGGATGATGGATGGATGATGGATGGATGGATGGATGGATGGATGATGGATGGATGGATGGATGGATGGATGGATGGATGATGGATGGATGGATGGATGGATGGATGATGGATGGATGGATGGATGGATGGATGATGGATGGATGGATGATGGATGGATGGATGGATGGATGGATGGATGGATGGATGGATGGATGATGGATGGATGCATGGGTAGATGGATGATGGATGGATGGATGATGGATGGATGATGGATGGATGATGGATGGATAATGGATGGATGGATGATGGATGGATGGATGGATGGATGGATGGATGGATGGATGGATGATGGATGATGGATGGATGGATGGATGGATGATGGATGGATGGATGGATGGATGGATGGATGGATGGATGATGGATGGATGATGGATGGATGGATGGTGAACAAGGGGGGAAGGAAAACTCCTTCTGGATGGAAACCCATGGCCAGAGCTGGTTTTGGGACCCCCCAGGTGAGCTCAGACATTGGAACATTTCCCAGGTGTGTGCACACAGCTGTGCCTCACACACCCCTCACAGAGGGCAGTGCAGTGCAGGGTTGTTGTTCCACACCTACTGATGCTGACAGGCTATAAATAGGATAAAACAGACTTGGCTGAAAGGTTTCAGCCAATTTGAGTTTCAAACCCACTCAAAAACCTGAACCACGTTTGTTTTATTTTCAGTTTGCATCCCTAAATAAACGGAGACTCAGGGAATGTGCGCAATCTGCAAAGGTGCCTCCATCAGCCTCCTTCATTTGCATCTCCTCCTTTCAACTCCTGACGTACATCTTTATCAGAGAAAAAATCAATGTTACTTTCATTCTCCTTAAGCCCATTTTTGTACTTTTCCGTGACAAATTATTCTTTTAATTTGGAGTCTGGGAAAGAGACTGAAAAGCTTTTTTTCTGAAAGCTGAGACCTTGTTGGCAAAGTAAAATGAAATCATCCAGTCCCACAAATCTGGGGTTTTTTGTAAGTATAAACCTCTGAAGAAGTGGTGGTGGAGCTGCTCAGAGGCAGTGCAGCAGGCAGTGATGGCAACCTGACTGCAGTGACAGAAGCAAGCAGAGATAATTTAGCACACATCTCTCTTTATTCTTGCTCTTTGAAAAGGCCTGGTCTCTATAGCAGCACACTGTGGATAAATATTGCCTTTGTTTCCTTTCCTTCTGGGGGTAAATTTACTTTTTCCTCTTCAGATAGCAGCTCTCATCCTAAACTGCCTCTCCTGGGGGCCAGATTCACCCTGGAGTGGGAATATCTCACAAGGAGTTTAGACAGGAAAATATTGGAGCGAGAAAAATTAAAGCAAACCTAAATCTGTTATCATTGTGCTTGTCTTTAACCAGAAAGTGTCACAGGCATAAGGAAAACAAAATCTATGGGTCAGTAAGACCAGAATCAGCCCCAGCTATGCTGAGCTTGGGCAGAATGGGGTTCAGCATTCGTCCCTCCAGGTGTGTTTGTGACTAAACCTTAGCCCTGAGCTGGAAGGCAGCACTTGGCAGGATTTGGGCTCTGTGGCATTGCACAGCACAGCTGGAGCTGCTCCTGCCCCCAGAAATCCCCTGTTCTAGGGCAGCATCTCAGGCTGATGGCTGGGACTGGCGAGTCTGGGACTCCAGAGGTTCCCAGAGATCCAAGGACTCTTCCTGAGGAGCAGCAGCTGAGCCCAGGGCAGCACTCAGTGCTGGATTGTGCTGCTAAGGACCATGGAATTGTGCTGTGCCCCTGTCCTGGGGCTGCTGGGCCATGGTTTGCTCAGCTCAGGCTCTGCGTGGTGTCTCAGGACCCTGAGCTCCTTGGCCATGGTTTGCTCAGCTCAGGCTCTGCGTGGTGCCTCCTGTCTCCTCCTGGTTCCATGGATCATCCCTCTGGCATCCTGCCACCTTTCTCATCCCTGGTTATCATTTCAGCTTGATGGAAAACCTGTTCTGAGTCCTGGCAGGGAGGAGCTCTGTCATTCCAGAGGTGTCATTTGTACCTGCCAGCCTTGGGGCTCAGGGTGCTCTGGGAAAGGGCTCGGAGACAGAGACAAACAAATCTGCCCTGCTGGAGACTTCAGCTGTGCCAGGATGTCTTCGTTTCATTGTGTAAAAAATGTAAACAGGGAGGAGATCTACTCAAGGGGAGAGCAGGTAACTCTGGCATGGATGGCATGGGTCTGCTGGAATAAGCTTTATTTACTGGGAGGGATTTTCAGGGGGGATTAGGAGTTGGGTAAAAATGCAATAAACTGTGCTCAGGGCAGCACACAGGGAAGCTGAAGTAGAGGAGAGCAGTAAGAACTCAGCCACAGGAGCTCTCACAGGGAGTACAACACATCTGACTCTGGAACAGGAGCCAGAACTGTCCAGGCAGCACTGAAAATATTGGGAAGCTTTTCCTGCCCAAAATAGCAAGAATTAGCATTCATGGTAGAATGCTGCAAGATTTTAGCATCACTGGAGGGTTCATCCCAAAGCCTGGGAGCAACAGGACAGGTGGGAATGGTGTGGGATGGACACTGGGAATGGCCTCTGGGATGGACACTGGGAATGGACACTGGGAATGGCAGTGGGATGGACAAGGAAGGAATTCTGCTCCTCCAGAGAGGGCTGGACAGGCCCCAGCCCTGCACAGAGGCTGCAGCTCCCCATGCAGACAAAACCATTGCATCAGCTCTTGAGGAATAACTGTGGCTCACGGTAGTTCACAGAAGCATTTTCCAGGAATTAGAAAAGTTATCCATTGACTCAGAACGAAGTCATACTCTGAGTGCAGCACATAATTACTTCTGCCCACAACGCAGCATCAGGGAAGATTTTAACAAGTCATTATGTGCTGGCTTTCAGAGGGAGCTAATTGGATGCTCCAGGTCAGTGCCTAAGTACTGCTACTTCCAGCAAGGGAGGAAAAGACCAACAGTAATGTCTGTAATTAAAATGGAATCGGTGTGTGCTCAACCCCCTCCCGAGAGAGCCAGCCCAGCCCAGGGAGCTGCGCATCTCTGGTCCTCTATTACTGCAGCCTCTGCAACTGGAAGTGCAAGCCAAGCCCAGGGCAAGGTGTGAGCGTCTGCTCCAGCTCAGCCTGCCTCGCACCTGCAAGCAGAACAGCTCTGTCCCTGTCCCATCCTCGTCCCTCTGTCCCTGTCCCATCCCAGGGCAGAGCACCCTGGGCAGGAGGGGAGGGGGATCTCTGCTGGACCACCCCACAGCCTTGTTCTCGTGTTCTCCCTGGCAGTGAGTTTAGCAGAACGCCAGAGATGAGGAATTACGGCCCTAAGCTCCCTTTGCAGGGACAACCAGCTGCAGTCTCACCTGCAGTGTATCCCAGAAGCAGCAAGAGCCTCTCTAGCTGCTGCTTGTCTTGTGGAACTCTTACAGAAATGCCAGTGGCCTGAGCTGATTTATTCCATTTCCTCTTACTTCTGTCTGGAGTGCTGTAGAGAGAGGTTGGACAATGCTCCAGGTACCAGTGGCTGTAAACCACAAACCAGGAGGAATGAGACTGAAAAACAAACTCAGGCAGAATTCAGTACCAAGCACCCCACAGCATATCCATGAAAACAGCTGCCTGAATTAATCATTAAAGTAATTGTGCACACTCTACACTACAAATTGCAGAACTACCTGAGTGACTCCCAGATGTCCCCAGTGAAGCAGTTCTGAACTCCCCACCCTGCAGCCAGCCCTGCTCTGCATCCCTGGCCATGGCACTCCCCATAGAGGACAGTTCAGTCACTCACCAAGGGACAGGAGATGGGATCTGTGCCGCACACTCCGTGCTGCTGCTGCTCCAGGGCCCATTTCCCAATTAAACTGCTCCAGTTTATCTTCCTGTCTGACAGAAAAAAGAGTAGCAGCCAAGAACTCATTAATATCTTTCCATCAGAGCACTGCTAAGCTGAGATTTGATCAGCAAAGCAATCAGACCTTGTTATAGCCATGACTTGGCATTGCAGAGATTATTTAAAGACTGAAGATATGGAGATTTTCCTTAAATTTGTATGAAATCAAATGAATCTTTACCTTTTGCTGTCCTGGAATGCCTGCAGATGCAGAGGAGCAGAGTGACCCCAGAGTGTGTTTGTTCCTGCAGAGGAACCATCCATTTGTGAGTTATTTCAAGAGATTTGTCAAGACAGTGCTGGTTTATCTATTTTATGAGAGAAACAGCAAATGCCAGCATTGTTCTTCAGTTCCCAGAGCCATGAGATCCAGCAGAGAACTCAGTTCTACAGTGCAGCCCCCAGCTCCCCTCCTTAGCCAGATTAAACACAGAAGTGGCAAAAAGCACAGATTTACTGGGCTCATGCTGGAAAATCACACTTCTTTATTTGTTTGGTGGCAGCTTCAGGAGCCACAGCGGCGGAGCCCATCGCTGCTGCACGAGGACAAACAATCCACAGTGCTAATTAAACCTCAATTTGCTCACACCCTGAGCCAAAAAAGAGCCAAATGAAAAGAACTGTGATCATCTGCGACCTTCCCTTCTGCCCAGAGCAGGGAGAGCTCTGGGTGCCACGGGAGCAGAGAGCAGGAGGGCCAGAGGAGCCCCAGGTGTGTCTGAGCCCTGCCCAGGTGGAGCCGGGACCCCCCAGCAGCTCCCAAGGCACTCCTGGCAGGAATCCCAATGGCCAAGCAAGCCCAAAGCTGCCATGCCCGAGTCCCAAGGGTTTGCAGCTGCAGCCAGGAGGGCTCAATCACACAGGAAATGCCCAAAGTATTGTTTATTTTTAGACGCATCCATCGGCTTCAGAAGTGCAGTAAAAGGGAATGGCTAACCCACCGTAAGCTGCCAATGGAGAACCTGATCTTATTCTTGTGATTTCTACAAGAATTATTCTCAGAGCAGTATTTCATAAACTTAATAAGAAGGGGAAGAATCTTATTAAGCAGAAAGCTGGTCTACATTTTGTGGTGATTTTGCTGTAAGCGGGTCCTAGAGCTGAGCAGTAATTAGGTATAATAACTGCACTGTGCAAGTCTTGCTTCTTGTATGAGTGGTTCCACGTCTGAGGTATAACAATCACACATAGGTTTAACTTTGAATTAGTTTAAATTGATTTTATCACATGCTAGGAATGCTAAACCTCTCCATGAGATATCTTACCTGGCCTCTACTGCATTTTCTTTTCTTAACTATCAAGAGTTTCAGCAGTTATTGAAACACAGTAAGGTGAAATTAGTAGTCTGGATTCAGCAAAAGAGATGTTCAGGTTCACCATGTGGAGGATTTATTTACTATTTTGGAAAGAAAGCAGTATTATGGAGCTATATACTTCCCAAAAAAAGAGTAGCCCACTGGGAAATGTTATAAAGCAGGATCAAAAGCATTTCTTTCAGAGCTGCATGCAGCTAAAAATTAATGAGTTCCTGTGTTATTTGTGCTCCCAGGTTTATCTGAGATTACAAGTTCATGTATGTGGGACTTTCACAGACCTGCACCTCTTTCACAAGGAAAGAATTGAAGAGATCAGAAGGAAAATCCATCAAGGTCCCTTCAGCAAAGCCAGAGCAGGGAATTGCTGTGTGTTTGCTGTGCCCAGATTGGGCACAGAGCTGGGAATTGCTGTGTGTTTGCTGTGCCCAGATGGGGCACAGAGCAGGGAATTGCTGTGTGTTTGCTGTGCCCAGATTGGGCACAGAGCTGGGAATTGCTGTGTGTTTGCTGTGCCCAGATTGGGCACAGAGCTGGGAATTGCTGTGTGTTTGCTGTGCCCAGATGGGGCACAGAGCAGGGAATTGCTGTGTGTTTGCTGTGCCCAGATTGGGCACAGAGCTGGGAATTGCTGTGTGTTTGCTGTGCCCAGCCCTAGATGGGGCACAGAGCTGGGAATTGCTGTGTGTTTGCTGTGCCCAGCCCCAGATGGGGCACAGAGCAGGGAATTGCTGTGTGTTTGCTGTGCCCAGATGGGGCACAGAGCAGGGAATTGCTGTGTGTTTGCTGTGCCCAGCCCCAGATGGGGCACAGAGCTGGGAATTGCTGTGTGTTTGCTGTGCCCAGATTGGGCACAGAGCTGGGAATTGCTGTGTGTTTGCTGTGCCCAGCCCCAGATTGGGCACAGAGCTGGGAATTGCTGTGTGTTTGCTGTGCCCAGCCCCAGATTGGGCACAGAGCTGGGAATTGCTGTGTGTTTGCTGTGCCCAGCCCCAGATTGGGCACAGAGCTGGGAATTGCTGTGTGTTTGCTGTGCCCAGATTGGGCACAGAGCTGGGAATTGCTGTGTGTTTGCTGTGCCCAGCCCCAGATGGGGCACAGAGCTGGGAATTGCTGTGTGTTTGCTGTGCCCAGATTGGGCACAGAGCAGGGAATTGCTGTGTGTTTGCTGTGCCCAGCCCCACATTGGGCACAGAGCAGGGAACTGGAATTGCTGTGGCAGCAGCCCCAGAGCCCTGCCGGGTGTGTGTCTGTGCTTACAGCTCTGGCTGCTCCTCGCTGAGCTCTCCACACCTCCCACCCAGGCTGAGAGCTCTCCTGGGCCCGTTCCACGGTGCCTCTCCAGAGGGTTCCCTTTGCAAAGGAAGCTCTGTTCCAGCAGGGAACACGTGCATTCCGTGCTGCTGGCAATCTTCTGCTTTGCAGACACAACAAACGACAGAGGGAAATCAGCCCAGGCTGAGCAGGAATTTCCCCAGGTCTCTGTCCCATCTCCCCATGTCCCATCCACTGCCTTACTTGCAGAAATACTGAGATAAAATCATTTCCATTCTACTGCATCCCCCCAGCTTTTAGTAACAGCAATTACAGGACTCATGCACGACGGCTTTTGCTTAATAAATTTTTTCCTTTATGCTGTCAAAATCGTTTCAAAAGCTCAATACAATATATATTTTTGTATGAATCAAAAGTATTATGACTAAGATAATTATTTCCTATCCGCTGAATATATCACCAGTATTAAAAACTGACTAAGCTAGAAAAAGAGATGTAATGGAAGGTGATCTCCTCTAACGTATATTTTTGAACAGAAATAAATGACTGAAAATTGTGTGCCAGGTGACATTTGACAGTCTGAGTGATCTATCATCAGGGAACCAGTGAATTTAGTTTGGATTTAAGGACCCTCTTGCCCCTGCAGTGTTTCAGAGCAGAGGTTCTATTCAGGCTCTAACCTGAGGCAGGGGCAGTAATGCAATATTTAGGAGCAGTATTTAGGAGCAGTATCCAGGAGCAGTGTTCAGGAGCAGGGTTTAGGGCCATTATCCATTCTCACTCACAAAGCTGAACACCGCTGCTGCTGAAGCACATGCTTGGGAAGGCATTTCTCAGATCCTTGCAAGGCTCTTTCAGTGCAGTAATCTGAAAAAAACCCACGATATGTTTTTGGAAGCCTGCCAGAGTGGTGATAAATAATCCACTGGTCCTGATAGTTTCAATAGAGCAGTTCCCTGAAGCTCATTGCAGCCCGAGATCCTCCCTCTCCTGTAAACATTTTCCAGTGCTCTCGTCGATACACAATATAAATTAGTTATTTAAACACACTCAAAGTCCTGCATTTTAGCAAAGATTTTGGAATATAAACATTTTTGAAGCTGGCTCCTGGTTCAGAGCCACAGTTACAATCCCTTTCCTCGGCTGCAAAGGGACAAGAATCACCTGCAGACAGAAATTCCCCTGTTCTTCCCTTGCTGGGAGATATCCCACACTCAGAGCAGGCAGGAGCTGTGCTGAGGTTTCCAGCCCATTTCCCGCTGGTGCCCTGGCACAGCTGGGGCTGGTCCCGGTGCCACAGCAGCCCCAGCACCGTGCAGCTCCCCGAGCATCCTCGGGGGAATGAACATGGGGGAGGCTGGCAGCACGAGGACTGGAGTAGCGTCTCCAGGGTTTGTAAATTAATTTTAGCCGCGCCGGGCACCTCGCAAACACAAACGCGGCGTCCCAGAGCTGAGCTTGGAGGAGGGATGTGTTACTCCTCGCTCCCCCGGTGCCACTAACGCGGCACAGGCAGGCAGGAGCTCCTCAGGAGCTCTCCTGGATGGTTTGCAGCAAGGACAGGCAGAGGCAGAATGGGAGAGGAGCCTGGTGCACAAACACACAGCTCCCAGCAAGCTGCACAAGGAATGAGGCTGAAGGAAAGCTCCTCTGCCAATAGAAACGCCCAAGCAGCTGTTAAATGGTGAAAGGTGACAGTGAGATATCTCAGTGTAATCCTCTCTCTGCTGCAGACCTCCTGTGATCCATCCAGGGGGTTCAGGTGTGAACATCAGTGCCAGAGTTGTGTAAAATGCCCTCACAGGGAGCTGGCCAGGAGGGAACATCAGTACCAGAATTGTGTAAAGTTCCCTCACAGGGAACTGAGCAGGAGGGAACATCAGTGCCAGAATTGTGTAAAATGCCCTCACAGGGAGCTGGCCAGGAGGGAACATCAGTGCCAGAATTGTGTAAAATGCCCTCACAGGGAACTGAGCAGGAGGGAACATCAGTGCCAGAATTGTGTAAAATGCCCTCACAGGGAGCTGAGCAGGAGGGAACATCAGTACCAGAGTTGTGTAAAATGCCCTCACAGGGAGCTGAGCCTGACTCACCCATTGAGACAGACACAGATCATTCATGGTGGGCACCCACAGCTCCTCCAAAGCACCTCAGCTGGCAATAAAGGCAGCATAAGGGGATTAAATTCGTGTTTATCTCAAGCAGAGCTCTATCCATTGGAAGGTGCACTGCAGAGGCACTGCACTGAGAGTAATGGAGCTGCTCATGAGAACAGACAAGAGAAGCAAGCAACAAGACTGCCTGCAAGGGCCATAAATCAGCAAGGAAATGTGTCAACATGCAGTGACAGGAGCATTGGGTCCACTGGCAGGAAAGCTGCTCCCCTTGAGGGGCCAGAGCTGCCCTCAGTGCAGTCCCCTGGATCTCAGGGGATGGCACAATATTGCAAACAGCAATTACCTCCCACCCCAAATCATCCAGGCTGGCACAGCCCCCTTGGGAAGCCCTCAGGAGCCCCCAGAGCCATCTCTTCTCCAGGCTGCACAAATCCAATCCCCAGTGTCCCAGCAGAGAAGGCGCTCCTTGCACTGACCATCCTGGAGGCCCTCTCTGAACACGCTCCAGCCGGGGGATGCTTTCTGCCCCGAGTGCCCCAAATGAATGCAGTCCTTCAGCAGAAAGGAATTCAGCCTCCTGCTTTGTTTGGGAGGTGAGAGCTGCTGTGAAGCTGAAATTCCCTGTTTTGCTGGCAGCACTGCTCCTGAGTGTGGAATCCACCTGAGTGCAGAATGATGCTGGAATTATCTTAAAAAGCCAGAGAAACTGATAGAACAGAATTTCAATGTCAGCAATCAAAGGAACAGAAGGAAAAGCAGCCACAGGCTATAACAGTAATGAAAGTGGGATTAAATTTTTTCTCTGCAGCACTGCCAGTTCCTCAAGGAGCACGGAGCAGTTGATTGACTCTCGGAATGCTTGGCCAGTCCTCCAGGAACAGCTGATCACTGCAGAAATGGGGCACTGCTGGCCACCCTCAGGGGCAGGGACCACCTCTGGCTCCCCCAGGAGTTCTGTGCTCATGCGGGATGGGGTGAGGCAGGCCTGAAGAGGGGAGATTTAGCATTGCCATTTGCCAGGGCAGATTTAATGCTGGCCCCATCAGTGACCTCACAGGCACTGCTCACTCTGGTGTCAGAGTCCTTGGCCTCACCTGAACCTGCCAGGGCAGAGTCCAGAGGAGGGGCAGTCCTACAGAGCGTACCAAGCAGGCTGCAGGACATTCACATCAACACTGACCACAGTAATGACCATTCTCACTCATTATTGCTCAAAACTGGAGTTGGGAGCTGCTTACTTGCAGTGGAGAGTTCCACTCTGCCTGTCTCCAGATGGAAATGGGATCCTGATCCAAACAGCACAGTCAGGGATGATTTACAGGACAGCAGGAGACTCTGCATTAATCATTTGGGGTGGCAGTGAGTTGTCCTTTGGTGCCTCCTCCTTTAGGATTGCTGTAACTCCACGGGCAACCAGAGCTCACAGAAATCAGGGCTGGCAAGTGAAGGTTGCAGGAAATCTCCCCTGCCGCAGGCATGGTCACTGCCAGTGCTGAGAGCTCTTTACCCAATCTTTTCTGTGAATCTCCACTGAGCAGATTTACAGCCTCCTGAGGTTCCAGCTCCTCTCCATCTACTCACAGGGCAATCATTTTGTCTGGTTTGTTTGGTTTTTTCCCCCTGATATCTAAAGTAATCTCCCTAATTGCACTCCAGCAAATTGCTTTCTGTCCCATCATTTGTGGTCAGAGGACAAGTGTTTACTGTCATCTTTGCAAATGTGTTTATACATTCGAAGACAGTTGCTGAGTCCTTACATTGTGTTTTCTTTCCCGGCTCAAGTAATGAATTCCAGCCTTGCACACAGCTTACATTTCCGAGCCTCTCGCCGTTGTGGCTGCTGCTCTCCTCTCTGCTTTGCCTAAATCTCTCTGGCAGGGTGAGTGACACACCTGAGAGGGGGCTGGAGCGTCCCAGCCGAGGCTGGCCAGCGCTGCAGGAGCAGGAACGCCTCCCTCGGATGTGTCTGAGATGCTCCTGATCTAAGTGCTGCAGGAGCAGAGATGCTGCCCTCGGATGTGCCTGAGTGCTGCAGGAGCAGAGATGCTGCCCTCGGATGTCTCTGGGACGCTGCTCCTGCCCTGAGCGCTGGGAGCAGCGGGAGCGGCTGCTCTGCACCACTGCCCGGCCGCAGACTCCAGCTCGGGCTGCAGACTCCAGTCTGAGTCTCTCTGCAGCGTGTCCCCCTCACGGTGCTTATTTAAAGTGTGATATTCCTCCTCTGTGGCACACCACATCATTTTGTCCCCTTCAGAGTTCAGACACGTTCTGCAGAGCCTCGGGGTCGTTTGAAATCTGAGCCTGGCACTCCGTGCTGGAGTCTCTGCACATGTTCTAGAAATGCCCTCCATCCTGTCACCCAAGTTATTACAGCAAACACTGACCAGAACTGTTCCCACATTATTCCGTGGGAGACCCTACTTAGCATGTCCTTCCTCTTTGACAGCAAAGCCTTTTTAAATGCGGGCTTTTGTTAGCAAGGTATTCCAGACTGTTGCACAAAAGCCAAAACTCGCGTACCTGTCACCGTGGCCAGTAACACCGATCACCTCCCTGCTAGAGGCTGAGAGCCTGCCCAGAAACCTTTCCAAAGGCAAACAGAAATCCTGTGCAATATCAGGGGAAAGCAGCCCGAGCCGCCAGCCCTCTGCACAACTGCTGTTCAACAGCTCCGGCGGAGGAATCTCAGCACGACTGTTCCTGTGTGCCCACACAATCCCGAACCACGGTCCCGTCTACTTTAGGGGGAGAAAAGAGGTGTTTGGCTAAAATTACCGTAGTACAGATTTTTCATTTGTATTACCATAGCAACAAAGGATTTGGCTTGACAGGAGACCCCGCAGCGCTCCGGGTGAAGGGCGCGATGCCGCAGGAACAGACGGCCCCTGTCCCCATCCCGCACGGAGTTTGGCACATCACCTGCGGGAATTCCCTCCGCGAGCGGTGCCTGGGCAGGGGAGGGAATCAGAGCCCAGAGGGGAGGTGGTCTCTGCACCCACGGGGGACAGCGGGGCACGGGATGGGAGCGTTCACTCGAGTCTGCGACAGGGCTTGAGCTGCTGCTGCCTCCTTAACCCTGGCTCCGAGATTCAGCTCGCTGCTTCCAAGTGGAGATTGCATCCGCACAGAGTAACTTCCGCCCAGATGTCAAACAAATGTCATTAAAAAGTAGAGCGGGGCGACATTCTCCAAGTCTGTGACAATGCCCCGGTGTCTGATTGAGCAGCGAGGGCGCCCCGGGAGCGGAGCACGGGCTTGGCGCTGCTGGAGCCTCTGCGCACTTCGGGGACGCGGACGGGATGGGATTTGTGCTTTTACCCGTAATAACACTGCTGCGAGCGGCGAGCGCCCGGTGCGCACGGCAGGGGCAGGGCAGCGGGCGGCCCGGGGTGCCAGCTGGGCACGGGGCAGGGCTGCGGGAGCCGCGGGCGGCCCGGGATGGGCACGGGGCAGGGCTGCGGGAGGACGGGACAGCCCGGGACGCCACCTGGGCACGGGGCAGGGCAGCGGGAGCCGCGGGCAGCCCGGGATGGGCACGGGGCAGGGCTGCGGGAGGACGGGACAGCCCGGGACGCCACCTGGGCACGGGGCAGGGCTGCGGGAGCCGCGGGCAGCCCGGGATGCCCCTGTGCCCGGCGGGCACGGGGCAGGGCTGCGGGCGGCCCCGGCCCGCCGCGCTCCTCCTCGGCTCCGGGAGCTCCTCCTCCTCCTCCTCCCGCTGCCGCCGCCGCTCGTCCGGCGCGGGCGGTGCGGGCAGGGCCGCCCGGGCTCCGCTGCGGTGCCGGTGCCGGTGCCGCACCATGCGCGGGCCCGGGGCTCGCCCGGAGCGCTCCCGTCCCGCCCGCGGCCCCGGCGGGGGCGCAGCGCGGTAGCTCCCGGCGCATCCCGGCCCGGGCAACTCGCGGGCGAGTTCGGGCGCCTCGCCCGGCCCGGGGCGGCCGCGGGGGCCGGGGGCGGCCGGAGCCGGGGGCCCCCCGGCCGCAGCAACAGGTGCCGTCGGTCCGCGGCGATGGAGGGCGGCGAGCGGCCGGCAGCCCCCGCCGGAGCCGGGCCGCCCGCAGCGGGAGGGGCTCGGCCGCTCCCCGGCGCCGCTCGTGCCCTGGCCCGGCCCCGGCGCGGAGGAGGCTGACGGCGCTCCGGGCTCTCCCCGCCGCTCGCTGCTCTGCGGCTCCGCTCCGCCCGCTCCGGGATCCCGGCGCACCATGGACGCTCGCGGGTCCCAGCGCTGCCGCCTCGCCTAGGCTGAAGGTCCTTTACGGCTTTCCTTTCTAAATGATTAAGGGGTGTCTTTGGTGTTGGCGTGTTTACTGACTTCTGCTCGTCGGTGACTGACGGGCGCATCAAGTGAACTGTTCTTGATAGGCGATGTCTTTCCGGTAGATTTTTTTTCGTTGGAAAAGTCTTGGGGAGGGGTCGAGGACAGGATGAGCATGAAAGAACTCTTCCTTGATTACGTATCTTAATTTTGTTAGCAAAATATTTATCTGTACAAGTAAATGTCAAATCCTTTACTTTTTAAAATTATGTTTAAGGGATTGCTATGAATGTTACTTGCTGAAATTTGTTGACATAAATATGTTTCACAGCAGGAGAGTGACTGCAGTTATTAATCCTGATGTATTTCAGAACATTCTCCTGGGGATATAAGTTATCTGCAAAGTTATTTCACTTTTGATTATTATCAGTAGTATAAGGCTCAGCTTTATTAAACCAAACAGTGAGTAGCATATTTGACATAATTCTCTTTGTAGGTTGTCATAAGATGCCACAACTGTCCGGCTCAAGGAGAGCAAGACAGAGAATATTTTTTTCAGCTTATCTGCTTTTCAGGAGAGTTTTGTTTCATGCTATACATTGACCTTTCTAAGTTTTACTTTGGTTTGGTGGAAGTGCAGTTTTGCAAGCAGAGTTGAAGTTTGAGGTCTGTTCTCAGGCTGTAAAGAGCTGCAGGAGTGTGGCAGGAGGTGCCTGGCAGGGAGGCACAGCACAGAAATCCTGTGCCAGGGGAGAGCTGAGTGTGGCACTGCTTGGAAATGCTGCCTGCTTAACTAAGGAAGGACTAAAGGAGATGGGATCGTTACATTGTTCTTTATGGAATTCTTTCCAAAAATTCACTAGATTCATATTCAACATGCACTGAAATCTGAAACTTTTTTTTAATGTCTTTTTAAACTTAATTTACAAATGGTAAAAACTAACAGAGATGAGCTGCAGGCACTGGAATTGACAGAAGAGACATGGGGGGAGTTCTGCATCTTGTTTGCAGGGTTGTTTTCATCCGGGCGCAACTTTAATTGTCTGTGCCGTGGAACAGGAGCAGGACTCCTTGCAGGAGCTCTGATTACATCAGAGATGCACTGCAGAATTCAAAATACTGCAGCGGACACTGGGGAGGGGGGGAACAACACTTGCAGTGGAATTTTGTCTTGTTTCTCATGAGTTCTATTTCCTTCTCTCAGAAGGGCATCTTTAATAATTCTTTTCCCGTTGCCTCGGAACCTGGCATCCTTCCTGAATTTTGGCTGCAAGTAAGGGCAGCACGGATTCCTAATTTGATTTCTTCACCAGACATAATGGATATCATCATCTTGTGCAGGACAGATTTTTGAAAATGTGTCCTCACTTATTTGCCATGCCCAACCCACCCCTCGGAGTCACCCAGAGCCCCTGCCCTGGGCCAGTTTTTCTGTGTCACTGCAGGTTCTGAAGGCAGAGCAATTCCCAGGTGGGTAAGGCAGGAGGGGACAGCCCTTGCCCCAGTAAGTGCACAGAACACGGGAGCAGCGATGCTCAGAGAGAAGGGCTTTGCCCAGGAGCAGGGCACACTGCCAGCAGGGCAGCAGGAGCCTGAGCTGGGCTTCAGCAAGGGCAGAATGCTGCTCAGAGCCCAGGAGGGCTTTTACCACTGGCCTGACTCCGCCAGGGCAGAGCAGAGCAGAGGATTTCACTGTCACCGAGAGCCCTAAAGTTCACCTTGTTTAGTTCTGGGAAGGCTGGGGCTCTGGGCTGGTGTGTTTGTGTGACCTTGCATTGCTGTGTGCTCCTGAAGGCATTTCTCACCAGCTGTCCCCAGTGTCACCAGGCTGCAATGGAGGAATAAAGCAGCTTGCTTGGGCTTTCAGCTCAACAGCAAGGAGCCCTCCCATTAATTAGATCTCTCTCCTCCTAAAGCAATGCTGACCATCATTCTGTCGAGGCACCCTCAGAAGGAAAAGAAGAAACACACAGAGAAATGCATTGGTTTATTTTTTCTCCTCTCTCCCTTCCTTCAAGTCAGGCCACGTTTATTATTGTCCTTTATCTCCTCCTACTCTTCCCCTGTAGATATGATGCTGCGTGTATCTGAGGCAGAGAACATGAAAATAACCCATGTGGAGCAGCAGATCCTACGTGGGATTTGCAGCCTTGCCAGCTCTGGTGATGGCAAAGCAAGGAGCAGCCCTTTCTGAGTGCAGCCACTCAGCGTGGCACACAGGGGATTCATTTGTCCAATTTGTTGTCTCACACAGGTCGAGGAGCTGGCAGTGAAGAAAGAAATCCCTTTCTCTTTGCTCTGCTCTTTCACAGTTGCTGCCTCAGGGTTACAGCGTGTGTCTGACACACGCACAACATTTACATTTCCCTCTCTCCATTTCTTCCCATTGTGTCAACTGTGGATATGCTGGGAGATCAAACCAGTGACAGGGATGAGCTGCCTCCTCATTTTTCCTGGCTGAGATTCAGAGGATAAGTTGTTGCTAACCAACATCATCTGGTATTACAGAAGGGAAAGTGGTTAACAGCTCCCACTTATCCATATCTTATATCAGTCATAATCTCCATTCTGTTTGGACCAGCCCTGCTTTAGGCATGGTGAGGCAGAAGGGAAAAGGCATTTTTAAATAAAACAGCAGTTGGTCTGGGAAATGAAGCCCTACACAAACATCCATCAGGCAGCCCTGGTTCCATTTCAAACCATGGCTTGCACTCCAGTGGCATTTCTTCTGCTGATCCATGGCAGGGGTGGGGCAAGATGAGCTTTAAGGTCCCTTCCAACCCAAACCATTCTGTGGTTCTGGATGAGTGAGGAGTCAGGAAATAGCTCTCCACCCAAAGCTGCCCTGTAAGTGTGCACAGAGCTGCTCTGCTCTGCCCAAACCCCCGGGAAGTTCAGGAACAGGACTGGGAGAGTTTTTAATTGAAGCATTGTAAGTGCCCTTGCAGCAAGGAGAGCTCTTAAACTGATGTGCAGCTGTGCTTTGAGTCCTTTGCTGTTGTGTAATCATGGGTTTTTCTTCTTTAATAGGTATGTGCCACTCCTGGTGTGGTTTATAACCGCAGCTTCTGAAAAGGAGGTTCTGTGGCTCAGCAAGTGGCCCTAGCAGGGGTTGTGTCCCTGGGGTGCCCATCCAAGGGAGGTGAGTGCAGCCAGGACAAGAACAAAACTCTACTGAGGCCAATCAACTGGAATATTTATTCCTTTCCTGTGAACCCGAGGCTAGAAAGCCAAAATACTGGTGCATATTTAATGTCTCTGTATTGGACAATCTCCTTAATAAATAAACACTCTTGTCCAGTGAAACTCAGGGACTCATGCACTCGGCTGAGGCTGAGTGTGCAGATAAAAAGCCTTGGGGCAGGGCTGCTCTGCCTCCCGTGCAGGAGCAGATTCCAGGCTGACTCCTGAAGGGCAGTGACTCGAGGAGGCCACAGGTTTGAACATTTCCAGCTCCCGTGCTTGATACCCAGTTGAATTCTGTTCTCTCCACTCCCTGGACTTTACGCCAGTGTTGCATGAGCTGAATTTGAACAGGATTTTCCAAGCTGTCATTAGAAATGTTTGGCCTCTTACAATCAGAGGTAAGGGCAGCTTGGCTCAGTGTACTGCAAGGACAAAGCCCTGTTACTGCATGTAGGGTGTCAGTGATAACTGAAACAACAAGGTCTGCATGGAAATCCTGTGTTTCTGCGCAATCTTTTGTAAATGAGGCCATAAAAAGACAGTTGCCGTGTCATTAATTGTGTATAAAATCTGTACAAATCTTCATGTGATCACCAATACAAGTGAGCTTTTTATCCCACAGGTTGTTTCCCAATGGCCTTTTAGAAATTAGTCTTGTACTAACTGGTTTTTATAAAATGTGTATTCACTGAATTACAACATAACTGACTTCTGATTCTTTCTATATATTTCATGGGTGCTAAAATACTCAAAAGTTTTATGAGTAATACTTAAAAAAATTATTAAATTTAATTTTCTACAAAGCACACTTGAATTCTGTGTGCTCACAGATTAGTGTCACTAATGTGATACTGTCATCATTTTTATACCTCCACTCTGAACCAGAAACATCCTACCACATGAAGGAAATTTTCCTGGTTTCCATCTTTACCTACTGGGAACTGAGGCCTCTGTATCTGGGACAGGAGAAGCCTCCAGTGTGATGAACATGCCAGGCAGAGCTCCTGAACCTGGCACAGCCCCTGGCATGGGTCAGTGCTGCCCAGCTGGACAGACCCAGCCTGCCCAGAAAGGCCTGACCATGCTCAGCCACTGCTGTTTCCTTTCCAATTGCTCTCATCATCCATAAATGCTTTTGGGCTCCAAGCACTACACTTGCTCAAAACCTGAAAGCAGCCTGCCACTTCCTCACCCCCATGTCTGTTTTCTGTTCCAGAAGACACTTGCAGGAGCAGCGAAGGGATGCAAAGTTGTCTTCCAAGATGACTCTTATGCCTGGAGAGAACTCCGACTATGACTATAGCGCCCTGAGCTGTACTTCAGATCCTTCCTTCAACCACACGTTCTTTCCAGAGTCTGAAACCCTCAAGGGAGTGTTTTACCAAAGAGCCAGGCTCATCCATCCTCAGGAGGATCTCCTCAAAGGCTTCCACCCCGACGACCGCAAGCGTCACATCATCATCAACGTGGGCGGCATCAAGTACCTGCTGCCCTGGACCACGCTGGACGAGTTCCCCCTGACGCGCCTGGGACAGCTCAAGTTCTGCACCAACTTTGACGACATTCTGAACATCTGTGACGATTATGATGTGACGTGCAACGAGTTCTTCTTCGACCGCAACCCGGGGGCGTTCAGGACGATCCTGACCTTCCTGCGGGTCGGCAAGCTCCGGCTCCTGCGGGAGATGTGCGCGCTGTCCTTCCAGGAGGAGCTGCTCTACTGGGGCATTGAGGAGGACAACTTGGACTGGTGTTGTAAAAGGAGGTACCTGCAAAAAATGGAGGAGCTCACAGAGATTAGTGAACGGGAGGATGACCTCCTAGAAAATGAAACAACAGGTGAAACAGTAGAGGAGACAAAAATTGGTTTGTGCATGAGAAAGTTGCAAGACATGGTGGAAAGGCCCCAGTCTGGCCTTCCTGGAAAGGTGTTTGCGTGTTTGTCTGTTTTGTTTGTAACTATTACAGCAGTGAACTTATCCATCAGCACCATGCCTGACCTGAGGGAGGAGGAGGAAAAGGTAAGTTACCTTTCAGGATGCCAAGTGGTATGTGCTGGGAAGAGCAGAGCAAGTACAAGGTCTGAGGTTATTGACTTCAATGGGGATTTTGCAGCTGTATTTAGAGTGAAGAATATTTGAAAGTTACATGACTCTTCAATTACTCGTAAGAGAATTAACCATAGCCAGTTTTATGTCCAAAGAAAATTCTCTTAGCGTGCACTCTTCTGTATATTACCTTTAATGTTAGACTTTGTATTTAGAAAGCCTGAAATTCCCGAGCAGTATCTTCTGTGGAATAAGCAGAGCCTCTCTAAGTTTTGCATTTAGCATGTTCCAAGCTGCCAACGTGTTTCCCCATAGCAACAGCTTCAATTCCTTTAATATTTTGGGTTAAAAAAACCAACACAGAAGCCTCTCCTCCTGTCACCGCACCGACTAAAACAGTTATTACCCAGAGCCGATTACAAACTCCTGCTCTTTCCCGCAGGGTGAGTGTTCCCAGATGTGCTACAATATTTTCATTGTGGAGTCCGTGTGCGTGGCCTGGTTCTCCCTGGAGTTCCTGCTCCGCTTCATCCAGGCCCGGAGCAAGTTCGCGTTCCTGCGGCGGCCGCTGACGCTGATAGACATAATCGCCATCCTGCCCTACTACATCACCCTGCTGGTGGACACGGGCTCCGAGGGCTCCAAGAAGCCCAGCTCGGGCAACATCTACCTGGACAAGGTGGGGCTGGTGCTGCGGATCCTGCGGGCGCTGCGCATCCTGTACGTGATGCGGCTGGCGCGGCACTCGCTGGGGCTGCAGACGCTGGGGCTGACGGCGCGGCGCTGCACGCGCGAGTTCGGGCTGCTGCTGCTCTTCCTCTGCGTGGCCATCGCGCTCTTCGCGCCCCTGCTCTACGTCGTCGAGAACGAGATGGCCGACTCGCAGGAGTTCACCAGCATCCCCGCCTGCTACTGGTGGGCCGTCATCACCATGACCACCGTGGGCTACGGGGACATGGTGCCCAGGAGCATCCCCGGGCAGGTGGTGGCCCTGAGCAGCATCCTCAGCGGCATCCTCCTCATGGCCTTCCCGGTCACCTCCATCTTCCACACCTTCTCGCGCTCCTACCTGGAGCTGAAGCAGGAGCAGGAGAGGATCATGTACAGGAGAGCGCAGTTCTTGCTGAAGGCCAAGTCTCAGATGAGCAACGAGTCGCAAGGCAGCGAGGTTTTGTTCACCACTCTCTCTTCCGAGACTAGGGACAATGAGTGAATTTACCTTCCTGTTTCTCTTGCTGTCGTTGTATCAGAGTCCATCTTTTGATTCGCTCTGGAAGCACCTTACAAAGGTAATCCTCATATTAAAATGAAGAGAAGGGGCTCCAGCTGGGACCTGATGTGGTTACAGAGGTCTGTTATTATGCTGTTCCTTCTCCCCCATATAATGCATAGGGCAGAACTTTCACTGAGATCATGCAGTGGGATTTAAAGAATTAAAATTTCTCTGGCAACAACAAAAAAGAAGAGCAACATATAATTATGCACTTGACAGGCTGTTTTGCCATTTGTAATACACATTTTTCCAACCGAATCACAATGTACATAATCATTAAACAGGCGACCATTTTTCTTGTTCCTCTTGTATATAAATAATGTAAATACATCAGGATTAATGGCTGAATTGTCTCCCAGTAACACGCCTTAGAGGGTAATGGAAATAACCACAGATGTTTGTCCCATTGTGCTTTAAAAAACGTCACGTAACATTCGTCACTCAGCACAGAACCAGCTCCTTCTGTGCGAGTCAGCCCTAACCACAGCAGAACAGAAGAATCGAGCTGTTTATAGCCTAACCTTGCTAAAGATGTAAATACTCAGAGCTCACCAGCTTCAAAATTTTAATTGATGTTACAGCATTGATCCGATGCCATCGAATGCAACATTCCAAGGAGCAAAGCCTTGGAGTTTTGTAGCACTTAATGTTATTATAAGAGGTGAGTAGCTGCAAACCCAGTGAAATATGCATGAGGAGATGCCAGCCTTCCCCGCCATCTGTTCCCAGCTTCACTCTCCCTCAGCTCTGCGGGGAACTGGGAGAGGGCAGCCCCAGGGGCCCCAGCGCTGCTGGGCAAACCGGGGCCACCCTTCCCACGAGCTGTCCCTGCGGCAGCAGCAGGAGCCCCGTGCCCGCGGGAAGAGGAAAATCGGATTGGAGTCGTGGAGGGGAGCGCAGAGAGCTCTGAGCTTCCCTGTCCTCCATCAGGAGGGGCTCAGCACAGGGTTCACTTCAGCTCTGCCGTCAGCACACACCTGCTGGCAATGGGCAGGGTTTGAAACCGGACAGAAAAGCAATGAGCAGCCTAAAGCACAGGCAGGTGTTGTTCATCTTGGTCCAGGCTCTGTCCTAGCACAGGGACACTCGGGTTTGGCACAGGATCTGTGCACGTTCACCACAGACCCCCTTTACTTTAGAGGGACTGACCCTGGCTTGCAGAACAGCTCAGGACAAAAACTCCAGAACTCCAAAAACAATTAAATCCACTTGTTTGATTTCATGTGTGCTTAGAGGTAAAGAAAAGCTGATTTAAAGAGTTTCACCTATTTTCCACTCTTTTGCAGTAAAATTCCTTACTAGCAGTTAACAGCTTGGGGAATTTAGAAGTCCCCATCACACTGACCAGTGCTTCTTTGTCTTAATTTTCAGAAATACTATTTCTTATTGGCATTTCTGGAGCAGGTTGCATGAAATGTCAGAATGCATAATGGTTTATGGTTTAAATGAAGGCCAAGGACACAACATTGTCCTTCCAAAAAAAGTAAAATCAGTTTCTCAGTCTGTGCTGGTTGGCCAGACCTACAGCACGCTGATTTTCTGTGCAAATGTCTTTAAAATACAATTTGAAGCTGTTCTTATATGCTTGTTCCTGAAGGAAAATTCCAAAACTTTTAAAAATGCACTTTACAAATAATTAGGGCTCTAGCATTCTCCAGCCTGTGGTAGGGAAATGTGCCTGTGGAACATTACTGCAGAGTGCTAAAATACCCAGTCTAAACTCTTGGCAATTAAGTCTGTGCCAAAGCTGCAAATGAACCAGCTTTTCACTCTTGTTCTTCGTCTTTAATTAGAGTTGGACAAAAAACAGGAACATCGTGACAAAAATTTCTTCTCCCCGTTTTTTTGAAATTTCAGAACTGTTTGATCATCTGGAGCATTGGCTCCAGCACAAGTGCTATGCATCTTCTACCTTTGTGTCAGCGTTCGTTATAAAAAGAACTGGTAATTAGATTAGTCCTGTGAGCAACAGTTGCTTATCTAAGAATGTGTTTGACAGGCTGAGCCATAAATAAGGAGCTTTACGTGAATATAGGGAGAAATCAAGACTTACCAAATAAAACCTAAGCTCATTTCCATGTTCTGCTAACTAATAAATGCTGTAGGGCCATCCATTTTCTCACTGTCTTTACATTAGTGCTCATTTATTTCATGTATCACTTAATTTTTTTTTATCCCACAACCGGAGCTTGATTCTAAAGCCCTTATCCAATAAAAATAAAATAAAAGCGTCACCCTGGAGTTGGGTGTTGGTTGAGCAGAAGGTGAAAGTTGGTTGAGCAAGGTGAAAGCACCTTGCGTGTTGCAGGCTGTGCCAGGGCAGGGGCAGGATGTGCCAGCCTGTGTGGGGCTGTGCTGGGCAGAGGGGCCTGTGCCCAGCCCAGGGTGTGTGACTGAGTGGCTGTGACCCCTCTGGTGTCAGGTTTTACAGGGGAACCATTGCTGTGGTCCTTGTGCTAATAAATCCAGCTGAGATGCCCTAAAGCACAGCATCAGTGTGAGCCCCAGAGCTCAGTGTGAGCCCCAGAGCTCAGTGTGAGCCCCACAGCTCAGTGTGAGCCCCACAACTCAGTGTGAGCCCCAGAGCTCAGTGTGAGCCCCACAGCTCAGTGTGAGCCCCAGAGCTCAGTGTGAGCCCCAGAGCTCAGTGTGAGCCCCAGAGCTCAGTATGAGCACAGATTCAGTGTGAGCCCCAGAGCTCAGTGTGAGCCCCAGAGCTCAGTGTGAGCCCCACAGCTCAGTGTGAGCCCCAGAGCTCAGTGTGAGCCCCAGAGCTCAGTGTGAGCCCCAGAGCTCAGTGTGAGCCCCACAACTCAGTGTGAGCCCCAGAGCTCAGTGTGAGCCCCAGAGCTCAGTGTGAGCCCCAGAGCTCAGTGTGAGCACAGATTCAGTGTGAGCACAGATTCAGTGTGAGCCCCAGAGCTCAGTGTGAGCCCCAGAGTTCAGTGTGAGCCCCACAGCTCAGTGTGAGCCCCACAACTCAGTGTGAGCACAGATTCAGTGTGAGCCCCAGAGCTCAGTGTGAGCCCCAGAGCTCAGTGTGAGCCCCAGAGCTCAGTGTGAGCACAGATTCAGTGTGAGCCCCAGAGCTCAGCGTGAGCCCCAGAGCTCAGCCCCAGCTGCTGGGTTCCATCTTTCCTGGGGCTCTCAGAGACCATGCCTCTCTGCCCTCTGTTATCTGGGTTTCTAATCAAACCCATGGCAGTGATGGCTTGGCTCAGAGCTGGCACTTTGCTGGGTCACAGCTGAGGGCTGCCACCCCTGTTTGGCTTTTCCCAGTGTGTGCAGCCACCAGGGCAGCTCCAGTGCAGGCACTGGTGCTTTGGTGGGGCCAGCAGGGCAGAGCCTGTCTGCAGCAGCAGCAGGGCTGGCCCTGCTCTGATTGCTGCTCTGGGGCTCTGGGCAGCTGGAATCCCCCAGCAGCAGCTGTATCCCATGGATTAATGAAGTGATGGCTGTCCCTGCCTGTCCCCGGGCTCCCTCAGGGACCGAGGGCTGCAGGGTGGCACAGGGAGCAGGGCTGGGCACAGCTGGGCTCTGAGCAGGGCCACAAAGCAGCAGCAAAGGGAATTATCCCCCTGCAGGAAAACCCAGGCACGAGATTGGATAGGGACACCTCTTCCTTGCCTGCTGTTCCAAGAATCACAGTCACAGCTCTTTGGGACAGAACTTTAAAATATTTCAACAAAACATCTGTCAGATTCAGAAGAGAACAAAAAGGATCCATAAAAACTGAGAAAGAAAAGTCCCTGTTGAAAGCAGAATTTCCAGGTAAGGTGGTGCATTAAATTACTTTCCCTGAAATCCTTCCCTTGCCAGCCTCCTCCTGCCTCAGCAGCACAGGGATGAAGGCAGAGCCACGAGGCTGCTGTAAGAGCACAGCAAAGAAGGTGCTGAAAGGAGGCACTGAAACCATTCTCATCGTGCTCACATTCAGTACAGGCCAAGGTCCTCCAAGTTCCCTGCAGGGAATATTTAGAGCTCATCTCCCTGTGACCCTTGCCAGTGTTCCCAGTGTAACTCAGTACCCCAGAGCAGCACAGTCAGAGGCTTCAGCAAGGTCTCATTAAACAAAAACCTCCTGCAGGGCTGAGTCACGGGCTCCCACATGTCACAGGCACGTCTGGGAGGAAACCTGGTGTGCTCCACCAGCCCTGACCCGTGTGGGAAGGGTTTCACTGGTTGCTGCAGAATTTCACATCCCTCTTTGGGCTCTGCAACAGGCGGAAAACTGGAGTAGATAATTCTAAACCCACATAGAGTGAGTTAACAGTTTAATAATTAGAATTTGAATTAGAATAATTAGAAATGAAACAATAAAAGAAGTGTCAAATGTGACTTTGAAGACCACGACATCAATCCCTGCTCACACCAGTCGGTGCCATCACCCCTGCCCTGAGCAGCTGGCTCTGGCTGGGGTGTCACAGATGTCACCATTTCCACAGTCACTACTCACCGTTTACTACCAGGAGTTGGTACAATACTGCATGGCCCATTTTTTCTGTGTTAATAGTGCTGTTGGGTACCTCATGCAAGATTTGACAGTGGATTTAATATCTATCTATCCAAAAGATGACAGTGGTACCAAAATACAGGGAGGAAAAGATCCCAAGTCCCACGAGCTGGTGGATCTGGAGTATCCCAAACACAGAGTGCAGCCCACAGAATCCAAAAGATCTGAAGGCATGGAACTAGAGTCATTCATCTTTTCAGCAGGTGAATGTCACCCCTGTCAACAAAAACGCACCTCAGAAGTTCTCTTGCCACAGCAGAAATTGCAAACCACTGGATTTGCCCACTCACACCCTCTGTGGCATCTCAGCCATCCCATTCCAGCATCCCTCACCATCTCAGCCATCCCATTCCAGCATCCCTCACCATCTCAGACATCCCATTCCAGCATCCCTCACCATCTCAGCCATCCCATTCCAGCATCCCTCACCATCTCAGCCATCCCATTCCAGCATCCCTCACCATCTCAGCCCTCCTGACAGTAATGGACAGAGCCAAAGGAGGGTGGAGGCCAGGTTAGATGGCAGAAGTGTTCCCTGAATGGAAGCAGCTTGTGTGAGCCCTCAGGACAGGGCTCCTCTGCCAGTCACTCTGCAGAACCGTTCCCCACTAATAAAGATACACTTCTACACCTCCAATAAAGTCAAGGAGAATTTTGTCTGCTGCCACCCTGAAGGTGTTCAGAGTTTGGCCCATTGATTTTTAACAATAAAACTAGTGCTCCCTCCCTTTTTGCTCATTGTTTTTCTTTGTCATTTCCCAGTGTCTCACAGCTCTGAAATGCTCCCTAGAAATCCCTAACGAGATGAGGAGTGTTCTTAGCCAGGAGCCTGCCAGGAGCATGTGAGGGAGCTGCAGGATCAGGATATCAGGGGATCTTCTGCCCTCTTCAGCACGGCTTCTGCTTTTTCTGTGCCTGCAGGAACTAATCCAGAAGCAAATGTCACTTGAACAGAAATTAAGTTCTACCATAACTGGAACCACAGCAGGCCAATTAGGGTAATTAGAGCATATTTGCTACACTTTATAAATATTCATTCATTGTCCCTGCAGCCCTTGTGACAGGAGCCGGAGCCTCGTGCAGCACCAGAGGCAGGCAGGGCACAGAAACCTGTGTAACTCTGTCAGGCTGAGCCTCAGCTCCTCCTTTGTCAGGTCCCCTCATTAATGACAGCAGCTTTGTAGCCATCCTTAATTAGGGTCATAATTTAACTCCTACATTCAGTGTGGGTCCGGAAAAACGGGGCTGTAAACCACAATAATTAGCCTGCTCAAGGGACGACCTGGAATATGAGAATTTCCCAGCCATCATCTGCAGATTGGGATTCTTTAAAAAACTTTACAGTTCATTTGACAGCTGTCAGTCATGAAAGTGAAGTGGTCAGCAAGATAATAATGTTTATCTTTTTGTTAAAGATAACAATATCATTTTAATGGTGCCCACCTCAGGAGCAAAGGAGGCAGCAGGATAAATTTCTGTAGTTAATTCTATAGAGAAATGAAGTTTTGACACAGAACTGCTGAATGATAAATTGCAGTGCTGCTCTCCCTCTCATTAGTGATGCTGCTCATGTCACAAAGCAGCTGAGAGGAATCATCCCTAACTCTCCCTGTGCTGGCAGCTCCCAGGTCAGCCAAGGAAAAGATGACTCAGTTTCTTCACTCATAAAGGAAAGCATATTTTGTGAAATCAATAAATTTTATCCTCATGCAAACCCAACCCAAGAGCACAATCGCAGGTGACTTTAATTTTGGAGAGGAATATTTCTGGGGACAACATCCATGGGCAAAGCTAAGGCTGCAAAGCATCTCATGGCACAGTGAGGGGAGGCTTCCAGGAGCCCTGAAACTGGTTTGAGGAAACTTTCACTTGAGAGGGACCTGGGAAAGCCCCAGGTGCATTCTGTGCATTCTCCTCCCTCTCCAGGGACAGCTGCAGTGCTGCAGGCACCTGCACAGCACCGTGAGGATTCCAGAGGAATTCCCCCAGGGAAAGGGTGTCCAGGCCCTGGCAGGGGCTGCCCAGGGAGGGTTGGAGTGCCCAGCCCTGGAGGTGTCCCAGGAATTCCTGGAGGTGGCACTGAGTGCTCTGGGCTGGGGACAGGGTGGGCACCGCGCACAGAGTGGACGGGATGTTCCTTGGAAGTCTTTTCCAACCTCAGTGACTCTGGGATGCTGGGATTCTGAGATGCTGGGATGCTGAAATTCTGGGACTCTGGGATGCTGGGAGGTTGGGATCCTGGGATTTTGGGATTCTGGGACACTGGGATGAGTTACAGTTGCATTTTTGCCTGTTCCTGACAGGCAAAGCCAAAGGACAAGTGCTCCCTGTAAGTGCAGCTCTGGCTATTTTCTGTATTGGGTACAGTTGTATTTATCACTAGGAGAGGGACGGTGCCCCAAATGCCCACCTGGCCCCAGAGGTGGCTCCGTGCTGCTGGCAGGGTCAGGAATCGCTGGGAAGCGCCCCAAATCCGGGGTGAGTCGGTGTTTGGGGATGGGACGGGTTTCATCCTTGCAGAGCAGGACCGTGCCCAGTGCAGGGATCTTACATTGCCATCTACGGGCCGCTCCCGGCCAGCTCCGGGCTAAAGCTCCCCCCGGCACCGGCCCACTCTGAAAGGGGGGAGAAAATACTTAAATATCTGGGGAAGTTTTTTTAACACCCAGAGGAAAACTTCAACCCACTGCACTGCAGCCGTGGCCTCTCCTTTCCAGAGCGGGCTGGGGGTCTGCAAGGAAACGCGGATGAAGATACCATCACCGTCACTTCTGCAAGGGGGAAACTCCTGGAAATGGTTCTGCAGCTTTTATTTGGTTGCAATATTGACAGGAGATACTTTTCAAAAGGCTAACACAACTTTATCTGACTAAAATTAAGATTTTCCAGGTCACGTGGGCAATGTAAACACCTCCATCGCTTGTACAAGAGCAGCCTGCTAAGTAAAGTTATGGTTTTATTTATAAAAGGAATGACAGAATCTACTTTAAGTGATTAAAAAAAAGATACAGTCATCTAATTGAGGATGACAAGGCAGCTATAGAGAGTTTTAATGAGTTCCAATCACTGTCACACCTGCTCCCTCCCACTACTCCAGCAGTAAAGTGAAACAGAGCAGAGTTTCAGAAGCGTGTTTGAAATGACAACACGCAAGTCCTGCAAATGACTTCGGTAAATTCTGCCCAAAACATTTCTGTCCCCCATGTGGAGTACACCTCTGGCTCTGCACATACTTATGTGTCCATACAAATATATATATAAAAGGGCAGCTTTAAATACTGCGATGATTTTTGATAATTTCAGACCCTTACATAGTGAAGTTAGAAGTGTGCTTCACAAAATGAGAACTTTTCAGCAGGGCCTGAAGCAGTAGGAAAAGGGGAATTGATTTGAACTAAAAAGGGTAGATTCAGACTAACAATAAGGAAGATTTTATTAATGTGAGGGTGGGCAGGCCCTGGCACAGGTGCCCAGAGCAGCCGTGGCTGCCCCTGGATCCCCGAAGTGTCCGAGGCCAGGCTGGACAGGGCTGGGAGCAGCCTGGGATGGTGGAAGGTTGGGATGGGATGGGATGAGCTCTAAGGTCCTTTCCCACCCAAACCATCCTGTGGTTCCATGCCTCCTTCCCCTGCTCCCGAGCAGGTAAATGCCCATCTGCCCAAGAGACTTCATTTCCCAGAGGACTTGCAAGGAGCCATTTTAAATTTGGAGATAACCTTTCCTCAGAGCAGGGATTTGGTCTCCTAGCAACAGCAGGAACACCTTGAGAGCCAAAGCACAGCTTCCTCTCCCAGCAGGAGCATCCCTGTGCCGCTCCTTCCCCAGCGAGCCCAGCGAGGGCCAGAGCACCCTGAGGAACAGGCAGCACCCATCTGAGGGTGCCAGGGGCAGGGCAGAGCCTGGGCACAGCTCTGCCACAGCCTGCTGGCCTGATCGGCCTGCCAGCTGTACCCTGATCCCCGCGGATACCTTCATTTTAATCATCCCCAATGCAGCCCAGGAATACTTTCTTCTCTGGCTGGAAAACTTGTACGCAGCAGAACTGCACTGAATTTTTATCAGCTTGCTTTTCTGCTGAGGTTCACATGACAGCCATCACTTTGGAGGGCAGCTAGTTTTTGTTCTTAGCAGGAGTAGGAAATAGCAAAATTGCAGGTACTTTGCAATGAAAAGCACCAGAGGGCAAAGCAGCACCATCACAGATGCATTTCAGTTGGCTCTGGATCAATCACATGGAATATATTGTAAAGAACAGATCAAACGAGCACAGTCAAGGCTAAAAGCCTGCAGAATGGGCAAACAGAGGTGATTTTCTTTTCCTGCACTGACAGCAGTGTCTCAGGTGCTTTGGTGCTGCCAGGGGAGCACAGAGGGTGCAGCTCTGTCAGGGCTCCCATCAGAGCAGGTGCAGTGCCCCACTGCCTTGTCCAGGTCCCACAGTCCATGAATGTGAGCTATTACAACTTTTAGAACATCTTTATTAAATTGGTTCCTTGGAACTTGCTCACTGGAGTAAGATTTCAACACAACACACACACAGCAGAGACTGGGGGGAAAGTGATGTGCACCAGATGAGTGCAAAATAAAACTTCGCAAACTCTGCATTTCTTCTCTTTCACCTTATTCTGCTTTTCTCTGCTTCTTGTCCTGCCCTGTACCTATTTCTCCCCCAAGATGTGGAAGCTGCAGAGTGAGGCAGAGCAGCAGGGCTGCTATATTTAACCAAACAACACAAACCACAAAAGGTTAATGCCAGAAACCAATTTGTGGGTGCATTTTCTGTTGTTTACATTGCTGCAAATGTTGCTACCCTAATCCACGTTAATATTCATCTCCATTTTATTTTATTTTATTTCCCTGGTGTTTTTTTCAAAAGACCTGCACAATGATGGATTTGTACCAGGGACCTCAGCTCCTGCTAAGCTTGAATTGCATCTCTGAAGCTCGGGAGAGCTGTGGTTTATTAACTTGCAGTGCCACCTAGCACACAGCCCTCACATTATTCTTTCTGTAGTTTCACAAAGGACAGCTCAAAGCTTCCACATTTAAAAAAAGGATAAATCTATGCTTGGAGTGTTTGAAGGACCTAAAGCAAAGTTTTGTTTAGAACAGTGAAGTTTGTATTAGAAAATGCAACCCCAAGACATGGAGGGCGAAGGCCAAGATCTTGTCCTGACCTCCTCCCTCCTGACAACAGAGCCCAGCCACGCTCAGCCCTGGCCAAAGCAGCTTCCCTCCATCCACAGTGTCAGCACGCCCAACCTTCCCACAGGGCTTGGGCAGCAATGCAAACCACAAAGTTTTAGTGCTTCTCTAGAGTTTCTAAGGAGAGCTTCTCCCAGTGAACAGAGACACCACTACATGTTTGGAATTGAAGAATTAAAACAAGTCAAAACAAAAGATAAGCCTGCAATAATAAGAATGGTTTGGGCTTAGTTATGATTTTATGATCCTTGATTGTTCAGCCTATCTTCAAAGAGCCCAGCACTGCATTTACAGAACAAATAAGCAAAACAATCCTGGAACAAGGGAAGAGACTTCACACACAATTTCTATGCACTCAGATTTAGAATCAAAGAGTTTTTCCCTTCTCTCCAAGTCCTTGGGTTCTCCTTGCTTGGACTGACTGAAAGGAATGCCTTTGTGAGGGCAGAGGGATGTGTGACACAGCACCCACCATGGCACTGACAGAATCACTGCCCCTGCCGCCTTTCACATTCCAGTCTCTTCTTGAAGTCATAGTGAAGAGAAATCACAGTGAAGACAGACAAATGTGAACCCAGGTCAGGCATTTCAGCAAGTCCCCCTGGTTTCTATTTCCCAAGAGAGGAAACTCCAGAATCCAGGCATTGTGACTGAGCTGTGTCTCCACAGCCCCACGACTCTTGGGCACACACCACAAACACTGAAATTTACTTTAAGTCCTTTCCTGTTTTCATTGTCCTCTAAAGTGCAAGATCTGACTCTCTGTTTACAAATTCACAGCTGTTCCTTCACGAGGCTAGAACCATGGCATGTTATAATGCAGCTGGGAGTGTGGCTGTTCTCAAATTTATTTTACCAAAATACACATTTCCAACTACTAATTATAATGGCACTATTCCTTTTTTCCCCTGGTACAATGTGAAGATTAGTCATGACAGGTGTTTCTTTCCTCCTCAGAAAGTAAAGAAATCCATACCTTAATTAATATAAGGAGATAATTGCTATGTGAGGTGATGAGGCCTCAGGCAGCTCTGTTAAGCTATTTATTTCTCCTTCTTTTCATTCAGTAAGTACAGACACTCCCCAGATGTGCAGAGCTCTGCATGCCAGCCAGCAAATCCAGCTGGGGAGGTGCCACTGCCACAGCAACAGGGAGAAAACTCAGGAAACAGGGCTCTGTCCTTGCAGGAGGGAGGATAAATACCTAATTCTGCCCTCTCTCACCTCCCCATTATCCCTCAATCTCTCAAATCTTGTAAGCACTGATAAAAACATTTTCTGTCTGTTTTACCAACTTTCCGGGGTCAAACTTATGTCTTATTGACAGTTAACCTCAGTTTCTGTATTCAAGCTGGGGAATCACTGCTTTGCCTCCCAAAGGAGGATGGATGGCTCTGGAAGTTCTTTACACCCAGTCCATAAATACACACGGCTCCTACACAGAACTGAAAGGTGTTGACCACCGTGGTCTCGTTAGTGCTGTCCTGGCAATTCCCTGTCACAGATTAATAGTGCTGCAGACCAGCTAGGGATTAACAGTAATTATTTTTTATTCATTTCATGCACTGTTTCAATTTGTTAATCACTTCAGAGACTGAGCAATAAAATAATTCCTGTGTTTTGCTGTTTTCCAGGTTACAGTTGCTAATTAGGATATTCTCAATCACCATGTGCACAAGTCAGTAGTTATGCCAAGTTTTTACTATTAAATCATAACCAAGGAACTCTTTCCATATAACCAACATTTCTTTCCACTTTCATGGACAGATTTACATTTTTACAAAAATAATCAGACAGCTACAAAAATAAGCATTTTTCTTAGGAAAAGAAGGTAACATAAAAAAAGCAGTATGGTATTTCTGTCTGGTTTTCCCATGTGACATAGCCATTACACAGAGGAGACGGAACCCTACAGAACACACTCTGAAGATATGTGGGTTTTTTCACCATTTAAAATTCTAGTACTGAGGAAAGGTTGAGTCAATTTTAGTGGCCCAAGCCATGAGCCCCCCTTTGATATCCTTAGCTACCACAGAACCAAATTCTTCGGCAGGTAACTCCTGCAGAATTTTTACAGCCTTCTGCGAATCATTTCCTAACTTGCACACGACATACACGGGGAGCGGGGTTTGGCCGTCAGTTCTCTGCCTTTCCTCGCGAACCCTTTCGTGCAGGCGCCGCAGGGCGTGCGGCTCGCGGTCCTGCAGGCTGCGGAGCGGGATGTGCAGGGCGTGCGGCAGGCGGCAGATGTCCGCCTCCGCCGGCGGCCGCACGTCCAGCAGCACGTGCGGGGCCCGCGCGTCCAGCAGCGCCTTGTACTGCTGCACCGACAGCCTGTCGGCGGCGGGCAGCAGCTGCAGCGCCCGGCACTTGTCCGTGGCACACGAGCCGCAGAACGCCTCGTAATCCTGCAGGCAGGTGATGCTGGGGCTGTCCCCGCACACGGCGCAGTCCGCTCTCCTCGGCCGCAGCTTGATGTTGCGGAACCGGCCCTCCAGGGCGTCGAACGTCAGCATGGAGCCGCTGAGGGAGGAGCCCATGCCCGAGGCGATCTTCAGCACCTCCAGCGCCTGCAAGCAGCCGACGATGCCGGTGACCGCGCCGAGCACGCCGCCGTCGGCGCAGTTGGTGACGGCGTCGGGCGGCGGCGGCCGCGGGAACAGGCAGCGGTAGCAGGGCCCGCCGCGGTGGTTGTACACGGCCAGCTGCCCCTCGAGGCGCAGCGCGCTGCCGGACACCAGCGGCCTGCCGGCCAGCACGCAGGCGTCGCTCACCAGGTAGCGGGTGGGCGCGTTGTCCGAGCAGTCGGCCACGATGTCGTACTGGCGCACGAGGCGCAGCGCGGAGCGCGGCCGCAGCGCCCCGCGGTACGGCACGTACTGCACGGCCGAGTTCAGCCGCCGCAGCGCCGCGGCCGCCGAGCGCGCCTTGGGCCGCCCGCGCCGCGCCTCGCCGTGCAGCACCTGCCGCTGCAGGTTGCTCGTCTCCACCACGTCGTGATCCACCAGCCCCAGGCGGCCCACGCCGGCCGCCGCCAGGTACTGCGCCAGCGGGCAGCCCAGCCCGCCGCAGCCCACCACGAGCACGGAGCTCCGCGCCAGGCGCAGCTGCCCCCGCACGCCCAGCTCGGGCAGCACCAGCTGCCGGCTGTACCGCAGGATCTCGGCCGCGCTCAGCGCCGACCGCGCCGGCAGCGGCGGCAGCTCCGCGGGGAAGCCGAGGGATCCCTCCTCCTCGTCCTCGTCGTCGTCCTCGTCCTCCTCGTCGGCATCCCCCGAGTCTCCCCGCGCCAGCTCGGCCGCCAGGCGCTCCCGCATCCCGCGGGCTCCGTCCTCATCCTCGGCGTGCCCCGCGTCCCCCCGCGCCGGCTCGGCCGCCGAGGGCTGGCGCGCCCCGCAGGCTGCCTCGTCCCGCTCCCGCTCTCCGTCCTCCTCCCGCTCGGCCGCGTCCCCCCGCGCCAGCTCGGCCGCCAGCCGCTCCCGCAGCCCGCGCAGCTCGCGCTCCCGCCGCCGGATCTCGGCCCGCAGCCGCGCCGCCGCTGCCCCCGCCATGGCCGCCAGCGCCGCCCGCCCCGCCGGCCCCGCCGCTTCCGGCGCGGCGCCGCGTCACTGCCGCCATGGCGGCGCGGGGCCCCGGGCGCGTCTCCGTGCTGCTGCCCACCTACAACGAGCGCGACAACCTGCCGCTCGTCGTGTGGCTGCTGGTGCGCACCTTCGGCGACAGGTACCGGGCACGCCGCCGGGGCCGGGGCTCGGAGCGGGGCCGGGGCGCGGAGCCGGGGCCGGGCAGGGCTTCGCAGGGACAGCCGTGTCTGCGGGGCTGGGAATGCCCGCCCGTGGAGTGACCGGGCCGCACAGGCGGGGAGGGCGGTGCCGACCTCCGTGCGCACACGGCTGTCCCTGACCCGCACCGAGCCGCCCGTCACTGGGCTGGAAATCCGTCCCAGAACATCCAGTCCAAGCCGTGCCCGTCCCCACCCTGTCCTCGGCACCGAGTGCCGCCTCCAGCCCTTCCCGGGACCCCTTCAGGGATGGGCACTCCAGCCCTCCCTGGGCAGCCCCACCTGCTCATTGGGAAATCATTTTTCTTTCAGTGGGATCGACTTCGAAATTATCATCATAGATGATGGAAGCCCAGATGGGACGCAGGAAGTTGCTCAGCAGCTGGAAAAAATATATGGATCGGATAAAATAGTGAGTTGTGTATTCAGTAATGTTTCTTCTTTATTTTTTCTTTTTTTTTTCTTTTTTTTTTAATTGGAAAATAGTGTAAGTCCTTGAGAACTGGGATGGATTCCCTGTATTTTTTCTTCACATCCTTAAACAAGTTGTTGTACACCACTTTAGACAAGTGTAAGCTCGGGACAGTTCATTCTGACCAAATATGCAAGATCATGAATTGTTTGCAAAGTGTTGTCAGTCCTTGGTGCATTTCTGTGTGCTCCTGAGCAATGACTGTGAGTGTTGCTGTACTTGGTGCAGGCCCAAGGGAAAGATGGGGTTTGGATAAGATTTAATTTCATTTTAATTGACTGCAGGAGTAAGGAAATTGGAAAGATGAAAGCTGGGCTGGGCGTATGATTTATTTTTAATCTGTCTCATTGCATTCCTCAAGAACAGGATTTTTTATTTATTTTTTTATCTCTGTAATATATTACTACATAACCCTCAGTTATATACAAGATGCTGTCATTTACTTACTGGCAGTCAGATACTTTTCAATCTGTTACTGTGTAAATGCCAAGTTTTTTAAAGTATTTTTGGACTAAGTTGCATTTATGAAGATTGTTTTAAGAAAAAAATATATAGGAAATTTCAGAGTATTTTTAAAACTGTATGTCAACTCATTTATGTGTTCTTTATATCTCCTGTAGCTTCTGAGACCCAGAGCAAAGAAGCTGGGCCTGGGTAAGTCCTTATTAACTCTGATTAGTAAAAGCAATTAAAGAATCTGTTGTATACTTTGATTCAGTGTATAAAGGTGCAGAAGAAATCACAGTAAAGCCCAAAAGCAGAAACAATTCTCATCAAGCTGTTTGTAAACAAACAATCTTTAAAAATGCACATGAAAATCCCAGTGTGTTTCCAAAGCAGAACCTCAGAGCAGGTCCTCAGTGCTGCCCTGACCCCTGAGCCCAGGCTGGGGCTGAAGGATTGGTGATGGTTTGGAGCCCAGTCTGCTTCCTGAGGCTCCTGAGTGCAGGGGCTGCTCTGTAAATGGCATTTCAGGTAGCGGCCCATCCTCAGGTGCAGGTTCTGTGTGCATTGCTGTGTCAGAAGGTGAGGCCAGTTGTTTCTGTTTCCATCAGGCACTGCTTACATTCATGGGATGAAGCATGCCACTGGGGATTTCATCGTTATCATGGATGCTGACCTCTCCCACCACGTAAGGCTGCATGTCCTCTGCTCTGGTACACTCTGCTGGAATTCACTTCTCAGTGCTTGCTCTTATGGTATCCCTGCCCTTTTTTCTGATCTGTCTTTCTTTCATTTCAGCCAAAATTCATTCCAGAGTTTATCAGGTGGGTGCTGATTATAGTATGAAAGTTGATCTTTATAAATTATTTATGAGGCAGAATATGAAATTCTGTGCCATAGTGGGTAAAAAATAATGATTAGATTCCCTGAAGTAGCTCTTTATAAGAGAACAATTAAAAGATGTTTGAATAATGCTCATAGCCACTCTTTGTCTCTTATTTGTTCAGAAGTTTGTAAAATACAGATTTTGTATTGAAAGGTTGATTGTTCTTACTTTGAAATTTGAACTTTGAAACATTCCTTCAGCTTTTCTGATAAAACCAATTGTTTACAGAAAGCAGAAAGAAGGCAATTTTGATATTGTATCTGGAACAAGATATAAAGGAAATGGAGGAGTGTATGGCTGGGATTTGAAAAGAAAGTTAATCAGGTTAGTACTTTTCATCTCTTCACACAGAAATTTGTTACTTGTAAATAATAATTCCATTCCTGTAAGCTGAGCTCCCCAGTCCCCAGAAGTGCTGTCCCTGCTGGGCACTGCAGTCACGCTGAACACCAGGAGCACCCACCACTGGCAGTTCCTTGGTTCAAATCCACCAAGAAGGGCTGGAATGACACGGGTGGGCTGGGAAAGGGGGTTGGAGCAGTGGCCTCAGGCTGGGACAGACATCCAGTTCATCCAGGGAACAAGCTGAGGCTGAGCCCTGCAGTGTGAGGGACACCCTCACCTGCCCAGCTGGAATGCTCCTGTCCCTCCCAGACAACAGGCAGATGTTCATGTTTATTTATTTATCCTGTAAAGAATCTGGAGCACAAGCTGTGTTGCAGTCTGATCTGGAGGTGGATTTGGATTGTTCCTGGTTTTTCATGGTTGGAGTGAGTGCCCATCTTCTTGTACTAAACAGCTCTAACATGGATGTTTTCTTTCACAGTCGTGGAGCCAATTTTCTGACTCAGGTCCTGCTGCGACCGGGGGCATCAGATCTGACAGGGAGTTTCAGGTAGGGTCTGGTTTGCAGTTCCTGAAGTTTATTGGAAATTAAGAAACTGCCGGATAAGGACTGGAGTAAGAATGACATTCTTTACTGTGGACTGTGAAATCTGTTTGGAAAGGGTGGAAGGAACAGTGGATTAGATTGCAAGAACTGCTGCTCCCATGACCTCGTTAGAGAGTTTATAAATAGTAATGAGCTGAGTGATTGCAGTTCAGATTCCTACACTCTGTCTGGATTTCTGTGTTCCAGAAACTGGGTTTCAGGCTTTATTTCCTTTGGAATTGTTCACAGGCTGTACAGGAAAGAGGTCTTACAGAAGCTGATGGAGAAGTGTGTTTCCAAGGGATATGTGTTCCAGATGGAGATGATTGTGCGGGCTCGGCAGCTGGGATTCACTGTTGGAGAGGTATGGGGCCAGCTGGGATGGGCACACATTGCCCACTTCTGGGTACTGCCAGGAAGCAGCCAAGATTTTAAATTAATACAAAGAAATTACATGTGTAGAGTTCTGTTTTTCCAGCTGTGTCAGGTGAATGCCAGACCTGAAGTGCAGTTTTTTATTCCCCTCTTCCTACTGCCATTCCTTTTGCAGCACACAATTTTACAAGGTTCCTCAAAGGAGGGAAAGAAGTCAAAATACACCACAAAGCTGCTCTGAGCCTTTTCTTCCCTGCTTCCTATTGTACAGACATCTCTACTCAAGTCTTTACAAATTATTTCATTTCTCCAGCAGCCTGATTCTATTTCAGATTCATTCTCTGTCAACTATTGCCTTGTTATTTTCCAACTTTGCAGCTCTCACAACTTTCTGCTTCTAAACTCCTTGAATGTGCTGTCTACAGTCAATGAAAAAACTCCATGCAATTGTTAGATTCTCTATCTCCAGCAGCCTGCTGCCTTTTTTATTTCATTGAATTGCTCTTGCTGCATCTTTAGAGATGCTTCACTGGGAATCTCTGTGCAGGAGAATCTCAGAGCCAGTTCTTCATCCTCGATTCCAGGACTATAAATTGTCAGAGAATTGTGGTGCTTGTACTCCTCTCTCCAAACTTCATGTGTGGCATTTCTCCATTGACACAGGGTAGAGCATTTCCTCACAACAAAGCAGCTCTTATCTCCCACCTTTTTTGCTTGTGGAACAGCATTACAGGGAAAAAATATTTCTTCAGCAGAGTTGAGAACTGAGATTGAGCTGTGCCAGTTTAAAAGGAATAAATGGCTGATGAGAACTCACACAGGCTGTACCTGGAGAGTTGCATGCACATCTCTCCTGTTCTGCTGTATTTCACCAGGTGTGCAGGGTCCTCCAGCACATGGAATAGAGCCTGTGAGAGCAATGAGGGAACCTCTTGTGCAAGGGAGGCAGAAGCCCAGAAACAGCTCAGTGCTCAATTCCTGTGCTGAAGGGTAACACTGGAGTCCCCTCATTAGATGAGATATTAACTGTTCTTCATCCTGGTCAGGAAGTGCCACTTGTGCCATCCTGCCCTGGCTCCATACTCAGTGACTTCTGCCCTTCAGCTGTGTGGAGTTGCCAGGATTGTCACTGGGATGGTCCAGGTGACACTGCTAAGACAGCAGAGTCATTGCTGAGTCTCTGCCTGCCTTTCTGGGCATCTTCCTGTCCTGGGCTCTTTCCTGTCTTGGCCTCACCTGCTGGAATCGTGAGAGACCCTCTGGCACATGTGCACAGGCCTGGGATTGGTGTATTCCTCTTGCCAGATGATTTCTGGTTGACACTGCCAGCTAAACACCAAGCCAATTTTTTAGTGCCTATTACAATTGCAATTCTTTGTTTTAGTTCCTGAAGTATTTTAATTTGCAGACAAACATTGTGGAAATGGTTGAATATTCTAACACAGAGTGTTCTGTCACATGTCCCTTGTGTGTGCTCAGAGGGGTGAAAGCAGAACGTTCCCAACATCTCATGAGCAGTGAGTTCATCTGGACAGTGTCACTTTGTGAAGGAGACCAAAATTAATGTGTTAAATGCCTGTAAATGCTGCAGATAATCTATAAAGTGGCCAAAGACTGATAAAAACAGGTCTTGTACAATAGGTGCTGTCATGTCCTGAGGTCATCTCACAGCCAGGGTGAGGTTGAGCTGCTCTGTGCTTCCTGAGGCACTGACTCAGAGGCTCTGAGTTTGGCTGACAGGGAAATGCTGCAGGCTTTGTGAGCTGTTAGTTTGCTCTGCCTGGGTGGATCATCCAGCTGTGAGTAATGCCTTTGGATCAGCTTGAGAGGTGATAAACCAAGCCATTCCACACTCCCCAGCTGTGGGGCACCACTGCAGCCCTGGTGAGAGCTGCCACAAAGGAGCCAGCCTGCTGCTTGCCTCCTCCCCATGCCTGAACAAGCTCCAGCTCTAAGGGCCTTCTTTTGTTTCCACAATTCCTGATGGTTTTGGTTTTGAACCTCAAAACCAATTTTGCTTGTTTCAACAGGTTCCCATCTCCTTTGTGGACCGTGTCTATGGAGAATCCAAACTGGGAGGCAACGAAATTGTCTCCTTTCTAAAGGGGCTCTTGACCTTGTTTGCTACAACCTGAGAGTTCATCCTGAAGTAAATTTGTTAGACAGATTTTCTGATGTCTGTGTAGATTTAAACATATAATGGCAAAAGCCTGATCGTTTGTGAGGTGGCCAGGAGACCTGCCATGACCTAACAATTAAACACCATCAACAACAAATCAAACATTCTGCAGCCCAGAATGCTCCTTCCGACAGAAATGGACTATATGGTAACTAAAAATTAATAAAGGCTAATGCTTTTCTATTTTTGTAAGAATAATTGTCTTAATAAAGAACACAAAGCTAAATGATCTTTTGCATTTGGAGATGAATCATTATTCAGCAGAAGATAAGGATAATTTTGAAATAAATATGAGCAAGGACCAAAAAACCCTGGAATGTGTCCTGTCTTTATTCTGTGGTTTGTAAATATTAATTTAAATACTTACTAATTAGTGTCCTTCCTTTCCCCCAGCACATGTACACACTGTCATGAAGCAGCTCCAAAGTGCTCCTGGCTGGGGCAGTGTAAGAGAACTCAGAGTTCAGTGGTTTGTGCCTGGACTGGGGAGAAGGAATATCCTTTGGATAGAAAATGGAGCCATATGCATGGAGTCATTTTGTGGTGTGTTTGTCCAGAAGCAGATGAGTCCCTTTCCTTCCCTTCTTTAGAAACTAAACCCATCTAGAGTCTGTGAAGTGGGACCTCAGCAGGCTTAGGGAACACCCCAGTCACTCAGGGAAGATAGTGCAGATTTTTTCCTGATGTCACGTTCCAGTTTGCAAAGTGAAGTCTGTATTTGCTCCGGATCCTGAGGAAGGATGTGCAAGCAGCAGTGCAAGTTTTTGTTTCATGGCCTGATAGAGCCAGAACTCAGAAATTACGAAGCTCTTGCAATCAGATGTGCAATTGGGAGGAAGATGAGATTATTCCAATAATGGCATTATATATCTGTATTAAAAATATAGAAATTATAGATACATAGCCTCTTTTTTTTTTTTTTTTTTTGTGGACACCTGGGTCAGAAAATTAATGGTGTGACAGGAGAAGCAACAAGTATTTTAAAAATGTTGCCTATTTTGCTTATGTTTGTCGGCATTCCTTTAGCATACTAGATGCAGTTGTTAATGTTAGAAAACATATAGGAAGTCTGTAGACAAATGATGAATTTATATTTCACAGTCATCATATTGATAAAATAATGCAACAAAACTTGGAATAAAGGTTATTTTCTAGTGGACAGCTTTGGAGCTAGTTCTGTGTTCTCTAGTGGGGCTGTACAGATTCTGATTGTTTCTCCTTTGCTGACTGTCCAAAGCAAATGCTACAGATGGAATTTGCTTTCACATAATAAAAGATGCAGATTTTGAATCCACATGTAACTGGATCACAGTGACTGAACTGCACATTTTGTGACATTTGCCTGTACTTTTTCAGAAAATTATATACAATTTCATTTGCTGCAGAATAATCAGAGAATAATGTACACAGAAATACATCTCTGGATTTAAGGGTCAGTGAAATCTGCAGTAAATAGGTTTTATCTATTTATACCTCATTTGAAGGTTTCATAGGAAAAAATCATTATTTTAAGTTAAAAATAGTTACAAGGTTTTAATGACCAAATAATGAGGGTTTAGGTATTTATTTAAATATATAATGCTGATCATTTACTGGAATGCAAATTAAGCCTCATGAAGTTCATCTTTTCCTCATTTTTATGTAGGGACATATAACAAGTCCAGTGTATGAATTATTCATCACCTGACTGCTGTGAATTAGGGTTCAGCTTTTAGAAGGTCCATGGCTACTTTTTTAATTATGAAAATTACCAGGTAAAATTCCTTCATTTATTGATGAGATCATGTTTGGAGGAAGGTGCTTTCACATGTCAGTCAGGGTCACAGCACAGGAGCATTTTGTGTGCTGCAGTGTGTGAAAGTTTGAAATGTGTCAGGGCAGTCTGGTTTCAGGTAAATAGGTGACATTTCTCACTATGCTTAAAGGTGATGGATTTATCAGGGAAAAAAGTGCTTTAAAGGAACAAAGCAAGAGCTCCATGGCATCAGGACATGAGCAAACACAATAGTGCCTGAAATTAGAAAAAACTGGTCTCAGTCTGCACCCACCTGCTTCAGGAAGCTGCTCTGAAGGAAGTAATCCATGGATCCCATGGGCACAGGAGGCATTAGGAACATCCATGGATCCCATGGGCACAGGAGGCTTTAGGAACATCCAGGCTTTCCTGCCTTAGTGGGATCTACAAACACACACAGTTCACCACACACACCATGGAAACCAGGAAACCATTTGGCTTTTCCTAGCGAAAGAAAGTCTTGTGATCTTGCTGTTCTCAAAATGTTAGTAACAGACTATAGTGGAACAGCACTTCTAGAATCTTTGAGGATCAGGTACTTGGAACTCCATATAATGTCTTAAATATTCATGTACTAGGGATTTATCTAGTGGCATTTTAATTCTCAGTTCCTTAATACCATTGCAATACTCTCCTTGCCTTGTTTTGGCCACCACAAAACACTGACTTGACATTTACTGAGAATTTTTCATTTTATGTCCTTGGCTTTACGGTTCCACATAAATCAGCTTTTCTTAATTACATCCATATTCATTTCCTAGGGAGGCACAAATACTCTGCTAATGCACTTTCTCTCTTATACTTTCTCAGGAATCTGTGTCTGCAAGCACTCAATCATCTGGCAGGAGCAGAGCTTTAATTGTTTCCTGGCTCCCATCAGTTCAGAGCAGGGCTGAGGATGCTGAATGCAGGGGAGAAGGTAACTCACGTTTGGCACTGTGATTTCCCTGTCCCTGAGCAGGTTTAGGGGTCAGGCACAGGGCCCAGCAGTTCAGTCCCTCTGGCCCAGGACGGTGCTGAAGCTGGGACATCCACTCAGAGCCCAAGTTCTGGCTTATTTGTGTTCTGGGATGTGAATCCGGTCAGTCCCAGATGCCCAGCTGCTCTTTTGGTGAGGATTTGTCTGCTCTGAGGTTCAGGGGTTCAGCTTCACTTTTACTTAGGATTTTTGACAAAATCTGAGACTTTAACCTCAGCCTGCAATAAGGATGAACCTCACTGCCAATACGAACACTATAATCAAATAGATTTTCCAGTGGACTATGTAAAAGTACAACTGCAAGGCTCCACAACCTTCTGCATATGAACAGTAAAAAATAATGGTGACTAATCAATAATATTTATTTGAGGGCCTGTCAGGATCCCAAGTACAAGGCTGGATTGGAACCTTGGCAGAAATGAATTCAGTGACAGATTGCCTGCTGAGTTCAGTGCAGGGATGACTTCAGTGGCACATTTCAGCGGCTGGCATTCCAGAGCTGAGGCAAGTGCAGACACAGGATCAGCAGGAGCAGGGGCTGTGCAGGGGCCAGGACTGCTCATCAGCCCCTCCCTTGCTTTGGAACACGTTTGTTAGCTCCCCTGTGCCATGCTGCAGGAGACATGGGCAAAGAGAGAAACCAGTGCCAAGCACAGCAACCTGGAGCATCATCTCCTCCTCTGTTCCTGCCACACTTTACCCTCTCTCTCCAGGCACTGCGGCAATTAAAAACTTTCTTATAGATTGGTTGTTACTGTTCAGGGGGAAATATATTGGAACCAGAGAGAGAAAAACTAATTGCACCTTTTAATTCAAAACTAGATCTGAAGACTCAGCCATTGAGGGGGATTTCAACAAAGCAGAGAGCATAAAGTGGGAAGTTGTCCCTGAACTGACTTTTCAGCAGAAACTGGCACCAGTGCTGGCAGGTGTCTGAGCAGCACAGGAGCTGGGTGGCTTAGTGGGTCTTAAAGATCATTGTGAGATCAGTGGTCCTAATGCTGATTAACTTACTTGTATTTATTATATAATTAATTATGTTGTGTGTAAAACCATCTATAGTTGTCTTAATTATTTTTCATTTGAATAAAGCCCAAGCATGACACTGCTCCTGAACTCGTACTAGGATGAATCTGAACTCGTACTAGGATGAATCTGGGCACAGTTTTGACCTGAAGCAGCAGCACAACGCATGTGCAATTAAAGCTATTCAGCCTGGGAGTGCTAATTGTCTCCCCTCTGGTGTGAAGCACTTCGTCTCTTACAATGCAGTGATTTTACTGATTTTTCTAGTGGCTGTATTGTGAGAAACAATACCCACTTCTGCAATAGAAAAAGTAGATTAAGACTATTAGTATCAACTTCTGTTTAATTTTGTTCACTCTGTACGCATAGGAGAAAAATGATATCAAGACTCCTTTTCTCCTTCTTCCCCACTGCTCGAATTTTGGCTTTACCATCAATCTTTTCACCCAAACTTTGTAAATTCTCATCTTTCTTCCCCAGCTCTCTGTTGGCAGCTGTCACTCTGCACACCACCATGAGAACCCTCCTGAGGTGAATGAGAACGAGATCTTGTCCATCATTCAGGACTGCTTTCACACCCCTCTCATCCTTCCCCATTTTCCCAGCCTGTCATTGCAGATCTTACCCCGAGGCAGGCAGGGGCTCCCTCTGCTCCAGCTTCTGCTGCCACGTCTCCCTTCCCTCCTGTTCTCTGCCCAGCCTAAAAACCCCTGCCTGCACTGAGTGCGCCGAGAGTTTCTGCCTCCCGACACTCTCCTTTCTAGCCGGGTCCAATTTCACCCCCTCCCATGCCAAATTCCAGTTTCTAAACTCTTCTCAGATGGTTTTCCATACTGCAATCACAGACTGAGCACCATGAACATCATGGCTGGGAGTGTTCCCAGCTGGAAACTCCCTGATACTGCTGCTCTGGGGGAACTCTCCAACCACCTCTCTCTCCATCCCAACCTTCTCTTACCTTGTCCTCTGATGAGTATACACAGCAAATACAAATTTACTACATACCTTCACTCGCTCCCAGAATGCAGGGCAGGGAATGATGCCCAACAGGCTGCTCAGTTCTCCTCTCTGGATCCCAGGTCTCTGTGTTTGAGCTGTTGTGTCCTCTGCACAGATCTTCGTGCTGTGTTCACTCCCTTAAACACCTCTCAAATATCATTTCTATCTCCAGCTGCATTATCATGTCCCACTACACTCCAACCTTCAGACACTTCTGCTTACTCAAATCCAGCCCTTAGAGTAGGTCTGTGGGTGCTTCTTCTGGAGCTGTTGTATTTTTTGCATTAAGTGATGGCTAAAAAGTGGTCAGTGGCAAGGCACAAATAAAATAGTGCTGAAATAGGAAGGTGCTCAGCTTTGGGGCTGTGTATTTTAGGAAGGAGCAGACTGGCTCAAGCAGCCATGAAGTTAACTGAGAGATTCTGAATATCGTCCTGACTTAGCATAATTTTGAAATGTTTCCCAACATGCTTCAATAACATGATCAGTAATTGTGTCATCAGAAGAAAAATATCAACTCTTAGAAGGCAAAATTATGTTGTTATAGGAAAACCAAACCAGCTCTCTCTGCTTTCCTTCCTTGAGACAGATTCCACACGTGTCTCAGGTAACTCCCAAAGTACCTCAGTTCTAGGGGCTCTAACACCAAAGCACCAGCTGTGGTTTTAAAGTTTTGTGTAATTCCTGGTTTTTTAATTTACATTCCCATGTAAAAAGATTTGTGACCTCCTGAGTCTTGTGACCACTGATGTGAAGATGCCACTTCACACCCAGTGAAACCCAGGTGTGACTTGCAGTGCCAAGCAGGGGATTCCCATGTCCCACTGAGCCAGAAAGTCCCAAGGCAGCCTCAGAGACACAATAAAATGTCACCAAATTCTTCATAAACACTACTTCAGTGAATTGTGATAGACAGCATGTACAGATTGTCAGGACACCAGTCACCTGAAAATGCAGGAGATCCTTAAGTTACATAAAGTTTAAAAAATTGGCGACAACTTTTCTCTGCTTCTATACTTCAGGCAAGGAATCAAATTTCCTTTCTAGCACTGTGAAGCTGAGTTCCAACATGTCACTGAACCAGAAAGGGTGTGAACACTGAGGATGGAGGGAATTACACTTTACTTCCTCCTCCAAGTGCTTGTGTCTTTCTGAAACAACAAAAGCCATCCATCCCTGCCACTCCTAGAGGGCTTTTTAGAATTCATCCTCGTTTGTTGAGGAGGTCTTGAGCAGTGTCATGATCCACAAGGAAGAACTGCACGTGGGGTCTTGTCCTGATCCAATGTTCCTGCTGCAAAATGGGATGTCCAGTGGCTGTGCACAGGTGTGTGAGCACATGTGTACAGGGCTCACCAGAAAGATCACAGCCCCGCCTTTGGGCGCTGTTCTCAGAGTGTTAACCCAAAATGGGAAGGCACACGGAGATTCCTGTGCACGGCCAGGAGCTGGACTCGATGGTCTTGGCGGGCACCTTCCAGCTCAGCACATTCTGTGCTTCTGTGACCAATTTGGATTTCAGACATGGCAGTGCACAAATCACACAGCTCCTGTGCGGCCTCACAGAATTCCCCGATCACTGCCACTGTCCCAGCCCGTGGCGGGCTGGGCAGGGTGTCCCAGCGAGGCTCCCACATGGCCATTGCCTCACTCGACGCCTCCTCCCCTCCCTGGGCGCCCCAGCCCCGGCCAGGCTGCGCTGGGCACAAGCCAGAGCCAGAGCCAGTCTGGCTAGGAAGGACTCGATGGCTCAGCCGGTGCCACCTCCCCGCTCCAGGAGCGCCAGCCCAGAGCACATGGCACAGGACCGTGTCCAGACTGTTCTGGAATGAGACCCCAGAGCTTCTCTGGGCTCCGCTGAGGGCTGGCACTGCCCAGGGCAGCAGCTCTGCCTCCTGTGCAGGGGAATTGCTGGGCTCAGTCCCTGCCCGTGGCTCTGGGGCCATCGCTGGGTCGGGAGAAGAGTCTGGGCCTGCCGTGACCCCCTGCGCACCGGGACAGACACGGACAGCCAAGGCTGAGGGCTCCTCTCCAGCCCGAGCAGCCCCAGCGCCCTCAGCCCCTCCTGAGCACGGAGATGCTCCAGGCCCTTCAGCATCCTCGCGACCTCCGACGGAGGCCCGGGCGGCCTCGAGGCCGGCTGGAAGGCCCGTGGGCCGGGCTGGCAGAGCGGAGCGGAGCGGGCCGGGCGGAGCGGGGCGGGGCGGGAGCGCCCCGGGGCCCGCGGGGGCGGCCCGGACCCGGCCCCGGCCCGGCCGCTGCCCTGAGGCGCCGCCGCCGCCGCACGAGGCCCGCGCGCGCTCCCGGGGCCGCCCCGCGGTCACGTGCGCGCCCCCCGCGGTCACGTGCCCCGCCCCGCTCGCGCCCCCGCCCCGGCGGCGGCGGCCCCTCGGGACGGGATGTAGTCCCGGCCGGGGGCGCGGCGGAGGGATCCCCGCGCCGGACCCAGCCGCAGGGCGCGGCGCCTCCTAGCGGGGCCGGGGTAGATCCCGCCGCCGCCGCCATGGCCGCGGCCGCCCCGGTGCGCCCCGCGGGGGCCCCCCCGCGGCGGGGCCGTGTCACCGCCCGGTGCCGCGGGCGCGGCGGGGCCGGTCCCGCGGGGACCCCCGGGGCTCCCCCGCCCCCCCGGGGCGCGGCCCCCTCCCCTCCCGCCGGACAATGAGTCCCGTATGCTAATGAGGGTCTGGCGTCACTTCCGCTCTTTCTCGGCCGCCATCTTGGCCCGGGCAGGCTCTGGGCAGCGGGACCCGGCTGTATTGTCTGAGGGGCCCGGGCGCTGCCCCCGCCCGCGCCCCCGCCCCGGGCACCCGGCCCAGTGACCGCCGCCCCCGCCCCCGGGGCCGCTCCGCACCGCCCGCCCCGCACACTGCACCCCCTCCCCGTCATTTCCCCCTTTGTCTCCCCCGCGCCGCCGGCGGCTCCGCTCCGCCCGCCCGCCCCGGGACCGGGCGGCGCCGGGGAGGGTCCGGCGGCCCCCCCCGCCCCAGCCCGCCCTCGCTGCGAGGAGAGCCCGGTCAGGTAGGTGCGAGCGCGGGTCCGCGGTGCGACCCGGGCGGGGACAGCGCCCGACCGCCCCTCCCTCCCCCGGGCATCCCGCGCCGTGCCCGCCGCCCTGCCCGCCGCACCGGGCGTGCGGAGCTGGCAGCGGCCCCTCCCCGCCCGCACACATGTTGAGGAGCCCCGGCGACTGCAGGGACCGCGGCGCTGCTCCCTCCCCGCCGCCGGCCCCGGCCGCCTCCCTTCCCCACACGGACGTGTCCCGGCAGCCCGAGGGAGCGGGACCGCTTGCTGCCGGCCGCGTCCGGCATCCCGGTGTGCAGCTGCGCTGGGCCCCGCCGGCGGAGTTGGTGCTGGAGCGGCCCCGGGGACGCGATGAATGGGAGCAGCCGAGGGGTCCCTGCCCGCGGGAAAAGGCGGGATCCGCCGCTGCCATCCCGAGCCGCAGCCGCGGGATGCGGCGCCGTCGCCTCACCCATCCCTGCCCCGGGCTGCAGTTACCGACGCCCGGTGCTGAGACAAAGGCGGGAGACACCAAACCCGGAGCCTGGCAGCCGCACCGGACAGATACTACCCCCGTGCCACGCACCCCTTCCCGCGGCGGCTGCAGCCCGGGCGGGGGTTCCCGGACAAGCGGCAGTGTGTGCGCGGTGCCGGGTGCTCGGCGCACCCCCGGTGCCTCCGGGCAGCGGCCGCGGGCGTGACACCCCCGGCCCCCCCGAATCCGCCGCAGCCCGGCCGGGGCGCTGCGCGGCGGCAGCCGGCAGGGGGCGCCCTGCGCGCCGGGCACCGCTGCGGCGGGGGGCGGGGGACGGAGCGGGCACCGGGCGGCTCGGCCCGGGCTCTGGGCCCCTGTCACCGCCCGGCCCGCGTTCTGGGCCCCTGTCACCGCCCGGCCCGGGCTCTGGGCCCCTGTCACCGCCCGGCCCGGGCTCTGGGCCCCTGTCACCGCCTGGCCCGGGCTCTGGGCTCCTGTCACCGCCCGGCCCGGGCTCTGGGCTCCTGTCACCGCCCGGCCCGGGCTCTGGGCTCCTGTCACCGCCCGGCCCGGGTTCTGGGCTCCTGTCACCGCCCGGCTGGCTGGCCCCACTCTGGGCACGGGGCTGCAGTCCCCGCTGTGGGGCGAGCCTCGAGGGGCTTTGTCTGGGACCGCAGGCAGAGCCCCCGAACTGGGCGCTGCCAGGTGTTGATGGTTGTTGGGTGTATTTAGGCCGTTTGGTAGGTCAGAGAGGTTTGTGTTCCTTGTAGAGAAAGCCCCCTTTTTCTTGAGTTGAGGGGTTTATTTCCCTAGCTGTGTTTCTATTTATTTTTGCTGCTATTTTCTATTTCTTCTTGGAGGTGTGAGGTCCATGCTACCCCACCTGTCAGGGTAGCATGGACCGACCTTAGCTGGCTGCTGTGCAGCTCAGCCTTGTGTGCCTCAGCAGTGCTCCCTCCTGCAGGGTCTCCTACTTGGAAAACTTTCACTTGAGGACTCTGCAAACTCATAATCACAAGTTGTCATCCTTCTAGGTGAGAAAGATGGATCAGTTTGCTTAAGAAACAGAAAGGCTTTTTTTTTCCTGCTTTTAATAACGAACCAAACCAAAGCTTGGTTCCTTTGCAGATGTGCAGTTGCAGATGTTGAGCAGTAATTTGATATCAGTAGATGAACATTACCATGGTATGTGCTGAAATCTTAAAGGAGACAACAGAGGAGAATTGTTAAGAGAATTACACCAGATGCTGATGAGTTGTAACATAATGGTTACCTTTTCTGAAGATTTTTACAGCATATATTTCCATCTTCAGTCTAACTAGAGATGTCCTTTTTGACACACAACAAATAACTTGTTCTCCAAAACTGATACTAAGCTAGATGGTTTTGCACTGTTTTTTTTAGTTAGATGCCCTTTGCTCAACTTAGCATTATTTCTTAGCTAGCATTCAAGAGTGACTTTTTGGTATCCAGCAGACATGAGATGCTCCCAGGGGACATCTCTGAGATCATTGAAAACTGATACCATTTTAGTGCCCCATTACTGAAAGTAATTTTTTTTTGTTTTGAATAGAAGCGCTGGTCCTTCAGACAGGTTTGTAGAAGGCATCTCTTTATGTTACCACTATTTCTGTGTCAGGGTGTGTTGTCATGAAGAGCCTGCAGTGCGCTGTGCTAGGCTGAGGGAGGTAGCTGCTGCTGGCTGTGCAGGGGAAGGTGAAAGGTGACTCCTTTGCCTGCAGGTGAGACAGACCCAGTGCCACAGTTGGCAATGAGAAGTCTTCACAGGAGAGGAAGACTGAAGAGGAACTTCCTGACTGTTTTGGAAAGTTCATGCCCTGCAGCATTCAGCATCAGCTGCACACCAGGAAGATGTGTGTGCTCCTCAGGCTGAGAGCAGGAACGTGATGGATTTTCTGTGTGCAGGGCAGAGGTTGCCAGTGGCCAGAAGTGCTCCCTGCCGCTGGCACAGTGGTCCCTGTTAGTGCCACAGCGTGTGGGTTAAGTGTGAGCTCTCACTTGTTGGTGCTGCCCCAGTCCCTGTGCTGTTCTGAGCACTGTGAGCTGGAGGGAAAGGCAGGACACTGTTCTGGGGCTGCTCACACACTGCAGGGTGAATAACGGCTGATTATTCCCAGCTCAGCTTTGCCACGCTGCAATAACATAAATACTGAAAGCAAACACTGAAGTTTACAGTAGAATTCTGGAATACGGAAATGTATCAGAATCTTATCAGTAGTCATTAGTGATATGGTCCAAATGTGTATTTTATAGCTTGTTATTAAGATGGCAGCTGATTTGATTGATGCAAAGAAAGAAATTGAAACAAGTGATTTTGTGGAAGCAAAGATGGTGCTCCTAGGTTAATATGTTTGAGGTAGCTGCAAGTAACATTTAGCAGCTTCATAGGAAATGTGTTGGGGTGGTTTTTGTGGGGTTTTATTTTCAGAAAGGGGAAGTTATCTTTGCTCTGCTACTTGAGGTGTTTAAGGGAGACAAAATTCCATTGGGAATGAACAAAGCAATATCAGATCTGAGGAGGACTAGTTAAAAGTCTGTAGGAGAGGTGCCAGGAGAGGCAGGGAACAGCTCTGGGGCTGCAGCTGCTCACTGTGTTGTTTCACAGGTGCCATTGGAGCTGCTCTACCTCCACGGGCAAAATTGACAAATTTTTAAAAGTCATTAGTGCAGCTGAGTTTGTATATTAGTAATGCTACTTGTAGTGGGATTATTTTCTTTAAGATGCACACACCATTCTTGTTTGAAAAGGCAGCAGCTGACTATGCTGGCCTGTATCTAAACGAGCATCTCACGATTTTTTTTGTTATTTTGAGTCAAGAGCTGCTCTGTGCCCAGATTTGCACACAGACATATGTATATATATATAGGGTATGGTTCCTATGAACATAATTGTAACAGGATAATTTCTAATGGGGAGATAGTTCTGCTCATAGAAATAAATCTGTTGCTAGTGATGTTTCTTGATAGTGTAAGAGATGGAGATGACCATGAAAGGTGCTGCTCTGAGTCTCTGCATTGGAAAAAAAGAGCCCTTGTTGATGTTAATTTAGTTTTACTAAAAAGAAATCCTATACCTTCAGTATATGTGGGAGGTTTACTTTGCCTCACCTGACACATTTGGGAAGAATGCCCTTGCTGCCTAGGCAGGATGGCCACATTGGCCTGTTCCTTTGGAGCTTTCAGGAGGAACTGAAGTCTGGTTTGAAAATCAGATGGGTGTTCCAGATTTGAGTAAAGGCTTTCCAGAGGGTGGAACTCCTGTTTATCTACCTGAGGGCCATGTGCCTCCAGGCAAGAACTGCATTGTTAGAGCTTCACTGCAGCTCTGGTGTCAGAAGGCAAACTGGAGCTTGTATTTAGTGTCTCTGATGTCTCTGTAGTGCTCTTGAATGTGAATGAGGGTTGATGGTTTGGAGTAAGAATGGAGTAAATACCATTTTTTCTGCAGTGACTCACTTTCAGTTACCGCCATTTATATCCTTACTGGGTTTTGTTTTGGTGGGTTTTTTTAAGGTGGCATTAGAGATTATTTAGATGAAAACTGAGAGCGGCTGTGGAGTCCAAGGCCTGTGTAGTTGACCTTGTGGACGCATCACACCTACAGATGTATGCAGATCACTTGGCAAAAATCTTTCATTTAATGTCTGCTTCTCAAGTTGTATCTAAAACACTCAACCATAAACAGAAATAAAGCAACTGTGTGAGCAGCTGTTCCCTGAGGGAGCACTCCCACTCCTCCAGTGCTGCAGGTGGAGGACAGGGCCTGCTCTCAAGCCTGCCTTCACTTTTGGCTGTTCCTTCCCTGCCCCAGCTCCTCTCTCAGGTCTCAGCCAATGCTTTCTTTCACCCTGTTCTCTCTGTGTGCAGTGATTCCTGATGGGACTCTGGATCTCACCGCTTGTGCTGCAGCTGGGCCAAGGAAGCTGTTGGTGATGCAGCTTCATAGCAGCAGCAGTCAGGGGACAAAATGGTCTGGAAGTCTAAGTGGGCACGATAGTGGTCTTAAAATGCTTTTTCACCGAAATAGTCAAATTCAAGTTTGTGATCTTTTTTTTGTTTCCCATTGCTGCTGCTGTTGCTGTGAAGCCCTTTGCCTGTCGAAGGTTCCTGAGGCAGATGGAGGACAGCAGTAGCTGAGGTGGCCCAATGCTGGAATGTAGGCAGGGACTGGAGCCTTGGGAGCTGTGCTTAGGCAGGAGGGGAGAGGTAAGAAATGTGCAGTGTAAGACTGAGCTGGAGCTCTTGTTTACAGCCTTTCCCGTTGTAATGGCAGCGTTGGTGCCTCGCGTGTGTGAAGTGTAAGGCGAGGGAAAACAAGCAGCACCAGCCTCCTTCGGTGCCTATTTTTACCCTTGGAAAACTCAGATGCAGCCAGTTGGCGAGATCCCTCCAGTATCTGCTGGATCTGCTGTCTGAGACAGCGTGCATTGGCGGGGCTTTGGATGGGCTGGGCAAAGTATTGCTGTGCTCTTCTATGTGCCCGTGGCTGCTGAGGGCACAGCAGGGCTGCTCTGTGCTCTGGGTGTGCATGCCTGAGTGCCTGTGTGTGATTGTATCTGTGCCTGTGTCCGTGTATGTCTGTGTCTGTGTGTGTGGGAGCTGCCAGGGCAGAGCTGGAGCTGCTTCCTGCTGCCCCGGGGCTTGGCTGGAGCCCAGCACCGCTGTTTGGGTGAGGGAAGGAGCTGCTCTGCCCCAAACCACTCCTCTGGCTGTATCAGGGCTCTGCTCTGGCTGTTGACACAGTGCTGATGTCAGGAAACATGACACAGAGGGCAGGGGACCATTTTCACTTGCAGTCTGATCTGGCTGCAGTTTCCCAGTCAGTGTAATCCAATCATAAATTACGTGTATATTGATTATTTGCTTTGTTCTTGAACGTTTTACAGCAACTACTGTGCTGCTTTGTTTAATTACACAAATGTTTTTGTGAGCTTTGGATTGAAAATTTAAAGGTGATTCTTGATTTAATTTAAATGGTAACTGCTCATTCATTAATCATGCTTCTGTTTCCAAAATTATTTTTATTCTGGGATTGCTCATGCTTAGCTACAATCTAGATGAGGATTATTTTGGAATTGTAGAGCATACTCATGTAGCCGTTTTTCCTGATCACTGAGGTGTGGATATCATGGTGTAAGCAAATAATATCCTTTGTGCTTCAATGATCTCCAGGCTGGATTTCAAATTTCTGCAAGATGTGCAGGCTTTATTGCATTTCACACCAAAATCTTTTAGAAATAGCCCTGAACAAGCCCGACTCTCACACAGAGAATGTGTATTGAATATTGATTTAGCTGCCCATGTTGTGTGCATATAAACATTTATCTGTGGAGGTCTTGAACAGTCACAGAAGATACTCTAAGATGGCAGGAGGTGTGCAAGCGTAATTCTGGAGCTGTGTCTCTAATTCAGGATTTCTTGTGCCCTAGAGAATGAACATGATTTCAAAGTGCTTTTCAGAATGCAACAGAGGTTGCAAGAGTTGATGTGGCCTTTATCACGTGTGTTGAAAAGATCCCTCAGAAAACATTCAACTACAGCTACCAGCATTCTTTAACATACCTCAGCCTACATCATCAAAATCAGAAAATGCACCAGTTGTTCCCAGCAGAGCCTGGGGAAGCAGATTGTTCATCAGAACAGAAATAAGGAGTTGTGGTTCCCAGAGCAATCAAAATATGACCATTTTGTATTTCAGATGGGGGCACAGAGATGCCACAGTGCCCAGGACTCCTCCTGCTGAAGCGAAGTTGATGAGGAAACAGTTAATTCCTGCTCAGTTTTGCAGTGAGTGTCCACACCCACCAGATGGAGCTTCGGGCTCCAGTGGAAAATTCCAGAAATTGAGCAAGAATGAGAAGTGTGTGAATGACTTAGGAGATCCCTGTCTGCAGAACTGCAAAAGGTGGTTTTATAGCCTTTAAATAAAGAATGAATGGAGACTGAGGCATGCCAGCCTTACTGATTCCTTTCACTACAACTGCCTTCCATAGCTCTTACTTGGATGGGAAGTTGGGAGTTCTTAATGCAAGAGTCAAGCTGAGGCTAGGCAGCAAGCCCAAACAAAAAGGTATAAACCAGAGTTTCATAAACCTTTGCTGAAAATTGCCTGTAACCACTGAAACAGGATGTTAAACGTTTTTAGTCTCAGAATTTCCTCCCCAGGATAAGGTGGGGTTTTCTTTAGTGCCACATTTTAGATGGACTTCTCTCCCGAGGCTGTGTTTGTGTAGGATGCCCTAAAAAGTGGTGTGAAATGGTCCTTATGTTTTGACACACAACTTGAAACTGGTTTTGGAAGTTGCTGATCTAGTCTCTGAAGTGGATTTTAGTATTTTTAAATCCTTGGCTTTTTGACAGAGGGGCTGTTAACAAACTGCCTGTGTGCCTGTGAGGGAGAGCTGGAGTGTGTCAGGTCTTACAGTGCTTTGTCCAGGTAGCAGCTTGTAGCTGGGGCTTTCCATCAGGGTGATATCCTCAGCTTTAGAGCTGGGCATTCCAGAGGGTGTCACTTAAAATTTGTGTTGATTCCCGTTTCGTGTGCCCAGCCCTGTTTTGGGTACACACCCGAGCAGGAGAGCTGGGGCTCACTCAGAGCAGGGGGTGCTGGCTCTGCACCCCAAATCCCTGCTGGAGCTGAGCTGTGAGCCCTGGAGCCCTCCCTGCTCTGGGCAGAGCTCCCTGCTGCAGGTGGCCCCTGGGCTGAGGAGGGCTCTCAGCTGGAAGTGTCACTGCTGTTACCAAACAGCCTCCTCGGGGTTCCAGCGCATTGCAAAGGAGCCCTCCTTGTCTGGCACGTCAGATGTGCTGCTGAACAAATCTCATTGCCCTCACAGGAGTGCGGGTGCACAGCCCTCACTAAACCAGGCCAGAAATGCTTCAAGGAGGGAAGGGAAGAGTCCCGGGGAAGAAAGTGAAAATGTCAGTGTCAGCCAGTGAGAGGTGTGTTGGAAGAGGCTCTTCAATCACTCTCTCTGTACAGGGAGCAGAGAGAGTTAATTGCAACTCTTACTTTCAGGAGGGCTCTCAGTAGTTTCTGTTCTCCCAAATTCTCTCTTCTCTCTGATACTCCTATTCCTTTTTTCTGATACTTCTATTCCAGTTGCTCACTCTTCCCTGAGATAACCCTTGTGCTTCCCATCTATCACTGGTCCTTGCTCAGCTGTCGTGGAATTGTCAGGTCTCGGGGACAGGTCATCACTGTCCTCATGTGAATATAGAATATTCCACACCATCATACCACAGAGCATCATTTAACCTGCATACACGGAGAGGCAGCTTCTCTGTTGCTGTGGGAACCACAGGTTCATTTTCTTGCATATTTTCACTGTATTTTAAGAGATTTCACTCAGTGTTGCACTACCAGCTTTCTCTGCAAATCTGCTTCATGGCTGGCTTTTAGAGCAGGCTATGAAAGGCAGTTTGCTGGGCAAATTGTTGTAAGTTACCTTGTTTCAAAAGCAGATGGAGTAGGGAAATAAAACACACAGTATCAAGAAACCAAGTGTTATTTCATCTTGCCCTGGAAGACGGAGCTGTTGCCAGCTCTGATGTAAGATTCTGTCTTGGGCTGTTAGGTAGAAACCAGTAACTTCTTCAGCTTGAAATACTGGCAAAATAGTGGCTAAAATCAAAGACATTTGGATGACATAACATAAGAAGCATGCCAGATGCTCGGGGATCCTTGTCAGCAGCACAGCACAGGGAAATGATCCTCAGTGTCTGGGAGACCCAGCATGGGATGAAGTACTTCCCTGAGCTCAGTATCATCAGCCTGATGCAGTAATTGCCTCTGATCTGCTCTCCAGGCTGATGGGTCCTCACCCAGAAGTGTGTTTGCTGCAGGGAGGACTCGCTGGGAGAGAGCTCATTTGGACTTGCTGGACACACAGGGACACAAAGTCTGCCTTCTGTTCAGAACATGATCCACTGTGAAACAAAATAACCCATCTTTGTGTGGCTGAGGGTATGGGTGATGCTCTTGTTAAATAAAGCACGTGCAATATTCCAGTATTCAGGTTTGCTGCCATGTGAAGTATTTTAAAAATGTTGTCTTTTTTAATTTCTTAAAATGTTGTAGTGTCTTGTCTTGGAAGTGTACTTGCCAAAGAAAAGCACTCTGTACTTGAGGCTGTTCTGTCTGAGTAATCAAGAGATTAAAATCTGACAATTTATATTGCCTTACTCCCTGGCAGAGTAATTATTAATGACTCAACAAGTTTTGCTTTTATAAACTTTAGATTTGGTAGTTTCAGATTTTATGGCTCTAACGGTACCTGTTGTGTTTCCACTATGTGCAAGACTGACTTTCTGTCCGTGGCTGATGTCAGTTGAAGAGGGATCAGTCTTCCCACAAAGTGTGATCATTTACATGCCATTTCCCAAACTGCCCATCCTCTGCCAGTTTTAATCTGGGTGCTTACCAGAGGAATGTGTGTCCTGGGGCTGTGGCTGGAGGCCGTGTCACCTGTTGGATGTCCCATTGTCATGTAAGGTGGGACGTGTTTGTAGGGAACCTCCCAGGGAGTGTCCTAGAGTGGTGGCAGTGCCCGAGGATGGCGGCAGTGTCGGATGGAGATGTGGCAGTGGCGGACGATGATGGCAGTGCCCGAGGATGGCGGCAGTGTCGGGTGGAGATGTGGCAGTGTCGGATGGAGATGGTGGCAGTGTCGGACGATGATGGCAGTGCCCGAGGATGGCGGCAGTGTCCCTGAGGGGCCAGGCGCAGCTGTGCTGTGCTGCTGATGCCTCAGGTGCTCGTGGGGCTGAGGCACAGCACTGCAGAGGGAAACGGAGTGTGAGGAGGAGCGTTCCCAGCCTCTGCCCTGCTGGGTTTGTGCCCTGGGTACCTGAGCTGAAACCTGAGCACTGCAGAGTCCCCCAGCACAGTCGGCACAAACCTGGAGCACAGGCGTGCTCAGACCTGCTGCAGCACAGCTGCCCTGCAGCCCCAGCACAGGCACGGCTGCGGTTTGTACCTGTCAGTGTGACACTGCCCTTATCACACCCCTTATCTCTTGTCTGTGCTCTCTGTTTTGTCCAGCAGGATATGAGCCTTCCTCTGTGCCCGGGCCTTGGGCTCCCCCAGGGGGTGTAACAGAGCCCCGAGGGGGCGTTCTGCAAGGAGAATTGGCTTTGGAGGCTTGTGCTTGAAGCTTGTCCAATGAGTCTGAGACGCCCAAGCACCATTCATTTCGGAGGTAAATGCTTCATCAGAAGTACTGCAGAGATGGGGAGGAGTAAAGGTTTTCCTTTGCCAAAGTATGGGCTAAAAAAGGATAGTTTTGACTGTTTGCTTCTGAGGTTTGGACATTTTGAACTTAAAGGAACACCAACTTGGATTCTAGAAAAATCGAGAGGTTGGGGGCTTTGGGATCAATAACTCTGGCAGCTTCACTGCAGATTAATTGGTTTCCTGGTTTAAAATTCTCACTCTTCTGCCGGTTTAAAACCATCAGAGGTGAAAGTGAAAGCTAGTTTAGTCTGCAAGAGAGATGATTCTGGAATGCTAAACAAACTGGGGGAAACACTCTGACTTGGGATAGGAAAGTTCAAAGATCTGCAATTTAAGTTGGATGTCCCTTTAAGTTATTCCTTGGAATATGACATTACGTATTTGAATCTCAAGTGAAATGTTTAATTTTGGAAATTCAGCTGAAATGCTTTTTATTAAGGCATTTTCTATCATTTGTCTATAAACTGATCAGTCAAAGTGGGCTGTAGAAAGGGAGGGGAGGGGAGAATCCTGTGAAAAGATAAAACCAAAGGGGGAAAAGCTCCCAGCAGCAGAAACAAATGAAAGAAAATACAACAATGACAGATTGAAATGTTGCTACTTGCCTTGGGTGGGGGAGGGAAAATCATTTGCATGATGTGTTTCATGTTATTGTTATTGAAATTGAACCAGGTTACTGATAAAATTGTAATGATAATGTACATTTACAAAGATAATGAGTTAAGTTTGCTCTGGTAAACAGCAGTAATGTCCTGGCACTCAGCCCACAGAGAACTGAAACTGTGGTACAGATTTGCAGTGGCTGGGTGGCACTGAGGGTGTGATCCTGGGCTCCCGTTGCTTTTTGATTTTAATGCCAACTGTTACTGAGAAATATTTAATACCCAAACCCAGGCTGTCTGGTAGAGAGCTACCCACCCTTTTAATGAAGTCATTTTTAGCATAATCTGAATTTTATGTACTAGTGTGTTACCACACTGCATGAAATTTTTTTATTATGGTGTTTGACTCTGCTGCAGCCCTTCCCTTTTAGCATTATTATGGATATTAATAAATTTGGGGTTGAATTATTGGAATGAAAGCCATGGGATCATGATACAGACCTAACAAAGGCAATAGACCAGAGTAGAGGGTTAAAGTGTGTGGGGTGGGATGTATTGTAGGGGAAAGGAACAGCTTGTAGAATAAGGGTTTGAAACATTGCTTTTTCTGTAGGAAAAAGATGGAGTATTGCATGCTGGGAACAAGTGCTTTCCATAAGGTAGCTAAATTTTAAAAGTACATTTGTTTCATTTTGTTTTAGGCTTTGCTTAAGTATTGTAATCTAGTAATTTTGTCATTTCTGCAGTTTTCATTCTGATTAGACCTCTGCAAATCTTTCTTCAAAACTTAACAAAAACCCAACCAAAGAACTCAAACCTGGCCTACAACTGCAGTTTTCCTTTTCTGAAACATTGCTCAGTGTGTACAGAAAAATATTTAAAGGTTATTAATAATTATATAAATTCTTCCGTAATTTCAAAATTGCAGGTACTAACACTTTTACATATGAAAATGTGAATGTGTTGGGTGACTACAGAGAAATGACCAAAAGTAAATACAGTTTGTTAAATGTAGTCTCCATTGACACCTCTCTAGAAACAAAATGCCCCAAGCCTCAAAACACCAGCCCCAAGAAGCCCCACCCCTCAGGAATGCTGTCAGCAGAAACTCCAAGTAAATAGTCTCATTTTTTTCCCTTTGTTCCTGTGAATAGCAAGACATAACACACTTGGAGGAAGTCTGGGTAGATGAGTCAGGACTTATTTCATTAACTGCAGTTAAATGTTTTGGCCAGGTTTCCCCAGGAAACAAAGTTTACACAATTTTTCAGATTGTGGCTTGTCTCCTAATCCCCCTTCCCTCCTCCCAGCCAAGAGAGCCATTCTCACCCAAACTGGGTGGAGATGGAGGTCTGGAAAGAAAAATTAGCACCTTTAAATTGGATTAAATGCATCCCTCCAGGAAGAGAGGGGACTGGTTTGAAGGTCCCCAAGTTCACACCTCTGTCCACCCACAGCCTGTTCCGCAGCGGGAGCAGCAAAGCCAAGGGGCTGCCAGAGGCTCTGGGGGAGGAGGAGCTGCAGGGAGGGGACAGAAATGCCACTGCCACTGCTCAGCCGGGGCTCCTGGGGTCACTGAGGGGCTGCTGACCCGGGGCCTGGCCTGGCCCAGCTCGGAGCGAGCCCCGGCTCAGGAGGGAAGAGGAGGAGCAGGGCATTGAGCAGGGCATTGCCTGGGTGTGAAGTGTGGAGCTCCAGGCGAGCTCTTGTGCCTGACCGAGTGCATGTTCAGAGTGCGTCATTCCATGGATACGATGTTATTGCAGGTACAGCAGCAGCTCATGATGCCCCGTAAAGCTTTTCTTTCCCAGAAAGAAAAGCAGGCTCGTGCCAGGGAAAGGGATATGTTAAAAAAGAGGAGGAGGCGACAAGACTATCTCAAAAGAAGCGTGGAGCCGCAGAAAAATGCAGAAACAATAAAATGGCACAGGGATGATGAGAAGAGGAGAGAAAATGAGCAAGTTAAGGACAAAGATATCAAGAAGCGGTGGAGACAGGATGAGAGAGAACGACGAAAGAATGTGGACGCTATGAATTGGCACAGGGAAGAGGAGAAATGGGAAAATGAGCGAGGTAAGGACCAAGGAGGCTAAGAACCAGCCAAGAAAGGAGAGGGGGAAGGAGCTCGGAAAGGCTGGACCTTGTGAAGCAGCAGAGCATGATGAGGGGGAGAGGGGAAAACAGAGTAAGAGCAGTTGTGTTTTATAAGCATGCACAGAAATAACAGCAAATAGTATTGTTTAGTTCAAAATTGGTTAAAAATCTGCTTTAATCAACTAGAGCTCTTACACTGCTGATTATTTTAGAAAGACAAGATTGAGTTGAGTCACGATGGGACAGAACAGGCTGAGGTTGTACCTTGCTAATACAAATGTCTGTGTTGCACACTTGTTCACACCTAATGCTTTGTTCAACAGGGTGGTTGGTAATTCTGGTTGTCAGACAGATCACCAAAAAGTTCATGTTTTCTCAGTTTTCATAGTAGGAATAAATGAGAACATTAGGAAGGGAAGGGTGAACATTGTGTGCTCATAAGAGAAATTAAAACTGATGCTATATTTCATTCTTTTTAATCATGTAAAGAGGGTTGAAATCACATCTGCAGTTTTATCCCGAGGTCACTTATTTAGTGAAAATTGAATGGAAGTGTAAATTTCATGGAATGCTTTTAAGAAACATTCAGCTCAAGAGATAAAATGAAGAAATTAGAAGACATTAAGAAGAAATTCTTCCCTATGAGCCCCTGCCAGAGGTATCCCAGGGAAGCTGTGGCTGCTCCGTGCCTGGAAGTGTCCAGGGCCGGGTTGGATGGGGCTTGGAGCAACCTGGGATAGTGGAAGGTGTCCCTGCCCATGGCAGGGGGGAACTGGATGGGCTTTAATGTCCCTTCCCACCCAGGCCATCCCATGGTGATCCTATGAAGAAATTACGTTAGTGCAGGAGGGGTAGCTGGAGTGGCCTCCTGAAGATCCCTGGCCAGCTCGTACAGGTGTGGGTGCCTGAACGAGATAAAAGGCTTATTTCTGGCTGCAAAGCATTGTTTTACTCTGCAGCCTGTGACAGTAGAAAGCCATTGTGCTTGGTTGTTCTGTACCAAAGCTGAGACATCAACCAAGTGCAGTGCTGGGGCTGAGATCAGAGGGAGGGCTCTGTGCACTGGCACAGGAATGCAGTCAAGAAAACATTCACTGTTGCAAATGTGAAGTGAGAACTTAGAGTGTGGTGCTTCTAAGTTAGTTATCTTCTGCTCTTTCATAGCTTGTCTTTTCTGCTTGCATTTGGCTACTGAATCGTTCTAGGAGTCAGTACCTAGTTGTGGACAGGACCTTTATGCTGGAAACTGCACAGACAGAGCAAAGGAAGGTTCCAGATACTGCTCACAGTCCCTGTGCTTCCTTTGCCATTCCCTTGTGGCTGGTGCAGCCAGTTTGTGTACACACACGCTGGACATAAGAGAGAGCTTTGGGATATGCCTTCTGAGGCACCTGAGGATCCTACCTGGAGATTTCAAGTCAGGGTGTTGCTGGGGTTGGTTTTAAGCAGTCATTTATTCATTCCACCCAGCTCTTCAGTGTAGGTTGATGTGGTCAGAGATGCTCCAGGTGTCTTCCCTTAAACATCAGCTTTTGGCCAGATAAAGGATGCCTCATTTCCAAGGCAGCATTAATGCCTAGATGATGATTTGAGAGGCTGCTTAATCCCAACTACTTTTATGTCCCCATCCAAGGAGGTGCCAGCAGAGTGATGTTTACATTACAGCTGCAGTTACTTGCTGTAAATAGAAATGGATGGAGATGCTAAAAGCTTTTGTTGTAGTCACAGCCTGTAATAATATCAGACTGTATCTGACTCTCCGCTCACTAAGATTAAATAGTCAGACATTTCCTAAATAAAATTAACTGTGTATGCCTAAGGATGAGGGGTTTTGTTACAATGAGGTGACTTGGATTCAGCTGCCCAGCAGAACTTGCCAAGTAAGGTTGATGTAAAAAGCTGGAGTTTGAAAGTTCAGGTTTCAGGTGTGAAGATCCAACTGTGTCCTCTGCTATGGTGGGTGGTGATAGGTAGTTCCAGGGAATTTCATGTCTGTAAAATTTGACTGAGGCAGGCAAAGGGCAGAGGCAAGAAGATGCTGCAGATAGACCAGAGATGTTGTTTTCAGGCAGTTGGAAATAATTTGGTTTCTTTGAGTTTCTGTACATCATGGTACCTGTGGCCTGTTCAGCTGTATCAGATACAGGATTAAGAGAAAGTATTTGATGCCTTTGCTGAAGAAGCTCAGTGGAATTTTGAAATTAGCTGTTAGATACCAAGCAGTACTTTGAGACTTGTGCCTGACTCAGGTGTACAAGTGATCAGTGCCTACAGACAAGCTCTACACTGACTCTGGCTGTGTCATGAGACAAGAAATGCTTTTCTTTGCAAGCACAGGGCTTCACTCTTCAGGCAGACACTTGGGATTCAAAGAAGGCAGCCCAGATTGCCAGGAGCTTTAACATGCACTATGTTCATGCACTGCTCTTTCTGCAGTTCATATTAATCACTAGGAATAACATTTCTGATTATCTCCTGGGATTTGAAATTCACTTGAAAATATTAATTCAAATCCTGACCATGCTTGACTGAGCTGCTTCACTGATTTTTTTTCTGAGACATGGGATCATGCAGTCACTGGAGGTATTTCTGAAGCACTGAAATCACTCTTCATGTCTTTAAAAGGGACCTGGCTTGCTCTAGGTTGTATTAGACATTGTTTTTCCAGTAGAGATGAGGATGGATAGAGCATAGGAGACGAGCAGTTCATGAGTTGGGTTCCCTTTCAGCGGGGCAGCCCAGCCAGGCCCAGTGGCACTGTGGGCACTGATGGGAGGGAGGCTGACAGTTCCCAGGGACACAGAGAGGTTTAGGTCATCTCTTGTACTTTTCCCAGTGGTTTCTCTCTCTGGAGGGATCTGACCAAGCTTTCAGGTCCTCTCTTCCTAGGAGGGTGTTTGCTAAACAGCTTCAGCCAGTTAAAGCTCTGACTACAGTGGAGGGAGGAAACAGCATTAATTTCTTACCCTACCTACAGCAGAATAGAAGAAGCATCTTTATCACTGAAGAGACACTGAAATCTCTTGCAAGACTGGCACAAACCTTGAAGCTCAGCTTGCCAGTTTTCAGATCCGTTGGGATACATTGCACAGGAGAGAATTGAGTTCTGAAGTACTTCAGTGTAGGGCTGGTAAAGACAGACACTCTGAAGAAATGAAAGTTATTTCCAGAGGCAGCCCATTGCTCCTGCAGTAGCTGTTCCATCAGTGTGCTGCCCTTTCAGCATTGCCCTGTGCAGCCTCATGGGCAGCCTCAGCAAGGAACAGGCCAGAGAATGTAACAGTGTGTTAGGGAATGGCACAGCTCTGGGACCAGTTCTGTGGGGGAATAAGGCAGTTAATTACTGATAATGAAAAGTGCAGTATTATCAAACAAAACACATTTGACTTAAACCTTTCTCTTGCTCTTCTTTTCCAATAGAAACTATGTTCCAGCTTCCTGTCAACAACCTTGGCAGTTTAAGAAAGGCCCGGAAAACTGTGAAAAAAATACTTAGTGACATTGGTTTGGAGTATTGTAAAGAACATATAGAAGTAAGTATGGCACCTCCAAGGGTTAGAGCTAAAATGCTGCAGAGTCAGGGGGACAGGGAGATATTTGTGTATGCCGTGATTTTTGTTTAGACTCGTTTTAAGTTCCACACAAAGTAGGAGTTAATTAGAAACTTGAGATATAATGTGCCTGTAAACACTTCTAGAAACATTAGTGGCTACTGAAACCCAGGAATGCTGGAAGAAGCAGGATGGGTGTGGGATATTGGGGCAGAAATGGGTCTGAGGTTTTCAGGAAGTGTTTGTGCTGCAGCAGGTCCTGAAGTTACAGAATCACCTCTGTGGCTGGGTCAGGCTGCCTTCATGCCAACGGCGAAATGCCAAAGAAATGCTTCATAAGATAATTTTTAAAATAAGAATTAGGAGTCTTGGACATCACCCGTGTCCAACTTTAAAAGCTTCCTGTGTGAAATTAATTAAAAGCCAAACAAAACCAATCAAACAAAATAAATACCACACCACCACCCTCAGAAAAAGCAGCCAAAAAACCCCAAAGCCACACATCAGTTTGGGAATGCTTTTCTCCAGGATTGCTTTTGGAATGAGATGAGTTTGTAATTACAGTGTAGGCTGGTCAGGAGGATGAGTGGTGAAGATGTTTTGCAGGTGTTTTGTGATATGGAGAATATTCAGAGCTCTCCCCCTCCCAGGAGGTGCTCTCCAAACTCCCCCCTGCCCTGAGTGATGTTCTCTGCCTTGGCCAGCAGCACCTGGGAGGGTGCAGGGGTGCTCAGGGATTGCTTAAGGGAGCCCTTGGGCCTTGCTTCTGACTCTCTGTCCTCTCTTCCCATCTTCCCTTCTCCAGGATTTTAAGCAGTTTGAACCTAATGACTTTTATTTGAAAAACACTACATGGGAGGATGTGGGACTGTGGGACCCATCGCTTACAAAAAACCAGGTTGGTAAGAGTTTCACTTGACACTGAGGCTGGAGTGGGTCATGCTGAAGGGCATTTCCCAGACATGCCAAGAGCTTTTCCTGCAGTTTTCCTCACTGATTTTCAGGTGTTGGCAGCTCAAGGGGCAGCAAAAAGCTATGTGCTTTTTTTCTTACTTTTGTGAAGTTGTTCCTGGTGTGTGTCTCAGGATCCTGGGTGGCCAGTGCTGCAGAGCTGGTGGGTCCTTGCTCAAGTCAAACAGCTGCACCTTCGGAGCCCATTCCCACCTGTTCCCAAGCCTAGCACAATTTCACCAGCCCTCTGGCCAAAGGATCAACAACTTTATACAATTGGCAATGGGTCTTTCACCTTTCCTTAGATGTTTTATTCCTGGTTTCCATCCCTTCCAAAGCTGTTTCCCTGGATGCTGCTGCTTAGTGCAGGGTCACTGTCAGTGCAGCTCTGGGTCCCACAGGCTGTGTCCCACATCTGCTTTGGGCATTTCTAGTTCTGCTCAGCAGCTCAGTGGCACTGCAAGTCCTGCTGTTGTGATGTTTCTGAGCCAGTAATAAAGGAATTTTGAGTTGAGCCAGCACTGGAGGGAGGAGATGATGCTGTTGATTCAAGCAAGTGATGTGGGCTGCAGCATCCTCTGCTGGGGCTGCAGGACAGAGTCATCCCAGCAGTGAGAGGTCAGAAACCTCTCTATAAAGGAATCCCTGTGTGAGCACCTCAGAGCTCAAGTAGAGGAAAAGTAGGGGACCCATCCTGTCATGGATTCCTACTGTGACTCTGAAAATTACCATTTAGTACTGTCTTGCATAAAATACACTGATGTCCCTTTTTCTAGGTAACCCAGAATAAAAATTGTAATATAAGAGGAGACAGCTCTTGGTTGTTTTTTTTTTTTTGTTGGAGCCAGTTTCCACCAGGTGTGTGAGGCTTCAGCAGGTGGCCAGAGCAGATATTCCGGCTTCCTTCTGCAGTGCAGCTCTCCAGCTCCCTCACCTGTGACGTGTGTGTAGCTCAGTGCACAGGACTTGTTCTGACACTCAGGAGGAACCTGTGCCATTGAAGTGTGTAATGGATAAAGACACTGAAATAGCTGAAGTTATAGATCCATATTACATCTCTCAAGTTTGGCAGATTCAGGTGGGCAGTATCTCATCTGGTTACAGTCTCATTTCCTCAAACAGTCCTGCTTGGCTTTCCCCCAGAGAGGAGCTAACAGAAACCTTTTCTTGCAGCTCAGCTACAGGGAGGAGGCTTTTTGTGACCAGTAGGGAAAGACACTTCTGACTCAGCCTCACCTGCCGAGGTCGTGGCTAAACCCCTGAGGGACCCCTTGGCACTCAACACATCATGTGTGTGTTCATGTGAGCAGCTTTTTAGGGGCTGATGCAGTCCAGAAATGGGAGAGAAGTGAATCGAAGGTTTGAGGCAGTTGCAGGGGACTCATGAGTGTGTTCAGAAAGGTTGTGTAGAGAATACCATGGGTGTTATTTTGCTGAGAAGTGCAGTTGAATATTTAGTCTGTGCTCTGTTCTCTGTTCAAGGACTATCGGACAAAGCCCTTTTGCTGCAGTGCATGTCCCTTCTCCTCGAAGTTCTTTTCAGCCTACAAAAGCCACTTCCGGAATGTTCACAGCGAAGACTTTGAGAACAGGATCCTGCTCAACTGCCCCTACTGTACCTTCAACGCGGACAAAAAGACTTTGGAAACGCACATTAAAATATTCCATGCTCCCAATGCCAGTACACCGAGTGGAGGCATCAGCACTTTCAAAGATAAAAACAAACACGAGAGCCTTAAACCCAAGCAGGCTGACAGTGTGGAACAAGCTGTTTATTACTGTAAGAAGTGCACTTACCGTGACCCGCTCTACGAAATCGTTCGAAAGCACATTTACAGGGAACATTTTCAGCACGTTGCTGCTCCTTACGTAGCCAAGGGAGGCGAAAAGTCCCTCAATGGTGCGGTTCCGTTGAGCTCCAGTGCCCGAGAGGAGGGGGGTATCCACTGCAAACGATGCCTTTTCATGCCGAAATCCTACGAAGCTTTAGTCCAGCACGTGATCGAAGACCACGAACGAATCGGGTACCAGGTCACGGCAATGATAGGTCACACCAACGTAGTGGTTCCCAGATCCAAACCTTTGATGCTAATAGCTCCCAAACCCCAGGATAAAAAGCCTATGGGACTCCCTCAGAGGATGGGTGCCCTGTCTGCTGGCAGCGTCCGCTCGCTCTCGTCGCAGCAGATGATGAACAGACTCACTATACCAAAGCCCACGTTAAACTCTGCAGGAGTCAATATGATGTCAAACGTTCACCTACAGCAGAACAATTACGGGGTTAAATCAGTTCCCCCCAGTTATGTTGGTCAGCCGGGGGGGAGGCTCAGCCTCAGTGGCAATGCAGCTGTTTCTCTTTCCCAACAATCACAAAGCATGAAACAGTTTTCAGCGAGTGGCAATGGAAGGCCTTACACGCTGGGAGGGGAGCAGAGGTCCCAGGCCTCAGCCAGGTACTCGCTGCAGTCTGCCAACTCCTCCTCACTGTCGTCGGCACAGCTCAAACAGGCGTCGCTGTCGCAGTCCCAGGCATCCAGAGCTCTGGGGCAGTCTGGCTCCAAATCCCCCGTGGCTGCTACAGGTCCTTCCGCTGTCAACACCTCATCCACGCAGAAGTGGAAAATCTGTACAATCTGCAATGAGCTGTTCCCCGAAAACGTGTACAGCGTCCACTTTGAGAAGGAGCACAAGGCCGAGAAGGTGCCTGCGGTGGCCAACTACATCATGAAAATCCACAACTTCACGAGCAAATGTCTCTACTGTAACCGCTACCTGCCCACGGACACGCTGCTCAATCACATGCTGATCCACGGGCTCTCCTGCCCCTACTGCCGCTCCACCTTCAACGACGTGGAGAAGATGGCTGCCCACATGCGCATGGTGCACGTGGACGAGGAGATGGGACCTAAAACTGACTCCACTCTCACCTTTGATTTGACATTGCAGCAGGGCAGCCACACGAACATACACCTCCTTGTCACCACCTACAACCTGCGGGATGCTCCTGCCGAATCCGTAGCTTACCACGCTCAGAACACCCCCCCGGTCCCCCCAAAACCGCAGCCCAAAATCCAGGAGAAATCTGACGTACCCGTCAAAAGTTCTCCGCAAGCAGCAGTGCCCTACAAAAAAGATGTAGGGAAAACTCTGTGTCCTCTGTGCTTTTCGATCCTAAAAGGCCCCATCTCCGACGCACTGGCACATCACCTCCGGGAGAGGCACCAGGTGATTCAGACGGTTCACCCCGTGGAGAAGAAGCTGACCTACAAGTGCATCCACTGCCTGGGCGTGTACACGAGCAACATGACGGCCTCCACCATAACGCTGCACCTGGTGCACTGCAGGGGCGTGGGCAAGACCCAGAACGGGCAGGACAAAGGGACCTCGTCCCGGCTGGGCCAGTCCCCCGCGGCCGCGCCGCTGAAACGCGCCTACGAGCACATGGAGTTCCCCCTGATGAAGAAGAGGAAGATGGACGACGATGACTCCCCCTCTGCCTTTGAGGAGAAGCCTGAAGAACCTGTAGTTCTAGCACTGGACCCCAAGGGTCACGAAGATGATTCGTACGAAGCCAGGAAAACGTTTCTTACAAAATATTTCAATAAGCAGCCCTACCCCACTCGGAGAGAGATCGAGAAGCTGGCGGCCAGTTTGTGGCTCTGGAAATCTGACATCGCGTCTCACTTCAGCAACAAAAGGAAGAAATGTGTCAGGGATTGTGAAAAGTACAAACCTGGGGTGCTGCTGGGCTTCAACATGAAAGAGCTGAACAAAGTCAAACACGAGATGGATTTTGATGCTGAATGGCTGTTTGAAAACCACGACGAGAAGAATTCCAGGGTCAATGTCAGTAAGACTGTTGATAAAAAAATCAACTTAGAAAAAGACAATGACAGTTCCTCAGACAGCTACGAAAACCTAGAGGAGGAATACAGCGAGAGCCGCAGTCCCTTTGGCCAGCGTGTGTCTGACATGGGTGGGAAACCCTCGACAGACAGCACAGTGCAGGACCCCCAGGACAGCTTAGCCAAGGAAATCCTGGAGGAAAACACACTACAGTCTCCAGAGAAGGCTGAGCAAAAACAAGAGGAAAGCTCTAAATACGAAGAGATAATTGCTGCTGAAGAGCCCACAAAACTGGTGGGTGACGTTTCAGATAGCGAAGGTGATCAGGATGAGCAGGAAGATGCAGTGGAGTGGAAGGATGGAGCTTCCCAGTCTGAAAGCGGGCCTGGCTCCCAGCAGGTTTCGGATTTTGAAGATAACGCATTGGAGGTAAAACCAGAAGTGTGGACAGATGAATCTTCCCAAAGCGAAGATGCCGGGGGCAGTAAACCCGCTGTGGAGGCCAAGGGGGGTGGATCGGAAAGCGATGAAGAACAGTCAAAGTGGAAGAATCGTTCCTATGGAAAAGTAGAAGGGTTTTGGTCCAAGGACCAGTCGCAATGGAAAAACGCCTCCGAGCTGGAGGAGAGCCTGGCCAGCGAGCAGATGGAGTGGCAGAGCAGCACAATGGACAGCGAGGACGGCGAGGCCTTCGGGGCCGTGGGGGCCGAGCCCATGCACGGCAGCCTGCCCGGGGTGGAGCTCAGCAGCCAGCAGGCGTGAGCAGCCCTGGGCCTGGCACTGCCCGGGCGCCGCTGCCCTGCCAGCTGCTCCTGCTGCCCGGGCTCGTGTACAGATCTGCTGGCCAGGGGCTGGGGGCTCCTGCTGGCACGAGCACAGTGACTTCGTGTGAAAATGGATACGCTGGTGGCTCCAGAATGCACACAGAGAAAAGCAGAGGATTATTTTATCTGCATTTCCAGCCCTCCCTTCACCTTGTCCATGTTGAGTTGTGTCTTTCCAAGGGCCCCTCTCCGGTAGCGCCGTGCCAGCGACCCGGTGCCCTGTATAGCAGACTCTGGGCAAATGGAGTTTTCATGTATCATTCTGAATAGTTGAAATGTATATTTGTACAGTCTTTTAGACCTATTCAAGTGAAGCTTATGGAACTGTTCTTGTGTATCCATCATAGATCTGTTTCTCTTTTTTAGTGTTGCCCTGCTGTGTAATAAATGCTGTATCTAGTTTCCCTAGCAAAGCTTGAGACTGCTCTAGTATGAATTTTGACAGACTTAGTTTTTGCACATAACCTTGTACAATCTCCAACCAGAGGCCAGCAACATAAAAATATATCTGGGCTCTGTTGTATTATAGAATTTTCTTGTTCTGAATATCCTTGACATGACAACTGATGACAAACATATTTCAGAGCCATTTTCTGAAATCTTTTAAGCTAAAAAAGAAAAATCACATGCAAGAAACAAGTTTGCAGCTACTAATTTTGACACCTTTTAGATCTGTATAAAAGTGTATTGTGTTGAAGCAGCACACTGAGACAAAGTGCTGGATTTGGATATTTAGTTTTATCTTTAGTTAACACCAACAAGGTGTTGTATTCATTTATACCATCTAATATATGACACACTGTTGTAGTATGTATAATTTTGTGATCTTTATTTCCCTTTGTATTCTTCATTTAAGCATCTAAATAAATTGCTGTATTGTGCTTAATGTAAATATTTGCTTTATTACATGCAAGTGCTCCATTCCTGGTTGGTAAATCCAACCTCACTATATTCATTCCTCCTTTTTTGCCTCTGTTTTTCCAAGTGCTCCCCAGCCCTGCTGGGGCCTCTCTGTTTAGTACTTACTGAATACTTATCTCCTTCAAGGTTATTGAGAATATGCAGAGTAACTTGGGCTGAAATGTGTTGTTCCTGTTCAGTGCTGTAGAACACAGTTATAAATAGCATTGTACTGGTTTGCTTGTTCTGCATCCTGGGGAAAGGAGATCTGTGGATTCCTCAATGAATGGAGATCTGATTTCACCTGGAAAATCCTCCCCTGAGTGTGCAGAGCTCTGGGCCTGGGGGCCAGGAGGGCAGTGCTTTGGAATACTGACCCTTCACAAGGGGAGCACAAGCCTGGAAGGTAAAGTAAACTGGACACCAGAAAAACTGAAATGGAGTTTGTTCAAAGCTGTGCTTGGTTTGGCCAGGCCAGGCGTGCAGTGTGGGCTCTGGGCAGGGACCTGAGGGGATTCACTGAGATGCTGCTGTGATAAGAACTCTGTGCAGTGGGGAAGTGCAGCAGCCTTTATCTGTTTAGCAATGACGCAAACAACTTTTTATCCTTTTATCAATGTGCATCACACTTGTCTCAGTACCTGCTAAGGTAATGTTAGTGTTAGCAAACTTTATAGTTAAAAATCAGATTGCAGTGTTCTGAAGTCCTGGGTGTAGTCAGTGAAATGTAAGACTGAAATACGAACTCTTTAATAGTGTTTCATTTGCCAGAAAATTCCAGGAAATACTATTTTATACAGTGATTAAATTAAAGGTCTTGTACGCAACCATTTTCTTACCAGGATATCAAGAAGGATGGAGGGTGGTTATTTAAAGTCTTGGCATAAACTTTCTAGTATTTCAAACCAGTTACTCTTCAAATCTGGCTTTGAGGCTGTTCACTGATTCCTCTCCAGATTTGAGGCTAACCACACTTTTGAGGAAGTCAGAAAGGGGAAGAAAATAGCTCAGTAAAACTGGAAGGACCTTAACCCAATGTGTGTAATTTAGGATGAGCTGGATGGGCTGGAAGTTCCCCGTGTTTCCCAGCCCCTCTGCAGTCATGGGCACATCCCAGCTCCTCCTGGGTCAGATCCCCAGCCTTTCACAGCCTCCCCTGCAGTCCCGGGGCAGATCCCAACTCCTCCTGGGGCAGATCCCAGCCTTTCCAGCCCCTCCTGGGGCAGATCCCAGCCTTTCCCAGCCCCTCTGCAGTCCTGGGGCAGATCCCAGCCTTTCCAGCCCCTCCTGGGGCAGATCCCAGCCTTTCCCAGCCCATCCCGGGCTCGCAGGGAGCAGCTCCAGCTGCCCCCGGCCCTGCACTGGCTTCGGGAGCCCCCCGGGGTTGGTGCTGTGGCCGCAGGCTCGGGCAGAGCCGAGGTGCTGGAGCCCTGCTCCTGCCCTGAGCTGCTGCGCTCCAGCCCGGGCTCTTTCCTGCCTTTTCCTGCTGCTCCTCGCTCCTTGCCTGCCCTGTTCCCGAGGCACAGCCGCCGGGCAGGGATGTCCCGGCAGGCAGGGGCTCGCAGGCAGCTCTGTGAGCTCCTGCTCTGTCCCTGAAACACGCCCCAAAGCCGCCCTTCCCCTCAGCGCCCTCCTGCAGGGCCGTGGCTGGATCCTTCCCCTCCTCTGGGACTGCTGCTCAATCAAACCGTGTCTGATGTCAGCTGTGCAGTGCAGGTTCATTGCTCCAGCTCTGACCCTCGCTGAAATCAGCTCCAGTGCCATCTGCTGCTGCTGTCCCTCTGTCGCGCAGTGACAGCTCCCCAAGAGCAGCTCACCAGTCAGGACTTGGACCTTTGACACGTATTTGCATGGCAAACCTGAATATTCACCCAGGAAAATAGGAAAATTTTATAGGAAAATTCTCTTATTCTTGCCACTAAGAAATAAGCAGGTTTCAAATACTCCCTAGTACAGTTATAGGAAAGTTTCCCATTGTGTAGAACACATTTCACACAGCTGTGGTAGGAAAACAATTTCCATTTTAGTCAGAACCAAAAGATTTCAGGAATATGTCATGTGCTTTGTCTCTCCAGTTCTGTTAATAAAGAAGTTGATATTTGCATAAGCAGGTTGGTAGAACTGGGAGTATTTTGTTCCTTTTATAAGTGATTTGTCTCTCTGTAACCCCAGCTCGTTTGTGATGATCCATTACAAGAACCTGCATTGCAGGGGCAGAGGCAGCCACTTGCTCTTGTCTCTATTGCTTTATATTTTAATTTGACTTTATCTTTCATCATCAGTCCCACTAATAAATATGAAAAGGTTGTGTTCATTTATTTCTGCATCAGAAGAGCTTTGGTCTCCATGGTTACAGCCATGCAGCTTTACTTTCACCATAAGCTTGGTGCTTTTTTTCCCTTTACAGACTTTGCAGTGGGTTCTCCATCTTGAGCTTTTCCACATGCATTTTTAAAACAAGCATTTTTTTCCATTTCTCCACATTGTACTTGATGCAAAGCCAATAATCTAAAAGGAACATCCCCTCCTCTCTTCCCTATTCAAAGAACTAGGGGTGTTTAATGTTCCTGGGGCTCTTCTGAAGTAAAAACCTTTAAAATGCTACAGGTGCAGGGATGGGCTGTGCTGCTGGTGGTCCTGGCTGAATCACACCTAACTGCAAAATGGAACCTGCAAAGGCCCAGAACAGCTGCACAGAAAGTTTATTTCTATCATCGAGGTTATATCACACAGCAGTTTGTAAAACACTGCTCCTGGTGCAGAGTGTGCTGGAGGCTTCAGCCAGCTGGTGTTTATGGCATTTTAAAATTCTGCCACTGACTTCAAATTCTCCTGCAAAATCAGTGTTTGTGGAGCTGGCAGAGTTGGCACAGGACTGGCAGGTTTGCACTAGAGCGCTCTCCAACCCCTGATCATTTCAAATATTAAACATGAAGGTCAACAAAGTGAGATTTTTGGATATTGTCTTCACTGAATTTGGAAGCTCAACCAAGTACAGACTCCTGGAATCAAATCTTGGAATAAATCTCTCTCCACAGAGCTACAGCAGGGTCAGGAATCTGTGCTTCCCCTTAGAGCTGCCAGCCAAAGACCTGAGGTGTAACAGAGCCAGGGTGTCCTGAAGGATGAACCCTTCAGAATAACTCAGGCACCTTTCCCAGGAGCCTCTTGGTTATCAAGAATGACTTACTCTGACTTTTGGTACCAACACTGTCCCAGGAGAGAGCCTTAGCTGGGGAGGCTCTGCAGGTCAGAGGGGCGAGATCCAGGCAGGACATGGCACTGAAACAGAAACAGGGCAGAAATTCAGCTTCTTGCTCAAGAACAGGAAATAATACTTGAGGGAATTGTCTGCTGAAAGAGACCGGGGGGTGGAATCATCATCTCAGAACTGAAGTTGCTCTCCAGTAATAATAACTGACTTTGTAAGCAGTGCTGAAAATGTGAAGTTGTTTACTCTCACACCTGATTCTACAGACTTTGAAATCATCTTAGCTGGCTTAATATTGAACAGATAAAAATAGAGTAGAACACTGGGGAAATTAGTTTTAAAGCACAGAGAAATGCAAATGAATTAGTACCACTTGAAAATACTGACTACAGAAGAAATACAGAGAGGGATTTGGGTTTGCTTCTGGGGTTTTTAAGAATTCAAATAATTGATTAATCCCGAATTGAGGAGATAAGTAATTTCTTTCTGTAGTGCAGCAATGCAAACCTCCAGCTTAAATCCCAGTCTCAATGGAAAAGGAGCCTGTCTTTCCCCTGAGGCTGATGCTCTCCAGGCTCTAAACTTCACCTATTTCCAGAGGCCAGTTTGCTATTTAGATTAAATCTTCCTATGTATTTGTGTGCAGTCTCCTCCCTGTGTTTCATCACCTCCTTCCCTTGGGCACAACTTTCAGTGTAACCCAAACCCAAGTTTTCCTTCTCTGACTCTCAGCCTTCACAAGCACTGGCAAGACAAGCTGGGGAATCTGAACTGCTCATGGAAGTGCTGCTAGTCATGACCTGCACCCCTGTGAAACAGAAAGGACAAAAAGCCTGAAGCAAAATCTGTGAGAATATCCAGCTGTAATAATTCATGGTGGGATATGAACACTGTCACTGTCTTCCCCAAAATAAAAGTAGAGAGAAGGAAAAGTTACAGACCACTCCAGTTTTCCGAGTAAAATAATCTGTCCCTCATTTTTAGGGCAGCACTGCCAGTGGTCAGCCCGGGATCGAAGGGCAGAAATTGGGCTGTGAATGACAGTAATTAAGGTTAACGAGCTGGGTGCCAGTCTGTTTGCAGAAAGCTCTGGCCAGAGCAAGCCAGCTTCACTGGGGCACAGCCTCTCCCACAGCCCCAAAAGCAGCCTCTGCCTTTCCCAAGCTCGTGAAACCTCTGTCCCCCTCTGCTTTGTAACCTGTTACTTGAGAGAGTGAGAGCACTTACTACCCAAAACTCCTCCAAAAGATGATGCTACAGTTGCAATGAGAGTTTAGTTTTTTTTTTAGATCCCTATGATAGTAAATGTGATGCTTTGATGTCTAATACCTCACTCTTTCTCTAACATTGCAGCTCTTTTGACTCACACCTTCCCCTCTGACCTGCAGGTGCCACGTTCTCTGTACCCCCATGGGGCATTTTGGGGGTGACTCCCAGAGCTGTGCCATAACCACTTCCAAAACGGTGCCATAACCACTTCCAACACCTCTCCTCCTTTGGCTGCATCCCCCAGACTCAGGGAGGAACTCTTGTGAGCAGCCAGAGTCAAAGGAACCGCTTCACCCTTATCTGAGGTTCAGCTGCTGAATCCCTGGGAAAGGAGAGGCCGAGCTCCCATTCCACACAAGGCTTCCTAAAGAGGGCCCAGGAAAGCTTTTGCACAGTGGGACAGGTGTCCCCCAGGGCAGGAGGAACCTGTGCTGTGCACAGCTCACGGGCTGAGAGGAAATCGTTCCTTTGTGGTCAGGGAAACTCAAAGGAGAAGTGAGGTGGTTGCCTGCTAAGCAGGAGGGGGATGAGGGGAAGAGGGAGAAAATGTCTGAAATTCCAAAGGCTCCTGAAGCGATCAAAAGAGAAAGGTTTAAGCAGGAGCAAAGAGCTTTTTGCCTCCAGATCACTGGATTCCTCTGTGTCCCCGGATCATAAAGGCAGATCTCTCTTGATCTGCCCCTGTTTTCTATTAACTCAAAGATCCAACAGTGAGGGAATAAGCTGAGAAAATAAAGATTAAAGGAATTACAGAGGAATTTAGCATTTGGAAGGCAGTGTAGCATGTTCAGATGAGGCCTGATCAAATAATAGTAACGAAAGGATTAAAACATTTACCAGAGCTTTTGAAAAATCAAGCACACGCCACTCTGCACTTGCAGGCAAATAAAAGCACTGGCATGTAGAATCATGCCTGGAAGATTAAAACTTCTGGTGGCAGCTTTAGAGACTTCAGTCAGCTGCATTTTAACAGGCAGCAGGTTATCCAGGGAGACAAATTGTGTGACACAGTGTGGAAGGCACTAAAAGCACCCCGGAGAAATGCAGCTGGAAGCCCCCAGGCCCCAGATGGCACAGCAAACACAGGGAGCAGAAAGAAAATGACCCATTTAAGGGCAGAGTGGTCACTGACAACTCAGCCCAGTGTCAGAACAGCAAAGCTGGGCCTAGAGCTGGTCATTCCAGGGTACATCACATCCAGGTGAAATTCTCTTCAGGACAGGAGTAGTTTCTGTCCTGGGGCAAACACAGCAATGTCAAATCACTCCAACTTTCAGAGCACAAGCCCTGGAGCCTAATTTTTGCTTTCCTCCCACAATACATATCCTGTACTCAGCATTCCTTGGATTCCATTCTCCATATGGAGCACCTTTACTGTCACAGACAGGTAAAGGAATCACAGTACTGCTCTGCAAGCCCAAAATGACTGAATGAGGAGCACAAGCTGTAGGATTTTCTTCCTGGAGAAACACAAAAGTCCTTTCCTTCCTGTTGTTCCAAACACTTCTGTGCAAGCACTCTGGAGCAAAGTCAATCCCATGCAAGCTCCAGAAAGCATCACATAGATCTTGTTGACTGAAACTGGTCATTAATGACAACCTTTCACTTACAACCTACAATTTCCTCAAGGCAAGGATAAATCAGGCTTCCCTTGTGAAGTACAATACCCTGACAACACAAAAAAATCTGCCAGAGAGCTATTTGTATTTCATAAATAATAATGAGATACATGAAGTCAAGAGAATTTAGAAAAAACACAGGAGAAAGAACCAACAACCATGTCCCACTTTTCCTCCCTCAGCCTCTTCAGATCCGTTCAACAGCTGCAATAATGACCTGCACAGATCAATAACCCTGCAGGAGCCTTGGGAGCTCAGCTCACTGGCTGCTTGGTCAGAGGTGGCTGCACACAGCAGTGTGGGAGGCAGCAGAGGTGGGACAGGAGCTCAGCACAGGCTGGCTCCTGAGTGTCCAGCCCCAGGGGTGGTGTTGGGTCTGTTGCTCACCAGGTGATGGGTGCAGCTCCTCACTGACAGAATCGTTCCCAGGATGCAGCTCCTCACTGACAGAATCGTTCCCCAGGAGGAGCAAGAGAAGGTCTGGGTGTGTTTTGGTGCCATTTGTGGTGCTGTGACAATCTGTGTCTGAGAGGCTTCCTCGGGCAGCCAGCCCTGCCTGTGGCATGCCCAGACTCCCAAGTGCCTCCTGCTCAGCTTCAGGAGAGCCAGGAGGGAGCTGGAGTGAAACAGGGAATGAGACAAACCAAGATAAACAAAACCAACACCGAGCACATCAGGCTCCAGAGCAGCACAGGCAGAGACCTTCACAGACCCTTCTAGCACAAATACTCCCATTTTATCAGTGAGGTGACTCCATGCACTCTTTGCCCTGGCTTTTACTGCCAGCCCTGCCCTCAGGTTCCCAGCCCCTGCCCAGTGGGACAATCTAAGGGAGGGACCAGGACAGGCAGAGCCAGAGAGGGACTATTGCAGCAACCTGGTGAAAAAAGGAAAAACCCACAAACACCAACAAAACCTTTGGGACCAGGTGATGCATTTGGGGATGCTAAAGCTGCTGGTTCCCAGCACTGTGAGGCTGCTGCCAATCAGCTGAAATGCCAGGGCAATCAGAGCAGGCTCTTGATGGCTGGAAAAAAGCCAAATGTCATGTTCAGCTTCCAGAGGGCTGAGGAGGAAGAACTACAGGATGTTCAGCCTAACCTCAGTCCCAACATGGAGCAAACCCTTGTGGAGTCCATTCCCAGCACTCCAAAGGAGAGGGGATGATCAGAAAGGGTCAGCACAGCCCTGCTGAGGGCGAGCAGGGTCAGTGCCCCTGATTCCCAGCTGGCAAGGAGGCGGCTCTGGGGCAGTGCCCCCAGAGAGCAGCAGCCCCTGGCAGGGGAGAGGGGGCGCAGCGGGCACGGCACCAGCACAGCCACCCTGGGCACACCAACCATCACGGAGGCTGAGCAGCTGCTCCTCAGCCTCAGGAAGAGAAGGAATGGGCATGGAAAGCACCTTGGACCCTCCAGCACATCCTGCAAGTGTGGCAAAACTGCAAGTGCCAGATTTAGCCTGGCAAAATCCTCAATATTCTCATGCTCATTGGGAAGGCATTCAGAGAAACAGAGACTGACCCACCCACGAGTCACAGGAGATGGAAAATCATTCTCATTTTCCAAGAGTAATACAGCAGGAAATAAAGATCAGTGAGGGCTGGCTGGTATGACAACTCCAGTGAGCAGCTGGGATGCTGTTCTGTGGTGGTACAGCAGAAATTTGCCCACAAATACAAGAATAGCCAGCATGGCTTCACTGTCCAGCAAAGCTGAGGAGCTTGTTTCCAGCTGAGACCAACAGCTGATGCTCAGAGTATAGAAACAGGGCAAGTATGCAGCACTCCTGCCTGAAATACTGCCCTAACCTGTAGCAATCTGCAGCATAAGAGTTCCTTGAAATAGAAAATAGCTTTGCTCAACAACTTTGATGATTTTTAACATCTATAAATCTTCTTTCAGTTACAACTGCAACGGTGAGTTCCAAACCTCAGTGATGCATCGCATGTCCAAAACCCTCCCTTAGTTTATTTGGAGATCATTCCTTGACAATCCCTACTTACTGTCTCGCGCAATTTCAGATTCCATAAACTCTACCAGATTCCTGTTCAGTGTGGAAAAGAGAAGACCAAAATCTGCTCAGCTGTTTCCCAAAGGGATGTGAATCCCAACTCCTGCTCCAGATGCCTTTTCCAGTTCTGCTGCAACGGGATCAGGACTCAGTCAAAGATGAAACCACAGATGCAGAGAGGGACAGAAGACGGTTTTGATTTTCTGTCTTCATATTTTTCCTAACAGCTCCTAACTTTCAATTCTTTCTTGCCTGTAACTGACCTGTGAGCTGAAGGTTTTCCTGAGGCCATCTGAATTACATGATCCCTTTCTGTAATGAAAAATGCTGGTTCACAGACCAACACCTCACTCACGTGCGGCTCCCTCTTATCAGCCCCAGCTGCATCACAATTCATTGACACCTCGTTTTGGGCGGTTTTCCTCTCAGTCCCTCCATGTTGCAAGGTCTCTCTGCAGCCATTCCCTTTTGTGATCTCAAAATAGCCATGCCAACAGCCTTTCTCACCTCATGGTTTGCCTCATTTTCTAAATCCTTAGTGAAGGCTGAGGAGCCTGCTAGAGATACGGACAGCACCTGAAAGGTTTCTTCCCAAGCCTCTTAGCTCAGGAGCATGTAAAATATTTGTGATGCCAAGAGGATGAAGGGGCCACTTCTGCACTTTGCAGGCCCATCATGGAACACATTCGAATATGTGACTTTTAGCACCTGACAAGAGCACAGCCACAGTGCTTAGGTGGGGGGAGAACATCCCAGACGGTCCCTCCCCTGATACAAGCCTGTTTCTTTTGTAAAAAGAAATAATGTTATCTCTTATGGGCTGGAAATTAGAAGTTTTGCAGTCCCACAAAGTCCTGCGGCAGAGGGCACTCGGGAAAGAAGAGTTCAGCAGGAATGCTGGGGGCTCTGCGCGGGTTACCCAGACTTTCCTGGGAGAGACGCTCACAGGGAACAGCTCTCCCTCAGCCGTGCCAGCGGGCACAGCAGGGCTGGGGGGCCTTTGGGGGCCCCCAAACCCGGCCGGGGCAGCGAGGGGAGGGAGCCCCGGTCAGCCCGGGCCGGCTGCACTCGGACACACGGACACACGGACACACGGACACACGGACAGACACACACGTGTCCTGGCACACACCGGGCAATCGCTGCAGTGTTCCCGGGCAGGCACAGCCCAGCAGGGAGACCCCAGCCCACCCCAAGTGTGAAACCCGTCCCGGCAGAGCCGGACCCGCGGCGCTCAGCGCCCAGCCGGGCACAGCCCTCGCTCACACCTGGCTGTCCCTCCCTTCCCCAGCACAGCGACACAACGAGCGCCGCCGGAGCCCGAAATATCCGCGCTGACTATAAATACACGATGAAAGAGCTTTAAACTGTGCCCTGGGGCAGCTCCCGATTGGCTGCCAGTGATGTCACCCAGCCCCGGAGCCCAGCCGGGGCCGGCCTGGGGAGGCTCCGCTCCGAGCTGCCGGCCGCGGGAGCGCGCACCGCGGGGCCGAGCGCGGCCGAGGGAGCGGGGAACCGGGGGGAACCGGGGGGGAAGCGCAGTGTAACCACCCCGTGGAACCACAGTGGAACCGCGGGGTAACTGCACCATATAACCAGAGTGTAACCAGAGTGTAACCAGAATGTAACCACAGTGGAACCGCGGTGTAACTGCACCATATAACCAGAGTGCAACCAGAGTGGAACCACAGTGGAACCACGGTGGAACCAGGGTGGAAGCACATTGTAACCACACCGTGTAACCAGAGTGCAACCAGTGTAACCACGGTGTAACCACGGTGTAACTTCACCATGTAACCAGAGTGTAACCGCAGTGTAACCTCACCGTGTAACTGCGGTGTAACCGCATGGTGTAACCGCAGTGTAATCAGGGTGTAACCAGAGTGCAACCACGGTGTAACCACACAGTGTAACCCTATCGTAACCACAGTGTTACTACACCGTGTAGCCCCGCGCTCGCTGCCCCATAACCACACCACAGACCCACACCTTCCCCCAGGAGCCGCCGTGCCCCCAGGCCCTGCTGTGCTCACAGCCCCATCCCAAGGACCACGCTTTACTCGGACAAAAGCCTTCCTACAGGAAAGGCTTTTGAAATCAGCGTTTGGGTATTAAAGACACACTTGTGCACATCCAGAGCAAGTCCTTAGGCTTTTCCCAGCAGTTGTGACCTTACATTTCTAATCAAAGGTGGGTTAGTACTCTGCCCTTCCCTTTCCCCACGCACCTGGCCTCCAGTCCTGTTTGAATAAACTGCTATGGAAGTGAGGAAGATTTCACACAAACCCTAACATTACCACTGTCCCAGGCTGCTCCAAGCCCTGTCCAACCTAGCCTTGGACACTTCCAGGGACCAGGGGCAGCCACAGCTTCTATGGGCAACCTGTGCCAGGGCATCACCACACTCACAGCAAAGAATTTTTTCCCAACATCCCGTCTAACACTGCTCTCCAGCCATTGCCCCTTGTCCTGTCACTCCAGGCCCTTTTAAACATCCCTTTCCATCTTTCTTGTTGGTGCCTTCAGGCGAAGGCTGCATATTGTTATCCACTGTTGCTCCTTCTGCCTTTCTTTGCAGTTTCGTATTAAAGACAAGTGTGCTAAAATCAGCGATAGGAAAAAGCCCCCACAAGCTGAGTGTCTAAAATCCTCCCGCTTTCCTCGATTACTCCTAAAGGACCTCTTGACCGCTGAACCCAGCACATACCATGGGTTATTTCGAGTGGACCAAGTCCATTAACTTGTAAACACTCCTGGAAACCGGGAGGCAGCGCCAGCCCGCTCCTGCTCCCGCTCCGGCAGCGCCGCAGTCCGTGCGCTCACACTCGCCATCTGCTCGGCTGCGTTTGTAGCGCAGGACAAAATGGGACTGCTGGGCAAAGGCTGCTCGGAGCGCGAGGGGATAACCCGAGACAAAATGGGACTGCTGGGCAAAGGCTGCTCGGAGCGCGAGGGGATAACCCGAGACAAAACGGGACTGCTGGGCAAAGGCTGCTCGGAGCGCGAAGGGATAACCCGAGCTCACCGAGCCATCAGCTCGGGCTCGTTTGGATTTTCCTTCCAGCCCTCGCTCTGTCACCGCTCGGCGCACCGGAGTCAAACGGCGCCATAGAACCCAGCGCTGCTGCCTGGCGATGGCCGCGGGGGAACCGGGAGAAGCAGCCGGAGCCCGGCCGGGAGCGCGCACAGCGAGGGACCGGGGGGACGGGCGGAGCGAGGGGAGGCGCAGGGATGCTCAGGAATGCACGGGGATGCTCAGGGATGCACGGGGATGCTCAGGGATGCACGGGGATGCTCAGGAATGCACGGGGATGCTCCGGGATGCACGGGGATGCTCAGGGATGCACGGGGATGCTCAGGAATGCACGGGGATGCTCAGGAATGCACGGGGATGCTCAGGGATGCACGGGGAGGCTCAGGAATGCACGGGGATGCTCCGGGATGCACGGGGATGCTCCGGGATGCACGGGGATGCTCCGGGATGCACGGGGATGCTCCGGGATGCACGGGGATGCTCAGGGATGCACGGGGAGGCTCAGGAATGCACGGGGATGCTCGGGTGAATGCACGGGGATGCTCCGGGATGCACGGGGAGGCGCGGGAATGTTCAGGGATGTTCAGGGATGCACGGGGAGGCGCGGGAATGTTCAGGGATGTTCAGGGATGCACGGGGAGGCGCGGGAATGTTCAGGGATGTTCAGGGATGCTCGGGTGAGCGCACGGATGCGCGGGGAATGCTCAGGGATGCTCAGGCATGCAGAGGGAGGCGCGGGTGAGCACGGGGATGCGCGGAGGGATGCACATTTTTCTGCCGCTGCTGCGCAGCAAAGCTCCTTCCCCGGAACACCACGACATCAGCCCAGAGAGCCCAAAGCCACGGCAGCAGTGATGGAATGTGCTCCATTTTGGGAAAGAGGCATGGGTTAAATTCCTTCTTTTCAAAAATGAGATTTACAGTACAAACCCCTTCTGATTCCCTGGGAAACTAAGAAAGATCAATTCTGTGCCCCAAAAGTCACACACAGCTGGAAAAAAGGGCTTTAGCATATTCATGCCACAAACACCTGGTTCCAGACCCTTCATCCTTCACACCCACACCCTTTTACTGCCAGTTCAGCTCTGTCCTCTGCACAAAGGAGCCCAGGTGTTTCTTGAATCCACTTTGCCTTTCCAAGGCTTCACTCATTCCCCTGTTAATGAAACCCATATGGTTGAGTGTTACTCCCTGTCTTCCTCAAGGCCCTTTTCCAGAGACTTGAATCCACTTTATGACTAGCTTTCCCTGTACTACAAAAAGTTGCAGAGGTTTTATGAGCACCTTTCATGATTCTGAAGGCTACTATAAAATGACTTATTTACTTGAGACACCAGGAACCAAAGATGAGTGTCTCCCATTTTCAAAAGCATCTTTGTCCAAGATCACCCCTTTTACAGCTTTCCACTTAAGAGCCACTTCAAGAATTAATGTGGCAGACTGCATATATTAAACTGGAAGCTCAGAGACAGAACAGCTTGCATGAAGACAGCTGCAGTGATTTTCAACCCCAATTGAATCCTGAGTATAAATTATGAACTTGTTTTTATAAAATAAAATGTTTGTAAACAGATAATAAATTTATAGCTTTTTTTTTTTTTCTGTGCAGAAATAAAAATAGGAACAGAATAAACACAGATATTTTTGCTTTTGTCACACTGAGACCACAATTTCCTCAGACATTCCTCTGATGGGACGCCGTTCCAAAAGTATCTATTACATGGTTACAGCAGTGAGGAGAGGAGCATAACGTGCTTGGAGTCAATAATCCACAGAAATATGGCAAAACAAAGTTCCCAACATGCTCACCTCAACTATGGCTGGCAAGAACAGAAATTCTCGGTGTACTAAAATCCATTTGAAATGTTTAACCCTAACATCATCCAATCTGCAGGATGTTTCCTCATCTCAGCTGGAATAGAATGTGTGGCTGGAAGAGCACAGTATAACCAAAGAAACCCTGAAACAGGAAACAGTCAGCCTTCCCTGGTAAGCCAATTCTAATATTTGGGAAATGTGGTTATTTTCTCTTAACAGCAGATGCATAAATGGCACAACTGTAACAAAGTTCCAGCCCAGGTTTGTGAAGAGGAGTCCTGACCCATAAGTGTTTCACACACGCTGTTGTGTAACACTGAGCACACCCAGCCCTGTCTGACGGTGTAAATGTGGCACCGAGCCTGCACTGCAGGCAGAAATGCAAATACAGACAGCAAAGCTGCTGCTGCTGCAGCTGCAGCCACCCCCTGGCCCAGCAGCCAGGCCTGCAGAGCTGCAGTGGAACACACAAACACTTCCATCGGTGTGAGCAGCTCTGCTGCAGGGACACACAAACACTTCCAGCAGTGTGTGAGCAGCTCTGCTGCAGGGACATGCAAACACTTCCATCGGTGTGAGCAGCTCTGCTGCAGGGACATGCAAACACTTCCATTGGTGTGAGCAGCTCTGCTGCAGGGACACACAAACACTTCCATCGGTGTGAGCAGCTCTGCTGCAGGGACACACAAACACTTCCATCGGTGTGAGCAGCTCTGCTGCAGGGACACACAAACACTTCCAGCAGTGTGTGAGCAGCTCTGCTGCAGGGACATGCAAACACTTCCATCGGTGTGAGCAGCTCTGCTGCAGGGACATGCAAACACTTCCACTCTGTTCCTGCATCCCTGACAGCAGCACAGGGTCTGGGGTGAGGAGACAATTCCTGCCAGTGACCGGCACCAGCAGTACCTGCTCTGTAAGGAATTCTCTTTAACTCTGCACAGGGCAGTGTTATGTAAAATGCTGCCCAAGGAAGATTTTTCCTGCTTTTCAAGAGCAAGAATCAGAGCCAACACCCGTGTGCTGCAGAGTGCATTTCAAGCTGAACTAACCAATAGTCCCTGGCACTGACACGGGGGAGGAGCTCTGGTTCCTATTTTCTGGCACAGATCAGCCCGGCTTACAGAAAGGCAGCATTTTACAAATCTTTACATATGTAGCCAGAAGCTTTTGTCAGTGCGATCCAATTATAGCTTAAAAACAACTCCTATGACAGAAAAGAGACAGAGCACTAATGAAGGTGCCTCTCTGACAAATCAAGTTTTTTCTAGTTGTTTTTGCTCATTCATTTGATCTCAGTACTGGAATTTTGTAACAAGAATTGGCTCCGTATCTTTCAAAACATAAAGGGCCTAATCCCTCCCATTAGAGAACAGGAAGTCAGAAGCCAATCTTAGCACTGACTAAAAAAAGGAATCTGGATTGTTATTTAAACGTCTTTGTTGCACATAAATGAGACCATTTTTCCCTGGTGCCATAACAGCATGATGGCTCAATTAAAAGCTGATTGTCCCCAACAAGCGGCACCTGCTTACACAGGAGCTTTGCCCCAGGTGCTGTCTCTGGAGCAGTGGCTCTGCAGTGTCCCCTGTGTAACTCCTGAGTGCACAAACGCTGATGGTTGTGCCCCTGCTGTCCTGCCTGGCAGGGTGACAGGGTGACAAGGACACATCTGCTGCAAAGCCTTTTTACACTGCTGGGAGTGCAGCCCAGCACAATCCACTCAGGTGGGACAGGCAGTACTTCTGTGTTTTATGTTCTTGTCCACTTGGAAAGTGCAGATTGTCACTGTCCAGCACTGTGACAGCTGCAGTCACTGCTGGGCCTTCTGCATCTTCCCTTGAATGTTCCCACCTTAAACTGTTTTATTTCTCAATGCACAACGAGGGCTCTCAAACCAGTTAATGCACCAGTCCAGGTCACAATGGAACTGGATGAACATCAAGCAGGTAAAATAAAATAAACACCCCCCTAAAATTCTTATCATTACATATTTAAGCATGTGCTAGATTTTTTTTGTGTTCCCCATTACTAAAAAAATGGCCTGTAGTACTCAGCACTTGAAAATTAATGAGTTTAAAATATGAACATAGTACACCCCCAGTTTTGAAATATTCTGCTCTATTTTCCCTCCTCTCATCTTTCCCATCTGGTATGGTTTAGTAATAATTTAACAAATATTTTTCTTCAAGACTGTCAGAAAAATCTCACAGCACTTTGAAAACACCAAATATTGTCTTGTGAGGTAAATTAGGACACAAAAAGCAGTGTGACATACATGTGATCACACATTGTCAGTGGCAAAGAATTACAGAAATTGCAATATGTGCTGCTCTGGAGTCTTCAAGAAGAGAAACTGTTAATATACAGCAAAGAGTGAGGCTGACACCTCCCTCGAGTTCCGTTTGAAGGACGATCTGCAGAAGTAAAAAAGTGCAAAGTCTCCAACAGGAAAGATTCCTTACCCCAGTGATTTATTGCTGATAAGACACAGCTGCCTGTCCTCTACACGAAGCAGAACCCGAACTCCTGAGCTCTGTCCTGCCAGAGAAGGGGTCTCAGGTCACTCTGTGGAGATGCAGCAGCAGTGTGGGATGCCACCGGCCCACAGGAGCCAGCTGAGCCCTGGTCTCTGCCCCAGGTGCTCCAGTCAGACCCAGCAACAGCTCCTGCTCCTTCCTGGGCTCAGCTGAACCAGCAGAGGAGCGCAGAGAACGTTCCATATCCCACCCTCAGTTTCCCACTGCCATGTCTGAGAATCAGCTCCAGGGGTCAGGAAAATCCATCAGCCAGCACCTCAGCCAGGAGCAGAGAGCAAACCTCAGAGGAGCAGCTGCTGGTCTACTGATTATAATATTTATATGGCAAAAAAGACAGTAAATTGCCTCTAAAATAATCTAATAAATGTGCACTTTTTCTTCATACCAACAGCCTGAGATTTTTTTTTTAAGTTATGTTTTACAAGTCTGCAAGTATACAAGGGTTAAAAAATACTCTTTAAATAAATATTTGACAAGATTCTCAGCCAATGCCATTGAAAGAACATTTCCAGCTCTAAGAACACAGCAGCTATTACAAGCTGAAAACAGCAAGAGTTGCTGATGTCCAGCTTTCTTCCATCAGCAGGTATGAGTGGTTTCCCTAAACTCCACATGCTGAAGTTCTCTAAAACAGATTTACTGTCCTTTCTCTAAGGCTGCTGCAGCCCATTCAGCCAGGGCACAGATAACATCTTTGAAGAGACATGTCTGAAATTACAGTTTCTGCAATATGAAGTTCAAGCTTTACAGCAGAAAAGCTTTTCTGCCACAGAGCCGCAAACTTCTCAAGAGAAGGCTCCTTCCCCTGTTCTGCTCCCCCTGGAGGTGTTTTATTCCTACAACCCAGCAGCCTTACCCAGCCATGTTTGTAATTTATATTTAGTACAAGGTCCTTTCTCTTCAGCCCACCTTGGATGTTCCAAACACAGAGAGTAAATCCTGATAAATCAGTTTTCTCCCATGGATTAGATCCCTTTCTCTTTTCCTCACCAATGTCATCATTCCAAGGTGCTTGCAAGCACGAATACACCATTATGCAAAATTTCAACATTTTTCTTAAAAAAAAAAAAAGCTTGTTCAAGCCCAACTCAAGGAAGTTTCTGTGTTTCCAGCCTGGCCTTCGTGTTCTTACTGGTGTCCCAGTTACACAACAGTGTTTGCATGGGCAGCCCAGCCCTGCAGAACCTCCAGCTTGGATCCTTTTTCCAGATGGGGTATTTGCTGCAGGCTTAACAACTTTGGAAAGTTTTAGGCAATAAAACCAAATCAATTCAGATAATGAAATTAAGGAAAAGTACGTGTTGTTTAGCTCTTTTGAAAAGCCCTGATGCCTTCATAAGCTACAGCAGGGATTTCAAATTGGCAGAAAACTACCCTCATCTGGGACATATTTTCCCATTTCCAGGAAAATATGACCGAATTTGGCCAAGTTACAATTCTTTACTGAATTCTTTACTCTATATAAACTGTGTTTTCCTGAAGATTCACTGGAGCCCGACAGCTGAGGATGAAATCAGTGTGCACCAGCCACACTGAACAGTCATTATTGTCCTGAGAGCCCCTCTTTGCCCTGGACTGGGCTAATAGTGCAGGGAATTTTTTTGGCATTTTCAGGTATTTAATCTAGAATCTCAAATAAAGCTTAAATGACTGCTGAAGGTCATTTGATCCATGGATCAAGCTTTATGAACTCCATCAGTACTTGTACATTTCACTGATTTACTTGTACATTTACATTTTACTCCAACAGGTACTTGTACCTTTTCACCTCCTAAAAAACAAACAAAGACACAAATGAGCCACATTTTGTGAAAAACGTGACACTCATTTGTGTCTTTGCTTATTTTAGGTAGCTGTGTTTTTAACAGTTGAGTATAAACAGAACAACATAATATATAATTACTCCTAGTAAGATTTTATGGTATTTTTATTACCAGATCGACGCAGATCAAGTGCTTTATTAGTGCTCTAAGTGCTCTGCAGTAGCAAATCAAACAGCTGTGCCGGGGTGCTTTAGGGCTGTTTTAGGGGTGTTTTAGGGATGTTTGCAGGCTCTGAGGTGTTTGCAGGGCTGTGCCGTGGTGTTTTAGGGGTGTTTGGGGGCCGTTTTAGGCGTGTTTCAGGGTTTTTTTAGGATTTTTTGCAAGCTCCGCAGCGTTTGTGCGGGGGTGTTTGAAGGGCTGCTTTAGGGTTGGTTAAGGGCTGTTTTAGGGGTAATTTAGGGGTGTTTTAGGGGAGTTTGCAGGGCTGTTTTAGCCGTGTTTCAGGGTGTTTTCAGGGCTTTTTGCCGGTTCCGCGGTGTTTGCTCGGGCCCGGCCCGCCCGCTCCCCTCGGCCCTCAGGCGGCCCCGCGAGCGCCCCGGCGCCCCCTGGCGGTGGCGGCCCCGCAGCGCCGCCCGCGGCCGAGATGGCGCCTGAGGGCCCTGAGGGCCCGGGCCGGGCCCAGAGCGGGGCCTGGCCCGGCCAAAGCGGGACAGAGCGAGGGGACAGAGCGAGGGGACAGAGCGAGGGGACAGAGCGAGGGGACAAACAGAGGGGACAGAGCGAGGGGACAGAGCGAGGGGACAAACAGAGGGGACAGAGCGAGGGGACAAACAGAGGGGACAGAGCGAGGGGACAGAGGGGACAAACAGAGGGGACAGAGTGAGGGGACAAACAGAGGGGACAGAGCGCGGGGACAGAGCGAGGGGAACGGCGGGGACACCCCCACAGAGCCTGTGCCAGCCCTGCCCAGCGACGCTCACATCAGGCACAGCCATGGCCTGCGGCACAGGCGCGAGAACTTCTGCTAGGTCAAGCCTTGTACCGTACAGAGCTCATCGGAGCGCGGCTTCACCTGCCACAGCTGCTAATTAAACATCCTGCATCCGACTGCTGCACGAAATTAAACATTGGAATGGGCGGCAGAAGCCGTACGCTAGGGGAAAGTGCCATTCCCAACTGAAAATGCGAAAAACACAACCGTAAGGCAACTCTCTGTGAAAAGGAGCCGAAATTCCCATTTCTAAGGCGTAGGACCAAGGAGACACTCAAGAAGATGCAGTCACAAAAGCTGTGATCAATTCTCAAGCAGGAAAACACCCAAATTCCACGGCTGCTTGGGGCAGGCTACCGAGATGTGCGAGGATCAAGAGAGGTCAGCAGTAAAGCAGGTGTTTAATTTCAGCTGAAGAGTCTGAAGGGAGCAGAAGGACTTCCAAGGAGCAAAGAACATAAATTATTTCTGTATTTCTCACTAGAACTAACAGGCACTCACTTGTACAGCACTGTACTAGAAAGCTGTTTGTGTCTTCTTTATTTCTTATTTAACACCAGTACAAGTGGTGCTTGTCTAAACCAATAGACTCCAGCTGACATGAACTAATACTTGAATGAAACTTGTTCCCTACTAAGTAGTTCACTTTGCAACATCATCTTAATCAAGCTTGAAAATTCAGTATTCATTTTTTGCAAATGTAAACAGCATTAACGAGATTTGTGTCTTGCCCACTGCAGATGTGTAGCTGACGGAAGTAAGACAAACACTGCCCGTGGTTCAACCACATGAAAATGATGTGGGTATCCTGGACCAAGCATTGTGTCATCACCTTGAAAACACTGAACACAAAACCAAAACAAAGATCCCAAGATGTGGATATGTGTAAGTGGTCTGATTATCGCAAATCATTGACAAACACATGCAAAGATGATATCAAGGAAGAGGCATGGGGAAAAATTCTCTGAATAATGAAACTGAACAAGTTTCCGTTTCTTTTTCCTTGGAGACAGAAATAAATAACGTCAACATTTTACTGTCAAAAGGAAGGAAGGGTGTGAGGGGAAGCTATTTAAAAGGTTGGTTTAGAAACATCTTTTGTCATGACAAGAGAAAATTTTAAATAAACTGCCCCAAAAGAACATTACCAACTTTACATCACCACCAGGCTCAGATGGGATATCGGCTTCCTGCAGGTCACAAAGGGAGCGCTCCCAAGTGCTCCCACCTGGGGTTTGGAGCCTTCCTCTGTCCTTTGGTGGTGGTGGGGAAGCGTCTCAGCCTGCAGAGGGCAACTTCAGAACCTCGGTCTGTGCCCTCGGGGGTCCCTGTTCCTTACCGGTGCCTCCCGCGCGCTCCCGGTGCCTCCCGAGCGCTCCCGGTCCATCCCGAGCGCTCCCGGTGCCTCCCGCGCGCTCCCGGTGCCTCCCGCGCGCTCCCGGTGCCCCCCGCGCGCTCCCGGTGCCCCCCGCGCGCTCCCGGTGCCTCCCGAGCGCCCCCGGTCCATCCCGCGCGCTCCCGGTCCATCCCGAGCGCTCCCGGCGCATCCCGAGAGTTCCCGGTGCCTCCCGCGCGCTCCCGAGAGTTCCCGGTGCCCCCCGCGCGCTCCCGGTGCCCCCCGCGCGCTCCCGGTGCCCCCCGCGCGCTCCCGGTGCCTCCCGAGCGCTCCCGGTGCCCCCCGCGCGCTCCCGGTGCCTCCCGAGCGCTCCCGGTGCCCCCCGAGCGCTCCCGGCGCATCCCGAGCGTTCCCGGCGCATCCCGAGCGCTCCCGGTCCATCCCGAGCGCTCCCGGCGCATCCCGAGCGTTCCCGGCGCATCCCGAGCGTTCCCGGTCCATCCCGCGCGCTCCCGGTGCGCTCCGGGCCCGGCTGAGCCCAGCGCGCCGAGCTTGGCCCCGGCGGAGCGGGCGGGAGCGGCGGCGGGAGCGGGAGCGGGGCGGGCTCGGCTCCGGCTTCAGTCACCGGGAAATGAAAGGGGGCAGGGGAACGTGGAGCCCCAGGGCGCTCGGAATTTCTCCGTCCCCGTTTGTGGGCATGGAAAGGATTTGGGGTCAGAGACGCGCCCGGCTCACCACCAGGTCCCGTCCTTGCCCCCTCCCGTTCCGGGCTCCTTTCTGCACTACAGAGATCCACGTATTGACATTGAAGCATATTTGAAAGACAGTTAACAGCATCTCAATGTTTAATAAAACTCAAATGGGTTTTTTTTGCAAGTCGTTTTTTGAAGTTTTAGCTCACTTATAATCTCATGAGTTTGCAAAAATATATCTACTCTTCTCATTTTGCTGCACAGGACAGAAAGTATGAATAGCAGACTAAGTAACAAGGTTTTCACAAGATTTAAGCAATTAGGTTTTTAAATTTCAGAAATACAACACCAAGCATTTTATGTAATGATATGCAGCATTCATAGTCAGAGAAATCTATGTTTCTATATTCAACTCATTCTCCCCAGCTTTTTCAGAATTTCAAATCATTTCTGCCCTCCAACAGAAAAGAGAATCTCACTTTAAAAAAAAAAAAAATTATTGGGTACGCAATATCCAGAACAATAGCCAGGAAACAAAAGGCAAAAAAAGCAAAAAGTCTTGAGAAATTCCAGTGTCTCACAAGAATACTCTTCTCATGTCTAGAATTTACTGCTACAGCTCTGAGGGTTGAAAGGGACCAGGCTTGCAGTTAGAGATAGGATCTTTGACCAGCTCATACAGCTTCATGGAGCACACAAACTTGTGGCCATTGCAGAATTATGTCTTCCTTTCTGCAGTGTTTGGGACTCACCTCCTTTATTGGTTAATTTATTTGCTCCCTGCTCTTTATTCTTTTCTCCATTTTCTCTCGCAGCTGTGGCTATTAGGCCACTTGCAGCCCTGGTTTAGACAGGACAGACTGTGATGCACACCAGCTTTGTGTGCTGTAAGCATGACCCCTGCACTGGGTGGTGTCCCTTCCTTCTCTGGCTCCTTCCACATCAGCTGCTGCTCTCTGTTCCTCAGCTCTGAGCGCTGCCATTCCATTGGCGATTACAAAAAAGCCATTATCAGTACCTGGGCACTGCCAGGTGCTCACAGGAGCACTCACAGGACAAGAACCACGCTCTGATGTGGGGACAGTAAATACACTCTTATACCTACTTAATCATAGCACCCCAGAGCCTGAAACAAGTCTCTCACTGATGAAATGCAAGGTATTTCCTTATGCTACCAGGTAATAAAATAGTATTCAATAGAAAGGAATGTTAATTGGAAAGAGAGGAAATGATATTAGCAACACTTCTACCTGGGTGTAGAACTGCAGGTTTAATAGCACAGCACTTCTTTAATCGCTTTGTGCTTCATGGCCCTAAAGCACTTTTAAATCAAGCACACGACATCAAGTCCCCAGAGACAGATTTGTCTCGTGTGTGAGAGGAAAAGTACACAAGTGATCTGTCAGAGCTGCACAAGGAGTCTGAATTCCTACATCTCAGCTGCAGTCTCGCCTCCCCAAGGACCAGCCGTGCCATTTATTGCATACTTCTACAGCATCCAAGAATATTGTTACCATCCAGCACATCTTCCCTTGTGTTAGCACTGGAAGCCATTTATGAAGCTACCTTAAAGCTGATTTTTCCTCTCTACCATTACCATGTCCAACTACATGCCAGTATCTGAGTGTGACACTTGTACTGCAAGGAACACAGTCAGAAGACTTTTGGAAAGTCTGTAGAATGCCACAGGTAATTTGAGGATAACAAAAAACTTCAAAGGAGTATTTAGCACTAGTCTTAATCTTTCTCCTCTTGGTATACTAGGGAGAGTAGGACTTCCACTTGATCACTTATGAAAATACAGTATCTGTAAGCATACATGAACTTTCAATTCCATAAAATAACCCAAGTCCTAATGCCTTAAGAGCTCATCACCTTGAGAAAAGTGAAATGCTCCAGGGTTTAAAGGACAGATGCAGTCAACAGCTGCATTCCTTCCTCAAGGAGGCAGCAGTAGGGAAAGTTAGTCTTCCTTGAAGGAAGTTTAAGAAAACTGCCATGGGTAGGAGTGCTCTGCAGAAGCAGCATTGCTGAGCTGTGCGAGCGCACTGAGCCTCACTCCCAGCCCCACCAGGCTCACTCCATCCTCTGACAGCCACTCCCAGGGACAGCTCCTCAGTGGGTGAGCCCAGGCCCTGCCGAGGCAGGGAGCAGGGCACAGGATGCACCGCAGAGCTCTCACCATGCCAGGAATGGCACTCTGCTCCAGCATTCCTCGCAGGTGTCCTGCGCAGAGAGCAGCACTGCCCCAGCTCCAAGCCCCTCGTGCTCATGCCCAGGGCAGCAGCCTGGCTTCTCTGGGCTACAGAGTCAGTGCTGATCCCAGCCCTGCCGTCCCTAGCAGGGCTCCGTCTGCAGGGATGGAGAGCCCTGAGCACACAAACCATCCAGTCCCACAGGCACAGGGAGGCGCAGGCAGAACTCTGTGCTCAGCCCCAAAGCAGCAGGAACAAAAGGCACAGGCAGAGGGCTCAGCACAGCCACAGTCTCTCCTCCCTGGGTAAATGTTTACTAGGGCTGCCAGGGCAGGAGCAAACAGTTGTAAGTGAAGTGGGTTTGAGTTCAAGCTGTCCCACGGACACCAGTAGAGATACTCACAGCAGCAGGGACAGCATCCCCAGCAGCAGCAGCTGACCCAGGTGACAGCAGCAGGGACCTGAGGCTGTGCCAGCAGCAGCCCTCAAGGAAGGGTCCCTGCTGCAGGAGCAGGCACAGCACAGAGAGCGGCAGCACTGAGGGGCACACGGCTGGCACTGCCCAGGGACACAGAGAACACTGCCCAGGACATTGCCTGCTCCCCTGGCTCCCTGCTGCAGGAGCAGGCACAGCACAGAGAGCGGCAGCACTGAGGGGCACACGGCTGGCACTGCCCAGGGGCACAGCTCTGCTCCAGGGGAGGGACAGGGACACAGAGAACACTGCCCGGGACACTGCCTGCTCCCCTGGCTCCCTGCTGCAGGAGCAGGCACAGCACAGAGAGCAGCAGCACTGAGGGGCACACGGCTGGCACTGCCCAGGGGCACCAACTCTGATTCACAGGAGGGACAGACACACGGAGAGCACTGCCAGGGAAACACTGCCTGCTCCCCTGGCCACAAGAGAAATAGCAAGCCCAGCTATTGTCACACTTGAGAAAAAGGATACATTCTTCCTCATTTTATCTGACAAAGTAACTGAGAAAAAAGCATTTCATTTCTATATCCATTTATTATTTTGGTCTGTAAAAATATAAGACTAATATACAACTACATCTAGCTTGATTTTTGTAAAATCAATCTTCATTCGGTGAGATACCAATGTACATTATACATTAAAGTTGTAAGAAAAATACTGATATTTGACATTTTAAACAAGTTCATTCATGTAAAAATCACATTGCAAGTAAAATTTAATTAGAAAATACATAATATTCACAAAAATACACATGTTAAAGACAGCTTGTGAGAACATTGTCCTAAATTTAATTCAGGTGTGGAAAAAACATGATTCACAGTTAGGCTTGACTTCTCCAGTACCACAGCAGAACTTTAAAGTAAATGCATCTTAATTCTATTAAGAATTTGTTCTTCCTATTAAGGTGCACTTGGATCTCCCAACCACCAGGGAGGAACCACTTGTCCCCCTCCATGCATGTACACAACATATAACACTAGTCAAAGGAATTTTAGTTTTTCATTCCATTGTGAAATAATTTGGGTATTTCATAAATTAATTTATAAAATCTGGATTGAAAATACAATTTACACACACAGGATACTTAATACACAGATTACATCAATAGCAGCGTAATATTGTCAATCATGCGCAGCATCCTCACTATCACTTCTGGAATTCTTTCTCCTTTTCTTAGCTATAGATAAAATCTATATAAAACAGTCAAGCCTCTAAGTATTGTCTTCCAGGGAGAAAACAGTATAGATGTTAAAAATTTAGGAGGTAGTGAATGAAAGGCTAACAATTTCAGCATATTTTAAAAAACCCTATACTGAAGCCCAGTATCATTTATATATAAAATTAAATTTAGCCACTCATAATCAACCATTGATCATCCCAAAGTAGCAATTTAAAAATTTTGTAATTAACAGTGTAGGTATTAGTAAGATATGGAAGAACTTTAGAAACTTTATGGTAACTGCAGCGTTAAGCAACTACATGCTGTGCAGTCTGTCATTATAACTGTAAATACACATTCTTTAGTTTTATTCTTTTTTTATCAAGTCCCAAATGCTTAGTTTTACTACATGTCACCAAATTTCTGTGAAACAGAGCACAATCTACGTCAAAAAGAACATTATCTCATGTTTAGATTACTCGGTTTGCAGGAAAGGTCCCAAGAGATGAAGTCTCATGCAGTTTAGAGCAGGACCTCAGTTAAATGTCTACAAGTCCTTAATACTGGCATCAATATCACTCAGACTGCCCACGCACGTGCCTCGGGGCTGGCAGCTGCCCAGGCTCCTGGCCAGACTCAGCCCTCCCAGGCAACTCCATCCTTCCAGCTGTGATCTGAGCTCCAAAATCCTCACGGGCCACATCAGCCCCAGAGGGGATTCGCATGGAATGAAAACGTCACACCTGCATTAAGTGCACTACCAGTTCATTCTCCGTACCTCTGGACCTCTCTTCTCCCCCGTCCAAGTGCCTTTATTCCTTTGATTATTCACAATACATTCAAGTAAACCAAAGGCACAGAAGTGCAAACTAGCAGAATAATGAGTCTCACCCTCCACTGGTGATTTCATACAGGAAGGAAAGTCTTTTGACAAAGGAAAATGAAGATATTTTCAAAGTAAACAATCTTCCGTAAAGAAAGGAAGTGTAGAGCAGCACTGAGAGAAAACATGCACAGGTAAAGTCTCCATGTTGCAGAATGAACATTCCTTTTTCTCATTTCACACTAGGGGGATGTAGTTACTTCATTTTCAATAATTATTAGCAAAACAAGTGAAATACTTGAAAGATCTTGCTCTTGTAAGAGATTCCAGGGCTCTCCACACACACCAAGAAACCATAAATAAGTGTAACAAAGAGCCCCTCACCTGCAGAGTACCACTGCCTGCTGTGCCTGTTCTCCATAAATCCTAAGGGGGATGAATGCCTCTCTTGCCATCTTGGACTCCAATGGCATTGGAGGTTTGAGAAAACTGCTCATCAGATACTCATTTCCAATGTGCACTTTGTAACATCACTCAGCAGGGATTTGTTTCTGCAGCAGTGTTTGCATCATCACAAAAACCTGAAACAAACACAGGTTTAGGCTCTGACAGTCTGTGACGACTTCTACAGATGCCCTACCATTAAACTTACAGTTGAGTTGGTCTCCTGTTAGTAAAGTTACCAGAGGTAGATTTTCCTCAAATAGACTGAGGGGAAAAAAAGAAAAGGGTCAGTCTCCCTTCCCACTCATCACACCTTCCCAGAGGGTGGAACACACTCCCAAGCACCTGACTGCTGCTCTGGGGAGCACAGGACCAAGGACAGAACTGGCAGCACCCTCCTCCTCCTGCCAGAGGCCATGGCATCCCTGGGGAGAGAGATCCTTCTCCCCAGTCCTACTGGTCCCAGCTCATTTTCCTGCCACAGCTTCTGTTCCCAGAGGGGGGCCAGGTTGGGAGCCAAGGGCCAAAGGGGTAAAGCGGGAGATACAAAAAGGGGAAGGATAAAAGCAATGCTGGAAGCCTCTCCTGCAGCTGTCCCAGTGAGTGCAGTGGTTACACACACACACCTTTGCTTTGCAGCATCAGGACTTGTCATCAGTGTTTTCACACAGAGCAACACTAATATCCACAACACCCAGCCAGGGGCACACAACAATCTGCATTTACAGAGCAGTTCCTAGGAATGAATAAGTTAATATCACATGGCTCAAACAAGGTGTACTAAAGCCTCACTCTGATTTAAAACTTTTTTAAATTCAGGGATTTAACAAGACTGATCTAACTTGTTCAGGTTTGAAGAAAGTCACTTGTATATAATCCAGACTCATTCCAACAAACCTTTGCTAGTAGAAATCATTACAGTTTCTACTAGGACTGCAAGTGTAACAGAGATTGCATTATGCTATTTCCATAGCATTAAGTTTACATTTGATTTGTTTGTAATTTACTGGGATTAATAACTAAATCCAATGATATCCTTAAATATTGCAAACTAGAATGAGAACAGGTCTATGACGCATTAGTGTTAAGACTTTCACATCTGAATTTCAAAATCAGTCATTATAAGTAAGCCTGGCCATTAAAACCAGTAATGGTGCCTGACTAACACACCTGTGGTTGCACATTCACTCATAAAGGAACAGTGACCTCCAAAGCCCCACTGCCCACAGAGCCCTGCTGTCCCTGTGTCACCAGGGCCAGACCAGTCACCCCACCTCCCCAGTCCACTTCTAGTCCCTCTACCAGCTCCCTCTTGCCCAGAGCCATGCACAGCTGCCACTGGAGCAGCAGCCAGGACAGGAGTGAGGTGGCTGGGGCAGCTCCATCACAGGTAAGCAGCCCTTCAGAGGAATGTGAAACCACAGCCCGTGAGACAGTCAGCTACACACGTAAGGAAGTTTACTTCTATGGAACCAGTAGTATACAGCATAAAAAAATAATAAAAATAAAGTACCTTTAAAAGAAAGCTCACAGCCATCTCTTAGCTATCCTTCATTTTCAATTTAAATTTTCATCATTCAGTTTCAGCTATTTATCAATTATTGTCCAGCTTTGTGAATTATTTACATTGAAGTGCAGAATTAATGAAGTTAGTTAACTTATGTAATTTTGAATTTCTTGATTTTACATTTTTCCTTCCTTTTAATCTAACTGCAGTGCTTGGTAGATGGAGAGGTATAAAGTGTGTTACATATTAAGCCCAATTAAAACATGTATGGCATCCTTACTTATACAAAGTACACCGATGTAATTTCATAGTGTTATTATAGTTCCATCTTCTTCTAAGGACTTACGCCCTGGCTCTGGGGCCTCATACTCCATGCTAATGCTGCCTGTCAAGTGATTCAAGTTCATCTCACTGGAAGGAAGGAATCCATTTTGTGTGGACTCGTGGAGGAGTTCAATTTGCGATAAGGATTCTATGCTTTCGCTGGCAGGCGTAGCTTTTGGGATCTGCTGTGGCTCGCCACTGTCTTCAATAATAATGTCCTCCTCATCGCTCTCCTCTTCTCCTTGCAGCAGACTGCCCAGGATGTTTGGAGTGCTGCTGGGGAGGCTGGACTCGGTGGACTGGCCGGAGCTGCCCGAAGTCCGACTGTTCCTCACGACGTTGTTCCTCTGGTTGGCGGGTCTGACCGTGATGATCAGGTTGCGGCTGTTGGCAATCATCATGTCTGTAACTTGATCGAGGCTTTTCCCCGACACCTCTATGCCGTTCACCTCCAGCACCTCGTCATTGACAGCCAGCAGGCCCGTGCTCTGCGCCAGCCCCCCGGGCACCAGCCTGGATATGAAAATGCCGGGCACCTTCTCCAGCCCGTGCGGGGTGACCCTGACGCTGGAGCCGTCACGGATGTAGAAGCCCAGCGGTTTGTCGGTGCCGTACTTGTAGAGCCGCACCCTGCGGTGGGTCTCGGGCAGGATATCCACGTCTATGATGGAGGACACGGGCCTGAAGTCCTGGGGCATGCTAATCACAATGTGGGGCTTCTTCTTGTGGTTGTCTGGACGTAGCACGTTGGATAAGACGTTCTTCTTCCTCGTCATGGTATCCGTCCCAAAGGCACTGTAGTCGGCATCCTCTGTAAGACAGAGCACACGGGGATTAGAGCCTGCAGACAGCCAGGTCACACTGCTCCCATGTTAGCTCAGCACAGGCAGACAGCTCATCTACAAGGTGTCAGCCTTACTATCGTAGAAGAATTCCTCTCAGCTCAGGAAACAAAAGCTTTAATGTTATGAAACACAAAGTTTGGAACACTTTTGGTTTTCTACTACTGAAGGAAAGAGTGTGCACAAAAGAAATTAAAACCAGTTAGCAGCAGCAGACACAAAGAACTACAGCTGCCTGAGAAAGGGTAGAATGGAAAGAGTGAGTACATTCCTAGAAACATTTTAATTTTATTCAGAGTAATTCCACTTGCTAGTTTTCTCTCCTCAGGTTTCAGATCATTGGAAAAGAAAGAATGAAAAAGGGAAAGCAGCCAGCGTGCCTATTATTGCCTAGTTACTGGGAGCCAGCCAAGTGACCTGGATTCAAACTCCAGAAAGCTTATTCCATTCTGCACTCTTCCCTGCCCCCACGCCATGTAGGTAAAATGGCTGTGGAGCAGAAACAAAGAGACCTCGCACACAAATACTTCAAGCAAAACTGTTCATGCAAGCAATGCTGTAACTGCCACAACTTGACACAGGAATAGGCAAATGGCTTAGAGCTTAAAAAAAATCCAAAAGAAAACATATTAGTCCCACAACTACTTGTAAGGGACAAGAAAACGTGTTCTGCAGAAGCAATACTGATTTCTGAAATGCTTATTTACCAAAGGTTCCATTTTTCTTTTTAATATGCAATAAGTCACCAAAAAGAATCAACCTAAGTACATTCCGATCTGGACTTCCTCTGATTTATGCGTAAATTGAGTGTAATCACTCAGACTACACACATCTTTGTTCTGCAGGGGAAAAGCCCCAATAATCATGCAGAACTGGACTGCACTAACCCCAGGACCCGGAGAAGTTGGGATTTCATTGTATTATCCCATTCAGATGTCATTGGTACAGCCAAGAAAGTGGAAGAATGGTTATACATTCAGTCTGTGGACTGGCTGACTGTGGCAATGCTGCCCTGGTGGCATTTCAGGACAGCTGCCAACTGCTGAGGAAATCAATGAGTGCATTTGCTTCTGAGGCTGGGATATACAGACATGAACCAGCTCCATTTGGACTCCTCAGATGGTCAAAATAGACCAGAGAAAGTACACCTAGAGCAACAGGCTAACACTACTGCAGCATGTAACACCAACTCCTCCCTTCCCTTCCCTTCCCAGCCTTTGGGGCTGCTGAAAACAAGAACAGTGCTTTGGCTGCTCTAGGAAGGCAGTCTTGGACCTGGTACTCTAAAAGATAAAGGACAAGAAGAAAAGAAACAAATTTAAATTAGCCCACAAAAAAAAAAAACCTCAAAGGGATTTACTGTCAACTCCTGGCTTGTGTGTACACAATAGTTCATCAACATGTTTTAGAAAAATGTGTCCTGATGATGGCCTCATTTACATTTCTTTTTTATTTCCCTTGTTTAAAAAAAAATAATTACACCATAAGGAAGGCAAAGCTCTTGCTTAGCTGTTTGCTAAACACAGAGCATCTTTTGCACTGATGTTTATAGATAAAGTTGTTCAACAATTTAACTCACACAATCAGGAGTTATTTTTGAAGATACCTAATTCACACAGCTCTACTATACCCTGAAGGCACTTCTGTAGCAATCTCAGCTACTTTGTAATTCAAGGTTTAATTAATATAACATTAGATCTTAACATCAAGCACAAAGGCTTTAGAAACAGCCTAAAATCTGATAGTCACATGTCTAAGGGTGTTAGGTCAGCTGTGGTGAAGAGCTGGTGCATTAAAAAACAATTCAATCTCTCCAGGCAAAGCATTTTAACAGGTGAGCAGCGTCTGCAGTGAAACACCTACAGAAATGCAAACTCAGCCTTTTCCCTTTAGAAGGCCCTTTGGAATGTCTGACTATGATCAGCTGGTTACACCCTGCACTCCCATCCACTGCTGACAACATACTGCCTTTTCAGACAACATGGAACAATTCTTTTTATGTTCGCTAAAAAATGATGATCAAAGGGAAAAGTGAGAGAGGTTTTGCCCTTATCTCCCCTGACAACCCATCCAACCAGTTCCCAGTTAGGCATCTGGTGTTTCATTGAAAGGATTTTTGCAATTCAATGAGGTGCAATAACTTCTCTTTTTTTTTATTTAGAACTACAATTGTTTACAAAACAAGCTGGAAAGGACAATTGTGAAATTCGATCCGAGACAGGTCTTACTTTAAATACCAGGTACCACTTGCACTCACTCGTGCTAAGTGCAGGTTGCTGATGGCAGCTCCAGGACACAGGGCCCAGCACACTGGTGCCCCTGAAGCACTCGGCTCCTGCTGCTCTTAGTACAGCTGCTGGTTTAGAAAAAGGCACGAGAAAACAGGACAGCAAAGCTCTGTCAGGACTGATTCTGCCACGAGTGCTCTCCCATGTCACTGCAACATTGAAAGGTGTGCAATTGATGGGGTTTTCTCCTTAATGTCAAAGTGCACAAAGTCAGAGAATCAGACAGACTCTGTGGTATTTCACCTATTCTATCATATCAAATATGTAAAGCATTCAATGATCCCAGCTTGCCACAGTGGCTAGAAGGCTTCACCTTCATGGCAGGACACACACCCTGCAGGAAGTCTGGCATGAGCAGATATACAAACAAATTTATTACATTCAAGTAGGTCTATCATGTCCTGTAAATGATCAAAGACAGTTTGTGCTCTTTACTCAAGTTGGATTTAGAACTGTTCCCAACTTCCTTCACAGAAACCACCTCCCAGCCTGCCTTCCACAACTATCAGCTGGTAACTTCTGTCCAAATCAAATTTTTCCAGTTAGCAGAGAAGCACAAAGATCAGCTGCAACAGGACTGGCTTTGAAAGAAATATTATGTAAATCTCTGTATGCAAATAACAGATTCCAAAGGACTTTTTAAACAAAAACTTAGAGTAGAAAAACATTTCTTAGAAAAGAATGGAACTTTAAAAAGTCCTTTCAGAAGACAAATCAGAAGTCTTAAATTGAGCTGGTGGTTTTGTTTTTAGTAACTTTCTTAAGTTACAGGACACATGGCTGAAGTAAAAGCATCCCAAAACTGCAAGCCAGATGTCAAAACATTTAAGAAACTGACAAACCAGAGGGAAAGGTTTTTTTCATTATAACTGCTCTTGATAGTTAAATAATTCAGAACTAGCATGAATCTTAAGATAAACAGTTAAGGTTAGAGAATTTGTGAGGAAAAAAATAGTGGAAGGTTAATAAACTCATCTCCCCAAATCTGAGCAGAACAGCACACTCTGGGTAACCTCTCTTCACTGCTAAACAAGTTTTCTAAAGCAATACTCTCAAGTACAAAGGCATCTTTGTTCTGGCACCTCACTAATCAGTTTAAAGCCCCGGCAAAAATATTTTGGCCTAAAGCCAAAGGACAAGGTGTTAACTACAGATAGTGTGAAGGAGAACGTCCACACTGGGCAGGAAGGATTTCTCCCCCCAGCAGTTTCAAGCTCAAGGTGGCACCAATCTGTAGAGACTTATTACATGAAATTGAAAACAAAAGCCCACAAATGCCAAATCTGGTTTCAATTTAATGTTATTGAAGACAGATTTTTGAAATATTTTCTGACCCATTTGCAAATCAATGTAGAGTTACCCGTTAAGAATTCAATTTTCAAAGCCCCCAAGTAGTTAGTGTATTTGAACAGAAATGCAATTTAGCATTCTTTAAATATGACCCAACAAATCTCCTCCTATTTAGTCACGAAACAGAACAAAATATGGTTTTAGGAAACCAAGCTGTGTTTTTAGGAAGAGGCCTCAGAACAGCTAGGCCAGTCCAGAAAGAGCTGTTTAAAAAGCCAACTGCTCTTACTTCTCAGCAAAGTAAAGCTTCTCAGTGACCAAGTGTCTCTCGAGAGGCACAAGTGGATTAACCAAAGAATCCACTTCTCTCTAAATACAGCCACATCCGTGCACAACTTGCAGGAGTTGGATACTGTAATTTAGAATCCTTCCAGGGACTGTTAAGGACATTATAATGAAATGTATCTCCTGTTATCTCTGCTGTTCTCATATTTACAATGCAAAGCTCCCCACATCAAGCTGCCCTTCAGCCTATGCAGACTGTTCCCCTCCATTTTCTCTTCAGAAGGGTTTTTCTCACAGACAGAGTGACTCCCATACATCTGGATTTAATCACAATACATCAGTTTAACCTTTAAATACCAGATGTCAACAGTACCTGTTAATCTGTTAAACTGCAGAATGAAATTCCAGAGAGGAATGTTTTCTGCAAACTGATAGCCAATCCTGACTTGTGCAACATCAAGCCCCAGTTTGGATTTTAGCACTGGAGGAGCTTATAAAGTATTTTAAAGGAATTTTGTGAAATACAATTAGAGGAACCTAAGAGGAATAATTTGTGATTTCATTACAGGATCTCTAAGTTTTTTACTACATCAACCAAGCCACATAAATGTTCAGGACAAACAAAGCTTTCAGAAATGAGGAATCAAAATCAAACAGGAGAGAGAAGAGCCGCTACTCTGGCATAACTCTTCCCAAATTTTGGAGTCCCATTATCACAACCATTGCTTATTAGTAGAAGCAAAACCGTCCTGCAGCTCCCATTTCAACCCCTCAAGGTGTTCCTGGGATGCAATATACTAAGAAGTTAATACTATTTACATTAGATTTCACTGCAGTCTGCTCATACCTCAAGTTGGCTTTGCACAAATTACTTGAAGTTTCTAAATAGTTAAGACAGTATGATAAAAATACATTATAAAGAATCAAAACACTTTCTCTCTTTCCCCACAGTGGCTTTTTTTCAAAGATCCCAAATTCCCAACTACTGCTGCTGGAAATACAAAAGAAGTCAAAGTTCCATTACAAAACCCACAAAAACTTTTTGGCTGATTTAAGAGAATGCATGAAAGCCACAAGTAGCCTTGCAGGTGGAAAAGTAACTTGTGTCACTTATTATAGTTCCAAACCAGCCCAGATCAAAGCAGCCCCATCAACTGCAGGTATTTGCTAAGGCATTTCTTTTCCATTCCATAGGCAGAGCCAGTAAGGCTGCTGCAATCTGTGAATTAAGGACACTTAAATCACACTGCACAAAATATGAACCACCCCTAACTCCACCAATCCAGCCTTGGTAACAGGCAAACCATCACAAATAAAATACAGAATAAAGTTGTTTCTGTATTTTCCATCAAACAAACACCTACCCTGTATGCAAAGATGTCAGCGAAGGCCAAGCCTCAATTTCATCAGCAGATGTGATCAGTGTGATCACAACTAACTCCCAGCACAGTGCAGTGGGGACTGGGGTGCCAGCCTGGGCTCTTCATTCCCTGAAACTCCAGGGGCAGAAGGCTCTCGTGTCCAAGGGAAGGCAGTGACACCTGGTATTCCTACACAGCTTTTCCTACTCATCAATTCTTGTTCTGATAAACTAAAACGGAATCGTCATCTTCTACTTTTGTGCATTATATCAACTCCTGGCACCAGAGTAGTAACAAATAATCCACCTGGATCAAATCAAGGTAAAGGATTGTAGGAAACTAAAGATTCATGATAAATGCAACACCAGGAACAGGCAACAGTAGGAACAATCTAAAACCATATGGTGTTAAAATATAAACTCAATAATCCCAGGCTGACAAAGTGGCTTATCCCTTCCTGTCATATGGCTACTGTAGGGGATTAGATGGAGTCATAGGCCTTGTCTCTCTCCAGGTTCTGCTAGAGCAAATGCTTCACGCCTCTGGCACTTCAGCACTGAGAACACAGGCCTTACCAGTCTGTACTCTCAACACAAACACTTTGCCAGCACTCAGCAGCTGCCAAGCAGCCACACTGGTTATGAATATCGGGTTTGTGTCAGGCCCTTGAGGAGTTGTTCACTTTTTGGAGTGGGAGTGGAGAGCAGGTTCTGATGCCCAAGCATTTTCTAGGGAAAAGATGCCTGTCTTCACAACGAGGAACAACACCACATGAACAAATACAAACTTCTGATTGGATTTTCTTCCCTTCATGAACAACAGCAGACAGCAGGAACACACAACCAGAGCAGACACAGTATTTTTAAAGGCAAACCATCAAAGCAAGCAGCCCTCACTCCTGAGGTTTGCTAACTGATATAAACTTGTCAACCGAAAACTTCATGTTTTATCAGGAAAGTGTGATAAGAGTAGCATATTACAAAATTAGTCTTTAATTTATATTTTAATACTGCATTTAATACTTCATGTAATAACATTTTTAATATTACTTTCCATCCTGTAATGATCTGTCTTCTTGTCTGATCAAGATTGGAATTTTAAGTGAAAAGTATCCAACATACAGAGCAGAAAAGCTTAGAGGTTAAAAGTTTATTTTCATTTGCATACATAAAACCAGAAAGAAGCATTTGCTGGAGATTTAACTTGACTTTAACTCAACTAAATAGAAGCAAAACATCACAAAGTATAAATAGGTTGCCTGAGGAAGCTCTTGCAAGAAAGACAAACTGTGAATACCTTTCATGACTCATAATTATTACGGAATTTGACATGAAGAAATAGGACTGAAGGGTTTTTTCCTCCATACATCACACTGCATCTGGATGAACAGATGATTCACATTCTTCCAGTGCTCTTACCTTTTCTCTGAATGAAAATCCTGAGGAGAGGATTGGCTGTAGAAACTGCTTTGTGATAATTGTCATCATTATTGATAGGCAGCAGGTCTCCGTGAATGTCCGTGTATCCCACCAGAACATCAACGTTTGGGATCTTGTGCACGTGCTGCAGTAATCCATAGAACTCCTCAAACTTGCCAGGTTTGGATCTCTCCAGAGAAAATCGTCGAAATTCAGCCCCAAACTACAACAAAAGATATCTTACATCATTAATATGGAAGCAACAATTATTTTATGTTAAACCAGAAACATTATGGAATTAAAAGTGCACTAAAAACTACAACAAACAATTTTGACATGGTATAAAACAGTCAGTGAAAACAGCTGGTTTTTTTCCCCCAAAGTAATAACTAGTTTTGTACCAGGTGAAACATGTACCTTTGAGCATGCCAAGGCTGTTTCACTGCTCCATTTAACGGGAGCACTCGGGTGACAAACCGGTGCAGGGATGGCTGCAGGTACTCACACACTCATGGAGAAACCACGCTGGGCAAGGGACAGAGCAGAGGCTGCACTGCTGTGGCACTCAGTGACAAACCGGTGCAGGGATGGCTGCAGGTACTCACACACTCATGGAGAAACCACAGACAGAGCAGAGGCTGCACTGCTGTGGCACTCAGTGACAAACCGGTGCAGGGATGGCTGCAGGTTCTCACAGGCTCATGGAGAAACCACGCTGGGCAAGGGACAGAGCAGAGGCTGCACTGCTGTGGCACTCCACGCAGGGCTGTGATTAACACCCTGTGGTATGTGCCCACCTGGAATTCGGTTCGAGAACTACCAGTGCCCTCGAGAACAGCGTGCAGAGATTGTTACACAAGCGTGGGTCACCCACGCAAGGTGAGCAGCCCTCACACCCCCGGCTGTTTGGGCAGGAAGTGAAAATGCCCCTTGGCTGTGCAGACGACATGGACTGCTGCTGCTTTTCAGTGCAGCCCGGCTCTGGGGAGTGATCTCAGCTCCACTCTGCTCCTGCCTAAAGAGAGAGAACAGGGGCAACAGCCACTGCCTTAAGAGCATTCAGAAGATTTGTGTGCATGAGCAAGGCTCAAATCTTGATTGCAACAGTCTTTTAAATCAGGGTTCTATCCAGGATATAGAATCTGGATTTTCCAAGTCTGGTAAGGTTCAGAAAATATAGGGAGAAAAAATTAATCACTGACATTAATTTAAGGGGTAGCATTTGCTTGTAGTCAACATAATCATTCAACAAAAAACCCAGCTCACAAATCCACTGAGGCTCAGTCTCCTACATCATCTCTAAAGCAAACACTTATTAAAACACGTTGCTTATTAAGGCAATGATACAGTGGGGGCAGGCAGAGACTCAACTGGGTGCCAAGAAAAGGATGAGCATTTGATGTAGACTAGACAAATTGCGATTTTTACCACACATAGCTAGCAAAATGTTGGTGTTCTGCCTAATAAGGGCAGGACCCAAAGCAAACAGAATATTAGATAAAAATTACTCTAAATCCTCCGTATCAGGCACATACACAACATACCAGAGACGTCAAAAGGAATTTAGATAGCAGCAGCCAGGTTACAAAAACCAGAACAGCTTGTATACGAATTAAAAGGATAATAAGCTAATAATTCAAAAAAACTCAGTTGGCTGGGTTTTTTTTGTATGAATACTATTGCTGACCTACAGTGAAAATAAAGACATTAAATAATTCCTTTAGCAAGTTGAGTTTGAAGTAGAACAGAAACACACAGGAACAAAATGCTCTGAGCGCACGTTTGAGCCTCAGTGTCACATACTTTGGTGTATCTCACACACAGGAGATGTGGAGGTGCACTTCACCTCACACCCGATTACAATCTTTTGGAGAATAAAAGCCTTGGAGCTCTCACATACAAACAAAGCACTGAAAACCAGGAGACAAGGACCTCGTTGTTAGCACGTTAACACCATGCTAACTCAAAACAAGCTACACCTTCAACACCCCACCTTCCTCCAAAAGCTTCAAATAAAGGAACTATCTGGGAACATTCCTGCTCTAAAAAACCTGCAATTACCCTGCCATTGCCTAATGAGGCAGAAGGGACGATTCGTACCTGCTTACAAACAGAAGGCCAGCCCACAGGAGGAACTCCCAGCACGTCAGAGCAGCACGGCCCAGCCGTGACATCAGCGCAGGACTCGCTGCTGCCCCAGCCGCGAGGTGCGAGCCCCGCAGGAGCTGCCCGTGCACGGCAGCCATCGGAACTGCCTGGCTTTCAAGGATTACATAGCTTAAACAGAGTTCAGTAATCAAAGTTTTAAAAAGCCAACAACCTCACCCTCAGGCTGGAAGAAATGCTGAATCTGACCGCAGCAAGCAAAGGGCCAGATTTTCAAACGTGTGATTTTTATTTTTTCCATGTTATTTTATAGATATTTGGTGCAAACACCAAAATACTCCTAATCCACTCGTATGTCCTAACACAGTTTGCTCAATACTATTAGAAAGCAGGTAAAAGACAAGTCCAACTGCGCAATTCCATTATTTGAATGCCTGAAATGTCTGTATTTTCTATCAGATGCTGCCCTCCATCCCGTGAAACACGGCTGCGCTCGGTGTTCTAGAGGAGTAACCCAAGCGGAGAAGGCTCCTTGCCACCTGAGCTCTTGACGAGCCCGTGCTGCTCGCGGAAACTCCCCCGGGAGAAGGCAGGGGAGCCATGGCAGCTCACCAGGAAGGCTCCCGGGATGCTCACCTAACATTTATGGGTCACCTTTTTAAAGTCCTCTGAAACACAGCACAGAGCTGCTCTGTGCAAGTCCCCACCACTGACAGAACACGAGCTGCAGTGACCTTCTCTGGCTTACCAGTTATTAAGATTTTACTCAGAAATAAATGTTGTTCCAAGTCATGAAAAGGGGGAAACTTGAATTTTAACATATAGACAACTAGAAGCTTATTTTAGGGTTTCCATACCATCACTAGGAACTCTAGTCTGGGGAATAAAGTTTTATTTTCCCCGACAAGAAAACGGGCTGACTGGAATTCAAGTACTATGGGGAATCGGCAGGGCGAGCTCAGAGCAGTTACCCAAACTGAATAAACTAAACTAACAAAAGGATTGTGCTCATGTAACTGCAACCACAGTTGGGCTGTGCTGGCCCAGCCTCGTCAGCTGAGGCACAATTATTGATTTGGAATATCTAAATAAAGAGCTGTACATCATGGAGCAGCCTTCACAGCCCAGGCCACTCCACAGGAATGGCTCCCTCCACCTCCCACACAGGCGTTTCTTCTTTCTCTCCAGAACTGCTCATTTTCATAGAAGGAAGATGACTCCTCTGCGATATTAAATTGAGGTGCTGTTAAATAATGCATTAGTAACAAGCAGTTCTAGGAATGCCTTGAATCCTGCTCCATAATATGCACTTGAGGGACAATCCCTATTCATTAGGGCTACATTTCTCTGCACAAACACCAGGAACACAGCACACGGCTGATTCCCTAGATAGATTTTAAATCAAGGAAAACACACAGCGGGGAAACAGTAGGGCTGAGGAAACAAGTGATTTGGGTTTGTAAGCACATCATACTGATCATTCTCAACATTGTAAGAGCATAAATAATAGACTTCACCATCACAGTACTAACTTAACTGGTATTTGAAATAACAGCTACCAGATACTTCTGTACCTTGCTGATTTAGGGCACATGGAAATTGAACACTTTAAAAGAAATCATCCTCATTGAGGCTATAGAGACACCCACCACACTCTCCAGAAGTTACAGCACTATGATGCTTTATCCTTAATGTCCACACAGCTCGAGTCCTGACTGCTGCTATAACACCTCACTAGCAGCAAAGGAGGGGACAGAACACAGGCTGCTCCCCACTTCAAAAACAACCCAAGAAAGCCATGTGGCCACCAATGGAAAACACATTCCCACGTGGATGCACTTACAATCCGCCTAGGCAATGAAAAACGGACTTTAACTCAACACTTCTTTGACTAATAGAGACATTCCACCTCATACTGTACATCCAGCAGTTTTACAATTGGAAATTATTACAAACATAAAGCAGAATTAAAAAAAAAATCTAATTTCTCTCAGAATATCTAAGTTTTACCAGAAAAGCTTTGTCTAATCATCAAAAAAAAAAAAAAAATTTAAAAATAGAAGAGAAGTGGATACACGCATGGGAGAATTGACAGAGCTGGGCAACGCTGTGAGCACCTGACACGGGTGATCCCTGCGGGAACACACAGGTACACACTCCTGCAGCACTGCCAGGGTAAAAGTCTCCCGGGGCCTCCAAGAGAAGGCAAACTCCACTTTCGGATAAGCTAGCCAGGGCTCACCTCTACCGCTACTGTGAGCCTACGCTGTACCGCACAAAAAGCTACAGAAAGACATAATCAGTGGGGAAAAAAGGTAACTACAGAAACAGTCACTAACAAACGCACTCACTGCAATTCGGACAAAGAGAGGCTCTTGAGGCTTGCCAATTATCACAGAACTTTTAGGGCTGGAAGGGACCTCTGGAGATCATGTAGTCCACTCCCCAAGTATGTCTCTAAGCACCTCCTTGGCCCAGTGATCCCACACTTTCCCCACAGCACAAATTTGTCGGTAGGTCTTTTAGTCCCTCCAGAAACTCAGGGGCCAACTCCACTTACCTGTGTTCTTTTAAACCACATAAAAACCATTTATATTTTTTACCCGCAGACAGCGCACCCAGCAAGCGATCCCACCACCTCCGGCGGGGCGGCCGCGGGGACAGGCGGGGAGGGAGCGCCGGGGCCCGCCCGCCCGAGCCCGGGAGCCTACGGAGCGCTCAGGCCCCGCGGGCCGTGCCCCGGCGGCCCCTGGGCAGGTGAGTCAGCAGCTGACGCCGTCCCTGGCCCCGTCCTGTCCCCGCAGCGACACCGCGGCCCGACGGCCCCGCGGGGCCGGCCCGCTCCTTCCCCCGCGCCCGCGGCCCTCAGGCGGCGGCGGCGGCGGCGGCTCCCACCTTGCTCTTCACCTCCATGGTGCCCAGGCCGCGGCTGCCCGCGGCCCCGCGCTGAGCCCGGTTCATGCCTCGCGCGGTCGCTGCGTCCGCTGCTCTGGCTCCTGTGTCCGCCGGAGCGCGGCGGGACGGGCAGCGGCGCGGCCCAGCCAAGAGCCCCGGCACCCGCGGCCGCTCCGCCGCCTCCGCCCTCAGCGCGCCCGGGCCGGGGCGGGGCCGCGCGGCTCCGGCACCTGCCGGGACCGGGGCGGGGCCCTCGCGCGCCTGCGCCACCTCCGCGGGGCCGCGCACGGGCGGGGCCGCGCACCTGCGGCCGATGCGCAAGATGGAGGCGGCGGTGTGGGAGCGGTGCGCGCTTTGTGCGGGCTTTCTGCTTCTGTCCTGCAGCCGCTGCGGGCCCTGCCTCCGCAGCCGGTGTACCGCACGGGGCTGGAGCGGGGATCGGCTCCCGCTGCCTCCTCAGGCACCTCCCGCCCCGGGGAGCCGCCATCCCGCGGCTCCGCATTGTCCCGCGGCCCTCAGGAGCCTCCATGCCGAGCTCCGGATCCTCCACAGCCCAGAACCCTATCCTTCCCACAGCCCCGCGGAGCCAGCCCTAACCCTAACCGTCCCACAGCCCCGGGGAGCCAGCCCTAACCCTAACCCCAACCCCACAGCCCTGAGGAGCCGCCATCCCCCGGCCCTCCGCCCCTCACAGCGCCGCAGCCACCGATCAGGCTGCCCTGCAGGCTCCGACCCCTCAGACACCGAGCTTGGGGCTGGGCTGAGCAATCTCCGGACAAAGATCCCTTCCAGCCCAAGTTCTGTGATTCAGGGATCTCGGAGTCTCACGGATGTAACACACAGAGCACACCAGTGTTAGTTGATGTTTGCACATTGCATAAATAAACCTTGGTCAGGCCAAAAGTGGAAGTCTTCCTCTCAGGATGTGGCTCTGTGTCCACCTGTAAAGGTGTTCATGGAGCTTGTTTCCATTTTAGTCACAAATAAAATTGCGGGATCTGCTAACGTCAGAGCTAACCTTCCATATTGTATTAATTCTGAGACAGATCAATTTCATTTAAAGGCCAGTTAAGCTACCCTGACAAAGGTACAAACCCCAGAGATTGTAAACTGCCTGAAAGAAAAAGACTTGTCACGTGTATGGACAAGAAGAAAGCATGTACATTAATCTCATTATGTCAACAGACCTTTGAATTACAGGTCTCTCCATCATCCATAAATCTGGTAGAGGAGAACGCAGTGTGAGGTTTCATCATGTAGATCTGTGCGGATGGCGGTGATGGGAGCTCAAACAATGCCTTGCACCTGAGGCACGCCGCGGGTGTCTAGTCACTTCTCAAGTCTCACTTGGTAGTCAGTAATTAAATAAAAAGCATCCAGTGCTGAATCACTCCTAAGTCGGTGCTGATTTTTGTGCAGTTGATCTTCCTCCCATCACGCCAAAGGCAAAGGAATTGCAGCTCTCACTCGATTCAAGACAAGCTGTAATTAGCACAGAGGATATTGTTAATAGTTAAGTATAGTTTGCTGCCAGACGGTGTCTAGGCTGATTCAAGTCTTCTCATCCTTTATCCAGCATGTTTTGGTTTTACACTGCAGAAGGACACATGGAAAATTCAGCCTGTAAATTCTGATAGAATCTGTGATCCTGGTGCAGTAGAAGGCAGATTACAGCTATGAGAGCAAGACCAGGATAAAACCTCTTATTCTGTCACTTTGTAATTATAACATTGAAAAGAGTTTGGACTGCTTTCCATATCTGTCTTCTACAGCTCTGTTTAATGAACTGAGCGCGGAGAAGAGTGCAAGAGACAAGGGAACAGTGATTTGTCTGGGGCTTTAAAGCTGTTGGGTTGGCTCTTTTCTCCTGGAGAAAGGGAGGAAGAACCTCCTAAAGCTGATTTCTGCTTGGAGCCGCTGTGCAGTTAATTTTACTGCTATAGATTTATGAGGTATCGCCTAAGATAATTTGTTTTCCATTGTGCATTCCTAGCGTGGCTGGAGTGCCAGGCAGTGGGTGTGGGAGCGAGCCTGAGGAGTCAGGGCTAATTCATTTCAAGTCACTGGAACCAACCTCATAAAATGTATTAATCACTGGCTGGCTTTCATCACAAGGAGCTGACGTATGGGGAAGGAATGTGATAAACAATTTGATCTCAGATAAAGGTGGGGAGGGAGGCAGGCTCTCTGTGCCTGCTGCAAGGTAAGCTTAAAGAGCTATTTTAGTCACAAGTTCTGTACAACCTGTGATTCAGACCTGATCAAGCTATTCATGGCACATTCTGTTTCTGTGAAGTTGAAAGACAGGTTGGGTTTCCTGATCTCTGAGCAGCTGGGGGAACTTTTTTGGGAGGCCTTTATTTTTACTTTGTTTGTTTTGGTGTAGAAATTCCATCACTTAGGTCCACCATGCAGTATACTGAGATTGTGCCGTGATGCTGCTTCCCTGTCCCAGATTTCCCACATTTTAATTGTTGTATTCCATACAGCCCTGCTGGGAGTTCAGAGGGTACTTCCAAGTACAAAGCACAGAAAATTTCTGTCAGCATAGATTGACTGTTATTGATGATCCACCTAATCTTTTATTGCATAGTTCAGGGCTTATGCTGACTTCATATTTAACATAAAGTAGTCTTTATTTACACTGTCAATGCCAGCTCACAGGAGTGATTGTTAGATGTACGAGATTGTAATCTGATCTTGTCTTGGAGTTGATGAGAGGCTGGAGAGTTTTTCTGATGGGGAGAGAAAACTAAAAGGGAAAAAGAGAAGCTTTATTTTTAAAATGATAATAAGGTCCTGCTTTCTTTAAAAAATAAATTCTGTACTTACAGGCTCTGATACCTTCTGCAATTTTGATACTTTAATCTTGTGTCCCAGTTACATTTCCCTACAAAGAAGCATTTTCAACAGCAGTGTATACACTTGGATACTCCGTTTTCAGAAAATTAGGGACCAGCATGACCTCAAATTGCTTTTGCCCTCTCCTTGGTAAGTGAAGGATGCAGATAAACCAGTGCTGCCATGAAGGCACCTGATGTTCACAAATGCAGAAATATTGTAGAAGTGCCCATGAATGCAGGGAAATACACTGAATACCTTTCTGCTGATGGGGCTGATCCTGAGGCAGAACTGTGAGTTCACAGATGCTGCCTCAGAGAGGGAGAATCTGAGCAGGGGAGCTTTGTACAACTGATCTCCATGGAGCACCCTCCATACCAACACTCCACACAAACACAGGAGCAAGGCTCAGGGCATGGCAACTCAGCTCATTTATAATAACAGGAGTATTTAAATAGCACTCGTGTAATAAAAAAATTTATTGCTTACCCTGAAATTGTGACAGCTATAGGATTTTATTTTGGGGTGGGTTTTTAGTTTATTTGTTTGTTGGAGTTTTTAAAATTTGATTTTATTGAGGGGGGGAACAAGAGTTGAGTTAGTAACGAGTTTTTCTGCTCTGTTTCTGCCTTTGCTTTCTTCTTTCCTGTCAGGACAACTAGCAGCAGTTTTTTCTTCCTCACTCCTCTTCCAGGAACCTTTAATTGTTACTTTGATGCAATATTTACTTACCTGTCTGTGACAAAATGAATTGATTGTTTTTAAAGCTCATATATGAGATCTTTTCCAATAAAATATTTTAGTTTCCTGGGGTTGGGGAGTTTTCTTTAGTTTTGTACTTTTGTTTTGTCTGCCTTTATGGGAAAGGTTGTTTTCATGCCATGCTGCCTGTGAAAGAAACATCTGTTTCAGGTGTGTTATAAATCCAGTTATAAACTAGGTCCAGCAATAAACTCATGAGGTTTTCTTGAAAATACTTTCCTAGCAAGTCAAAAGCTGATACTGATACATTAATTTAAATTCTCTGAGGTTTCTAACTAAAATAATGAAAAACTTTTAAAGCTTTCTCTTCCCCTCCATGTAGTAATCCATTCGTGTCCAATGACTCTGAATTCCTCTGGAATTCCCCCTTATTTAAACAGGGCAGTTTGAGCCCAGCTGACACCTCACACTTGCACTCGTGTGGGGTTTAATGATTTAATTCTCGTGTGGGGTTTAATGATTTAACTCCCCTGCCCGGAGAGCTCAGAGGAGCCACGCTGGTGCTGAGCTGTCCAGCTCCATGGGTGACACTTCAGGGGTTCTTTACACAGAAGAATTCGTGAACATTTCCTGCTTGGTTTTCCACTATTCACTGTGTATTCCTGGTCAAGAATTTTGGTGGGGGGAGGGCAAATCAAAGGAATAATTGTTGTAAAATTTACTTTAAACTTCGTTCGGGAAGTTTGGGATTGGGATTTAAATTTTGTCATATTCTTAGATAAAAAGCTCTGCTTAAAAAGCCTTTTGGAATAAAGCCTTTGCTGTTATGCTTATCTGGAAAACATATTATGGCTACTTGCGAAGAAAGCTCTGCCCTCTGCCAGTGACTGTCACCCAGTAAATGTGACATAAGTGACACTTCTGTGCCAGCACTGAATAAGGAACCCTTGTACCTTTTGCCACAAAGGAACATTTTTACATGAATGGTGATTGATAGAGCTCAGAATTACAGTGAAGCAGGCTTTGTAGACTCCCCAGTTTTATGAGCACCAGCTCCTGTTCTAGTGCCTGGTGTCCCCGCTGGAGTGGCCCGTGCTGTGCGGTGTCCCTGTCCCCCAGGTGTGCTGGGTGAGCACGGGGTGATATTTTGGCCTCCCTTTGTGAGTTTGGACTGCTGCCGTGCCTCACTGAGACAGTGAATGCATTTTGCCAATGATTCCTGCATATATAATGATAGCAAAAATAATGATAACTTTTATGAAGTAATGAGGCATTGTTTGTGGAGGCTGAATTGTTATCGGATGGCACAGGAGTCAGGCAGGAGCGCTCACAGAGCAGGAGCTGGCAGCGCCGCAGTGCTTGAGAAGAGCATCGGACGCTTGGGAAGGGAATCGCTGCGGCCTGGCCGTGTCCATGGCGCGGGGTCGCCGCTGTCGCGACTGTCGCGACCGTCGCCACCGTCCGCCCCGCGGTGCAGCGGCAGCCGCCGCCGCCAGAGGGCGCCGTGCCCGCGCTGTGCCCGTCACCGGGGCTGCTGCCGCCGGAGCGGCGTCCGTTAATTGCACCGTTAATTACACCGTTAATTACACCGTTAATTATTTACACCGTTAATTAATTACAGCAGCGGCCTTGGTGCACCAGACTGCCCAGGACATTTACCGCTCCCACAGCCTTACCTGTGTTTGTATTGGCTGTGTCACATTACTGTCACCGTGCTTTAAAATGTGACTCACAAAATCACAGAATGCTCGAGCTGCAAGGGACCTTAAAGCTCATCCCATTCCACCCCGTGCCACGGACAAATTCTGCTATCCCAGGCTGCTCCAAGCCCCATCCCAGCTGGCCCGGGACGCTTCCAGGGATGGGACAGCGTTCCCAGGGATGGTGCACACTCGTTTGATTTCTTTGATTTGTCGGAGACTTCTTGTTGTAATCATATGATGAAGTTATCAACACTTTGGAAAAATGTAAAACAACTATAAGGAACAAGTTTTTTTAGAGAAATATGAAATTTTTACTGTAATTAGATGATCAGATTAATTTAGGCTTTTTTGTCTCAGTGTTTTATGTGTCCACACACAAACAAGCCAACATCCCTGTGAGACCCCAGAGAGAAAACAGTCAGATATATACACATTAGTGCAACACACTCGCCCCTGTTTATTAACCAGATAGTGCTGGGGCAGTGGTCTTAAGTAAAACTACAAAAGTACAAGCCAAGGAGACTTGAAAAGTAATTCCAATTTTCCATGCATGTCACATTTGGAAATACTGAATTCTGTGAGTTCAGCCACTGTCCCAGTTGTGTTGAGGTTTTAGAAGATGCTCTTTGCTTCTGTTGGCAGGTCTGTTAGCTTCCCTCCTGAGCTATAATACCAGGAACTAAAAACTCCAGTAGTGATAGATGCACAAAGAGGGAAAAATAATCATGTGCTTGGAGCTGGGATGTGTATTTACAGTTCCAGCTCACAATAACCCCCCCTCAGAGGCTCAGAGCAAATGCTCTGTGCAGGGATGGTTTGCTGGAACGTGCTCTGCAGTTTGTTGTGCTACAGCAATGAAAGCGCCTGGTCAATGTATCAGTGGGCTGAGAGAGAATCCACTTCTGTGCAGATCATTATGAAGATGTAAGTAACATTCTAAAATTAAAAAAAATACAAACTACAAAGGGGTGGGGTGGAGCCACAGGCAAATGTTGGCATACATATTGCTTGCATTAGGAGCAGCAAGAATTATTGTCCCTGCAAGTCAGCCTGGTGCAAAGGATCACAGCAACGGGCCCAGCTACTGAGTTTTAGCTCTTGCTTTTATAAACAGAGCTCTGGTTTACAGCAGCCTTTCTAAAAGTCAGTTTAGTCTGGATCTTCTTGAGGAGGCTGGGCTGGTCTGCTGGTTGGCTGCCTGTAATCTGTCCATTTAGAAAACAAACAAAAGTAACTTCATTCAGGATTTAAACAATAAAGTTATGATTAATCTAGTTATGCCAGAACACTGGTGATGCTGAAGCACTGAATGTTTAATGTTGTTGAAGCCCCGGTGAATGCTTTGCTGTAAAATTATCTTTGTTTATTGTTGGCTTACAGTGATGGATGTTGAGTGGCTGAATTTGGGAAGGGGTTTTCTGAAGCACGCTGAGATCTCTGAGGAAACATACTGGCATTTTTTAATGTCCCTTTAGGTCTGAGACACATCAGAGTGTGTTTTATTTTCTCACTGTAAATATTATAATGGTGCCAGCAATGCCGTATTTACTGCTTTTCATATGCGTGAGAATACTAAACATATGTATTTCTAAAGGAAATTCCAGAAGAATGTGAAACTAGCTTGTAGCAATAATTTGTAGGTTTGTGTCCATTGTTTTCAGGAATATGTAAATTGTTACATTATAGAACTCACTTTGAACTCTGCTGCATAATTAGCTGCACTAAACATCAGTATTCAATTTGGGAAATCTGTAGCCAAGTGTTTTATTAGAATTTCGTGGAAAAGGAGAATGTGAACAAAACCATAGAGCAAATGATCTGAAATGCAGTTAAAAATAATGAAAACCAAGCACCAGCCACATAAACACACCAGATGAAGACACAGCAAATGAAGATCATAAAAAGTAAACTGGAATAAAAACACATAAAGCCATTCCTCAGCTGAAGTAAACGGGGACATCTGCACCAGGAGTGAGGGAACCGTAGTCCTTGGTGTTTGCTGAGGGGCTGCTCTGTGGATTTTGTTCAGAGGCTCATGGTTGGGAGGAAATGACATTAACAGCAATGGCTCTTTGGGCAACTGGTTGCACAGGGCTCCTGCAGAGATTTGGTGTTGTGACAAATGTCCTCCCACAAATCCAGCTGATTTCAGCTTGTCCCAGTGTGCTCTGCCCTGCTGTGGGGCCAGCACTGGGGAAAGGGCCCTGCTGCAGTGCCAGCAGTGTTCCAGCACTGTCCTGAGCTGCAGGACAGCCCCGCAGTGCCTGTGTGCCCCAGCCCCAGCAGTGCCTGTGTGCCTCGGCAGCCTGGAACACCCCACGGGCACCAGGACAGTGGCATTTGCTGGGCAGGGTTCTCCAGGACAGCTGCAGTGGCATTTGCTGGGCAGGGTTCTCCAGGCACTCAGTGGGTGTGACCACAACCCCCCAAATGCCAGGAAAATCAAGCCCAGAGTTCATAGAGTTACAATGACTGTACTGTCAGGTACTCACCTGTTCAGAGCCATGGATTGCATCTCCTTGCTTTGCCCCAGCTGTGACACCCGTGGTGTTCCATCACTGCCCTTTGCAGGGCTCCAAGCCCCAAGCATTTTGAAGACCTGGTGTGAAACCCACTTTTGCTTGCATGTCAGCACAGTTCTTTCTGACACAAATAAAACCCAGGGTGCTCGAATCGTTGGCTCAGACAATTCCATCTGGTTTTGCTCTCACTTTCATGTGTGCCAGTTCCCTCATGCCTCTCCTCACAAGCATGTTCAGCTGTCCAAGAGATCTTCCTCTGCCCCCTTCCAGACTTTCCTTTAAACATGTGCACAGGAAAATACAAATCCTGACCAACTGCATAAAGAACTGGGAAGGGAAGCAGTAACCCTGCCCTGAGAGGCTCTGCTATGGGATCTCTGATCAGCTGGAGCTTTGGGAGCTTCACTTTGTGTTTCAGCCTCCTGCAGTGGGGTGAGTTTCAGGATGTGTGTGCTGGATGGTGCAAAGGGAAGAAAACACCATTACTAATGAAGTTATGGTAAGGGCATGGCCAAATTCCGTGCACTCAGCTCATTTTGGGGAGTGTCTGGCTGCCTGTGCTGTCCGTCAGTCAGCACGGGGAAGTGCTGCTAGGAACCAGGGGAAAATGGAAAATGGATGAGGCACAGAGGCAGCCAAGGAGCTGTGCCCAGGCAGGGACAGGTTTGTGTGGGGTGTTTGCTAAAGGCCTGGCCAGGCATTGTTCAGGGGAGAGGCGTGAGTCTCTTGGGGTGAGACGAGGAGCAGGGAGATCCCAGGCTGCTTCCACATGGCAGCTTCACCTCCTCATGCTAGGACTGCCTGGAAGGGGTCTCGAGGGCCGGCAGAGGGGAGATCGTGCCCGAGGAGCAGCACCTGAGCAGGAGGAGGTCAGCAGTGGGTGCAGCAGGAAGGACTCGAGCAGGATTGCTCAGCAGAGAATCAAAGGGAGCAAATGACATCTCCCAGAACAGCAAAGCTGTGGAAGGGCGGGATGGGGAAGGCAGGAGGCAATGAGAGAAAGATTAAGAAGATGATGATGATGATGGTGATGATGATGATGATGATGATGATGATGAGCGTTGTATGACCGAGGGCTGGAAGAGGAGGGAACCTTTAGAGGACGGTGAGGAGGCAGTGTGGGGTGAGGCAGAGGAGGAGGGAGCAATGGCAGAAGAAGGTGGGACAGGCGGGATCCGGACACGGCAGAAGCGGCCCGAGCAGAGGGGGTGAGAGCTGGGGCAGGGGAGCGGGGGCGTCACCGGGCCGCGGGGAGGGTCCCGGTCCGGGGGCAGGGGAGCGGGGGTGTCACCGGGCCGCAGGGAGGGTCCCGGTCCGGGGGCAGGGGGTGTCACCGGGCCGCAGGGAGGGTGTCCGGCCGGGGGCAGGGGGTGTCACCGGGCCGCAGGGAGGGTGTCCGGCCGGGGGCAGGGGGTGTCACCGGGCCGCGGGGAGGGTGTCCGGCCGGGGGCAGGGGGTGTCACCGGGCCGCAGGGAGGGTCCCGGTCCGGGGGCAGGGGGTGTCACCGGGCCGCGGGGAGGGTGTCCCGCTGGGGAACGGGAGCGGGGGCGTCACCGGGCCGCAGGGAGGGTCCCGGTCCGGCTGCCCTGCGGCAGCCGCAGCTCCATGAGCGAGAGGGCGCCCGGGATGCTCCCAATGAGCAGCAGAGGGTCCGGGCCGTGACCGCCGGCTCGGCATGAGCCGGAGCCGCGGGCGCGTTCCCAGCCCCCCTGCCAGCGCCAGGGGGGTCGGAGGGGGAGCGAGGGAGGGACGGAGGGAGGGAGGGAGGGGAGCGAAGGGGAGCAGCGAGCGGCGCGGAGCGCTCGGCGTCCAGCGGCAAGCGAGCGCTCCGGAGCCGCGGCTTCCTGGAAGCGCAGCCCGGCTGGGCGGCGATAAGCGGCGATAAGCGGCGATAAGGGCGGCTGTCCGGGCCCTCCGCACCGGCTGCGACAGCCGCGACAGCCGCGACAGCCGCGACAGCCGCCACGGCAGCGGAGCCGAGCCGCGCTGCGCGCCCGCCGCCCCAGCGCAGGGGGCACACAGGTAGGGCACAGCTGGGCACAGCTGGGCACGGAGAGGGCGCGGGGCACCCGCACTGCCCGCAGGGGAGAGTGCGGTGCCGGCAGGGGACACCGGCTGGGGGGGACACGGACACCGGAGCCGGGATGGGTCACCTGCGGGGACACGGTCACCTGCGGGGACACGGTCACCTCTGGGGGGATGCGGTCACCTGGGCTGTCCGTGGGCAAGCCTCAGAGGATGCCCGGGTTCCTGCAGAGCTGCCGCCGCGCAGAGAGGCTCGGTAGTTTTTTATCCGGGTGAAGGAACTCGCGGCAGGACAGCACCTGGCTGGGGCAGGTGGGACTCTGCGAGGAGCAGGATGAGGTTCATGCCATCCCATAGAGCTTGCCTTTTGGAGGTGTTGTTGCATGAGCTGGGTATATTTTCTGGCTGTATTTTAGTTAACTTTCTTTGTCTGTGCAACGACTTACATTTTATTTGCCTTCTTTTTTTTTTTTTTTTTTTTTATTGCTTATTCGTGTAAATACAAGTTGAGGTTTTGGGTCACAGCCCAGTTGCATTTTGATTCAGACAGAGTTTAATTTCCCCTGTTAAAAAGTGTTTTAAATAAGTTGGGCCATATGGAGTAGAGTTGTTAATCAACCAAAGAAACTTGAAGGAGTTTGAAAAATAAGGTTGTATGTTTCTGGAGCCATTTCTTGAGTATTGAACCAACACCAGTACTCAAACTCCTGATTCAGTCATTTCCTTTGCTGGGATCAAGAGTTAATCTGTCCTTACCTGTGTTTTCACAGCTGCAAAATGGGAGCTACACCTATTGATGAGGTGCTTTACTTTTATTTTTTGAGCCCTTAATTAAAACCAATAAAAGCAGAAGAAGATCATTTGCAAGAGTAGTAAACAGTGCAATATATGTCTGAGGGAATATTGCATGTTGGATGGAGAGGCTCAGCAAAGATGCTGTGGCTGAAGGAGTGCAGTGAGGAGCTCCTCCCTGTTTATTCCTGTGTCACTCAGTTCATCCCTTCCCTGCTGCTGCTCTGGCTCCTGCACAGTGACTGACACAAGCACCACGTGTAGCACACAGGAAAAGCTGCACAAACCCTGCCAGAATGGGCTGGAGTTGTCGTGGAGGGGCAGCCCAGCCCCTTTGTGCCCCAGGTGTGGAGAGAAATGTGTGAGATGAACACGTGTGACTGGTGTGCACATTAACCTGGCAGCATTCCCTTCAGTCAGAGCCTGGATCCCTCTGGGGCAGTGGAAGGGCTCCCGTGGGCTGGCAGGGCTCATCCTGGGCCAGGGCTCTGTGCTGGAGGAGCTGCAGGGTGCTCTGGCTGCGGGGAGGGAGCCCAGGATGGAGCTGTGTAATGGATTCCCCAAGGGACAGGGGAAGATGGGATGGTTTCCTTCTGCCAGGACAAGGAGCAGCTGCACAGCTGCTCCACAGTGTTCTCCCCAGCCCTGGGTTCCTGTGGAGCAATCAGGCAGCGAGCTGGGATCCTGTAGCACACATCCACCAGTGCCACTTTATTCCCTTCCAAGCTAATTGATTCCTGCACAAATGCTCCTTTGCAATGTCTCATAAAGAGTCCGAGAGATGGACCAGAGCCACTCTGGAGAGGGAAACCAGGCTCAGTCTGAGGGGAGGGGAAAGTTGTGATCCTCATGTGTCCCTCAGGGGTCTGAGGAGTGACAATGTGGGGTCACAGAGCACCAGGACAAGGCAGAGGTTTGGGTGCAGAAAGTTATCCAAGATAAGGGAAGGGAGGGGGAACTGTCCCTGAAGGGTTATTAATCTGTTCCATTTGGATGAAATAAATAGAAAGACTGGAATAGAAGGAGATCATTTGTGTAAAATAGTAGGTTTAATATTATTTGAATCTGCACACTTGATCTTAGCCAAAAGGCTGAGGGAGCAGACTGAATTATCCAGGCTGTTGCTGGCCAGCACTGGGTTTTGGGAGGTGATTGCTGGTGACAATCCAGAATTATGGACAGCCAGTTGTGCAGAGGACATCAGCCAGCCTTTACTGGCTACAGGTGCTCGGGGCCTGGCTGCAGTTCCAGCCCTGGATGCTGCCTGCAGAAGCACAACAGGGACACACATATTTGTGAAATACCAGGTCTTATCCACTTTTTTCAACTTTTCCATTTCTGCTGCCAGTTTATTCTCCCTGAGGACAGACTGCTTTAAACCAGTATGTCTTCAAAGACAGAATGCCTGAAAACTATCATTTTTATTCAGTTCAACTTTTCAGGGCAAAAACTTGGTTTTCAGACAGACAAGGCATTTAATCACCACTAATTGAGAAGATCAGAACACTGAGATGATCTTGTCATTAATACAGAAATACCCTAAGTGTAGTTAGCAAACAATTTATATGTAACTGCTCTAGATGTGAATTTAGCTGTTTCAAATTAAATAATAAAAACTATTTTATGGAGAACATATGCAACTATTATTGGGACAGTAACCGTGTCAGTGACATTTTATTGCTCATGTTCTTTCCGTGAATCCATCCCTGATCTGCTTGATGAAGTAGCAAAAATCCCCTTCCCTTATTTCCATAATGTCAAGTCTATTGGTCCTCAAGAGCTTGAAGAGCTCAGGGCTGCATGTTTTGGGAAGAGTTTTTTCAGTGGAAGGGGGCTCAGGCACTGGAACTGCCCAGGGAGGGTTGCAGTGCCCATCCCTGGAGGTGTCCCAGGAATTCCTGGGGGTGGCACTGAGTGCTCTGGCTGGGGACAGGGCGCAGCTTGGATTTGGTGTTCTGGGAGGGATTTCCAATTTTAGTGATTCTGTGATTCTGTGAGGAGTAGCTGCTCATCCTGGGGCAGCTGAGTTTTACAGACGCTTGAGGGGTTTTGGGCGCTGACAGGTCAGGTGTGAATGGTGGTGATGATCCAGCAGTGTTTGTGCCGGGCTGGAGATAAGAGATCAACATCAGCCTTGCTCCATTGCATAGGGAGAGTTCTGTTTATGATTAGGGAATGAACCTTTTCCTCTCATCTGGATAATTGATTTATTCACACAGCAGGAACAGCAGCAGCAAAGCACTCATCATTTTATTTAAAAAAAAACCTGGCTTGTAGACTGTATTTACCATGAGAGCTTCCTCTGACCATTGTTGAAATGCTTTAAGACTTGCAGTTTGGAGCTGTGCATAAACCTCCATGCTGCTGCTCTGTGTGCAGGGGAGGCAGAAGGGGTGGCTGGGTACGTGTGCTCACAGACCCCTGTGCTCACAGACCCCTGTGCTCACAGACCCCTGTGCTCACAGACCCCTCTGCTCACAGACCCCTGTGCTCACAGACCCCTGTGCTCACAGACCCCTGTCTGCTCACAGACCCCTGTGCTCACAGACCCCTCTGCTCACAGACCCCTCTGCTCACAGACCCCTGTGCTCACAGACCCCTGTCTGCTCACAGACCCCTCTGCTCACAGACCCCTGTCTGCTCACAGACCCCTCTGCTCACAGACCCCTCTGCTCACAGACCCCTGTCTGCTCACAGACCCCTCTGCTCACAGACCCCTCTGCTCACAGACCCCTGTCTGCTCACAGACCCCTCTGCTCACAGAGCCCTGTGCTCACAGACCCCTCTGCTCACAGACCCCTCTCTGCTCACAGACCCCTCTGCTCACAGACCCCTGTGCTCACAGAGCCCTGTGCTCACAGACCCCTCTGCTCACAGACCCCTCTCTGCTCACAGACCCCTCTGCTCACAGACCCCTCTGCTCACAGACCCCTGTGCTCACAGACCCCTGTCTGCTCACATCCTGCAGGCAGAACAACAACATCACTTTCTTCTTGCAGTGGAGTTCATGTTCTGGCCCAGAACTGCAGCACCAGATGTGTTGCCACAGAAACAATTTAAAGGGAGAAGGAATTGTGAGCAAATTGTCTTTCTTGTGGAAAATGTTTGAGAGCCTCTCCTTGGTTTCCCTGTTTCTATCTGTGTGTGTGTGCACAGCAGAGAATAAGGGACAATTTTGCTTTTGTTTCCTACATCTGCTATTGGTTTAAAATTCTCTATACAGGGTTGAAAATTGAAAAATATTCTATTGTGGGCATGACTTACGTACCTCAGAGGCAGTTTTTATTAAATCCTGATTCATTTTTAGAAACTTTTTTCCTTTAAAAATGTGCTGTTTGCTAGCTGATTTACTTACCTTGACTTGCAACATGCTTTGGAAAATATTTCCAGTCACAGTTGTTTATGTGAAAGTAAGAAAACATTTGACTTTATAGTTGTCCCAGATTTGGATGCTGAGAATTAGGATCACATTCTCCTTACTACAACTGACATGCTGATGAAAAGAGGGAATGTTTACAGGAAATATTTTGATTTAATCTTGCCTAGGAAGCCTTAAAGTAGCCAAAGGCCTTGATTTTAGCTAGCATTTCTTTTTCTCAAACCAGCAGATGCTCTATTCAACACACTCTTTTCTCAGCTGTTATGAAAATATTTCTCTGAACAAAATGCAGTGTGAATTACCTTAACATGTCCTTTTGCCATTCCTGACCAGAGCATAGCACCCTTATCCTGCAGGTTTGCATTCTGTTTGGGGACAGTAATGAGAGGAACATCCAGGAGGGTCCCAGCCCTGGCAACATTTCCAAAAGCCACAATGCAGACATCAAGAGCTTGTTTCCACAGCTCTTTGTGCTTCATGCATTTGGGAGGTCTTTGTCCCTGCACAATGTGAAATACTGCTGGTGTGGAGCTGAAAGAGCCGTAACTGGTTTATCTCACCCACAGCCAAGGTGGAGTTTGGCTCTCTTTGGAGTGATGGAAAGATTTGCTATATGCAGTTGTGTGCATGGTGCTGCCCTTGATTTGGAGGGAATGGACACAGAGGGCTGTCCTGAGAAACCTCCTGTCCTTATTTCTGTGTTTAGTATTCCCCTCTGGAAGAGTTATGATTATTAAATCTATTTTCTTATAGCCAGACTTTCAAATGCCCCTGAGTCTGGACATGCACAATTTATTCCCATTTTTACTCATTCTTGTACAAACCTGGGATCTTCACTTTTCCTTTGATGAAAATTCTTTGTAACAGAGATATATCCAGGTATCCCTGAATCAGGAGCAGTTTCTTATGCTTTAGAAGGCAGTTTAGCCTTATTCCAAGTGCCCTGGATTGCAGTCTGGAGCTCTGGAGCTAGGCTGCGTGCCATGTCCCACACTGGAGCCCTGGCAGCCCCACGGGCATCACATCACCCAACAAGATCTGCCAGGCCGATAAGGAGCTCATTTCTGCGCTGCATTCCTTGTGCAGGCACAGCTCCAGCCCTGGGTGTGGGAGGAATGCGGAGCTGGGCCTGCAGCTGGTGTCTGCCCAGGTTAGAAATGAGTTTGCAGAGGGAAATGTGGCTCTGCAGCCCTGCTTGCCTGGGACACCTCAGCTATTTGCATCCAGTTTCTGCTCTTTGGGGTGGAACCTGCCCTGTGTTTACAGGCTGATCCAAAGGTGCCCTTAATTAGTTCCCATCTCTGCTGTTTGATCCCATGAGAAGGCAGCTTGCTGTTCCCTTAGGCAGTGGAGCTTTCCCAGACAGGCATTGTAAACTGGAAATATAGGTACTTGTAATTTTCTTAAAAACCTCCTTTGGGCCTGAAATGTCTTGTGCTTGGTTTCAATCCAGTATTGACTAAGACTGGAAAGTGTGAATAATGTCAGTTCAGCTGTATTTGAGCTATTCAAATAAATTTAAAACTATGTACTTTCCACTTACACTGTTCCATAATTCTCTGCACTTACATAACCTCTGTTTTATTATTGAAATGGCTACAGACTTGAAGAGGGAAATATAATTTTCCAATACTGGGCCTGAACAGATAAACAGAGAGGCAATTCCAAGGCCTCAGTGTGCTTTAAAATCTGAATGTTTCTGCTTTAATGTTGGTGTGAATAGGTTTGTACTTTTAGTGGTGCAGAACGAACACCACCTCCATAACCTCCCCTTTCCCTGGGCACTGGATTTCTGAGATGTTTCCATTATGTAACTGAAATCTCACAGACAGAGTTTAGAAGATTTCTCCAGATTGCAGGGAAGGATTTTGTTTGCTGAGCTCTGCAAAGTTAAAGCAGCAGGCTGGGGTTTTCCAAAGGGATATTCCCCATGCAGCCCAGGGCATGTGGCTGAGACTTGGTCTGCACAGAAAGTTCAGGGCCTTTGCTGGAGTTTTGAAGGCAATTGTTTTATAACAGTTAGTGACCTGGTTTTTTGGAATGGCAGAGAAGAGAGGAGCATTTTCATCGGGTGGATCATGTGTGGAAATGCCTGGGTTTGAGTCCTGCAGTAACACACAGTGTTAGCAAGTTTGCTGTAAATGTAACTGCGCATTTCTTAGGGCTGTTAGCGCAGCACCAAATGCCCAGATGGATGGAAAGGTGTCCCTGTTGTGTGAAATGGAGCCCCAGACACTGCCCTGGAAGGTGAGGCCCTGTGCAGAGCCCTGACACACAGAAATGTTCCTTCAGCCAGCACTGGCACAATAGAGCTGCCCTTTGTGTAACTCTGCTGAGGTCACTGGAGCTCCTTCCTAATTCCCCTGGGCCCAGTTGTGCCTCTCCCTTTTTCTGAAGGGTTCACATGCCAATGTGTTGTGCAACAACATAATTTGTTAACAAATAAAGAAGAATTTAAATAACCTTAGAAAATGAGTTGGGGCGTCCCGGCTGCCTGCAAACAAACAGAAGAAGTGCAAAACATTTAAGCAGCAATGCAAAGTATCTCAAAATTGCTTGAGCTCTGGTTCTTCAAGAAAAAAAGCACAATTGTAAGGAGAACATGCTCTGCAGGAGAAGGCTCTGGATGAGAAAACACACTGCATCTTCTGGTAAGGTCTCCACTGCAGACATGATTTCTGTGCTGTGTTCCCCAGAGCTGTGGTGATTCACACATGATGAATCTTTTCCCTCTGTGTGTGTGTGTGAATTTGACTACTTTTAGTTTCACTTAAAGCAATAAGTGAGGATACTTTGACCTGTAATTGTCAAATGATGTTTACAGTACAGTAAAACTGTATCTTTCTGTAAAATATCTGTCCTGAGGAAGCCAAGTCACACAGAGCAGAACTCTAGTTTGTGTCAGGACAGGGAGAGCACTGCCTGCCCTGCAGCTGTAATGGGGTCGGGCTGGATTCAGCCCTGGTTCTGCATTAGTGCATTGCTGGCATCTCCTGTCAGTGTGTTCTCTACCTCAATGGCCATTTCTGAATTTGGAACAGAACCCAAGGGTGCCAGCAGGATCCCTGCCCCGGGCACTGCCCTCGGCTCTGCAGAGCATCTCCAGTGGGCTTCAGGAGATCCCTGGCCCACAGATGCTGAGTGAACCATCCAAGGTCTAAGAAAAACTCCTTGTGATGCTGAAGAATAGGAAACACTAAGCAGATGTGTAGTTGCAGTGAAAGCCCTGGGTCCTCAGGGAACAAACAATTGGGTTCACAGTCTTTGAAGAAGTCTGAAACAGAGCTGAGTGATTTTTTGTGCATGAAGCTGAAATGCATTTTCATGAGTGACTCTTGCCGTGTTTGTTGATGGTATCCATAACATTTCAAGGGACCTTAAACTGCATTAGCTTTTGGCCTGAATGTTGAAGTGGTTTGATCTTGGCTGATCCTGCTGAGCAGCTCCTGCTTAGCACTTCCAGTTGTGTGTGCCCTTTCCTTCCAGGAGCAGCTCTGTGTGCCTGGGCTGGGTGTTCTGGGGGCCCTGACATTTCCAGGAATTTGTTATCTCTGGCAGAGGCCTCCCCACTGTCACCCATTGATAAGTGGAAGGGTAAACATGTTCTGATGAGACAGCGTCCCTTCAGAGGCGGAGCACCAGCCTGATCCACTGCACACTGCTCCTCCAGAGAAATGTTCTTCTGCCACTCACTGGTGCTTAAAATTGTCTTTACTGTATGATTCTTGTTATGACTTACCTGCTCTTGCTCCCTTTCAGTGCTGAGGGATTTTTGTTGTTTGCAAATTCCAGTCACGTTGAAGCCATCAATTCCTAGTCCTGCTGGAAACGCCCCTGAAATGAGAGTGGCAGCTCTTTAACTTCTGACGAGCCTGAGAAGGGAGTTCTCCCATTTTCCATGTGCTGGAACACCTGAATTAAACACAGTGGCACAAGGGCTGGGGCAGGGTGTGGGGAGGCCAGGGAAGGTCTCAGCCAGGTTGAGGCACAGCCGCCCTGCTTTGGAGATGGGCTGTCAGAGGGCTTTGGGAGCCCTCCCAGCAGGAAAACAGCTGCTTTAGAAAAGCCCCATGGAACTGCCCCTGCTGGGATGTCTCAGGCTGGAGGAGCTCTCAGGGGCACTGCAGCAAGCCCTGGAGGTCTGGGTTTTTAGGGTTTTTTAGGGTTCTTTAGGGTTTGCTGGGCAAACGATGCCCAGAAGTCAGTACACAAGTTTGCCCCCTCTGATTTTATGACTTTCCAGAGAGTGCTGCTGTGATTCTGTTTAGGCTTGAAACAATCCAAAGCTTTCTTCTAGGCAGGGCCAGACTGACTAAACTTGAATATCTGGTTTAAAAGTAAATGTAGTCCAGTTTAGACTGCATTTTCCTCAGCTGCCTTCTGCACCATTTGTATCCTAATGCACATCAGCCTTTCAGCTGTTTCCAAAGCCATCTCCTTTTGAATGTTTAATATCTAAGAACCAATTAGTTCCATTTTGTTTTCCTTGGATAGTTTGCAATTAAACATTCTTTCAAGTGGGCTTTATTTAGCTAATTCCATCACAAAAATAAGCTCCAAGGGAATGAAGAGAAGTTCAAGCTAGCCAATATTTATTTTTATTATTAATAATTTATATTATGGGAGTTCCCAGGGGAACCAGGGCCCCACTAAACCCAGTTTCCTCTGCATGTAATGACTGTGTCTCACAAGACTTTATTCAGCAGAAGATTCCTTCAGTGCAAGGGACCTGCTCCACACTGCAGGGAAAGGACTGGTGGAGAGCACATGAAAACAAATCAGGAATCATTGCTTTAAAGGAGCTTAGGCTTGGCACCAGAGGGAGAATCTGATGCAGCTTTTCTAAAAAAGAAAAAAAGCCACACTTATGCATTTTTCCAGCCTGAGTGCCAAGCCATGACCTCCAAGGTCTCGTTGATCATCTCTGAAGTGATGGCAATGCTCCCAGTGTTTCTGAGGGCAGAGAAGGGATGGCCCTAAAACCTTACCTCTCTCTGAGCCAGCAGCAGGGGACTGGATATTTCAAACACACACTGGTGGGCAAAGTTAGTTTACAAATGCTCTTGTTCAGTCGGATTTCTAGCAGAAGTTATGGCTTTCACAGTGTCTGATCCTCAAGAATTGGTGTGCTTTAGGTTTTACAGAAGTCTTGGGAGGAGCAGTTTGGGGACCCTTTGGAGCTGCTGAATGCAAAGGGGAGCAGAGCCAGCCCTGGGGTCTGTGCTGGATCCAGCAGGGTCAGAGCAGCTCCAATCCATCCCTGGGGTCTGTGCTGGGCTCAGCAGGGTCAGAGCAGCTCCAATCCATCCCTGGGGTCTGTGCTGGGCTCAGCAGGGTCAGAGCAGCTCCAATCCAGCCCTGGGGTCTGTGCTGGGCTCAGCAGGGTCAGAGCAGCTCCAATCCATCCCTGGGGTCTGTGCTGGATCCAGCAGGGTCAGAGCAGCTCCAATCCAGCCCTGGGGTCTGTGCTGGATCCAGCAGGGTCAGAGCAGCTCCAATCCATCCCTGGGGTCTGTGCTGGGCTCAGCAGGGTCAGAGCAGCTCCAATCCATCCCTGGGGTCTGTGCTGGATCCAGCAGGGTCAGAGCAGCTCCAATCCATCCCTGGGGTCTGTGCTGGATCCAGCAGGGTCAGAGCAGCTCCAATCCATCCCTGGGGTCTGTGCTGGGCTCAGCAGGGTCAGAGCAGCTCCAATCCATCCCTGGGGTCTGTGCTGGGCTCAGCAGGGTCAGAGCAGCTCCATCCCTGGGGATCCCACTCCACCTGGGGTCTTGCATGGGCTAAGGGGTGTGGAAATGGTTTTGGGCTGAGCAGGGCTGTGTGTGCAAGTGCAGCACTGCAGATTTTCCTCCTGGAATTCCCATCCTCCTCCCTTTCCCATCTGTTGAACCATCAGCCTTTGCAGCACTCTTTCCATAACTCCACGGGCAGGACCCAGACAGTTTTCCTGACCATCCTCTGTCCTCATTAGCTCAGTTTAAGGGGGTGAACATCTGGTTCCAAGCACAGCACTGTGGTTAGCATGGGGGCTTTTTCTCTCCACAGAAAAACCACCAAATCTGGCCATTTCAGATTTTATAGGCGCTAGAGCTGGGCTGTGCAAAGTTCACCTCATTAAAAACAAGCCCAAACCAAATAACAGCAGAGAGCAACGGTGTAAGAAATGTGGGCCATGAATGTCAGAGCGTGTGCATTAGGAACTGGTAAGAAGTGAAGGGAAAATACAGATATACCCACATCCATTCAGACTCTTGCGTTTTCCCACAAGTAAATATTTGGCTTTAAAGCATAAACCTTTTGTCCCTTCTATTTATCTCTTCTACGAAATTTTATATACTATTCCTCTGTTTCCAGTGTTCTTTGGGATGCTGATCCTAACTTAGCAACTTCTTTATTTCTGTGGCACAAGACGATCTTGGTAACATTTATGGGAATAAACCATGTTGGCCACAGGAACGGGCTGGGCGGTTCAGTTCCTGTAAAGGGACAGTGCTCCTGGTCAGACAGGTGAATGACACCGGGCTTGGCCCACTTCAGAAGCACCAGATGCTGTGATGCACAGCTCTGGGTTTTGAGCACTCCCTGCAGCTTTCCTGAGCCCCACACTGGGGCTCCCTGGCAGCTGGGACCCCCAGAACCCCATTTCCACGAGGAAGAGGGCACTGCCCATGGGTGAGCCGTGCTGAGCTGCCCCAGGGCTCCCTGGCAGCTGCTGCTGGAGGCACCCAGGGGCCACCGTGCCTTGGAAAACCATTGCCAGGTCAGTAACTGGGGCAGGCCAAGTCCTGCTGCTGCATTCTGCTGGGAATCTGGGATAAATGGCTGATTAATTCCTCTGGGTGTGCACACTGAGAGCAGAACCTGGAGCTGAGGGCTGGGATGGAAAGTGATTGCAAACACAGGAACATTTGGGGTGCAGCCCTGAAAAGCTGCTCGCCCTGCGCTTGAAATTGGAGTCCTGTGTTCAAAGAGCCCCCAGAATGGGGCCATGGACCTGACCTCCAGCATGGGACGAGCTGTCTGAGAGCTCTGCCTGTGATATTGAAATTCATTGCTGGGCTCCAGAGTGCCATTTCCAGCAGCTGGCAGGGAGCTCTGGGAGGGCCTGATGAGCAAAGCAATAACTTGGATCAAAGCTCTTTATCTGATCTCTTTCAATGGCTCAAGTATGGCTAGGAGGAAAGTATTTAAACAAGTATTTAAATGTATATTCAAGAGCTGGATCTGCATAGGTGAAATTTGCAGAAGTACCAAAACTAGTTACACAGTGAAGTCCTGTCTTTCTAAACAATGCAAGCTCTGGGTGTAATTCTTATTAAAAATCAGTTGAACAGGCTCTCAAGAGCCTGAAGTGCCCATGAGAGTGGGGATTGTGTTCCTGAATCATTTGATATTTTCCAAACAGGACGTGACAGATGTAAGTTTGGTGCAGACTAAAGGGCCCAACTCATGATCTGAGTTAAACAGGCTCAGGTCAAGAAGAACATGAGCAGCTACACAGGGGAACAAAAGCTTCCATCTGGGGCAAAACTGGTCTGTAATTGCTCATATTGCTCAGTCTTAACCCAGCAGGGATCCTGCTGAATGGGTGGAAGCTGCTGGCTCCCTCCTGTCCCAAGGGTGCTGTGTGTCTCCCCAGTTCAAATGACTTTGCTTCTTTTGAAGGATAACTTTTTCTTAGCTCTGCCCATAGCGGTATAAATAGAATGTTTGTCCAACAGCTGAACAAAACCACTTGAAGTGTAAGGGGTCTGAGTGATAAATGTGGAATGTTTATGCAGCACAGCAGACATTGCTCCCGAGGTCAGTGGTTCTGCTGAGGAATGCTGGGGAGCAGGGGCTGAACTCTGGGTGTGTTTTCCCAGGGGATTCAGCCCAGGGGTCACTGGGTGCTGCTCCATCACACCCCGGGGCTGCTCAGCCCCTCTCACCTCCCACCCCTGCTCTGGGTGCCCCACGTGCCCGGCAGTGCCACGTCCAAGGCAGGACTGGAACCACAGAACCCTCAGGGGTCAGGCCTGGAGCACCCCGAGGCTCTCACAGGGTTCTATTCCAGGGTGGAAATCTGATTTTCCCTTTATCAGAATCACAAAAGAGAAATGCCATTGTCAGCTGTGATAGCACCCAGGAGGGGCAGGTAAATCCTCTGTCCCTGTGGTTTGAAACAAGCAAGACGGGAAATAACTGTGATTACATCAATGTGATGCAGGCAAACACAGCCCAGCCTGCAAAGCCAGTCTCAGAGCTAAAGCTTTTGGTGTAATCATGCTGGGGCTGTGTTTTCACCCACTGCAGTGTGTTCCTTCCAGCTAAACCCTGATCCTGATGCACTTCCAGCAGCAAAGCTGTTCTTCTGTTAGGATTTATAACAAATTCAGGGGAGCAGAATGGGAACCTAGCAGCCTTGAGTGGCTTTTTTTGAAACAGCTGAGGATTATTTGGAATCACAGCCTATCCCTGGAGTCAGGGAAGGTCTCTGAAGGCCCTCAATGTCCATGCACTCAATCTCTGCTGGTTTTGGCTCTGGGCAGTCCAAGCTGGGTTCCAGCAGAGGTGGTGCAGAACCAGCACAGCCCAGTGTCCCCTTTGTGTGGCTGCCATGGAGTGAATTTCATAAAACCATGATGTAAAAGGCATCAATTCCAGTGGCAGCTCTGCAACAAACCCATGTGCTCTGCTGTGCTCTCCTGATGGGCACCAATGTGAGCCCAGATTGCAGCAGGAAGGCTCCAGCCCCTCCAATAAACTGTTGGGCTTCCCACATTGTGAATTAACCATCACGTTGTGATAGTACAGAATGAAATCAACTCTGTTTGCTTCCCAGAGCTCAAAGATAAAATTGCTCCCTTGTCCTTCCAAGCAAAGCGAGTGCAATATTTACAAATGAAATTACGCACAAAAATAACAGGGGCCTAAAGGCAGGCAGAAGGTTTGAGCAGGCAGTGGGAGGCAAATTGTCACAATCACAAAAGGTGTCCCCAGTCACACAGGTGAGCCTCAGCCTCTGGAGCCATGAACAGCTGGTGTCTGTAGGAATTGTTATTGATATGGTTATTGTATATCTATATTGTTATTGTATATTGATATTGTTATTGTATATCTATATTGTTATTGTATATTGATATTGTTATTGTATATTTATATTGTTATTGTATATCTATATTGTTGTATATTGATATTGTTATTGTGTATTTATATTGTTATTGTATATCTATATTGTTGTTGTATATTGATATTGATATTGTTATTGTACATTGATATTGTTATTGTATATCGATAGTGTTATTGCATATTGATATTGTTATTTTCTACAGAGACAATAATTTGATTTCAGCCTGGCTTTTGTGGTGCCAGGGAAGAGCAGGGTGCCCATGGGGAGCTCTGGAGGCTGCCCAGGCTGCCAGGGCAGCAGAGCTGGGGCAGTTTGTGCAGAAGGAGCCAGCAGAAAGTGTCCCCTACCCACTGCCCACTGCCAGCTGGAGCATCACAAACTGTAGGTCACCCAGTGGACTCTCTGAGAGGCTGACACCAAATCATGGCCACTCACTTAAAGCCCAAAACACGAGCAGAAACGTTTTGCAAGTGGTGACTCATATTTTCCTCATGCAATTGTTAAACCATTGTGCCCAGAAACAATTAAAGATGAGAGTAGGGCTGGAAAAGTTTATCCATAAGCACAAACAGACAGCATGATGCAGTTTGTGGAAGGTGAGGGTCGTTGGGCTCAGGGGGGGAGCAGGAGGTGCAGTCTGTGTGTCCTGTGTGTGTGTGTGTCCTGTGTGTCCTGTGTGTCCTGTCTGTGTGTCCTGTCTGTGTGTCCTGTGTGTCCTGTGTGTCTGTGTGTCCTGCCTGTGTGTCCTGTGTGTCCTGTGTGTCTGTGTGTCCTGGCTGTGTGTCCTGTCTGTGTGTCCTGTGTGTCCTGTCTGTGTGTCCTCTCTGTGTGTCCTCTCTGTGTGTCCTGTCTGTGTGTCCTGCCTGTGTGTCCTGTGTGTCTGTGTGTCCTGGCTGTGTGTCCTGCCTGTGTGTCCTGTGTGTCCTGTGTGTCTGTGTGTCCTGCCTGTGTGTCCTGTGTGTCCTGTCTGTGTGTCCTCTCTGTGTGTCCTGTCTGTGTGTCCTGTGTGTCCTGTGTGTCTGTGTGTCCTGGCTGTGTGTCCTGCCTGTGTGTCCTGTGTGTCCTGTGTGTCTGTGTGTCCTGTCTGTGTGTCCTGGCTGCCCAGGGAGCCCCAGCCTGCCTGGGTCACACCAGAGCTGGCACACCAGGATCTGCCTTGGCAAACAGAGCACCGAGCCAGGCCCAAACAAACCTGCCCATTCAATCTGGAAAATCCAGTTTTGGCTGGGAGATCCATTCCTGAGCCCCGAATCGTACAGATGCCATGAATTAAAGCCCCCAGTCAGAGTCCCTGGCAGTGGGAGGGTGCCCAGGGCTCACAGCTGCCCTTGCCCAGACCCCGTGGCTCCTCCAGCAGTTGGGGCTCCAGCTGTCCCTGGCAGCACCTCCTGTCCTGTGCCCTGCTGTGCATCCCTGGCTCTCTGCCCCATCCACGCTCCTGCTCCTGGGGAACATGAAAGGGAGGACGTGCCTCTGCTCCCCAGGCACAATCCTGTTCTATGGGACCTGGACCCTCTGGCCTGCACAGCAGAGGTTCCAGGGTGGAGGCAGATTTGAGCTGAGCTTTGTCAGGGCCCTTTTCTGATTTATTTCTGCCCTAAAGGGAGGGCACAGTCTGAGATGGGACCAGATGCTTCTTCTCAGGGGCACTTGTGTAGCTCAGCACTTTTATACAGACACTCCAGCTAGCAAAGCCTCTGTTTAAACAACTGCATTTATAAGTCTTCCTTACAAATAAAATCTTTTATTGACATCCACCTTATGGTGCTCTGCTCAGGAGTGTGAAACGAGCTGTGAGATTTCTAGGTGACCACAAAAAAATCCGTGTGTAAGTGTGTATTGAGAGGCACTGGCTTTGCTGGCGTGGTTTTGAGGTGATAACCCTTGAGTGGTGCTTTATTTAATTCTCCTCATTCTCAGGAGCGGGAGCTGTGCCGGTGGGCTCTGCTGAGAGGGGCAGCGCCTTAGAGCAGGGCAGGGCAGTGGGGACTGAGCTTTGGGCAGTCACAGGAATGGCCCCAGAGGGGCTGACACGACCTTGGCCGTGCCATGGGAGGGCCAGGGCATCTCTGGCTGGTGCTGCATGGCACAGTGCAGCTCCTGGCAATGCAGAGTGACGCTGGGACATGCACACACGCGGTCAGCTCCGGGCAGGTTGGGCAATTTCAGAGTTTTGGGGTCTCTACATTTCCCACAGTCCTTCGCATCCAGAGCTCAGTGCCACAGATTTTACTTCAGGAGTTTTCTCGTGATTGTCCCCATTCTGTTCCCCGCCAGGGGTCTGCCTGGTTGTGTTTGCTCCATATCTCTGTGCTCCAAAGGCTTTCAGAGCCATGGTGGCTCCACAGCAGCTGCTCCTGCACTTTCCTCCTCCCTTACAGCCATGAACTGAGTTTCCCAGGTCAAAGAGCTGAAAAATAGATCCTGGGAATCTGGCTTAGCCTTGATGAGGGATGTGGTCAATAACCACAAGGCTATTCCCTTTATTTCTTCCTTTAGCAGCTTGTTATGCAATTCCATTTTTCAGTAAGTTGCATGCTTTCTTCAGGCTAATGATCCTTTTGATGGGGTGACAGTTCACAGGCTTACAAACATCTCAGATCCAGAGGGAAGCACGGAAAATGTTGTGAAACTTCAGCTGGGATCTGATGCAAGTCTGAGCTCTGATGGAGGCTATAAGGGGGATCTTCTCAAAGCAAGGCAACAGAAGAGCTGTGTGGTTGGATTCAGGGTGGGGAGAGGCACCTGAATTCTGTGTGACAGATTTCTGTGCATCCTCCTGAGGCTCTGAGGCACACAAGGGCAGAGCTGCTCCCCAGAACTCAGTGTTGGATGGTGAGTGATGGAGCCCGATGCAGCCATGGCACAGGGATCAGGGCACACAAGGGCAGAGCTGCTCCCCACAACCCTCTCTGATGGATCCAGTGTTGGATGATGAGTGATGGATCCTGATCCCTCCAGAGCACATCCTGTGATATGGGACAAACCTCTGCGTGCAGCATTCAGAGTCCTCCTTGGAGTTTGTCCTTCTCCCTCCAAACACATCCTCCAGCTTTTTGTTATACCCAGATTTACTCACTCGGGGTGTTTACATTACACCAGCCTGAGGGGGAAAGGAAGGGAAATTTTCTGTATATGAACTGTCTGGGTGATTTTCTACAGCTGCTTTGAAGGATGTGTCTGTTACTTATATTGGGCCTTGGATTCTGGAGACATATGGCAGAAAACACAATTCTCCACAAAGCAGAGGAGTTTGACTGATGGAAAACAAGAGAGCAATCCAAGGGAAGCCCTGCCAGAGGAGGAGCATGAACCTGGAATTTACTGTTGGAACCAGACTTCTGCCTTGGGCTGAAGCACCACGCAGCCAATCCCAGCACTGAGTGCAGGGGGCTCTGCACGGATGCAGGGAGCTGCTTTTGGGACCCAGCTGAGTCTGCAGCCTAAGAGTGGCTCTGGCATCCACCCTGGTTTGGAAATGCACGGGCTGGCCCCACTCCTGAAGCACCGGGACAATTACAGGAGTTTTAAAGGGTCAGAAATTCAGAGAGCCTCTGAATGGAGGCTATTCTGGCTTTTGCATAGTGAGTTTGTAAAATCAATCAGAAATTGAAGAGGGCACGAGAGATTTCATTTTAGACCATTCAATCCTTTATTAATTGTACCGTGGATGGCAACACAGGAAACGTGAATTGCAGACAAGCCTTTTTTCCCAATTTATTCTGCTGTGTGTTGTTTTGACTTTCCACTTCCCCGCAGCTCAGCGCTTGCAGCAGCACGAGAGCCAAGGCAAGGGGCTTTGGCCTGATGTGTTTTTGTGCTTTGTTGCAGGAGGCAGCAGCAGGAGCACCAAGGCAAGGGGCTTTGGCCTGATGTGTTTTTGTGCTTTGTTGCAGGAGGCAGCAGGCTCGCTGAGTGGGAGCCATGTCAGTGAAGCTCACCTTCGTGTCCCCTGGGGATGGGGGTGGCATCAGCAGGAGCTGCTCCTTCACCGGCTTCAGCACCGTGCAGAGCAGGAAACTGGGGTGAGGGACACAGCAGGAAACTGGGGTGAGGGACACGGGGCCAGAGCCAGAGCCCTGCTGCTGGCACTGCAGCCACCGGGGCGAGGGACACGGGGACAGCTGGAGCTGCTGCACCATCCCGCACTGATGGTCCCACTCTGCTTTCCATAACTCCTTGGGCAGGAGTAATGCAGCCTTTCCACTAAAAATCCTGTGCTCTTTGTGAATTTAGCAATGCCTGTAAATCCCTGTAGATCCTGAGTGCTTTTAGAAGATGTGACCTAGAAATGGAAAATTAATACAATCTCTGAGTGCCAGTGCATGCTAGAGTAACAACAAAGGAAGTCATTTAGCAGCACCATACAGAAGTAGTGGGAAGTGTACTGTACTCAAAAACCATCCTGTTGTGTGTCACTAAAATACCTGACTCAGGTAATGAAATATCCTTTCAGAGAACCACATGACCGAATTCAACTTTTGGGTAAACACAGCATGGTAAAATATCAGCAAAAATTGAAATCCCTGTGTGATTGGGGAGTCTTCAATTTGAATAAATGAATTTGTTGGTGAAAATGAAAATTACTGTTACCCCTAGCAAAGATTGGATATCTAAAATCACACCAACAGCTAAGAGCTGGAGAAAGCTCTGTCAGATTGTATAGAAAAGCTCTGTCAGACTGTACAATGTCGGACTGTACAGAAAAGCTCTCTCAGACTGTACAGAAAAGCAGGAGCTGGCAGGGCCCTGAGCAAGGTCTGCCCGAGGGTGAGCACAAATCAGCCCCACATGGACATTCCTCTGCACATCCTGAATGTACTTCTGCTTTCCTTCAGCAGCTTCCCCGTGGGTCTCTCAGTCAGACTCGATTTTGTGTTTCCCCACCATGGTCTCCACAGGAAGTAAATGTTATTGCTGTTATCTGTAAAGTGGGAAATCTGATCCTGAAATTACCAGGTTCACAAGGGAAAGCAGCATGGGAACATCCAGCCTTGAGCTACTGGCCCTCCAGGCCATGTCAGCTCCTCCACTTTTGTGTGAAATGCATGGAAATGGGATTAACATCAGTGCTCAGCTGGGCTCCAGGGACTGGGGGATGCTGAGGGAAGGGGGAGAGGGAAATCCCAGCCCTGAGTGCAGGACTGAGCTGCTGTACCAGGGAAGTCACCCCCAGAGCTTAGGGGCCGCACTCCAAAAATCTGCAGGTAAATTCCACAAAGAAACAAAACCCAGGAGTATTTGGGTTTTTAATTTCAAAATTAATTTTAATTTGGGCTTTTAATTTCAAAACAGAGTTGTCTTGTCTCTTCTATGTGGTATCTTGCTAATTGGAGTACTCTAGAGCTTGGAATTAGATGCTATTTCTTCTTAGCATGAAAGAATCTTAAGCAATGAGCATTCTAGGAGACTCTCAACTGCTCTTATTGGTCAGACTGCCCTTTCCAGTGTTATTCCTGTTCAAACAGTCTCACTTTGCATGGAATTCCTAAAGACACATTATTATAGTAAAGAGAAGTGATATTAATGTAAGGTTCTCATTTAGCAGTTATGTTCCTTGTTGTAGGTAACCTGAGCTCCAAATGGTTTGGTTAATTAATACTTTCCATTAAGGCATTATAAAAAACCAAGATAATCAGTGGTGTGAAGAAATGAAGCATCCAGCAATGCTTGGCAACCCCTGGTTTATCAGATCTTTTGCAGAACAGCTGTTAAAAACTGGAGTTAAGTGGAAATTTAGGACGAGGATAATTAAAGCAGGTACTCAGGGGTTTCTCTAATAGGACTGGAGACAGCTCTCAGGTGTGCTGGGCCTGGCTTTAATCAGCAGCACAATAATCTGCTCAGCCTCAGCCAAAGCCTGAACTGAAAGCAGCCAGGGGTAACTGCTGAGCCTGATGGGTTCATCGTTCCCCCAGGTGAGTGGAATTTGGGGTGGAAATTGCAGAGAAGGTAGAAAGCTTTTCAGAGAGCCACTGGCTGGTGTGGCCTGCCCTGGGAGATGGGAAACCTCTGCAGGTAATGTTATTTTAGAGGCTTTACTTACAGGGATTATTAACAAACCAATGTAAAAATAGCCCAGACTTAGGGGAGGATTTAGAGAGAGGGAAGCCAGACAGGAATTATTTGCAGAGAGCTCGTTTTCTGCTTTAAAGGTGTTTCTTACTGATGATTCAAGGTGTTCCAACTCCTTAGAGTGGCACAAAAAAGTCTGTAATAAAAAAGTGGGGGACTTTTCGTAGAAACAATATTGAATTTTGATTTTGCAGTTGCTATTAAAAGTAATTAGCTTAGGTGTTAGATGCTGAAAAAAACCCTTGCTAATTGTATCTTGTGTGCAGTCTGGGCCTGGGTTTTGGAAGCTGAGTGTGCTCCGAGCCATGGTTTGGAGGGATGGTGAGGGCAGGGCAGGAAGCAGCAGCTGCTGAAGGCTCCTCAGGGGAGCTGTGCCCAGACCTTGGGCAGCCACGGGTTTGTGTCCTGGCTTGCACGGTGGGTCAGGGGGCTGCGCTGCTCAGCAGGGCTGCCCTGGGGTGAGCCAGGCTGTGCCCAGCCCTGCCCTGCCCTGATGGGCACACGCAGCCAGCTCTGGGCCGTCTCCTCCTGCCAGGTGCTCCCAGGAACGTGCAGGTTCTCAGTGTGTCTGGGATTGCAGAGCTGCACCTGAGCTGTGTGCCTCAGCATCTCTGGGCTCCGCACCTCTCCTGATTTCCTTCTCCCCCCACAGCAAGTCCCTGAGCAGGAGCTCCGTGAGGTCCAGGATGTCCCTGAAGCCCCCCAAGGCCTACAGCTCCCTGCAGAAGGGGGCACTCGTCTGGGACCCAAAGCCACTGCAGGTGAAGAAAATTTTTGAAGCTTTGAAGAAAGGACTTAAGTAAGGACTTTTTCAGTATTGTGATTTGCCCTCCCTGCTGAAGTGTGTGTGGCTCTGTGCCCTGTCCCCTGGGGCTCCCCTGTGGTCACTGCCCCGCTCCTGGGGCCCTGGGAAATGGATTTCACTCCCTCTGGGTCCCCTGGCAAGCCCCGGGCTCTGTGCTGTGTTAGCTCTGGTTATTACGGGGACAGTGACGCTGCCCATCCCCTGGGAGCAGCTGAGGGTGGGCACGGGACAGCCACACCTGGGCAGTGATGGCACAAAGCTTCTGCAAGGGAACCGTGGGCAGCTTGCTTTGGCTCAAAAAGCTGATTTAAAACGCAGTCTGGAAGTGAGGGTGTGCCCTGCAAAGGCAGAGTGGGGAGGGAGGCTGGCTCACCAAGCACTTCTGTTCTCCTGGTGCTAATTGCTGAACTAATTACAGAGTCAGCTCTTCTAGCAGGGTGTCAGGATGGGTCTTTTGGTTTTTTCTTTATTTTTTCCTCTGCCTCTTAATAGAATTAAACTCTGAAGTTCAAAATAACTCTGTGATGTCTGGGTGCCTCGTAAGGCAAAGGTCTAAGCAGGTTCACGTGCAAACTTCAGATTTTTGATTCCCCAGAATGTTCTGGGTCGGTTACCACAGGAGCTTCACGTACAGCCTGCAGCTGCTATCAGAAGATAAAACACCTTGCCCTGGTTTGTGAGCTCTGGAGCTCCTGGCAGCCCTGCAGTGTGGTGCTGCTGTCCTCCACATTCTGCTACTGTGCTCATTTTGGCCACGGTTTGTTTTCTTAAGCACAGAACATCAAATGCATGTAGTAACACTTTATAAAGTCAGATGTGTCACGTTTTGGGTCCAATAAAAGACTATGAAGTCTTCCCCCTAAAAATACCCACCAATGTCTTATAGAGGATTTAGATTTAAAAGAAACAAGGAAACCAAATGTTTTTGCAGAGCTGAGAATTTATCTGAGCCTGGGGAGGAGAGGCTGTAAAGTGGGTCAGGATGTGTTCCCAGTCCTGCAGCGAGTGCCACATGCTCAGTGCTGCCAGCATGACTGGTGACTAATTGACTGGAGGAACCTACACAAAACAACTGGATCAAATAGCAGAGCAGGGGCCAAGCTTTAAGCAAATGCAGGCTGAGTCCACTCGGGACTGGAGCTTTCAGTACAGAGCATATTTTACGTGCCTGCTTCTTTATAGCTCTAGAAAATACCTCTTTATTCTGTTAACCATCTGGCTGCCATTCCAGCAAGCTGCTAATTCTAACATGCTAAAGCTAAAAGTGATGAAGCTTTTCTGAAAGGTGAGTTTGTGCTTTTGTGCCTCCAGCCTTGGCTCCTGCCCTGCGCTGTTCTGGGCAGGTGTTGGGAGCTCAGCTGAGTGCTGAGGTGTGGGATGTCCTGGGGGACCTGGATTTGGAACAAGAGAAAGTAAAATGCATCAAAGCGAGTGTGAGGAAGTGGAGCTGTCTAAAATGAAGTTATTTGGACTGCTCAGAGACTGTGTCTAAGAATGCAGTGTTTACCAGGTGATTCTGGTCCCTTTTAAGCACTGGAGGAAAAAGTTACCCAAGTCTGCTCTGCATTAAAAGCAGAGTTGGAGGAGCCCCAGCTGAAAAGGTTTCAGGCCCTGTGGAAGTCCAAAGGCACAAACCTTGCAGGCAAGCAGCTCTGGAGAGGCCAGCTGGCACCCAGGGCTTCACACCTTGCAAAATGCACCTCATCCTGGAAAAGGGATTAAGGAATTGCCTTAACACAGCCCTCAGCTGTGTTTGCTGGAGCCCTGAGCAGCATCTGCCCCCTCACCTGGGCAGGGTTTGTGAGCTGGGCTTGGAGGGCTCCGTGTGGAGAGGCTCTGCCTCTGAGCTGGGGCTGCCTGGGGGCTCCTCCTCATCCTCCTCAGGCACTGTGGGCAGGTGAACCTTTCTGCTGATAACCTGTGAGCAATGAACCTTTCTGCTGCTGGACCCATGAGCAGATGGACCTTTCTGCTGATGGACCTGTGAGCAGATGGACCTTTCTGCTGATGGACCTGTGAGCAATGAACCTTTCTGCTGATGGACCCATGAGCAGATGGACTTTTCTGCTGCCTCACAGGGAAGGGTCAGGCAGGAGCAGCCGGGGAAAGCTGAGAGGGACATCTGTGATTTGTGTGTTGGAATTTGGTGTTCTCCTCCTCCATCACCTGTAACGTCCTGCTGCAGCAGCTCCCCAAAGAATCCCTAATGAATGCCCAGGCTCTGACGTGGCTTCCTCTCTCCCCAGTGAATACCTGGAGGCACACCAGGCTGAGCTGGATTATCTCTCTGGGCGGCACAAGGACACAAAAAGGAACTCTAGATTGGTAAGGTGCTTTCAATGTTAAATACTGAAACAAAGATCACAGAGAAGGTGTTTTCTCCCAGCTGGGAGTCCCAGGGCTGTCCAGTTAAAGCACTGAGGTGGGATCCTCAAAGCAGCACGATCAGAAATGTCCCAAGCAAGGCAGTCCCAGCTGTGAGAATTTACCTTGAAATTTCTCAGTTTCAGTACCCAGCAGTGCCCTTCAGGTCGTGTTTCTTTACTGGGCTGTATCTGCTTGTTTCTGCTCCCTGATCAGTGCTTGTAATGCTAATTTAATGTCAATTAAGATGCTCCTGGTGACTCTTGCAGTACCTTTGAGAGTCTCAGTAGTGGCACAAATCCAGTGCTCTCCTCCTCAGCCTGTGCCATTTCTCTTTCAGGCTTTCTACTACGACCTGGACAAGGTAAGGCTGTTGGGAATGGGATGGAACGCTGTAGAGGAGAAATGGGTGATTTTCTCTCCGATTTTCGTCTGCTGTGTTACCTAATGTCTCATTTGGGAAATAACTTCTTACATCTCTTTCTCTCTCTGCCCTCCTGAAAAGCAAATCCGTTCTGTGGAGAGATACATCAGGAAATTGGAGTTTCACATCAGCAAGGTGAGGGTTTATGCAGTGTGCTGTAGGGCTCCCACTGCTTTGTAAGGGATTTATCCATGTGGAAAATGCTCTGATTGCAGTTCAGCTGAAGGGGAGAGTGCTGGGGGCTTGCTGAGGGCTGTAGCCACTCTCTTTGCAGCAGGAGGGGATTTATATTTATTTATTTATTTTCCTGAATGGCTCTATTCAGGCTGAATGTTGGGCACGGCCCAACCTGAGTTTTCCTGCGAAACCAGTGTGCATTTTCTGCTAGTTTGTTCAGCAAATGCTGCTCTGGGAAGCCTGGCATGTTCTCCCCCTTCCCACGGGGCATTTCTGTGTGTGCTGCCTGCCAGGGCTGCCAGAGACTCCCCTGTGGCACAGGCAGCACTGCAGGGCTGCCAGGCTGTGCCCAGGGACCTGGGCTCTGCTCTGGGATTCCTGTGAGCAAAGGGTTACTCTGCTTCTTGTCTTCTGCTCTGGGAAAAGCAGGGCTGGTTGTGTTCTGGAAAGAGCACAGGATGTCGAGGAGCAAACTAAAATGCAGGAGCTGCAGCATCCTGCAGAGCTCTGACAGAGGGGTTGGGGTTGGTTCTTGGGGTTGGGTTGGGTTGGTTTTGGCAGAGCTCTGACAGAGGAGTTGGGGTTGATGGGTGGGTTGGTTGTTGGGGTTGATGGGTGGGTTGGTTGTTGGGGTTGATGGGTGGGTTGGTTGTTGGGGTTGGATTGGTTGTTGGCAGAGCTCTGACAGAGGAGTTTGGGTTGATGGGTTGGTTGATGGGTGGGTTGTTGGGGTTGATGGGTTGGTTGTTGGGGTTGGGTTGGTTGTTGGCAGAGCTCTGACAGAGGGGTTGGCGTTGGTTGTTGGGTTTTTTGCCATAAACACTGCTGAAGTTCCTTCCCAAAGCTGTGCCAGGGTAACTCCAGTGCCTTTTCTCCCCTGTCCCAAAGGTAGAGGAGCTCTATGAAGCTTACTGCATCCAGTGCAGGCTGCGGGACGGGGCCACCAACATGAAACAGGCCTTCTCGCTGTCCCCTGCCACCAAAGCCTCCAGGGAGAGCCTGGTGGAGCTCTACAGGAACGTGCAGGAGTGCACAGAGGTAGGAGATCCTTCCCACCCACAGCCAGGACCTGCCTGCTCCTCCACAGACCCGTGCTGGGGGCTCCTGCTGCCTTTTGATAATGGTGGGGGTTAAAAACCCAATGGGTGGGAATGAAATACACTGTGTGGAAAATACATTGTACACTGTGTGGAAAATACATTGTACACTGTGTGGAAAATACATTGTACACTGTGTGGAAAATACATTGTACATTGTGTGGAAAATACATTGTACATTGTGTGGAAAATACATTGTACATTGTGTGAAAGCCCCTTGGTGCTGGGGTCTCTTATGGCTTCCATGTAAGTGTGGGATGAGAACTGAAGGAATAAGCTGTGCTAGTTTTACAAAACCAGTGATGGAGGGTAGCTGACAGTGCTGAGCTCAAGGAGTTCCACTCTTCTGTGGAAGATTTTCTGTTGTACCAATGCATTCACTTTATTTTTATCTGCCTTTACCGGTGAAAATGTTTGTGTGTCCTTTAACAAAAAAGAAATTAAGTCCTTTAGATGCAATAGCATGTGTGGGGCAGCAGCTGCCCTGCAGAGCTGGTGACTGTGCAGCCTCTCTTGCAGGACATGTGCTTCATCGAGGGGGCCCTGGAGGTGCACCTGGGGGAGTTCCATGTGAAGATGAAAGGTGGGGTCCCTTCTCCTTTCCTCTTTCACTGATTTGGGATTGCACTGATTCATTGCTTGGGGTTTCTGGGGAGCAGTCTGACTCACTGAGACACCTTGGATAGGATTCTGGTTTTGCTCCAGTGCCATCGAACACATCTGCCATGGTGTCTTATATTGGAATACAAAGCTGACAAGCTTGCTGTTCCAGCTCAATTAAATGCTTTTTTTCCCCTTTTAAGAGTGTGCTGGGCTGGTGGTGCAGCTCCTGCACAGGGCTGGGGACAAGAGGGGCTGTTCCCCAGAGGGTCACTTGGATTATTGCAGAGCTGTTGGGGCTTTGTAAAGCTCTGCAAACTCTGGGATTCTCCTTCTCTTTCCAGGGCTGGTGGGCTTTGCTCGACTCTGCCCAGGAGACCAGTACGAGGTGCAGTACACAGCTTTTGTGCTTTTTGTGCTTTTCCCTGCAGGGAGAGGCAGGGGCAGGGCTGGGAGGGGTGGAAGGAGAGCAGGAGCAGGCTGTGACACGCCAGGCTCTGCTGTGAGGAGAGCAGAGCTTTGGCACACTCACTGTGCCCTGGGCAGGCACAGAGGGGCTGGGTGTGATCTGGGTGCTATGGGAGCCTTTAAACGATGCCAGGGATTGCCCACCAAACCCCCAGTGCCAGGGCTTGGCCTCAGAGCTGCCCTGGGATCCGACACCAGGGGCTGCCTGGAGCTTGGCACAAGGTGAATGCAGCCAGGGTCTCCCTGGGCTCCTCCCCAGTGCCTTGGGTGCTTTTCAGGGTTAAACCTGCTGCCCCATTCCTGGCTCCATTTTCTGCTCTGTGCAGTGGGCAAGGGATGGCTCTGCTCCTGGGGGCTGAAGGGATGCTCTGGAACGTGCTGATCCTCTCTCCTCTCTGGTTTCCAGGTGTTTGTGAGACTGGGGCGCCAGAAATGGAGGCTCAGAGGCAAAATTGAGACTGATGACAGCCAGACATGGGACGAGGAAGAGAAGATTTTTATCCCCAATCTGCACGAGAAGTTTGAAATCAAGGTGTGGTGTATAATGGTTGGATTGGAAGCTGTGGCTTAACAGGTCTTCTGCTACTTCCCTCCTAGGCTACCAAGGGCTTCTCAACATTCTTACATAGTTTTCTTTTTCCATCTATGTAAAAAATGGCAGTTAATCCATGCTGAAGGGCCATTAATCCTGATTTTCCTTTGGCACTAGCACCTGTATCAGTCCATCTGCTTTCCCATGCTCTGGGATATGTGGTTGTGTTCAGGGATTTTTGTTTGCTGATGAAAGTCACTGACAAATGTCCTCCTCACCTCCTGCCCTTGCCACCCAGTGCTCCATGATTCAAAGAGCAGGTTTGAAATCAGTAAAAGCTGCACAGCTCCTGTGTGTCCCCAGCTCCTGTCAGTGTCCCTCGTGGGGACAGTGGCACAGGGCTGTGCCAGGTTGGGTTTGCAGTGGGGACAGTGGCACAGGGCTGTGCCAGGTGGGTTTGCAGTGGGGACAGTGGCACAGGGCTGTGCCGGGTTGGGTTTGCAATGGGGACAGTGGCACAGGGCTGTGCCGGGTTGGGTTTGCAGTGGGGACAGTGGCACAGGGCTGTGCCAGGTGGGTTTGCAGTGGGGACAGTGGCACAGGGCTGTGCCAGGTGGGTTTGCAGTGGGGACAGTGGCACAGGGCTGTGCCAGGTTGGGTTTGCAATGGGGACAGTGGCACAGGGCTGTGCCAGGTGGGTTTGCAGTGGGGACAGTGGCACAGGGCTGTGCCAGGTTGGGTTTGCAATGGGGACAGTGGCACAGGGCTGTGCCAGGTGGGTTTGCAGTGGGGACAGTGGCACAGGGCTGTGCCAGGTTGGGTTTGCAGTGGGGACAGTGGCACAGGGCTGTGCCAGGTGGGTTTGCAGTGGGGACAGTGGCACAGGGCTGTGCCAGGTGGGTTTGCAGTGGGGACAGTGGCACAGGGCTGTGCCAGGTGGGTTTGCAGTGGGGACAGTGGCACAGGGCTGTGCCAGGTGGGTTTGCAGTGGGGACAGTGGCACAGGGCTGTGCCGGGTTGGGTTTGCAATGGGGACAGTGGCTCTCAGCTTTGGCACGGAGCTGTGCCAGGTGGGTTGCTGTGGCCCACAGCAGGTGTACCTGGGCTGCTCTCCTCTCCGTGCCGTGGTTCAGGGCTGCCTGCTGAGCCGGAGCTGGCTGTGTTTGTGTCCCTGCAGGTGACAGAGCTGCGGGGCCTGGCCACCATCCTGGTGGGGGTGGTGACGTGTGACAGCAGCAGCTTCTTCAGCCCCAAGCCCCAGGCCATCGTGGTGGACATCACGGAGCTGGGCACCATCAAGCTGCGCCTGGAGGTGCTCTGGAAGTGAGTACAGCCCCGGGCAGCAGCAGCCCCACCCTGGGGAGCAGGGCAGGCCCCCAGGGTGTCCCTGCTGCATTCAGCACCGTGCTCCCCTTTCTGTCTGAGCCCCTGCCCCTCACAGCCAGCCCTGGGCAGGGCAGGGGACAGGAGCTGCTCCTGTGGGCTCCCAGCTCGTCCTTTGTGCCACCTCAGCCGTGGCCTGACCCAGCTCTCCTGGCAGGGCTTTGCCTGCCCCTGTTTATGGTGCTTTTCCCTCCCGAAATCTGGCAGTATATGGGGTTCATAGTCTGGAAGCAATCCCTTCTGCTCTCTCCTTGTGACCCCAGCAGTGGCACTGACAGGCACGGTCCCTCATTCACACTGCAGAACGTGCCCCCTTTCCTGTCCAGAACTCCAGAATTCACCATGCCCACAAGCTGTCCTTCCAAAGGACTGGATGGGAGAATCCCCTCCTGTTCTGGGCTGTGGCACAGCTCCTCCCATCCTGGATCTCCTCAGCACATTGAGTTTGGGGCAGAACTCGGCCCAGAGCTCCCATCCAGTGCTGCTGGCTCTCCCTGTTTGCAGTGCCCAGCTCAGGGTGCAGCTTGGGGCTGGCAGGAGCAGTCCCTGGGATGTGGGACAGCCTCCCACAGCATCCCACGGCCCTGGGGCTGGGGCAGCTGAGCTGGGAGGGCTGCTGGTGACCCATTGTCCCCGGGAGCTAATTAATTGTCCTTGGGATTAATCCCCTGGCACCTCTCAGAGCCTGAGAGCCCGGCTCTGTCTCTGATCTGTGATGTGCTGGGGTCCCACCAAGAGCATTCTCCAGTGCAGAGCTGCCTCTCCTCTGGCAGTCTGCTGCTGGGGCTGTTTACAGAAGAGAGAGGCTGTGTGTGATAACTCAGGGTGTTTCTGTTTCAGAGATGGAGCACGCATAACAACAGCTGCTTTTCCCTCTGATTTAAGAATAACTAAACAAATCCATCTGATTTGCCCAAAGTTCCCTGAGAGGCAATTTTTCAGTCTAGACCTGCTTTGTGAGGGATCCAAATGTAGCTCTCTCTTCTGCTTCTAAATGTACATTTTCTTTAAATAGGCCTCTGGTCTTCTGGGCTCAAACAAAAGTGCCTTCAGCTCCTTTATAGATGGTGCCATGAGGAGTGTGAATGAGCCTGGGCCCTTGCAGAACGCCTTTGTTGGCCAGTTTGGCAAAAGGCTTTGGGTTTTTTGCCAACCCAAACAGCAGTCTGAGCTCTGTGTCTCACATGCAGGATAAAGAGAGCTGTATTCTCCTTTCAGAGCCCCAGCAGTGCCCTGCTCTGGGATCCAGGGGCACCCTCCAGGCAGGGGCACCCTGGTGGCTCTGCCCTGAGCAGGGCTGGCTCACAGGGGCTCCTGGAGCAGGGGACAAAAAATAAAGGGAGAGTAAAGAGGAAGGTCTGGCTTTGATTTTGGGATGGATTCCCACTGCCAGTGCTGCTCTCACAGATGCAGATTTAGGTGGGGAGGCAGTTCCAGTTCCTCCTGCAGGACCTTCAGGCAGTGATCCGTTGGAGCATCTCTGCCCTCATTGGGGCTGGGCAACCTGGAGATGGTTCTTGTTAGGCTGGGAAGGGTGGGAGAGACCCAACAGCCCCTCCCTGCTGAATGCCAGGGGCATTTCCCCAAGGATTAATGGGGGAAAGAAAAATCTCATTATTAGCAGCAAGTTCGGTCCACTTGACTGGAATTGGCCTTTTTGGGGTGTTAATGTAAACCTGGGTTCAGGCTGAGCAGTGGGATTCAGGCAGGGAATTGTGTCCACACTTCTGCTCTGGGGGCATTGAGTCCATGGAGTGGCTGCACAGGAGGGAATGATTGGGGCACAGAATGGGGTCAGCAAAGATGACCAGACTTGTGGGTCACTTTAGATTTTTATTTTTTTTCTTTATAGAGTTTTTCAGTCCTGCAAAGCTGTTGCTGGATAATCCTGTGCAGGCATGTGGATGTTGGCTGGGAAATGTGGACAGGAAATGTGGAGCCACTCTCCCTCTCAGCCCAGCCACAGCCACCCCCACCCCATCAAAGTCCTCGCTCCAAATTTAAGGTTAAACAACGACATTCCTGCATAGTTTCTACCTATGCAGAGGTTTTGTGTCAGTGATTTCAGGAAGTGACTAAACAAACTGAGGAAGAGCCAGTGACAATTAAAGACAATGGTCTGCTTGCAGAGTCTGCAGTGCGACAGCCCCCAGCCCTGGGCTGCCTCACAGTGCAGGCTGGGTCTGGGGAAAGCCCACTGCATCCCTGCCTGCTCTGATGGCCCTGGAACATCCCTGCTGGCTGTGTGGCACAGATGGAGCCACGGAGCTGTCCCTGTGAGAGGGGTCGTTGGCTGGGGAAATGTGGAGGGGATGATGGGTCGTGCCCAGGGAGCCCAGAGATAAGAGAAGCTCCAGAGCAGAGCCCGTTCCTGCTGTCCATCCCTCTGCTCTGCTCTCAGTCCCTCCTGCAGGACCAGGGGCTGCTGCTGGTCTGGAGCCAGCTGAGGGGCTGCATTTGGCTGGAGGCTTTTAGGAAATGTCAAAGGGGCAGAGCAGATTTTGTTTGTTCTCATTCCTCTCCCAGAAGTGTCATTTTGCATTACTGCATCACTGTATTAAAAGCTGAAAATGAAGAATCTGAGGAATGGATCCCTGTGACTTTTGTTGAGAATGCCATGGGTAGGAGTAATTTGCTTTCATTAGTAAACACAGCAGGCTTTGGCTAAAAGGCTCTTGCTGTCAGAAACCCGATTTATTTCTGCCCATGAGTCAGTGCAGATGCTGTTCCTGAGCTCTGGGAGTGGGGTGATGGAGCCCAGCTGGGGGACACTGCCTTGATAGAGCCCAGCTTGGGGACAGTGCCTGGCCCAGCTTGGGGACAGTGCCTTGGAGCTCCAGGTACTCCCTGTGCTCAGGGAGCAGTGCTGCCTGCAGGATGCTCTGTCCCTGTGCAGCTCGAGGAGCCAGACAGGGCTGGGACTCTGCTTTCAGCTTCTGCTAGAGAGCAGAAATTAATTTCCCTGCAAGTGATTAGCCCTCGTTATCGCTTGCATGTCCTGCAATGAACAGCTGAATTCAGCTGATTTTATGCTTCTCTTTGGTTGTTATACTCAGTCACTGAGGCTGCAGGTTTGCTGCAAACTGTTCACTGCTTTCAAAATGCCAGTACTCAAGTGGGAAAGCAGACTTTCTTTTGGTGCCACAAGGCATCTTGGTAGGCAGCAAAAAGTAACACGTATAGAAACCAAACTTAACTTGAAATGTGTTTTCTGTCTCCTGGTTGGCTGAGCTGCGTCCCAGGGGATCATTCATGTGAGTTTCCTGGGACTGCTTTGGGAAGGAGCTGAGAAAGCAATGGCTGAGGTGCAGTGGGTAATTAGGAGCCTTTGGAGCAGCCCTAGACAAACCCTGCAGCGCACAGGCAGATTGCTCTGGGGCTGTCAGTGGCTCATCCCTGCCTGTGTGAAGCACAGACCCTGCCCAGCAGCTCTGCACAGGTCTCTGCCAGCCAAGGAATTGCTTATTAATAGCTGCAGGATAACGAGGGCTTTTATTGGTTTTTCCAGGTGGTGTGTGCTCTCAGGAGGGAGGCTGGCAGCTCTCCATTATTACATTTGCTGAGCTTCCTTCCCCTGTGGCTCTGTGGCTGTCACTGCCCAGCCCTGGGGTCAGGAGGGCAGAGCTCTCCTGCTTTGGGCCCTCTGGGCTCCTCTTCCAAAGCCTCTGGCTCGGGTTCCTGTCCAAAGGGTGTTGAGAAATCCGTGTACAAACCACAGCCCTTTTGCCTGTGTCTTTCTCTGCTGCAGCAATCAAAGGTTCTGGCTAGAGAGGCAGTTTCTGTTTCATTTTATTCTGTGTGTTGCTGACTGAACATCCCTGATCAAATCCTACCAACACCTCTGTGCTTGCTCTCACTGACACTCGGGCCTTTGTCTCTGCTGCAGCCCCTTTGACACAGAGAACCTGTTTCTGTCCCCTGGAAGCACCGCCAAGTTTTCTGTGGGCAGCAGGAAGAGCTCCTTGTACAACTGGACCCCCCCAAACACCCCCAGCTTCAGAGAGAGGTATTACCTGGTGAGTGCATGGGGAGAGCAAAGGGCTCAGCACAGACCTGGGGCTTGGGGCTGGATCAGGCTGTCCAGGGGCACACAGAGCAAAGGGCTCAGCACAACTTGGGCTTTGGGCTGGATCAGGCTGTCCAGGGGCACACAGAGCACAGGGCTCAGCACAGACCTGGGGCTTTGGGCTGGATCAGGCTGTCCAGGGGCACACAGAGCAAAAGGCACAGCACAGACCTGGGGCTTTGGGCTGTCCAGGGGCACACAGAGCAAAGGGCTCAGCACAGACCTGGGGCTTTGGGCTGGATCAGGCTGTCCAGGAGCACACTCAGAAATGTGAAAACAGCACTCTGCCACCTTTGCAGTTTATTTTGGGGCTTTGTTAATTTTTTCTTTTAACCCCTATTCTTTGGAGCTCTAGTTTAGATCCTGTAAAACAGTTTTGAAAGCCCTCACCAGGACTCTGCTCAGCAGCTGGGGTGGCAGGGGTGGGCTGTCTGCTGCAGTGCTCTGCGCTGGGAATGCAGCTGGGAGCCAGGAGAGCAGAGTCCCCTCTCCCAGGTGGGACCTCGGGCTTTGCAGCACCTCCAGGCTCACCTGGGCATCTCCTTGCAGTCTCTTTTGCAGCAGAGGCAGAGCCCGGGCGATGGGGGGGAGGAAGCCCAGGCTCCCAGCATCCTGAGCTACTTGGCTGCCTGTGATTTCGATGTCCCCGGGAGGAACAAGCCCCACAACCCCGCGGAGACGAGCGAGGGGGACTCGTTCAGCTCTGAGGATCAGAAAGGGGCAGAATCCAGAAGCACAACCCCAGCCCTGGACCACAGGACGCTGCCGCCGGCGATTATCCGAGAGGCTGGAGCAGAAGAGCTGCAGCATCCCCTCCCGGACCACAGCACTCTGGACATCCTGAAGAAGACCCCGTGCGGGGATGGATTCCCCAGGAGCCCCTCCAGTTTTCCCCCCCGTCCCAAGGGCGGGGCAGATTCCTTCGGCCCGGCCCGGGGCCGCCCGGCAGAGCAGGAGAACCTCAGCCCGAGGAGCTGGAACGCCGCGAGCGAGCCCCGAGCGAGGGGCATGGACAGGAGCCTGCAGGAGCTGCTGGCCCTGCTGCGGTGGCGGGAGGAGGAGGAGGAGGAGGGCCGAGCGCCGCTGGCCAGGCTGCGGGGACAGGTGTGCGCCCTGCGGGACCGCCTCCAGGTACGGGCGGTGGGGCCGGGTGGGAGCCGGTGCGCTCGGGGCGCTGCGGCCACCGGAGCGGGCGGGACCGGGAGGGACCGGGGCTGCGGGACGGGACACGGAGCGGGAGGGACCGGGGAGCAAAGGGGAGAGCAGCGGGCACGGAGCGGGAGGGACCGGGGAGCAAAGGGGAGAGCAGCGGGCACGGAGCGGCGGAGCAAAGGGGAGAGCAGCGGGCACGGAGCGGGAGGGACCGGGGAGCAAAGGGGAGAGCAGCGGGCACGGAGCGGCGGAGCAAAGGCCGCCCCGGTGACAGCTCTGGGCTGGGCAGAGCCCGGGCTGGTGTCCGACTCTTGGCGTTTGGGCTGGCGTGGAACTTGGTGTTTTTCGAGCTCAGTGTGGCCCGAGGTGACCGCAGCAGCTCAGAAAGGCCAGTAGGTGCCCGTGCCCCTTCTCCTGCCCGGTCCGTGCCCCCGTCCCTCTCCTGCCCGGCCGGCAGGGGCTGAACTGCGTGTTTGGAGCTGGGCTTGGGAGGGATCCCGGCCGGAGTCAGAACCGATGATAGCACAACTGCCCTGGCCTCTTGCTCCAGTGAAACCCCTGGAAAAACAGCATTTAAACCCAAACCAAGCACCCTCAGAGCAGCCTTTCCAAGGGGGACAAAGGACAAAGGTAGAGGCTCCATGAAATTCAGTGTTGATATGAAGCTCTTGGGTGCCGTGCTGGGATGTAACGGCCCCCAAGGCTGGTGCTTTGAGCTCAGAAACAGGGAACGAGTGAAAACTCTGTCAGTGACTGAGGATGCAGAGAATATCAGCTCTCACCAGCCTTGGCAGGCATGGAGATAAAGAATCCACAGAGATTAACTAGCACATTATTTTAACTAGCACATTATTTTGGGGTCAGAGAGGTGCACCAAGAGCAGACTTCCCTGATGTCTTAAGGATGAAATCAGAAAAGCAAAGTGATTTATTATTGGGAATCATTTCCAAACCAGCAAAGAACAACTGCAAAATGGCTGGCCAACTACAAATAACAGTATTTCTTTTTCCGTTTCATCAACAGCTGAAGACACTTCACAAACATTCCTCCATGGAGAGTTTGATGGTGGAGACAGTGCTGGAGAGTTTTGATTTCCTGAACAACGACTGCAGTGCAGACGAGCTCTCCCTGTTTGGGAGTGTGAGGACAGGCAGTGTCAGGTACGTGCTGCTCCTTGTGGGACAGGCAAAGGGTCCCACAGCAGCCTCACAGGGCTGGGAATCAGCTGTGGTGTCAGATCCAGCACAGAAAAGCCTGACCCTGGTTTTGGAGAGAGTAATAAATATAAATAGTTAAAGAAAATGCCGGTTTCTGTTCAGTGCCACCTGGTTTCTTTCACAGCTCCTGTTGAGGCTGTCCATTTCAGTTCTGTTGTGATGAGATCTGTAACTCTCTCTTCCCCTGCTCTCACCAGCACATACAATGACAACGTGCTGCAGCCCCTGGGCTGTGACACCAGGCCAGAAGCCCAGGATGTCACCACGGGGGATGAGAACCTGGACGTGCTGCTGCTAGCACACCTGAGGCTGTGCAAAGCTCTCCTGCAGGTACAGAGCAGCCTGGGGCTCCCACTGCCGCTGTTGGTTCTGATTACAGCAGAATTGGATGTTTGGTTTGTTTGGTAACAGAGAGAGACTCAGAATGGAAATTGGGTGCATTAATGCTGGGTACACGTGTTCACACAGAAAGGGCCTTGCAAAACTCTGCTGCTCCTCTCAACCTCTGGGTTTTGCTGAAGCTCTGAGCAGCAGCGCTGTGCCCAAAGCAGGCTGCAAACACACAGGCTTGGCTTGGCTTGGGCCGTGTTTAATGAATGAAAACTGCTACAACAGGGAGCAGGTGTCTGGTGGGCAAGGGGCCTTCTGAGAGCAGAGGGGGTTTCTCACTTGTCTTAAAAGTTGGATTCTGAGGAATAAATCCTCATTTATCTGGAGCTTCATCCTGCCCTTGTTTCAGCTCCCGAGTTATGTCTGTTGCCTTTCAGAAACTGAGGACCCCAAACGTAGCCCAGGTGGTCCAGGAGAGCATTTTGGAAGAAGTGTCAGAGCAGACACGAGTCCTGGGGGATGTCCTGGATCTGTCTGCAGAGAAAAGTGAGTGCCTGCCCTTCCCCAGGCATGCAGAGATGGGAGAGCTGCACCCCTGGGGTTCTGCTGGAGCCTCCCCAGGCCCAGGGCTTTCCTTCTAAATTCCTTGCAAACATGGGCATCGTTAAACCGGCTCATCATTAAACCAGGGCTCATTCTTTGGGTCATTCTTTCTTCTACACAGAAGGAAGAAATTTGGAAAAGTTGGTCTCAGAGTAGCTGAACTGGTATGTTTTAAACAGGGCTGTTGTAGATGGTCAAACAGCAGCAGAGCAGCCTTAATAAAATCCCCTTTTACATCTGTGCTTTTCCTTTGGGTAAGCAAACAGCCCAAATTCTGTGCCCACTTGCCAGAACAGTTTGGTGGGCACAGAATTTTGTCTCAGGTCTTCCCACTACTAAATTCTTCCATTGGCTGTTGGACATGACAAAATGCTAAAGCACAATGAGAGGCTTGGGAGGCTTTTGTTCTCATCTTGGTAAATGCAGCAGCAAGAATGCAAATTTTAGTTGGAAGCATTTGGTGCCAGATTTTATCCTGGAGCTGTGAGAATGAGCTGTTCCTGAGCAGGGCTGGTGCAGAGTGATGGAGGCTGACAGGCAGGAGCTCCGTGCCTGGAGGTGGAAAGGGAGGGATGGAGGGTCCACGTGAGGAGCCACCAAATGAGGGTCCACGTGAGGAGCCACAGGGCTCCTGAAGAGCTGCACGTGCTCTTGTGAAGAGCCTGAGAGCCCCAAGGGCAGAGCTCTGCCCTGGGCAAGGAACAGAGGCAGCATCCCAAAAACCCTTGGCAGTGGCACCTCCTTGGCTGACAGAAGGGCAGCCACTCAAACTTCTAGAATGTTCTTCTGGAACTGACTCGGAGATAAAGGGAGCAATAGGAGACAGAGGAGCTGCTGATGGCAGTTCAGGAGCTCAGTGCTTGCGGCTGTGAACATTTGGGCAGCAAATGTCTAATTTTTAACAAAACCATCTCTAATACAAATACAAGTTAGTGCTACCCCAATCCAGATAGGCCATCTGCTGCCGAATTCCTCATGTAAAATCCCAAAGCTGCTAGAGCTCGCTGACTTTTTAAAATGTTGGGTTTCAGTTATTCAGAAGGCTAAAAAGAAGAAGCAATATCTGAAAATCTGGAGTGATCTTGCAGAGCCTGGCAGCAGCATCTTGGTGACCTCGGCAGAAAGGTTCCGTCACGCTCTGAAATACACAATGATGCTCAAAGTGAAGGAGAAGTACCCCAGCCACCTGGAGACAGGTACCCCGTGGGCCTTCATTTCAGTGCAGGGCTGGAAATTGTCCCTGTGCATTTAAAAACCCCAAACCTTAAATTGTCCCTGTGCATTTAAAAACCCCAAACCCTAAATTGTCCCTGTGCATTTAAAAAACCCCAAACCCAAACCTTAAATTGTCCCTGTGCATTTAAAAACCCCAAACCCGAAGCTCTCACTTGCTTCCAGCAGCTGCCAGGTAACCCACCTGCTGTTTTGTGTGTGTCCTGCTCCCTTCTCGCCGCAGTGCTGCAGAGGCTGCTGGAGCAGATCCTCACCTGCGATGGGCTGCTGCCCTCCTGCCCTCTGCAAGCGGAGCCGGTGACCCTGTTCCAGTTCTATCGCTACCTGGAGCGGCACCGCATTGGCAGCCTGGAGAAGCACCTGGCCAAGCTGGCCAAGGAAGGTAAAGGCAGCGCTTGGCTCCTCCTGCAGGGCAGGCTCCAGATGCAGCTCCGGAGCAGGAAACAGCCCAGCCCCTGCACTGACAGCTTGTTTCCGTTCTTACTGCCCTCTTGACCGTGTAGTTTAATCAGAACAGGAAAAGCGTGCTTGACTCCCGTATGTGAGCATGTGCAAACGAACCCCCTGTGAAGGATGGGCTCATCTCGAGTGCCCTGAAAATAGTTCTGGGATATTCCAAAGCCATAGCAGGCACAGAGTCAGAAGCAGCCTCCAGCTGCACCCAAGGACTGAGCACAGTCTGTGGCTTGGGTCACTGCTGTAGCTGGACTCAGACACAGAAAAGAACAATAAAATTGCAGAGGTTTCTGACCTGCATTTCGTAGCCTGAGGTAGCCAGTGCCTCGCTGGAGTGTTGTCCAACACGTGAAAGTACTCCACAGCTTTCTCTGTACTAGGAAAGAATTATTTAAAAATAGTCCTGGTATTGGCTGCATCTTCAGGCATGTGCTGATGCAGAGGACTCGTGTGGAGGGCTTTGTGTCCTGGGGTCTGTGTGTGTCCCGGGTCCAGCCAGTGTTTATGTGCGTGTCCCGGGGCTGGTCGGGTTTGTGTCCCGGGATTTGTGTCCCGGCTCCGGCCAGGTTTGTGTCCCTGGCGGAGGCGTTTCCCCAGCGAGCGCCGCTCTCTCCGCTCTCTCCGGCAGTGATGCTGATCGAGGAGCTGCAGTGCCCCGGCCGGCTGAAGACGCTGCGGAGGCTGAAGGGGAAGAGGCTGAGCCGGCTGCAGCCGCTGCCGCGGACGCTGCGCCTGCTGGGGCTGCTGCAGCTGGACGAGAACCACCGGGTGGGCAAAGCGGCCACGGCCTGCCTGGCCCGGGCCGGCGGCAGCGGCAGCCTCCGGGCCCGGGTGAGTGCGGGGAATGCGGGGGGACCGAGAGGAATGCGGGGCACCGTGGACTGGGGGGACAGCCAAGACTTTGGGGCCAGCGGGGAATGGGGAGACGGTGAGGAACGGTGGGGACACCGGGGAATGGGGAGACAGTGAAGACTTTGGGGCCAGTGGGAGCTTCCCCGGGGCCCACAACCCTTTCCTGGCCGTGTTTTGGCCGGGACCGAGCCCCCAAGGCAGCGGCGCTCCAGTGTCTCTGCCTTGGTTCATTTCACGGGTAACACCTCTCCTGCCATTGGGTTGGGTATCAAATGGACTCTGTGTTTTGTTTGCTGCGCGGGTATTAAATTGACTCTGTTTTATTGGCTGTGTTGTGCCCCAGGCTGTGCTGTTTTACACCGATGCTCTGTCCGGCTGTGACTCGAGGCTGCAGCAGGCTGCGTGTCTGGCTCTGAAGAACCTCAGGGTGAGCGCTCGGCCCTGCCCAAGGCCGGGCTCAAAGCCTGGGCTGGGTTTAGCGGGAGGGGTCACTGCAGCCGGGAACCAGCAGCTCTGCCTGCCGCGGCTCCGGGCTGTGAACGCCATCCTTGCCGGGACAGGGAGCTGTGGCAGTGCCCGACCTGCCAGGCACAGCACGGGATGTGGGAGCTCCTGTGATGCTCCGAGCTGAAGGGCGGTGTCCGACTGGGGACATCCAGCACGAGCATAAACCAGCAGCATTGCTGTATCAGTCAGTTCTAAACACTTAACTGTACAAACCTGAAGTTAAATCAGGGGATATTTTTAATAGCTCACTAAAGTCAGAAAACAAAACGAATGTTTGCATTGCTATTATAAGAAACAGCACAGATTTAAACCTTTCCAAGAGCCCTAAGCTGCTGTAATAGGTTTGCACACAAACAGGGAACCAATGCCTGCAAACAGGTACCCACACAACAGCAAATCAGGGTCGATTTAACCCTTTCAGTGAAGGTCCTTGTTGACTGGTACTGATTTAATGGTCCCACAACCATGACCTGTACCCTGGAACTTTGACACTTTCTGATGCCCTAAAACAGGAGAGAAGGTAACAAAGGTGAGATCTTATCAGGAAGTGTAACTGCAAGCCAGTATGCTGGGGAAGAGAAAGGTCCTGGTGGAATTTGGATTGCAGAGGAGATGGGAGTTTGTGTCTGTGTTTGCTTTGTAGAAATGTCCACCAAACTGCTGAAAAGCTGCTTAGGCAAATTCTGCTTTCTTCCAACAGGCTGTGGAGAGCATTGAGCAGGTTGCCCACCTGTGCCAGTCTGAAACAGAGGAAGTCAGGAATGCAGCCAGGGAAACCACGCTGTCCTTTGGTAAGGCTTTTGTACAGCTTTAAAATGGTCTCAAAGAGGGATGTGAAATAGTGCAGGACCAGGAGGGGCCTCAAGTTCAGCCTAAACACATCCAGGACAACAGGAATATTTCATGAACAGCTGTTTCATACCATGAAGACAAACTTTACATCACACATAACAGCCAAGGGCCCCTGATGAAATTTATAGAACCAGACCAAGGAGATCCTGAAGGATTAGGTGCTCTAGGAACCACTGAACCTTTTGGAAAGGTCGTGGATAAGGACTGACAGTGTGATGCTGGTTCATTACCTGTTCCTTCACTGGAATCCAAGTGACAAGTGATTCACAGTGGAGGGGACCTGATAAATTTCAGTGCTCCCCACCTCCTCCTGCCCAGCATTTGTGCTTTTCCTGGGGCCCAACAGCTGGAATGCTGCCAGAGCATGGCCAGGCCATGCAGAGACACCCACTTCCCTGTTGTGTTCTTCCAGAGCCCACTTTGAGCCAGGCTCAGTTCTGGCATCTCCACCCCTGCCCCACAGAACACTCAGGCCCACGTGAGACAGGTTTTCCAGCTGTGACACCCCAAACTGTTACTCATGGAAACCATTGCAGGAGGCCTGATTTTCCATGGTGGCTCCAGCAGGTTTTGGAGAACTATTCCCTGAGGGATGTTTGTCACCCTTGAGTCAGTCCTTCCCTTCCTTCCCTCCCTCCCTGACAGGAGTGTCCCCAGAGGTTCCTCAGGTGCCCTGCCTGTCCCTCAGCTGTTTTCTCTCCCCAGGGGAACGGGGCCGACAAGCCTTTGAGAAGATGGACAGGATCTGCTGTGAGCTGAGAGAAACTGCTCAGGAGGCCGAGATTGAAATCACTGTGTTTTAGAGAGCTGGATCCCTCTGTCCTCACAGCCCCACGGGTACTGAGGGTTTGGTTCTGTCTGGTTTCCTTCTGTTCTGTCCTGTCCCTGCCATCTCCTGCCCCAGCACAGGTTTATTTCCAGAGGGGACAGTTTGTCATTGCCGTGATGCAGCCTGGAATGCATTTTCTCAGTCTCTCTGCACATGAGGAAATACCAAGTGCTGGACAAATGAAAACTGGGATCTCTCAGAATGTGGATCCAGGTCTTCACTGGAGTTCAAATCTCCATCTTGCTGGAATTAGCTGCCCCTGCTCCAACTCTGTCCAATATGATCCATTTTCCCAGGAAGTGGTTTATTGATTTGGCATTCTCCAAGGAGAGAAATGATCCCTGTCCCAGACCAGCTGCCCTGTCAGTAGCACAAATCCAGCACCACTGCTGGGTGGTTTCCTTTGCTGGGGCCATTCAGCTGCAGAAGGAGAACCTGGCACCCCCTGAGTCAGTGTGCAATTGCTGCAGGGCCAGGCAGGCTCTGTGAGAGCTGCGTGTGCCCACTGCATTTGCCACGGGCAGCTCTCACTGAGGGACAGACAGGTTTGCTCTTTTAAAACTCTGGGCTCAGTCACAGACCGAGAGTTGTCCTGCTCATCCCCCAGCCCTGGCTGGCAGGGTGCCCATGGGGAGCAGCCTGGCTTCAGGTGCAATACTTGAAAGGGGGTTGGGATTGTGTGTACATATTTTTTATATATATATATACACATGAAACTTTTCTATTTGGTATTTATTTGTTGGATTTTGTACTGTTTTCTAAAGTTCAAATAAACCATTTGAGACAAGTTCCTGGGAGTGTTTCCTACTGCTGTGTTTGCAGCCCTGGGGAAGGTAAGAGGCACTAAACCCCCAAGGGCCAGGGCCCTGTCCTGCTCCACTTTGGTGAACCCTAAAAATGTAAACCAAAGGTAAGTACTGGAATTCAAACACCAGGATGTGCAGGCTGCAGCTGCAAACGTTTCAGCTCCTGCAGAAACCAACCAGGGTGCTTGAGTTCCTGCACTTCTTACCCTTAAAATTTAACTGCTCAGTGTGAAAGACCAGAAGAGGGGAATGGAGGTGGCAGGGAGGGATGGGGACCCTCTAATCTTTTACTGGAGCTCTGCCTCCACAAAGTTCTTACAGCAACATTTAAATCCCTTTACTCTACAAACCTACTCCCCAACCCCTTATGTGCACGTGCACGTGACAGAAGCCCATGGATCCAGCCCTGAAGCAAGGACACATTCAAGTGAGTTCTTTAAAAAAAGAGTTTTATTGTTACAACTAAAATGAGAACTGAAAACTTGTATGGGAGATTGAAAAACTGTACAGTTGTACTCTAACCTGGGAGGCCCAGCAGCGGCTTACACAAAAGACAAGATACCTGAAACTGTATTATACCAAAACATTCAGCTTTTTTGTTGAGTTTTTACATATTTTTTTATAAAAGTTTATTCTATGGCAATCTGTAAAAAAGAAAGACCTGATGAGTAAATATTTGCTTAAGGCAGATAGCAGAGCAGCTCACTAACTTTCTAACGAGTCTAACATGGATGTTTGTCCATTTCCAAGAACAGGTTACCCAACACCCCACTGTGCTACGGTATATACACCCCCCAACTACCACAGACAGTACAGGACAGCAAACAAAATGGGCACAGCTCAGCATGGCCAGCCCTGCCCACACCTCCCTGGGCCCTGGGCACACTCACTGCGTCCCAGCCAGGGTCAGAGCTGGGCCTGGAACACAGGAAAGAAACAGGCACCAACAGGATGCTCAAAGCTCCTCTGGCATCTGCAGGGACTGTTTGGGTAGAATCATTTGCAATTGAATAACTCTGTATTCAAAGGAAGGATCCTTTCTTTTCTGGCCATACCTAGCATTTAAAATATTCCCTCTTGGGAAGGTGGCCAGAGCTGGGGTGGGTTTGTTTCTTTCCCCAGGTGCCCCAGGCCCAGGGGAGGTGTGGAAGGGCTGCCTGAGCTCTCTGGAATGTCTGTACTACACTCACTCAGCTGAAAGGAACATGCTACCACCGGGCACACGGGATCCCACGGGAAGTCATGCCAAGGATTAGGCGAGTACACGGGCTCTGATAAACACCAACGGTCCAGTGCTGAACAGACACTCAGCAACACCCTCTGAACCACAGCCACTAAGGATCAGGTCATGCAAATATCATTTGGGCACATCAGGAAGCAGGAATATAAGTTCTGTCACCTTTCAAGCAGGTGGTGTTTCATCGGGACACCGCAGACTTCACATGCACTTGAGTACAAAGGGTACAAATAGTGCCTCAGGGCAGGGGCCTGCCCACGCTGCAGAGAACAGTGGGGACAAAGCAATCACAGAATGTATCTTAAATACACAGATGAGCCATTATATATTACCATTTTTCTATACTCATTTTTCCTGTTTCCAATAATATAACTAAATATTGACTGATTACAACATTCCTCCTTTCAAGTACTGGTCTGACCAACAGTCTCACAGGTAAAGGATTGAGTCCCAGTACTACCTGAGGATTTATTATTGTACTCTTGAAAAGCCCTTGATGCAAGCTTAACAAAACACAGACTAGAGTAACTCCCACCCCACCCACCCCTCACCTACTCACCCACTGAAGGAAGAGCTACACCTACAGCCAGCTTGGCCAAAATAAATAGGGAGTGGAGGGGCTCCCCTGGGCTCCTCCACAGCGAGGGCTGCACTCAGGGTGGTTAAGTGCTATAGAGCTAGAACGACTTCAGAAATAAAACAAATCAGTAACACTGCTGCACATCAGCTGTCATGGGGCAGTTCAATCACTGCAGCTCCCAGGAGTGACTTTGCTCCTGTCCTCTGCACCATGACACAAGCAAAGAAACCTTTGCTGTTACTGTTGAAACTATGAATAATTTGGTATTGCCCCGAGGAACAGCACGGGTGCAACGCTGCCTCCAGTGCCAGTCCTCCCCACACACCAACCCTCCCTAGCAGCACTCAGCCCCTGAGCCTGGCTGCTGCGGGAGCCCACGGGGCTGCCAGGGCCGGGACTGGGACCCTGCTCGCAGCAAAGCAGGACACAGCAGCACTGCCAGCACAGCCCAGGGGCTGCTCAGAGCCCAGCACGGCTCTGCTGGCCTGCTCCTGCCCCGGGGAGGCTGCCCCAGCAGGGATTGCTCTGGCTCTGCCCAGAGCCTCCCTGCCCAGAGCCACGCTGGGCCCGAGGGGGCAGCTGCAGAGTGAAACTGCATCTTACATTCCAAATGCTGAGGTTTAAGGACTGGTCCTTCCACGGGCCACGGGCATGGCCCCACTGCTGGTGGACATGGTTTGGTTGAATTTCCCTTTCCTGTTTCTCTCCCTCCCCTCGACCTCTCCCAACCCAGAATATAAAAGTAAAAACAGCTTTAGAAAGGATGGTGCAATGTAAAGAGGCATATGTGCAAGTAGAGTGCAACAAAAGTCAATGAGGAGATACACTTAGTAAAGGAAAAAAAAAAGAAAAAAAATCAAAGAGCTGGACGTGTTGGGATACCCTGAGCAAATGCAGAAGCCTGGTTCTATCAACACAAATAAAACAATCAGCTCTTTAAGAACAGTTATGCCAAGATTAAATATATCAATACCACAGGCACTGCCCACAACTCAGTCTTTAAAGATGAAGCAAATTTTAAAAAAGACAAAAAACAAGCCAAAAACCAACCACAAACACACCTCCCCTTCCAAAAGTTTACATTCTTCAGGTATGTGGGTTTCTTTTTCTTTTTTTTGGGAACTTGTCAATGTAAGTCATGTATTTGGTTACAACACTTGGAGAGTACAAGCAAGTTTCACTTGTGCCTAGTTTTTTTGAAACAAAGAAAATGAACTGGCTTTTAAAAAAGTCTAAAAACAACAATGTGTTGTAATTCTATTATTTAGTTAAAAAAAAAAAAAAAGAAAACAAAAAAGGAAAATAGACTATTTGGCATTTTCTCTGCTTACTCCTGAATATTTCAAGGCCCTGAGATTACAATATTATGTTCTTGGGACCACAGGGCTGGATAAAACCCTAGTGCATCAATTCTCTCATGAAGCCCTAGCCAAAGTTCTGGCCTTTCCCCTAAATCTACCTGCTCTGAGCCAAGGCTGCCCTGCCTGGCGGGGCTCGCGGAGCCGGGCGCGAGCGGCGCTCCTGCCGCCCTCAGTGGAAACACACCCTGTAGCACAGGTAAGCTCCCGCCGTCAGGAACGTGAACATGCAGATATTCACGAGGAAGGGCTTCCAAGTGGCCACCACGCTCTCATCCTCCTCCTCCGAGCTCTCCTTCACCGACTCCTCCTTGCGGGGCGCGAGCCGCGGGTTGTCCCCCACCGGTCTCCTCCGGGCCTCAGTGTCGTGACTAGAGTGAGGACAGAGGGAGGGACACTCAGGGCTGGCTGGGAATGAATAGTCCGTGCTGCAGGAGAGAAGCCATGCAGGTGCTCCAAGGGCAGGGAACACCGCAGAGCTGGAAAGCTCCTGGAGCTGCAGCAGCCATCAAAGCACAGCCTGTCTCCGGTTGGGACACATCTGGCTGCTCAACAGAGGGTTAGGAAGAGCTTGGAGGACTCTGTGCCCTTTAAAGAATAAGCTTTAACCACCACCTGCTTTCACTGCTCATCACAAATCTGCACCAAGACAGGCAGTGAAGGAACCCAGCTCACACCCCCAGCCGGGTCAGGGGAACACCAAAGTTCTAAACTTGAGCACCAGCCCAGAAAGCCAGAAAGGGACAGAATGTGGCTGCTCGCTCAGCCCTAACCCCCAAAGTGCATCTCAGGGTGGAAGTGAGCATCTCCTCCCCTCTGCCAGCCCCTGCCTGTGGCTCTGTGTGCAGTGGGCAGTGGGCAGTGGGTGCTTTGTGCTTTACCTGTCTGTGCTGGGGGCCGCAGCCGAGCGGGCCCTGCTGTCTGGAGCTGCCTCCTCCACGCTGCTGAGCGAGCTCCTGATCTCCTCCTCCACTGCCTGGGGCTTGCCCAGGAGCTCGGGGTGCTCGTGCATCCTCCCGTTGTGCATCTCTGAGGTTCTCTTCGGGGGCCTGGGAGGTGGGGGGGTGTGCTCAGGGGGTGGCTCCAGGTCCTCGTTGGAGAGCTCCTTCCACTGCTCCTTCAGGGAAGGACAAACCTGGTAAGCTTTTCTCTTCCAAGCTGCTCTAACTTTAAACTTTGCCATGGCAGAATCTTTACACTCTACCTTTTAATTAATTCTTACAATGGTTCTTCATTTGCATTGCAAAAAAAGAAAGAAAAACCAGACACAAAAACTCCAAATCCAAGCTACATCCACTACACACAATATATTGGCCATAAAAGCAAGAAATTCGAATCTGCTTCTAAAAAACTCAAGCACAAAATAAAATCTATTTTTCTAGAGCTCTGCTTACCATAAAAAACCCTGATGAATTTAATCATGGCACTTAAACTTCAGGCATATTAGAAAACTTGTACTGTCTGAAATTCCAGGGGAGGCTGATGCAGCAGCTCCACCCCAGTCACTGTGCAGGAAAGCACAGGAGACACCTGCTACATAAGAGGTACTTTTGGAAATAAATAAAATACAGCACTTTAGGTCATGACAGATTGTAAAGCACTGTACCTAAAACCCCCATAATATAACCATGTACTGAAGCAAGCACCAAATTTGAAGCTTCTTCCCATCCTGTTCCTCCCACCCACTTGCTGCAGTTCTCTGGAGCTGCCAGGAGCACTCACTTGCACTGAAGCATCTCCCATGATGAATTTTGCCCCTTCAATAACAGCTAGGTAGGAGAAGCGGAGCTGGTCTGCAGTCTGGATGAGCCCCATCCTGTACTTCCTCATCTCCAGGAGAACCTGCTTGACGTCCACGGAAGAAGGATCTTTCCGTTTGTCCATCTGCAGACAGAAATGTGAAACGTGTTTTCTGCTCTGAGGAGGGTCACTAGTGACTCATTCTGTGGTAGGGCCTTCATACCACCCTCCACACCACAGAATGAACAAACTCACACACAACTGCTATCAGCAGCTCATTAATGGGTCTCCAAAAACACCGAGGGGAAAACACTGGGCCTCAAATATGCTGCTTTCCCTGAAGGCAAAGCCTGTCTTTGTGAATCACTCTGAAAACTGGAGACCTCCCTTCCCCAGACTCAGAATGGCCACTCAGGAACCAGACCTGCCTTGGAATGCACTCGTGGAACAGCGGAGTAAAGCAATGGCAGATGAAAGGAATCCTCCCCAGCTCCTTTCCAGCCACCCCTGGGCTGCCCTGTGCAGCGAGCAGAGCAGAGCAGAGCAGAGAGAGCAGAGCAGAGCAGAGCAGAGAGCAGAGCAGAGCAGAGAGAGCAGAGCAGAGCAGAGCAGAGAGAGCAGAGCAGAGCAGAGAGAGCAGAGCAGAGAGCAGAGCAGAGAGCAGAGCAGAGCAGAGAGAGCAGAGCAGAGAGAGCAGAGCAGAGCAGAGCAGAGCAGAGAGAGCAGAGAGAGCAGAGCAGAGCAGAGAGAGCAGAGCAGAGAGAGGAGAGCAGAGCAGAGAGAGCAGAGAGAGCAGAGAGAGCAGAGCAGAGAGAGCAGAGAGAGCAGAGCAGAGCAGAGAGAGCAGAGCAGAGCAGAGCAGAGAGAGCAGAGAAGAGAGAGCAGAGAGAGCAGAGAGAGCAGAGCAGAGCGGAGCAGAGCAGAGAGAGCAGAGCAGAGAGAGCAGAGCAGAGAGCAGAGCAGAGAGCAGAGCAGAGAGCAGAGCAGAGAGCAGAGCAGAGAGCAGAGAGAGCAGAGCAGAGAGAGCAGAGCAGAGCAGAGAGCAGAGCAGAGAGAGCAGAGAGCAGAGCAGAGAGAGCAGAGCAGAGAGCAGAGCAGAGAGAGCAGAGCAGAGAGCAGAGCAGAGAGAGCAGAGCAGAGAGCAGAGCAGAGCAGAGAGCAGAGCAGAGAGAGCAGAGCAGAGAGCAGAGAGAGCAGAGCAGAGAGCAGAGCAGAGAGCAGAGCAGAGAGCAGAGCAGAGAGAGCAGAGCAGAGAGCAGAGCAGAGAGAGCAGAGCAGAGAGCAGAGCAGAGCAGAGAGAGCAGAGCAGAGAGCAGAGAGAGCAGAGCAGAGAGCAGAGCAGAGAGCAGAGAGAGCAGAGCAGAGAGCAGAGCAGAGAGCAGAGCAGAGAGCAGAGCAGAGAGCAGAGCAGAGAGCAGAGCAGAGAGCAGAGAGAGCAGAGCAGAGAGAGCAGAGGCCCTGCAGAGTGCCTTACCAGCAGCAGGCAGGTGTCCACCAGGCAGAAGGTGCCCGACCTGCCGATGCCCGCGCTGCAGTGCACCACGACGGGGCCGTGCCCGGGGCTCAGCGAGCCCGACTCCCGCACCTTGAACAGGAAATTCAGGAACGACGCCGGCGACTCCGGCACCCCGAAGTCGGGCCAGGTGGTGTAGTGAAAGTGCAGAATCTCTCGAGTTTCCTGGCTCTGCAGAAACAGGGGTTGGGTACACCAGTCAGGACTGGGAACAGCTGACTGAATTCCAAAGTTTCACCAGTCTGAGGGAGCTTTTATAACTGCACAGCCAAGAAACTCATTACAAGTAATGGTCTGTTGTGGGAAGGGCTCCACTGGGAGCAAAGGGAATTTACTTGTTTCAGGTTTAGTTATTTCAGTACAGTTCAAAAGCTTGTGTCACTCTGGGTATGGCTGACACATGAAACTGCCTGGAGGGTCCCCAGGAACGTCTCATAAATACCCAAGAGTTCCATTTCCACACCATCTCATGCAGGATCGTCAATCCAGGACAATTCATGACCACCAATTTCCAGCCCTTGTTGGTGAGGATGTGAATCTCACCCCAAGGAGAACAAGGACTGGATGAGAGCTGGTACTCACAGTCAGGTTTTCCAATTCCAGCTGTCGTACTGTGTAGTAGGATTTGATATCTTCAGATATCAAGGTTAGTTTCAAGTTTGTATCTTCAAAAACCATTTCTTTCTCTTCCTTCCGTGGCCAGTACTGTGCACACTTTACCTAAAACAAGTAGGAGACATATAAATGTCATTACCCCCTCCTGACTGAATTGCAATTTTCTTATTAAGGTTTCCCAGAGAGATGAGCTCTGCAGAGACTGCTGCATGCCAGGGACTTTAATGAGCCAACCAAAGGGGAAAGCAGCACATTTTCAAGTGTGCAGGAAAAACCTGGGACTAAAATACTCATCAGCAGCACAAAAAGGAAAGTCTGCACCCAAGCTCCTGACACTGAAATGTGGGATCCTGTGCCTGGGAGAACTGGCCCATCCTCTGCCCTGGGATCAGGATCACCCCTGACCCTCCCCTCCCCTCTCCCAGTCTCTGCACGTGGCTCAGGCCTCTTTTGTTAAAGGGCAAACAATGTGGCCAAACCAAAAGTGGTACAACGATGCTAAACCAACAGCAGGCTCAAGACTAAGGTGATTTCAGACAGCATTTCAATAAACAGAAAACCCCTGCAGCATTTTCTTCATAGGCAGACTGAGAGTGATTTTGCTCAAACTAATTCTAATTTATTTTGAAAATACATCCTCTTGTTTATCATGGTATAGGATGCAGCTATAATTCTCTGCACTTTTTGTCTGGATTTATAAAAGTTATAGCAATTGCCTTAGTGTCTAATTTCTCTACAGTGTGTCTGCAAACAATATTTTGTCGTGCTCCACTCTAAGTCTCCCACTGCTGTTTGCTGAGGAGTGTAAGCACTGCCCTAAAGGATCACAGTAATTTGTTTTGTTCAAAACTAGACCAGTGCAGAGACAGAGCAGGAATGGTTGGAAAGGAAGAAACTATTGTAAAATTTGGTTACCGCATCTCTTTTGAAGATTAAATTTCACTTGTAGTACAAAACCCAGCAAAACACTGAAAATTCCAGACTGCAGTTTATTAAAGCACAGCTCACTGCCCAAGAATTTTCCTGATTATTGGGAATGTTTTCCTGATGATGCAAAAGCATGTACCACCCAGTTATCACTGGTGGATACCCAACACCCTCACTGCCCTCCTCCAAAACGTCTTTGCACAGGATTATACTTCATTGTGTACAACAGTGACACTGGAGGGGACAGTGTGCCTCGGGGCTCAGTGCGTGATGGAGACTGGAGCCCCAGAGCTTTCTCTACTGCAAAGCCACTGCACACTGCAGAGCCCTGAGAGGTGCAGTCTGTGCACACCGAGAACAACTGCAGAGCCCCTGGTGAGCAGCAGAGACTTCCATTTGTGTGGAGTCACGGTGTGTTTGTGTTTCATTTTAGCCAAATTCACAAGAAATTAAGCCCCACAATTACAAACCCAGCGATTTTCTTACTGCAGCAGGATCAGTTCACCAAGTATTCAATTCCAGGTACAATTTCTTAGACAAAACTACTTGCAGTCATCCCATCCCATTCCTTGGGTTGGTTTTACTTGGGTTTTTTATTACAGAAAACCATAAATGTGCTGAACACATAGCTAGAACTGGGTGAGTACTTACGGATCCCTTTTCCATCACTCTGTTCAACATGACAACACCACGGCTTTTCTGTTCCCAAACCATCTCCCAAAAGTGACCACAAGTATTTGGCAAAGGTCCCTGCAGAGACAGCATCACCAGAAATAAGCATTATTTTCTGTAAATGTCAGGGCATTCTTCCCCAGTAACAGTCCCTGCACAAGGCAATAGATTCAAACAAGTAACAAGCAACTTCTCATTTAAAACTGTAAAAAAATGCAGTGAGACAGCTTGAAGTTCCACGTTATGAATTTACCCATGAAAGCATGGTTAATCTTTTCCCCCCATACATAAGAGGAAGAGAGACAGTCTCATTGTGAGAACAGAACTGGGAGTGAAAAGTGCTGCATTTTCTTAGGAAAGATATACAAAGGTCATGGGGAAATAAACCCCATTGACTGAAAGCAAAAATAACATCTGTGTCAAACTACTCTGCAATCCCTCATCCTTATGCATGATACTTAAAAATTACTTGACTAAAACATCCAAAAGACTGAAAAGATGCAAAATCAGTAACAAATTATATGGTTTTCCACAATCTTCACAGATCTGCCTTGCGACTGAATGAAACAGTGACTCCTTTTAAAGACTATCTATTCCCAAAGTAGATTTCCTTATAACTTCCTACTTCTGCTATGTTCCTTTGCTATTTTCTACTCTGAAGCTATTGCTCTGAAGCTTGGGTTTGATCCACTCCTGTGCTCAAACAGAACAGCAGCTCCTCAGAAAGAATGACTGGATTTAAATAAAGCCATTAAATGTGCATCAGGACAGTAACCAGTAACCAATAACCAGTATCAGTCACAGCACCTCTGACTATTCCCCCCAGAGCTCACCCCTGTGATCCACCCCCATCCTGAGGCAGGGCATGGGAGCTGTGCTCAAAGGAACATTTTCACATTGCACACTGCTCTGCCCATTTCTTCCTGAGAAGATTTATCTCTGTTCTTTAGAAACAGGAAGGAAGAGCTGTCACTTGAAAATATTAATCCCAGCCTACCTTTATCTAAAGCATGGGAGGAAGGGGTAAAAAAAGAGCCAAGATTAGAGATCAGGACAGTCTCCAGGGAAATGAACATTTAGCACAAACAAGAAGCCTGGCACAGTAGCTGGCTCTCAGAATAAGACAACAGGGCAGGTGGGTACTTTTAAATTTGTTATACAGGTAGGTGGGGAATTGACAGATTCAGGGAAAAGCAGTCACTTTTATACACACACAGATGTTTGTATGCACTTAAGTAGCTTTACAATAAAGAAAACAAACAGAAAATCCATGAAAAACAACTCCAGCCACCATAATATTTTTATTACGCACTACCAGCAATTACCTGGGTAAGGATGTAGCTCCTTTGGGCCTCTTCCATTTTTATCAAACTAGCATTGATATAGTCATTGTCACCTTGGTTTAGCTTAATTCGACTGTGATCAACTGCAGCACAATTAGAAAACACAGGTTAATGAGTATGGAACAGCGCAGGCACATCCTCATCGGCAGGGGGGTCACACCCTGAGCTGGGCTGGGCAGTGCCCACTGGAACAGCCCCTCGGAGCAGGGAGCAGCTCCCACTTCACTCCCAGGGGCACACTGCGAGGTGAGGCACCTGAAATCATCCCCACTGCGATCTGCAAACCAGAGCACACTGACCTGTCCATTCAGGCAGCAAGTTGCTGGTTTTAAATAAATCTAATTACACAACTGCCTATCTTTCCAGCTTAAACATTCAAATACAGCTTGTTCAAGGTTGTTAAAGGTTTGTCCAAACATATATTGGGCAAACAGGACAGAGACCTTTTATTCTTATAGGTATTTAGCTACTGTTCCCAACCTGACCACTCTTTCATGTACAGAAAAAATGATCAAAATTCAAGAAATACAGCAAATGTAAATGATTTGCTCTTTTGTTAGTCACTTGCTCAACTTGGGACTAAAGAAACCAAACCACCAACTAAAAAAACTCAATACACACACGAGTTCCCACATTTTGCAAGAAAGCAAACAGACTGAGAACAGGATTATCTAAAGGCAAGAAGGAATTTGTTACTCACAACCTCAAACATTAGAACTGCTTAGTAAAGCAATTACAGTAAAGCATTTCTGTTCTGGTTAACTGCCCCAAAGGCTTCAGGAGCTTTAAGCACCAAGGCAGAAGTTCTGTGCCCCAGAGCAGCACTCTGGCCTGGGACACAGCTGGGCACCTGGCCTGGGACACAGCTGGGCACCTGCCCTGGCACAGCAGATGGGCACCTGCCCTGGCACAGCAGCTGGGCACCTGGCCTGGGACACAGCTGGGCACCTGGCCTGGCACAGCAGATGGGCACCTGGCCTAGGACACAGCTGGGCACCTGCCCGGGGACACAGCTGGGCACCTGGCCTAGGACACAGCTGGGCACCTGGCCTAGGACACAGCTGGGCACCTGCCCGGGGACACAGCTGGGCACCTGGCCTGGCACAGCAGATGGGCACCTGGCCTAGGACACAGCTGGGCACCTGGCCTAGGACACAGCTGGGCACCTGGCCTGGGGACACAGCTGGGCACCTGCCCTGGCACAGCAGCTGGGCACCTGGCCTGGGACACAGCTGGGCACCTGCCCTGGCACAGCAGATGGGCACCTGGCCTGGGACACAGCTGGGCACCTGCCCTGGGACAGCAGATGGGCACCTGGCCTGGCACAGCAGCTGGGCACCTGCCCATCACCTGAGCTCCTGCTCTGCTCCAAGGAGCTCAGCCCTGTCTCTGGCAGAGTTCTGTGCCACCCAGCTCCCAGAGAGGCACTGCTGCCACCTGTGCTGCCTGGCAGGAGCTCTGCTGGGTGGGAGCTGCACAGGAACCACCCCTGCAACCTCAGAAATGCTACTTCAGCCACCATTCTCAATGGTAAAGCAAGTTCCCCTCTTCAGATTTCTGCCCACAAATTCAGACTCTGCTGTGTGCTGCTCTTGTATAACCCTGTGGATATAAAAGCATCCTGTGACACCAGTCTCACCGACAAATAAATATAATAACAAAGAGTTGTCCTGGTGCTTATCCACCTAACAGAATCTTGTCCTTACAATGAACATTCAGCTGTGAAAAGTCATTAGAAGTCAACAGTCTTACAAACAATGGAAAAGAAAGTGTACTTACAGGGGCTGACATCTCTGTACCTATTTCTATTTTTGTTTCTGGGATGTTTGGCCACTTTACATGGAAAATCACTGGCTTCATGCCTGATGTCCTGCAACAACAAAAAAAAAACCAAGCAAACCCTGTTACGTAGGAATCCATCTAATTTCATACCATTGGATATTTTAAGGCCAATACCATCTGACTTCACATCTTCATGTGAGGGAATTCTGGACAGAAAGCACTTTGGGCCTCCAATTAAGAATCGAGTTTAAATTTCTCAGAATGCAACACTAATATTATTTATTAAAATATTATTAGTTTGCATAATAAAGCAGCACAGCATTCACCAGACATGATGCCTTTCAGCTCCTGAAGGAGCAGGGTCTCTGCCCCAAACCAATTCCACATAAACTGCTTTAAGGCCTTCTTTGTAGCATCAGTGGAAATATCAACCCTGCTTCTGACTCAGCACAGTGAAAACATTCACTGTGATAGAAAAGAACTTGTCTGCCCCCCTTGGCATCACACACACACACAGAGTGATTTGTCTAAGACCCCTTTCACCAATATCCTGAGTTATCAGCACCAGGTCACAGAGCTGCAGGGGCAGAAGTCAGCTGTGCTCAGCTAAAAGAGATGCAGCACCTCAAACAGATCACCAGGGCTCTCTCAGATAGGTTCTTCAGGTGCATATAATAGCTCAGCTATCTGAGACCATCTCAGAAGTTAAAATAAAAAGAATTCTGCTATCCTTGGACATTAGTCCCAATTTGCTGAAACAGAATTTCACATTGTAAATAAATACTGTGTAAGCACAGTTCTGCATACAAAGAATCAAGACTTTTTCAAGTGGGCCATCTACTGCAGCACATTACCTGTTTATCTCTTGTCTGCATTATTCACGTATGTACCAATTTACCCTGAATGCTACATGTCAGAAGAAGAGTTCTGATTTACATAAACCTGCCCAAAATTAGCACAGTATTCCAAACCTGAAATAAGGGCTGACATCAGCTGCCAGCTTTTTATAACTGAACACATGGCTGCCAGTATTTCTGCTTATGAAGAATGCAGTCTGGAGAACATGATCTGGACTGCCACAGTCTAATATCTCAAACACGAGGCAGCTAAAATGGGTGTTTTCACAAATTTGTCTCTGACACTAGGTTAGTGACTTTGTGCTTTACAGGGATTTATTCTTCCATACTGACTGTACAGGATTAACAAGAGAAAAAAACCAGGGAACTAGGAAAAATGGTTTTCTAGATCACTAACCACATTTCCCAAATGTGTGTTGAAAATCCCCAACACCCAAAACCAACACAACTTCCCCCCACGGGATTCATATTATAAAAGCATCAAAATGCAAACCAAGCCAAGATCCCTAAGGAGTTTTCCCGTAAATACTGGGCTATTTTAGCAGCAGCACTAATACACAGTTTCATTTCACAGCATTAACAGATTTGAAAAAAACCTGTCCCCTCTCTTAAAACTAAATAAATCAAATGCTTCTTTACAAATTGGAATTATACAAAGGAACTCTAATACAAAGATTCTACACTGAAGCATCCACATGTATGTGCACACACAAACTACTGCCAGTCCCCAGGAGTTCCACAGATTCCAATACCAACATCAGGAACTGAAAGTGGCAATTAATTGTGCAGGGAATAGAGAGCTGGCTATTACCTCACGAGAAAATATCAGATCTTTTTCAAGATGCCACAGCGCCTAAAGGTACTTGGAGAATAACGGAGTTCTAGAGATGCTGAACTCCCACAGGCACAGAGAAAATGGAAAGAAACAAGTCACAGACTATTTAAAACCAGCCGTGTATTTCTGGAGCATGTTTCAAGAAACAGGAAAAACCACGGGCTGGGGGTGGGATGGTAACAAGAGAGGGATGGAAGCATGGCAACAGGCAAGCTCTGCCTGGTGTGGAAAGGCAGCCAGCAGCCAGCACTCCACTGCTGAGCGTGAGGAACATGGGAAAATGGAAAATCCTGGAGAGCAGGCAGGCCTGCACATCACACAGGGCACAGTCTCCTCAGCAGTGGGGGGAAAGTGGTTTGGAGTTTTGGTTGGGGTTTTTTTTGGATATGGAAGTTGCTAGAACATCTAAAGTGACCAAGGAAAATTTATCATCCAAGGTCACTTCCAGGATATGAAGCTGACTGCGGTGGAAATGCAATTGCCTTCAACAGAGAACATGGCTGGAGAGAAACAGCCCAGTGCCCACAGGAGCTGTGTGGCCACGTCAGGGGCCTTGTGACACACTGCTGGAGCCACATCACTACTGACACCACCCAACTGCTGGTAGGGTAGGCTCAGAACATGCTCAAACAGTACCACAAGGTCCCCACGCTGGAGAAATCAGACTCATTCACAGCAGGGAAATCTTGTGCTCTGAGGAACTTGAGGCCACAAGATGTCACGAGAACTGAAGGTAGCAGATGAAGGCAGGGATTCATGAAGTTACAAAACACCTTCTTGAATCACACCCAGTCACACTGCAGAGATCCTGCCTGTCGAAAAGGAAGCTTGACATTTCATTTAAAAGGTCGTGCAATATAAAACTTTAAAGAGGAAGGGCTAGAACTGAAGTCAGTTTTCCCAAGTCAAATGCTTTGGGTTTGGAGCATGAGTCACCTCACGGCACTCATCTCCTGGTTTTAAGCCCTGTCCCCCCAGTACTTTGGGGTGGAAAGGGGAAGTCTGCTGAAGCCCTGTTCTTCCTGAGCTCTATGCACAGCAGCACATCGGGCTTCACTTTCCCCATCCTGCTCAGATGCCAGCAGGAGATTCAGAAAGAGAAGATGCACCTCAAAATCCCCAAGTAAATATTCTGTAAGACCACAGGAAGAGTGGCCATGCCATCAGCCATTCAAGCACACTGTGCAGATTTGTGTATCAGTGTTTAGAACAACACTAAAGGTGCAGTCTCAATGTCTTCAGCTTCACCAGACCCACTCCCAGGAAGCCTTGCAGCAGGGCTCAATTTGATCACACTATCTAATTGCACCATAAAGCCTGGAGCAGATCACACTCAGAGATAAGAATTTACTGTCATTTTAGCAGTTCTGCTCCTACGGGAAGCAGCAAATGCCAAGATCTTATCAGGGGCTACAGAATTGCTCCTAATCCATCTACTGAGGCACTCATACTAAGGACAGCACTTCACGAAAATTATATATAAAGACTTACATAAAAAAAGTAATCTTAGCTAAAATACAGGTTTCCTCTTGAAGCTGCCACTGAAGAAGATGATGACATGATACTGCTGGAAAAGGTGGAAGAGTAAAAGTTACAATAAAGTGGAAGGTGCTCTTTCCCCATGATGTCACTCAGGCTGGTTTCAGAATGGAAATACCCCTACAATCCAATGAGGTTGCAAAGAGCTGGAGAGAAGAGCACAAGAAAACCAGCAAGTACCAAGAGATTCACAACAAACACCTACTTTACACAAGTGGGAAAAGGTCTTCAGATGCAGATGGGAGAGGGCAACCTGAGGCCCTGAACTCACTCCCCAACAAAAGAACTTCATGAAGATATAAAGCACACTACTGCTCAGGTAGCCCACCTTGACAAGGAAGATTTGATTTCTTATCCTATATTAAGCTTTACGTCAGGGTATTTGGGCAAGAACAAGAAATGAGGATGTAACTCGTAGATAAGAGGAACGTCATCTAAAGATCAGATAAATGAACAGACAGCTGCATCACACAACATAAATCTTAACAAGCACCTGCAGAACTTTAGCCAGCTAAGTGAAATAAATGTGGATTTTAATACCCTTTAAAAACATTTCATCTGGTCTCCTAATTTTGCTTTCAACTAAGATATGGTAGTGTTGATTTGCTTACTAATCTCCCTCAAAAATAAAAAGAAACCAATTGCCTGCTATGTGAAGCTTCTTCCTGAGGTTGAGCAGCACAGAGAGGAAAGGACAGGCTTGTTTAAAGTTCAACACCACTTTTACAGGAGGTCAGAATAAATAAATAAATAAGAAATCCCACACTTGCAACACGGTTTCCTAGAAAGGCCCCTGCTAGTTCAGCAGTGCCCAGGCACCACGAGCCGGCCGTGACCATCAGAGGGTTTGACACCAGTCAGCTGCTGGCAGCACGGAAATAACCCCCAGCAGAATGCAAACTGGCCGCGGCTGCCGCATTAAATCACATCAACACGTGGCAAAGTGGGCTCATTTTCCCCAGGGCCGTATTTATCACAGCTAGCAGGTATTCCAGACTGTCTCTCTGCACCGACCAGCTCCAACACGCCTCGCTGGAGAGGCTCCTGACAGCAAACCCTGCAGTCCCTCACTGCAGCCACTTCCCCAGGGAGATAACTGCACGCTGTGGGCGCCCGCTCTAACACCTGAGCGCCTCTCAGGGCCTGGCAGCGCTTCCAGAAGGGACAAAGCCACGGATTTGCGCCACTTCCACACTTTACCAGTGCATTTATCTTGCACGTTCCCAGAAGGAGGGCACTGCTGTCAGTAAAGCACAGCAACACTGCACAGCCCAGCTGCTCAGATTCTCAGATTGCCTCAGTGTCATCTCCAATGGGTAAAAACTGATTTTTCAGTTCTGGTTCTTATGAGCGTTGCAACACACAGAGGGAAATCAAAGAGCTAAACTCTAGTTTCAGGTTAAAGAATTACATGAGACTTCTCAAATTTCAGTAAGTTCAAAATATAGTTTGTCCTTGAAATTTATGACCCATAACAGAAGAAGTTCAGAGCTGCTGGCAGGAACATTCTACTTCTGCTGTTTTGTAGCCATGTACTCACTGCCAAAACAGGAAACGACTGAATGGAGTGTCAGCGTAAGAAAACAACTCAAGTTCCCCTCTTCTTCTCCACATCCATCTCTATTTTTCCTCCCAGATACTCAATCTGCTCCAGAAGTGCATCTTGGACATTACTGGAAGGATAGAGACGTTTGACAATGTGAAATGGCTTTTTCTTGACAGCTGCTGTGCAAAAGCAAAGCTTTGCTGTCTGTATCATCAAACGAAGTCAGTGCCAGGAAATAAACCACACTCTCATTAAAGTGTCAAGAGGTTCTAACTCAGTTGCTCTTCTTCTGTAAGAAAAGTAACCACTGCAATGAGATCCACACCTTCATTTGCCCAAACATGAGGGGTCTCTACACAGAGTTCTGGTTTAACCTCATCTCAAATAGACTGGTGCATCCCACAGACCACATATCCACATAACTCCTAAAGGAATTTAGTCTGCCTAGCAAATCCAGACCTTAATTTGTTTGCAGTATGGTTTTGTGTGAGTTTAAAAATGTATCATTGCTGGCCCATAGGGCATTCCAGGCTTCACAGACTGACAACTGTGGTTATAAACAGTCCTGCTTTCCTAGATACCTAATATTTTCATTCTGACATCTCCCAAGCCATCTAAGAGCATTATAGCTTTTACAGAGCTACCACCAAAAAAACACAAACAAAACCCAAGGCTTTGGAGGCTTCAGAGGAGAAAAAAAAAAGACACGAACCCAGCAAATGCTAGAACTAAGGGAGGGATAAGAAACACTTCTCACACCTTTCCATGTGCTGCATAACCAAGGCATTTCCTAGAACTTAGACAAGCTGCAAATAGCACATTTCAAATTGGAAACAAAAGGATAAGAAATGCCCCCACTGCAGATAGCTTACAGTTTCTCAAGGGGATTTCTGGCTTCATGAAATAGGAACCATGGAATGATTTACCATGGAATTTTTACCCATACTCACTCAGAGCCCTCTACTCTCTTTCAGAGATACTGTGCTGATAACCTCAGTTAATGTTAAGAAAACAAGACTGTACTATCTCCCCCAAATCTTGCATCATCCATTATCACCATTCCCCAAATCTTGTGTAATCCATTACCACCATGTAATCTTAAGATAAATGAACTAATTTGATTAATAAGTAAATAAGATAATCAAATGCAATTCTTGCTTCCTCACCAGGTAACACATTCAAGGTCTTACCAGTTAAAAGCGGAACAGATTTTTACAGATTCTTTTTCCTTTTCTCCCATTTTTGATCCCAGTGTATGCATCTGCTCCAAGACTCCTGGCTCCGAACATATCCTGCTCTTCTATTCAGTTGGGCATGCTGCACACTGCCCACTGAAAGAATACAGATTTGCAGAATTATCTGGTGTCACCTGCAGCTGAGGAGGAACCTGAAAGGCCTCTGCAGAACCAGGTACTGTCCCAGCAGAGAAGGACATTATCACCTTCTGCCTCAAGAGATTCCAGGACATTGCTTAGGACTGGATCTACTGCCACAGCTGAAGGCCCCTAAATCAGTTGGGAAGATCATTAACACACTCATCTAATGACCTGTGCCAGCCCCACTGCAAGGAGCAGGAGCACACACTCAGAACAAGCTCTGTGCACTCCATGAGTAATATCACAAGTGAGTTTGAAAGCAACCAGCCCTAGATGTTCCACTCTTCTTACTAAGCCTCAATGAAGGTTTTTAAAAAAAGCCTTCAGTTTAGATTAAGACGTGCACTTCACATGCACTGAGCTACAACCGAAACTGGTCTGTGGTGTTTGTGTCCTTTCACCTTTTCCTGGAAAGTGTGTTGACTAAAAGCCAAACAAACAGCACAGCACTTTAGCTGCTTAACAAACACCGCAGTCATTTCACTCAGGACAAATATTTTAAAGAAACAGAATAAGACTGCCAATGCTCAATTTATTTTTCAAGAAAGAAATGGCAACATTTGTGTAGTTGTCTCATCAGCAGTTTAAACTCACATAGATACAGAACCACCACAGCATTATTTTTAATCCTTTTGGAGATTACACAACTTTAACACGTCTAGGTTACCAACTGGTATCTTAAAAATACTGGTCACAGTAACAGATAACGAGACAAGTCCAGTAGTGACATCTGCTCATCTGTGACTTGCAGAATTTGCTAAAACACCAGAACAGGTCCCAGCACAGGGTGATCCCCAGACACTGCAGCTGCCACACGATCCTGCTCCCTGCCCGGGCTGCCACACAGAGCCTACTGCTGAGCCCGGACTGCCTCTGCTGGGACAGAGCTGAGGAGAACACAAGTGTTCCCAAAGCACTCCCAAACACCAGCCACACCTTCCTGGGAACACAGCCCCACCAACTCATCAGCTTTCCCTTTCGTCCCTAATTGAAACTAATTAGGGAGCAGCCATGAAGCACCAGGGAGTTTAGTCAGGAGTAAGGATGTGACTCCCTCAGGGACAGGTACAGCACCTACAAATACACAAGACCTGAGCAGCACCTGTGGTGTGTCTAAAACTTCCAGCTACTACAGTTATTATCTCTCCTAAATCCATCATTTTTGCTTATCCAGCAGAGATAAATTATTTGTCAAGCTTTGGGACATCCTGCAGTTCTAATCCTCAAGGCAATCCTAACAAGTCAGAAAAAGAGAAGGTTTTTAAATGGTCTTCTAGTGGTGATGTTGGGGTTTTTTTTCAGTTTGGTTTTATACCCATACTTTAGCACCGGGACAATTCCCTGGAAGGCATGTGATTCCCTGAATAAGATCACAAGGATTTCGAACCCTGGATTTAGCAAACATTTAGGACAATGCCTCTGACACTTCTCAGCCCGTTCTGCAGCACTGTTTCTGTCGCAGAGAGGTGAGGGGGCTCCAACAAGAAAACAGACACCTCTCCTGAAAGGCGCCACTCACTACATTAAAGGGGTTACCAGTAATGAAGACCAAAGAATTTTACATTACCACTTGAAAACATGAAATAATCTGGGCTCAGAAATTCTGGTGGGTGCTCAAAATAAGTATTACAAACTAGGTGGAATCAGAGATGTCTACACAGAGACAGAGTCAGAGCAAAACCTTCACCAGTGTCAGAGAGGCCTTACAGAACCACACGTGCCTCAAAACAAAAAATCTGAGTTGTCAAAGAGCTCCACACTTCCCATATTTACTTATCAAGCTCTTTACAAATTCAACAGCTTGACTTGGCACCTTACAACACCTCCCAAAACCACAGGCAAGGCAGTGAGTAATAGGGGAAGCAGGAGACTTTGTTACACTCCAAGACTTATCATCAATTCCTTTTTGTTATGCTGGTAACACACCATCAGCATTTGCTGCAGAGGGAAAACATGGGCTGGTTGTGAGAACGTGCACACACATAATCCTTTGCTCATCAGAGACTCAGAGCTACAAAAACATACTTCTAGAGTTTACAAAGCAAAATACCACACATTTTTTCACATCACTGCTATTGTCCTTTGAAAACCCTAATGTCAAGTTTGTTGTTGTCATTACATTACAAAATAAACATCTCTGCCTTCTTGGACTGCTGAAACACTACAGGGCTTCAGTGAGAATGAGACCTCATTCTAGAGCAGGGATTTTGATCTCCACACTCTCTCCCAAACAGCCCTGGTGCCCTCCCTGAGGAGCGGTGCCCCAAGGCAGCCCCAGCAAGGACAGGCAACCCCTCTCTCTCGGCTGCCCCAAGGGATGCTGCTCGTGCTCTCCCAGTGGGTTCGTTCCCAGCTGGCATGCCCCAACTCCCAGTTTCTAACTTAGTGTCTCACTTCCATTTCAGAAGCCCGGCCTTGGCTGTGCTGGGCCAGCTCTGGAGTTCTCCTTTCAGCAGGGAGGGCATTTCTCTGGGCTATTTGTTTAGGCTCTTTGTAGGAATGCTTTTTCTTCCCTGGTTCCTGGAGGCAGGGGAAGAAAGCTTTAGATGAGCTCCCCTACCCCATCATGAGCACTGTGGAAAAAAGAACTGGCCCTGGAAGGGAGCACCATTCAGGGAATCCTGCATTCCTCTTGTATTCCCGGCAAGAAGCTCCTTGTAAATACAAAAGCACTTCTAGATTTACTCTCAGTGGCGTATTTCTGTATTTTCCATGATGACACAAAGCCAGAAACAAAAGTATTCCTACCTAGGAATCAGAACTTCTGGAGTTTGCCTCATTTTTATTTTCTTGGTTTGAGTTGGTTTGAGAGTCTCTTTCCATCATGGAAACAGGATTTTGTGAAAACAGAGTAAATTTGTAAGCCTCATTTTCTACCCCTAACACTGACTAAAACTAAACTCAGATTTTATCTATTGTAATTTATAGGACAGAATAAGCAAGCTACTGGCGTTCACAGAAGACAACAGGAATTACAATGGTTTTTCTTTAATACTTATCTGGAGTTAAATGAGTTACATATGCATTTAGAAAGAACAGCCAGTTGAAGCAGTTTTAGACACCAGCTTGCCATATGCTATGTTAGACTGATTTTTTTAAAGGAACAAATTTATGCATGAAGTAGGTCTATTCAGTACATTCAGATTTTGAGGAATGCTTTTTCTTATCCAGTAATCTTTGCAGAAAGTTCCAAACAAAGCTTATTAGAAAAAAGAAACTAGTTCAGAATGTGATTTTGAGACTATCTTCACAATATCTCACAGAACTGCAAACACTTTGTTTGATTTAAAAAGTAAGGGATTGGTTTCACTAAAAATGCTTATTGTCAGGGTGATAAACGCACAACAATATAATTTTTAGAAGTAATAACATGGGAATCATTGAAAACTAGAGACCTTGTAAGATGGCTAAAAATAGTAATTTGAATTCCTAGCTTAGTCAGCTTGGCCAGAAACAGCTGTGTTCACTGTAACCTCTAATTAGTTTGCATATTGTCAGAGCCCCAAAGATTTTTTCCCTCTCCAAAACCTACTAAATTGGCCTTCACAGCACAATGCTGTTACCACACCAGATGCTACAGAATATCCAGACTTGATAGACTTCCCACTGCTCTTTCTGAAGTGTTTCATTTATAAAGGCAAATATTGTCATTTGATAAGGTAAAGGCCAACTCGCCTCCACCTGGAGCATTCAGAAGAGCCTGCCTTGAAAGGCAAGACAAGCTCCAGTTCCCAGCTGCTTCAGATGAGAAAGAAAGCTTCTAACACAAATAAATCCTTCATTATTTTGAAACACAAAGCAAAGTCAGAATATGAGGCAGATTTCTCTTCCCTCGTGGCTAAGGGGTGTTCCTCTGAGTAATAATTTCATTCACACTGGGTACTGCAATGTGAATCTAAAAGCTAAACTGGATTTTCTAATGTATATGCACAGGTTAATGAAATAGTCACAGCATTACTACAGTGGGGCACATGTTCAGAGCATGTCAGTGTTATTTTTCTATTTAGAATGCTGTGGGACAAGCAAGAGCCATATTTCCAACTTTCTACTAATTCCATAAAAATTCTCCAAGATATAAGGTTGTATGTAGAGGAAGTACTAAAACACACCAGAAAGAGAGTGGAGGAATTTTTATATAGGAAATTGTGAACTCTGCCTTACCTATTAAAAAAAATATCATTATCTACATCTTCTTCAGTGGCAAACTTCATTTCCTTGAAGCTGTTTGTACCATGCATTGCTCTACTCTTGAGAGGCAGACTTTAAGTCAGATGTATGAGGGGGAAAACTGAATTTATTTAGTATCAAGGAACCCCATGCATTCAAAATTATGAAGCATATGTTACACAGGCACCAGATCCATGATGTAAGTGGGTCTGCATTCTATCTGTTCCCTACAATTAAGGGTATAAGACCAAACTCCAGCAAGTTCTAATCTATGGCACAAAAATGTTTCACCATGCTGGCCATTAGTAAATAGACAGGCAACGGAACTACGGATTCATTCTGCCAAAGCATGCTCATTATTACACTGTTACTAAAAGCTTTTTATCATTCCCAACCTAACAAGATTCCAAGAGTTTAAAGGGAATGTACAATTACCAGGATTGCACAATGCAGGTTCGTGCCTCTGCATGCAGGGAAAGGTCAGACGGGAGCTCTGCTCCCACAGCAGAGGCAGAGGCAGCCCCGCTGCAGCAGCTTTGGCTCTCAGCACACGGCCCAGACCCCTCTTTGGGAACCCTGAGTAGCTGCACTGCTTAACCACCGTTTCCAGAAAAAAGTTTTAAGTGCCTTTTCTTAAGAAAGACTTTAGGACAGCAATTGAAGGAACTTGTTGGATTACAAATTTGCATGAACAGCTTCTTTCAGCTGGGATCTGTTTAACATGGGGCTGCAGTTATAATTACAGATGCCCACTCCACCGTACTTAGAATATTCAAATCTGGAAAGGAAAATCGTAGTGATGATTAAAACCATACTGAATTCACTGAATGGTGCAACCTACAGGTTGCCAAGCTACTGCAATGCACACAAAAACCTGCTGAGAACAAACAGTACTGCTGAAAACAGATGTTAGATAAAGCAGAATTAGGGTACTCCTGCTTTTCCACACGACTGTCTAATTTGTGTTTAGGAAAGCAATCTAAGTAAGCTAGGTTAATATTAAACCTTAGAGCATTCTGAGCTGCTCAGCTCCCAGTCCATGGCCCAAACACAGTCTGGGGTCAATCACCACCCCAAACCAGCCAGACCTTACAAGCTAAAATGTATTCAGTATTTTTATTTCTCCAAGCAATGCTTCAAGACACTGACAGGACCAATCCTGTGTTATTAGAGGATGTTTTAACTGTCACTACAGGCACAGAGAGCTTTCATGCCCAGCTGTACAGGACATCTTCTCATCTGAAAGCAACTTAGAGTTTATAAAAACAAATGTCAGTGTTAAACAGGGACATCACATAATCAAGATAAATGCTCACAGACATCCTAATGCAGGACAGATTCACACTCTGCACTCCAGCACACGAAAAAGACTGCAAAACTTGACAAGCCAGGCCTTCAAAGGACTGCTGAATGCTCCCCATGCTAATGCCACAGACTGCAGTGAGAGTCAGTTGTGAGCATCAGATGAGATAAACAGTTTTGCCACTTCATACATCTACTCATCGTGCTAGTTAAAAAGAATTAATTCCGAGAACTAAACCATCTGATTTAGCACAGCCAAGCAACCCTCAGCACGTCTGCCTCTGGTAGTGGCAGTGTCCTCCCTGGAAACACGACTCCCATTGCTGCCAGCACTCCCGCCAGCCCAGACAGTGCTGCACTGAACCCACCACACCCCAGGCTCCACCAGACTCTTGCTCATCGTGTTCCACTTCCTGCCAGCCAAAGCCAGTTATCAGCTGTGACTAAACATGCTTTATCACTTGATGTCTACCTCAAATCCTCATTTGCAACTGTAGAACAGATCTGGAACACCTACAGAAAAAAATAATACTGAAAAATGCAGTAAATATCTTGAAATAAACCCTTCACGTCTATCACAACTCTTTCCACTCCCCACTTCCAAAAACAGCTACACCAAAGGCTTCTGAGCACTAATCCACAAATAAAGGTTATCAACGATCAGAATCACACACAAATGCCTCCTTTAATATCAACACTGCTGAGAGCAAAGCGTTTTTAAATTATATTATTCTTCTGTAAGTATTTCAGGACAATTTTGCCTGTAGAGAGAGAGTTTAATATGCAGAACACATTGTTAGCAAAGACTCTGGAACAAGAAAACCCAAAAGATGTAGATGTTATTACATGAAAGCAATAAATGTTTGAATGCTTGTTCCTAACTGGGTAGCAATATTAACTTATTGAGCTATTTTTACAAGATAAGAAGCACATAACAGTTTTAGCACCCCAAATTCCATGTGGTACAGAACTCAGCAGGCAGAGCAGCACACAAGGAATTTCCTGCTGTCAGCCAGTCAGTCACAGAGCAGTATCCTGCACACTGGACTGTGTGGGCGACCAAGCAAAGCCTTGTCTGACGGGCTTGGCTCCCAGTGGAGACTCCTGACGGTCAGCTTTACACAAATTAAAACACAAAATCAATGACAGATAAGACGTAAGTCAGTCGTTTCCATGAAACCTTTCTGCTCCGTCTGCTTCCTGACAGGCTCTAAAAAGACTGGTAAGATTAGACTCTCTACTAATGCTCTCACGTGGGCTAATAAATCCAGCAACTCACAGCTCTAAAGATTTCACACATTTTCAACCCCCTGCTCCAATCCCTTGCCTCTGCTGAGCACCAGACGAGTCTGATGGACACAGGGCAGAGAAGCTGCAGAAGCTGAGGGCCCCTGAAAGCAGCCCTGTTCCTGAGCCCTGCTCCAGAGCAGGGCTGGGCACCGTGGGCTTTGCCCCTCCAAGTGATCAGAGCTTCCCTGTGCCCACCAGCACTGCCCAGCCAGCAGCTGCTGTGCCCTGCTGCTCCCAGGGTGCCACATGCTCCCTGGTTTATCTCGCGAGCTGTGTCACTTATCAGGGACTGCTGGAGAGCAGAAGGCAACGGGAGTGATTTCCAAAGGGAAATCATTAATGAGGCAGGCAGGTAAGGCTGCTCAGTGCCAAAGAGCACTGCCCCAGCGCTCACACCAAGCCCAGCCCTGCCACTTTAGTGCCCTACTGATGCCACCCCAGCTCAGGGGATGGGCAGGGATCAGAGGAAGGGGTTTCTTGCTTCCCAGCACACACTGTCCTGCACACACTCCCTATGAAACAGCACCAGGGCACATCTGCTCTGCTCATGAAACACCTGAGGCCAGTTCTGAGAAGGTTTCAATACTGGGAATGAAAAAAAGTACAGGCTGAAACACGATTCTTGCTCATGACACCCCGCAGACCACAAAGTTCTAGGTAGCAACTGCGATTTACTGTGAAAATCCTCCACTGGCAGAAGTTTGAGAAAGAAGTGACTGTTGATTTCCAATTTAATTAAACTCTTAAGGAAGAAAACAAAACCATTTTCCAGAGCTGGGTAGCTGTGCACCCCCACTCCATTACTGGGTAGAATTCCCCATATCTCTTCCACTTCCAGAAATATGGGGAAATTCTGTCTAATGTGTCAATATGTATTTTAGCTGTTGAAGAAGCCATGTAGTATTTTTCCAGTTCTTGCTCCTATGACCCACCCTTTCCTTCTTTCCAAAAGAAGTTCCTCTTACTAAAACCTCTTGCTTGTGTCAGAGTTGTGTTTTTCCTGTAGCCCCGTCTTTAGTCACTGATGGTTGTGCAAATGTTAACAAAGGAGATATAATTCCACGTGAGGATGGCAGAGGTTTAGTCCTACTTCCAGCAGCTGCAATGACTGTACAGAAGACTGGAAAAAATAGGCCACACACAGCAAAATGGAACTGAGATCTTCTGAACGAACATGGGTTATTTTTCCTGTCAGAAAAAGGAAGTATACTCTTCCTTAGTCAAAGATGCATTTTTAAAATAGATTTCACATTTTACTTCCTGCCATCGCATTAAAAGGTCACGCTGTTTATGTTACTGTAACCTGTTACTGTGGGATCGGGGATGGTATAAACAAGCAATTCTCATTGAACTGTGCACAGGGGAAGAAGGTTATGAGAACATTCCTCTTCATGTGTACAACACTTGTTCCATATAAATCTAAAGAATCTGAGAAACAGAGTGTCTTTTGTAGGATGGCTCTCAGCATCAAGCACTTGACAGAATCAAGTATCACAGAATCACAGAAATTCAAGGCTGGAAGAGACCTATAAGATCATCGAGTCCAACCCATGTTCTAACAATTCAACTAGATCATGGCAGCAAGTGCCACATCCAGTCTTTTTTTGAACTCTTCGAGGGATGATGACTCCACCACCTCACTGGTAGATGATTCCAGTATCTGACCACTCTTTCTGTAAAATACTTCCTTCTTAATTCTAACTTGCATCTCCCTTGGCGCAGCTTGAGACTGTGTCCTCTTGTTCTGTCTGTTGTTGCCTGGAGAAAGAGACCGACCCCCAGCTCACCACAGCCACCCTTCAGGAAGTTGTAGAGAGTGATAAGGTCACCCCTGAGTCTCCTTTTCTCCAGGCTGAACAACCCCAGCTCCCTCAGTCGTTCTTCATGTGGCTTGTGTTCCAAGCCCCTCACCAGCCTTGTTGCCCTCCTTTGGACACGCTCAAGCATCTCAACGTCCCTCCTAAAGTGAGGGGCCCAGAACTGGACGCAACCGACTGTCAACCAGCACCCCCAGGTCCCTTTCCACCTGAGCACTGTCCAGCCATTCCGTCCCCAGCTTATATCGGTGCAGGGGGTTATTGTGGCCAAAGTGCAGGACTCGCACTTGGACTTATTGAAGTTCATCCCGTTTGATTCTGCCCATGCGTCCAACCGTTCCAAATCTCTCTGCAGAGCCCTACGTCCCTCTAGCAGATCTACACACATTCCCAATTTAGTGTCATCAGCAAATTTACTAATAAAAGACTCTAAGCCCTCATCCATGTCATCAATAAAAATATTGAACAGAACTGGCCCCAGCACAGACCCCTGAGGGACACCACTGGTGACTGGTCGCCAGCTGGATGTGACACCATTCACCAGCACTCTCTGGGCCCGGCCATGCAGCCAGTTCTGAACCCAGCAAAGGGTACTCCTGTCCAGACCACGGCCTGCGAGTTTGTCTAGGAGTATGCTATGGGAGACAGTGTCAAAGGCCTTGCTGAAATCCAAGTAAACAACATCTACAGCCTTCCCTGCATCCACTAGCCGGGTTACCTGGTCATAAAAGGTGACCAGGTTAGTCAGACATGATCTACCCCTCCTAAATCCATGCTGGCTGGGTCTGATACCCTGGCCATCCTGCAAGTACTTGACAGAAGCAGCATAAAATTCTGAGAACTTCAGATACGAGCAAAAGGACCTGACAGATCACAAATACAATAGCTGCTTTAGGTTCAGAATAGTACTATGGAGTAGTATTTTGAACTAGAATTATTTTAGTCCATGAAGTACAGCGAGCTGTCAGCCCAGAGGGGAGGGTTTCCTCTGCCTGCAGCAAGGTCTGCCCAGCTCCACACTCACCCCTGTGCTCCACAGAAGTTTTTCTGTAACTGCCTAAACTGGCAGAATGCAAAACCTGCTGTATTCTTGCTTTATTTTCTATTTCTATTGATGTAGAAACTGTTTTAACCCTCTAAGGAGAAGAAAAAGTCTGCACAGAACAGTGTAAATCTGATTAAATGATCTCTTCATCATTAGTGAAACAGGTAAATCTTCATCACTGATCTCTTCACCCTCAGTGCTGAAGGTGACTTTTGACCCCTGAATTACAACTTCCTAAAGCATCCACAACAACCAAGAGCAGAGATAACTGTTCACATGGAAAGTATACAGAATTAAAAGTAAGAAAAAATAGAAAAAGATTTCTAGAAGTTTCATATTATGCCTGCTCATTTTCCTTCCCAACCAGGATGTAATTTTTTTCTACTGTTCTATGAACTTGCTTTCTCAAACACAGAAAATGCAACCCAATTTGAAAGTAGATCAGCTATCACTATTAGCAGAATCACATGCATTTCCAAGAATCGCTTTTACCAGTTTTTCTTGGTATAATATGACAGGCAAGCTGTTGAATCTTTGCTATATTCTGCGTGGGTGAGAGAAAAAGCACATCTGAACTCACAGAGCATGGCAGAAAATGAACTGGCATTTGTAGTACACGATCTACAAAGCGAACACACAAAGGCGTTTGGATGCTCTATCAAAGTGCCTCTCCCAGTCAAACCAGCAAGGGCATGTCTCCTGGCAGCAGGGAGGAAAAACCACCTCTTCTGCAAATCAACGTCAAACAAGCTGACCAATGACTAAAAAACCCCAGAAAACCTCAGTGGTAAGCACTGCAAACACGCCAGCTCGGGGATCAGACCAAGTCTGTGCTCATTGTGAACCGTGCAGAGAAGCAATCACTGGTAAGGAGTCACTGAGTATCCCCAGGTATTTAATGAGGCTAAATCACAACCCAAACGGATACCTGGGTCATGCAAGTGACACTGATCTAAAACATGGTAATTCTCAAGTCTACAAGAAAGTAGCAGTGATATTTCAGTGGAAGCCACATCTTTTGAAGACTCAGCTAAAGAGAACCTTTGGACAAAGTCCATTTGCAAAGCAAGTATTACAGGAAAACGTTTCATTTTAATGTTGAGGTAACTATAGGATGAACTGTTATTTCAAACCTACCCAGTACATTTAGAAAGTCATTTTAGTTTGAAAAATATTTGGTCTACCACTACCATATTTTATTCTCTGCTTACAAGGGCTATTTCTATTTGAAATTTACCATCATTTGGCATGTGACCAACACTGCTTTCTCCTTAACAGTTTTCTTCCATACATCTGTGCTTCCAGCACACAGAGGAGGCAACAGGACCGTGTGGAAGAACTAACACCAAAAATGCTCAGAAGCAGGTGAGCACTGTGTGTACATTGTACGATTTCTAAACTTTTAGCAAATGATAACCATAACAGGCTCCATTTCTCCATGCTCTGTTACAAGCAAGACTATCACGGAAGCTCTGAGTTCAAGTATTTAGATTTTAAACTGTGTAGAAAAAGCAAGAGTAAGCGGCTCAGGTGGCTTTGTATAAGGGGACTTAGCCAACCTCAGATCTGCCAGCAGCAGACACAACTGGTGCTGCTCTGAAAGAGGCAGCAGTAACAGCCAGGCCAGGCAGCAGAGCGCCCTGAGCCAGCCCCAGGGGCACAGAGGTGCCAGCCCCAGGGGCACAGTAGTGCCAGCCCCAGGGGCACAGAGGTGCCAGCCCCAGGGGCACAGAAGCGCCAGCCCCAGGGGCACAGAGGTGCCAGCCCCTGCAGCTGAACAGCAGCTCTGCTTTCCAGGCAGGATCCCGACTTTGTGAGCCACAGACACTTAGTTTCTCCATCACCAACCCTGCCCACGTGTAGGAAGACTCTGCACAGCACAGGAAAACATGGAATATCTTCAGCTGATTGAAGGAACAGAGACTCCCTGCAGCCCTGAGTCTAAAGCCAGCTTTCCACAACCAGAGCCAATTATGCTCAGCCCCAAATGAATCAACAGAGCACAAATTAAGCAGTGGCAAGGCGCTGCATGCAGAGACCTGCAGCTAGAACTGGCAGAATAAAGCACAAAGATGCATTTATAAGAAGTCATGTTCGTGCCACAATTTATCTGCTGCTTAGCACCCAAGCAAAGGAGTATTCCAAATGCTCTCAGACTGCAGCCTGCACTCTTGCTGCAGCTTATAAACCAACAGCCCTTGTAGAGCTTCCTGTCCACTGACTTTAAATACACAACACAGCCACACTGTTACAATTCTTCAGGGTCAACCATTTCACAGTTTACTTTCAGCATCAAAACCCATCTACATAAGAAAATATTCTACAAATATTTTTCCAGAGACAGCGAATACCTAAAAAACTTCCCATGCCTTTTCTGTCTTGATAGAGGGATATCCAAAATATCCATGATATCTTTCTATCTTCCTCCCACAATGTGAATGAAGTTCATTAATTTTCATAATTTGTAGTATTTTAGTTTAGCTTAGAGAGGTTTGAAAAACTAATGTTCATGTTAATATCTGGTTAAAAGACCCTCAAAAATTAATAAAGAAACTGAGAACAGTTATTTACAGGCCTAAAGCCCAACTCCAACTACACTTCAGCTTTCCAGAGATAGGTAGTTCTGTTTTCAGGATACTCACTTCCAAACATGCTGGAAAATCTCAACTATATCCAGTTCTTATTATAAATTCCACTAACGATAAAAACTAGAAAATAATGCTCATTTTAGTTTCATTCTGCTACCTTCACATGGAAAACTCTGCATGAGCTGTCCCCAAATGACAGCTCTGCCTCCATCCATAGTGAACTGATCCCCCAGTTGAATGGCACATCAGTAAATAATTCAGAGGTATTTTTACTGCTCCTGATAAGCACATCAAAGTTAACATCATTGGCCAACATGCTAAAGTCAACATATGTGGTTTATATAAACACAAGAAGCAACTCTACCTGTACTTGAGGGATGTGTTTTTAAGATAAAATCTCGTTCTATCACCCTGTGTAAGAAGTTAGAAACTAAAATATCTCCTAAAGTTCTGAAAGACTTCTGCATGTAAAATAACTATGAAAATCTGACACTGCACTCACTGTGAGCAAATGACAACCCAGAGTTGTTTTGATATTCTGGACAAATATTTACTTTTCTTCCCAGCTTTAAAAGCCTAACCTGCGCTTTCCTTAGCTTTGGGGTATGGGTTTTTTGTTGTGACATCTCCAGAGTGAATGCTTCTCATTCCAATAGATACTTCTAATGATATTTCTGTAGGGTGCATATAATTCACTTACCCTTAAGCATTTGTTTTCTGTTGCACACCTTTACCACAGTTAGTACATGGTAAAGCTCACATTCCTCTAACTCACTGTTTCATGGAAGAGGATTTTGATTTGAATGTGCCTTTCTTATGCTTATGTTTCTCTAAAATACAAGCAACAGCCAGAACCTCAGCAATTTTTCTCACTTGGGTCCCTGAACAACCTCTACAGGATCTCACAGCTCACAGTTCTTGTAACAAGTAAATCTACAGGAAAGCAAGGGATAGAAATAGGTATTAAAAACTAAATAAACATAAAAAAAAAAAAAACAGAGTAAGAAAACACAAAGAAGTTCATCACTGTTCATCCTGTTCTGACCAGCGGTACAGAGAATGGCTCCATATTGTGCAGTGCCCAAGACATGATCATCACAAAATCACCTAAACAAGGTCTGCATTTTGAAATGTTTGTGTCCCCATCCTGTGATTACTTCTGCTGAAAAAAGAAGGCAATCTAAATTCTATTCCTTCACAACTGTACTATCATAGCTGAACACAGCTTCCGCTCATGCAAAAAAAAGCAGCACGGACAATTTTAACCCTTGCAAGTCATGGGGCACCCAGACACGTCTCCCGTGGCCACTCCTCCCTGTGTGCTGCTGATTCCTCCTGGAGATGCTGGGCTGTATCTGGAGATAACAGACTGGGACAAGGAACACGGGCTGCCTGCAGGATGCTTCACCTGCAGCACTGGGGAACGTTTCTGCATTTCAGCAGGTACAGTCATGACACTGAGGTACCAGAATCTGTGGTACAATTACCCTGGGGGAAGATGTTTTTCTGCACCAACCTCATGCACTGCTCTGCCTACTGCATTGTTCAAGCAAAAATCAGCCTTGTAGGATAATTGCTTTGTTAATGTCACAGCTCAGACAATAAAAGCACAGCTTACCTTGTCCTTCCAGATGTACATGACCTGCCAAGATGCCATTTCCAACAGCTTATTTAAAAGCAGGATGCAGTTGAGAAACTGAATTTCATGACATAGATGCACATATTTACTAATCGATCAGGGGAAAAAAACCAAGTGAAAAACCCACCCCCTGTGCTTGTCAATAGTTGGATGCAAATCAAAGAATCACTTTAGTCCTTTTTTAAATTGAATTTTAGTGCTCAATCAAAGCTCATGCTGTGCCACAGTTTGAGCAGGCCACTGAGTCATATCATTCAAAGAGAGCAGGACAAAAATATTACTGAATGCTGATCCCTCATTGAAAATGGGCCATTCTCTCATTCTACTTAGATATTTCACTTCTGTAATTAAATTGTACCTGTAGAAATGTACCGCTTCAATTACAAAGCTCTATTACTCAAAATCATTTCCTGAGCACTAAGCCCGCAACACACCAAATCATCCAGAACAGTTCAGCAAAAACATAACGTCATATATCCACATGACTTTCAACTGATACAGTCAGCAAGCACTGACACTCGGCAGGGAAGGGAAATGTAGGAAATGGACCTTCCCAAAAGCAGGCTCAACATGTCATGCTTATTCTCTGAATGCCAGACAACTGAAGATTTTCACCCGGCAAGCTACTGATGTTAATACTTGCCTGCTGCGATTCTGAAACTGAAGTCCATTTATTTCACTTTTACACACCTCTTTCTCTCAATGGTCTATTGCCAGAGAAATTCACAATGAAAGAAGCGAAGCTCAACGTCTGTGTTGCAAACGTGAACTTCAAGTCATTCATTTATGCAATATACCAGCTTAAACATTCAAATGGATGTTACAGCAACGCTGCCTGATCTGACTGAACACATCCGCCCAGTCATTCATGTATTTCAGCTTCTCTTAAACTTCATTTTAGATAAAGGTGTGAAAAACTTTTAAAGATAAAAGCACTAACTTCTGTGGCTTGTACGTGAAGCTGGATCCAGAAGGCAAACACTGTTGCAAGCATTCGCGTTTGCAACAGGGTTGTTTTAAATATCGCAAAAAAATCTAAATGCAGTAGATGACACAATAAATACCCAGTACCAGCTAGCTGCACAAGCATTGCTAATTCGCTGCTTCAGGCGCTGTTCTATGATTAAGGTGACCGAAAAGCCAAACGCATTTGATGCCCCCCTCGCTGCTCCTCTGTTCGAGCCCAAAGACAACTCTGGCGGATGGGCTGCCCGGTCCGGGAGGGGCAGCTCGGGCAGCGCTGCGGCCCGACGGCCCCGCGGGGCTCCAGGGCTGAGATGCGCCCGAGCGGAGCTGCTCGTGCTCCGGGCGGGCATTGCCGAGCGGGGCTGCCCCTGCCCGGGGAGCGGGGGCAGCTCGCGGTGCCCCCGGAGCGGGGAGCGAGCGGGGAACGAGCGGGGCGGCGGTGCCGGGCAGGGCAGGGCTGGCCCCGGGGCCGGGCAGCAGCGGCGGCATCGCGGGCAGCGGGAGGCACGGCAGGGAGGGAGGGAGGGAGGGAGCGCTGCCGCCGGGCCGGGCACGGCCGGCGGGCGCTGCCCCTCACCTGGTAGATGGCGGGCCAGCTGGCGGCCTGGTCCAGCCGCTGGAACTCCTTCTCGATCTCCATGGCGGGGGCCTGGCCCCCCGCGCCGCTCCGGCTGCAGCTGCTGCCGAGGCCGCGGCGGCTCTGCCCGGCCCCCGCCCTCCCGCTGCCGCCGGAACTGCGCACCCGCCCCGGCGACGCGACGTCCGGGGCGGCGGGAGCGGGGCCGGGCCCGCCCCACGGCCCGGGGGGCTGCGGGGGCCGCGCCGGGGGCAGCGCGCCCCGCCCGGGCCTTCCCCGAGCCCGCGGGCCCGAGGCCGCCGCCGGCTGCGAGCGGGGCGGGCCCGGGGCGCCCCTCGGCCCCCGCGGCCCCGGCCCGGCCCAGGGAACGGCGGCCCCGGCCCGGCGGAGGGGCCGCGGGGCGGCGGCGACGGCGAGGACGCGGCGGAGCGGGGCCATTCTGTCCCCGGGCCGGGCTGTGCCGGCCGCCAGGAGCGGCTCGGGTCGGCTCGGGTCATGCGCTGTCGCGGCGGGACGGCCCGCGGTGCTGGCACGCTCCGGCGGGCAGGGCGGTGCGGGCACGGGCACGGGCACCGAGGGACCGCGGGGGGACCGCGGGGCCGGGTCTGGCCGTGCACCCGGCTGGCATGCGGCTCCGCGGGCTCCGTAGCCTCCGGCAGCACATTGCTCTTGCTGCAGACAGATGGAGAGGGCTTCCGCTCTTAACGCGGTCTGCAGAATGAAATCAGTCCTGCCAGTTTCTCCTTTCGATGGAAGGAAATGGACAAGCTCCGCGTGCTATTTGATCATCTGTTCTCTTGCATTCCTGCTCCGGAATGGCCATTGCTGCCCAGGTGCTATAGCCCTGTCCGAGGAGGCAAACCTGCCAGTCTACCTCAGCTTTTCCATAAGGCCATTGATTTCTAAATGGAATTGTAGCCTACACGTCTCAGAGAGCCCTCATCCATAGTGCTGAATTTGAAATGCAGATATTCCAACCAGACAGACATAGATATCCCAAGTCATGTATCACAAACAAATTGATACTCGGTTGGAAATTTCACAGAGTAACCTAGAAAATTAGTGTATCACATTTCTTCATAAATCTCTGTCCATTACAGTGGCAATATGTCTGGCAAGTAACATTTTAAATGTGTCCAGCTGGTTCAAGAAATGATTTTACTAAATAATTGGAAATTTTTGAGCAGATGGACTACTTCATAAATATTTGCTTTTATCTGTGTATGCCCATATAAAAGAAGTAAGAAGCAATTTCCAGAGTGGCACACATTGTGACTCTCGTTTTGGCGAAACACAGCAAATTGATGGATGTGCTATGGAATTCTGGCTTTCGTTTTACACGCAACGATATCCAGGACTAGAAAACCGAGACCCTCACAATATGCAGATACAAATTTATGCCAAATCATAGAATTATTTGTGTTGGAAAATCCCTTCAAGGCCATCAAATGTAAGCTGTGCCCATCCCCACCTTGTCCCCAGCCCAGAGCTCTGAGTGCCACCCCCAGGAATTCCTGGGACACCTCCAGGATGGACACTCCAACCCTCCCTGGGCAGTTCCAGTGCCTGAGCCCCCTTTCCATGGGGAAATTCCTGCTGTGCCCACCCTGAGCCTGCCCTGAGCCCCCTTTCCATGGGGAAATTCCTGCTGTGCCCACCCTGAGCTGCCCTGGCCCAGTCTGAGGCCGTTCCCTCTGCTCCTGTCCCTGTTCCCTGGAGCAGAGCCCGACCCCCCGGCTGTGCCCTCCTGGCAGGAGCTGTGCAGAGCCAGAAATTCCCCCCGAGCCTCCTTTGATCCAGGTTCAGGCCCTTCCCAGCTCCCTCAGCCCCCTCACAGGACACTCCGGACCCTTCCCCAGCTTTGTGGATATGCTCTGGCATGAAAGCTTTATCTCCTTGGCACCTCGTGCCCACACTGTTCAGGTACCCAGTCCTGGAGGGGACGCTGGCATGTTCAGGGTTGGTCAGCCTGGTCAGCTGCACCCTTTGCTGCCTGATCAGCGTGGGGGCAGCAGCAGCTGTGAGGGGCCCGTGTGGCCTCAGTGTCCGTGTGGGAGCGGGACAGGAGCGGGCAGCAGGGACAGCGGGGCAGCGCCGGTGCCACACGGCAGCGGGGACAGCCGGGCAGCGTCCCTCGGCAGTGAGGGCAGCGGGACAGAGTGCCTCGGCAGCAGGGACAGCTGGGCAGCGGGATTTGGCTGGGACAGACCTGCCAGGGGGCAGGTGAGCAGAGATGAGAGTGAGGACAAAGAGATGCGACATCAGAGACCGGGCTGGGACTCAACGCCGGGCCGGGAGTCGATCAGCGAGCCACGTCGGGCCCGTGGTACCTCAGGTGTGTGAGAGCTGGGGGGGGGCCCTCAGGTGTGTGAGAGCTGGGGCGGGGGGGGACCCTCAGGTACGTGAGGGTTGGGGGTTATACAGGTGTGCGCGAGCCCGGCTCCATCAGGTGTGCGCAGACAGGGGTTACACAGGTGTGTGCGGGCTGGGCTCCATCAGGTGTGCGCAGACGGGGGTTACACAGGTGTGCGCGAGCCCGGCTTTCTCAGGTGTGCGCGAGCCCGGCTCCATCAGGTGTGCGCAGACGGGGATTACACAGGTGTGTGCGGGCTGGGCTCCATCAGGTGTGCACAGACGGGGGTTACACAGGTGTGTGCGGGCTGGGCTCCATCAGGTGTGCACAGACGGGGGTTACACAGGTGTGTGCGGGCTGGGCTCCATCAGGTGTGCGCAGACGGGGGTTACACGGGTGTGCGCGAGTCCGGCTCCATCAGGTGTGCGCGAGCCCGGCTCCATCAGGTGAGCGCGGACGGGGGTTACAGAGGTATGTGAGGGCTGAGGGGTTACACAGATGTGCACGGGCCCGGGCCCCTCAGGTATGCGCGGTCCGGAGTTTCTCAGGTGTGCGCGAGTCTGGATCCCTCAGGCGTGTGCTGCCCCAGGTCCTTCAGTTTTGTGCGGTCCCGGCTCCGTCAGGCGTGCGCGGTCCGGGCCCCTCCCCAGCCCGCAGCCGGGCTGCTGTCCCGGCAGAGCTCCGGTGGGGAGCCCCGGCAGAAGCCCCCGCGGCAGCCGCACCCCGCGATCCCGCGATCCCGCAATCCCGCACCCCGCAATCCCGCAGTCCCGCACCCCGCGATCCCGCATCCCGCAATCCCGCAATCCCGCAATTCCCCGATCCCGCAATCCCGCAGTCCCGCATCCCGCACCCCGCAGTCCCGCATCCCGCACCCCGCAGTCCCGCAGTCCCGCACCCCGCAGTCCCGCAATCCCGCAACCCGCACCCCGCAGTCCCGCAATCCCGCACCCCGCAATCCCGCAGCCCGCAATCCCGCAGCCCGCAATCCTGCAGTCCCGCAGTCCCGCACCCCGCAATCCCGCAATCCCGCAGTCCCGCACCCCGCAATCCCGCAGCCCGCAATCCCGCAGCCCGCAATCCCGCAATCCCGCAGCCCGCAATCCCGCAGCCCGCAATCCCGCAATCCCGCATCCCGCACCCCGCAGTCCCGCAATCCCGCAGTCCCGCAATCCCGCACCCCGCAATCCTGCACCCCGCAATCCCGCAATCCCGCATCCCGCACCCCGCAGTCCCGCAATCCCGCACCCCGCAGCCCGCAATCCCGCAGCCCGCAATCCCGCAGTCCCGCACCCCGCAATCCCGCAGCCCGCAATCCCGCAATCCCGCAGACCGCAATCCCGCACCCCGCAATCCCGCAGCCCGCAATCCCGCAATCCCGCAGACCGCAATCCCGCACCGCGCAATCCCGCAATCCCGCATCCCGCACCCCGCAGTCCCGCAATCCCGCAGCCCGCAATCCCGCAATCCCGCAATCCCGCATCCCGCAATCCCGCAATCCCACATCCCGCAGTCCCGCACCCCGCAATCCCGCAATCCCGCAATCCCGCAGCCCGCAATCCCGCATCCCGCAGTCCCGCAATCCCGCACCCCGCAGCCCGCAATCCCGCACCCCGCAATCCCGCACCCCGCAGCCCGCAATCCCGCAGTCCCGCAATCCCGCAGCGATGGCAGGAGCCGCTGGGTGTCACTGCTCCATCGTTGTGCTGCGGGAACGCGGGGAGCTGGAATCCAGCCCTGCCCAGCGCCGGGGCCAGGCGGGAACGGCACGGCTCCTCCTCGTGCAAGCTTTTACACTGTTCCTTTCCATTCCTCACTGTGAATATGTACTTTGCCAGTGGCCAAATGTTTCAGCCTGAAATGCTTCTATAGGCAAAATTGGCCCTGGCATACCTTGGCTTGTTTTGTAAGGTTTCTTTGGTGGCTTCTGAACTACTCCCTTCTTAGTAGGAAGCAGTACAAATAAATTAAAAAAAAAAAACAAAAAAAAACAAAAAAAACCCCAGAAAAACAGAAACCCTAAACATCTTACAATACAATTTATTGATGGTTGGGATAGAATAGGGAAGGTAATAGGAATGTGTGGATTGGAATTGTTACATCTGTTTTCATGACATTTCCAGTCCTGGCTCGCAATGGGAAAAGGGTAAATTAATCTCTGGATTTATAACTTCACCTGAAGCCAAAGGGGGTTTAACCCGGTGCTGAATTGAGCACAACTGGCTCCACGGTTTTGGATACCTGTCCCAGTAGAGTTGAAGGTCTGAAATATATTCCAGCCAAGAATATGGGCTGGAAACATCCACTTGGATCAGACATCTGTGCCCTACAAACATGTTCACCCTTTAATACATATTTAATCCTCAAATTGTGCCTCCACACACAAATGCACAGCAGAAAAAATTTCCTAACAGCCTTTATGAAATTTATGATCTACCTTACAAAATACTAAAAGTTGCAAAATCTGCTAAGTATTGCAGGGAAAAAAAAACACAGAAGAGATTAAAAGTATTACTGGTGACTTAGATCCATATAATAATGGAGGATTAGGTAAATAAAAATGATCTGTGGTCTCAGGACACAACCCTTCTTGCACTTTGCACAGAAGAAGGCGGTCCCTTCCCAAAATAATTCCAACCTGTGCAACTTAAGGCACACTGTTTTTTCATCCCAGAATAGTCTGATTCAGAGGTTTTGGTTTTCAAATTGTCCACTAGAGTCTGGCCCTTGAAATGTCAGTAAGAATCCAGGGGAAAGGGTAGGATTGTGTTATTTCTACTTCATGGAAAAGGCAGGTGCTTGTCCCAGCACAATCCTACATTTCATAGCCTCTCTTCATCCTCTGCAGCTCCAAGTAACTTATGGAGAAAGTTGTGAATACACAAATGCACAAAATCACTGTGGAGTGGCAGGGTGTGTGACTGCCCAGGCTCGCTGCTCTGCCAGCTCTCAGGCTTTGGCTTTGGGGAAACAAGTTCTGCATGGGATGGGGTGGGATGGGATGAAACGGAACTTAAACGCTGGAAACAGGACTAGGACACCAAAAACTCTGCTACTGCCTCTGTTAAAGGAAAATAACTTGTGTGTGTGTGCCTGGGCAGCTCCTGCTGTTCGGATCTTTCAGAGCCCCCATGGGTTTGCAGGGTGGTTCGTTCCCTGCTGTGGTAGGAGCAGGTAGAGGCAGAAAGCTTTAATCAGAGCTGTTAATGACTGTCTCACCGTTGGGTGGCACTCCAGTCCTTACTGCTCGTGGTGAGCACAGCTTGGATTTTACTCGTGCACAGGATTTTTAAGTCAAGTAGTAACGATTGGGAAGACTTTTTTTATGGCTAATGTGATAATGGAGTACAATTACACTTGCAGAGCTGGCTTTGGTTTCACAGCATTATGCTTTAGGGGGTCTGTGTTGAAATCTTGCTAGATTGTTTAGTTTTCTAAATAAAGATTTCCAAATGCAGTTGGTTCTGTCATGAGGGACTCAGGTGTGATGGACTCTGTGGTGTCAGGAGAGATGTGTGTGTGTTTGATTGTAAGGTAATTTATCCCCGGGCTTTCAGCCACTGTTTTGTGCTTTATGCAGTGTTTTAGATTAGTGAGAGAATGTTTTCAGCAGCCCTTTCCTTAAATGATCCTTTTCCTTGCAGCAGATGCAGCATCCCTGAGTCTGGAATCACTTTCACCTCCGCTTCCAGGGCTGCAGAACGGTGAGTGCTGCACTCTGCCCATCTCTAGTCTGGCAAGCAGAAATATTCTCCCCCTCACACTGAAGATACAAATGTTCACTGTCTGCATTTCATTCAAAGTTGTGACTGCTGGTTTTACAAATGCAGGGGAGCATTAGCTCTGTGGTTACTGTCACAGCACAGGTTTTTACTGAGACAGGGTGTCCTTGGTGGCACCGTGAGCGCAGCATGGCAAGCAGGGCAAGCAGCTGCTGCGGATTTACCTGGGATTCCTGCAGGGTTTGCAGTCTGCCCCCAATTCCTGGCTGCCAGCAGCCTTGGCTTGGAGCAAAGTGAGCTCCATTTATGATTTGCTGGCTGCTTTGAGGCTGGGTACCCAAGGAGAAGTGTGTGGCAGCAAGGCTGACCGAGCCTCACCTCCTCTGCCACCTGCTGCTGGTTTCTGTGGTATCCCAGCGCTGCAGCTCTGCCAGCCCCAGGGTTTATGCAGCTGCACTGGGGAATGGAGGTGGGAACAATGCTACTTTAAAAAATACCAAAATCCCCCAAAAAACACCACCACCAAAAACCACACCCCACAAAAAAAAAAAAAAAGAGCTTTCTTCTGGATTAGTTTTAAGCAAGATGAGGTCTCTAGTACAGTAAACCACATGGCACATAAACAATATTTCTAGTGTTATAAAATGTTGTTATTTGTTGTAATAATAATAATAATAATAATAATAATAATAATTATTATTATTATTATTATTATTATTATTATTATTATTATTATTATTATTATTATTATTATTATTAATATTATATCCATGCCATCCATAAGTAAGACTGTAGTTACAACAAATATCTTGTGTGGAAAGAGCAGCCTGAATTCCTTTTTGTCTAGGAGGAGAACAAAAGCCTTCTCATTTCAGGTAAGCCTTTTGGAAAAACAGTGATAGGGAAATAAAATCTTATCCATTTTAACCAATATTTCCTCGAAGCAAGTGTGACTATTTTTATACTGTCCTCCAAAGAGCAATTATTTCTGGAGGCACATCTTAGTGCTTTTACAGTGAGAGTTTTGTCACTCCTTATTTATTTCCCATAACGGAAGAGGAGCTCAGATCAACTCCCTTTTGCTGGGTCCGAGGGGCTCAGTAAAACTGCTTGTGAAACTGCCACCACATTTGGGATGGCAGCAGGGAGATTTACACATTGTGTTCCCCCTGCACCGTACATAAACAAGTATCTTTCGGCTGAAACATTTTGTACAAGTGAGATACAGTAAAAAAGTCTGGCCCACTTTGAAAAGTAAATGGGACAGAAAAGTCCCTCTGCAGGGCAAAGAAACTTCAGTGCATGGCTGGCCCTGGTGGCCACCTGCCCAAAGAGGGGCCTATGAAACTTTCTGCTGATGGGTTATCTGAATCTTATCTGCTCAAACACTTCAGAGTTCAGCAGAAGCAGCCAAAGTCAATTTCTGCTCAGAGTGTTTTAAACAAAAAATAAACAGAAGGGAGAAGCTGCGCGTGTGCAGGAGGAGGCGTTGGGGTGGAGAATGGGCAGGGTGGTGCGGCTGGGGAGGGGATGGTTTAACCCACGTTGGCTCTCCTGAAATCCTCCTGGGGCTGTCCGTTGTTTTCTCAAATGAAAACTAAATTGCACAATCCATAATTGTGGTGGTGGAGAGCTGCTGGTGCTCTCTCTGACCTGCTGGGTAGGTGAAGCAATTGTCAGTATAAATTAGAAAACAACTGTGTCATTATTCAGTGACAGTTATCTGGTTCTGCACAGCCTTCTGAAACGTGTGAAACAGAAACATAGTTTTCAGGTCTTTGTTAATATTTTAAAGTACTAAAAAAACCCAAACCAAACCCCTTCTCAGTGTGCACTGATGGTTGAGATGAGTAATCTGCTCTCTGCTACCCTCCCACCTGGATCAGGTGTTCTCAGCCCAGACATCCAGCTACCTTAACTCTGAATGGAAATGGAGATGGTTGTATTTCACCTGTAATTTCTCTTTCAGCCTATTAACACCTTGTCTATTGAATGTAAGGGCTTGTGTTCTCTGCTAACCTGTCACCAGTGGCTTTCAGAGCCGCTCTGTTCCAAAGGAAACACCAAGAATGATTGTGCCAGTTTAGTGTCCTTAAAGATCAGTTCCTTTCTCTGTCTGTGGCATCAGGCACACCACATATGAATCCTCTCTGAGTGCTCCTGATCAAGAATTGAATCACAAGATTTTCTTTATAAAGAAAACCCTTCCAACAGGAATGAATCTCTCTTTTGTAGCTGATAAAATAGGAGAAAATTTAACCAAACCGATTTATTCTGGTTCCTATGAAAAATGTTGTCAGTGAAAACATGGAACACTTACAAAATATCAACATTTCACTCCTATCTGCATGTAGATCAATATGAGTGGGTCACAGTGACCTCTCAGGGAGCAGGTGTGTGTGGCAACCAAAACTAATATGTATTTTAAGGACTAAGGTCCTTAAAAAAACAGAAACCACTTTTATCCACAGACGATCTATTCCCAACAGGATAATTTCTATACTATTTTACAGTTGGTTTCAGGGAAATTTTAGCTTTTTAGTTGTTGTAGTAGTTTGGGGTTTTTTCCCACAAAGACTTTGAAACAAGGGACTTCATTTCTGCTACAGCAAAGCATTTTCAATATTTTCAATTAGAACATCTTGTTTTATGAAGTGAAAAATCTCTGCTGCCAGAGCATAGTTTGAAGTGCAGGAAAAGGCGGTGTCTTCACAGGAAATTGCCATTTTTCAGTGAAGCAGCATCTCTGAAATTCATTCCACCATGTAACACTTCAGTGAATCACAATAGTCTGGGGTTCAAGGTTTACTTTCCTTGTCTGAAATAGAAATATGTAGCTGAGCTTGGTAGAGCAGGGATTGAGCACTGCTTGGGAATGTTTTAGCAAAGCATCCTTTGTCTAAAAGTGCTGTTTCTGGGAGAGAAAACACTTGTGGCTGTGTGCTTTTTGCAAAAGACATCTGAGCCTCAGCTGGAATTTGTAGCCAAAGGAAGAGAACGTGAGAGAGGTGCAGTGGTCAGTGCTGGCAGCCCCAGCTTTGCCTTGTGCCTCCCAGAAGTGTCTCAGAGAATTGGCTCTCTGAGATTTGTCTGCCTTTACAAGGGTTACGTGCTCGTGTTCTCCTCTTGGAAAAGATTTGGAAGATCTTTAGCTGTTGCAGTTTGGGACGCAGCCCGATTTCGATACCTGAGGATATTTCTCAGGTGTTTATTCCTGTCCAGCCTCGGGTGGTTCAGGCAGTGGTTGCATCCAGTGGCTCCCAGCCTTTTCCAGTCTCGCTGTGCATTTTGGTTCCACTCCTCCTCTCTGGGGGTGTTTGTGCCCTGCCGTCCTGCACGTGCTGCCCAGATGAGCAGAGCCACGGGGTGCACGATCCACCTCGTGCCCTGCAGCCCTGGCACCCTGTCCCTGCCTGGACGAGGTGGGGCTCTGCACACCCAAAACCAAAACTCTCTGCGGGGACAACAAGACAGCTGGGGCTTGTTTGTGTTTAGCTTTGCATGTTCTGCACATAAGCCATTGATCCCAAGGAAATAATGAAGAGGAGGAAATCCATTAAATAAGTTATTCAAAAAATATCACAGAACTTGTCAAATTAATGATTTCACAAGAGGCATCCAACTAATTGTTTTTGCAATACAGCAGTTTTTTAGGGATTAGAGAAAATCCAAACTGTTGGCAGGCAAAATCCAGCTGAGATGAGATCAAAATTTTGCATTAGAGCTTAAAAGTATGGAAAATGTTGAATTGAATAATTGTCAGATTTTTTTAAATGATTTTTTTTTTCGCTTTTGTGAAGCAGCTTTTATCAATGCAAAGCCAGGCGTAGGAGAAGGATGAATGTATGAGCCTTAGGGCAGTTGATGTTGACCAAAGAGTGGTAAATGCTCAGTAATGAAGTTTTGTTCAAAGAGAAGTGGCTCAGTGAGATGTGAAGCTAGCAGAGCATCCATTACAAATTAAGAGATAAATCTGTGGCTACTTTGAAAATATTCTTTATTGCTCAAACTAAGAGCAGTTGTTCAATAAGAACAATTCGCAAAAGGGATGAAAAAATAATGTTACAATTATGGTTTAAATGTTATGAGATTAGAAAAGGAAAATAACTTATAATTTAGTCATTATGAAATAATGCCAAATGGATAGGTAATATTTTCTCCATGTGGGGGTTTTAACTCAAATGAACATGAAGCCAGGATTATCTTTCAATGATAATGTGACTTGACAAAAATTCCCTTTCATTAATCCATGCACATGTACATTAATCCATGTAGGTGTAGCTTGCAGTTCACTATGGACACTGCCCGTGATATTTCAGAGTGCTCAGCTTTATCAGCTGTCATTATTAACTGTGCCTGCATTGCTCCTGCTGATTAGCAGGTAGTGGGATAGTGAGATAAGCAAGGCATGAGAGGTTTATAGACACGGGCACCCCAGTTAAACTCTCCATGGAGCAGGGCAGGCCAATTTTCTGTGAAGAGTGGGGATGCTATTGTCCAGATTTGTCTCATTTCAGCTTAAGTAGTTCCAGATTTCAGTGAAACGTCATGCTTGTGAACTCTTTTTTCTTCATATGTCCCTGATGACTGGGTATATTCAGCTGAAACGGGGTTTGGACACTCCACTTACTGAGGCTGCGAGTCTGATGACCTGGGCCAGAAGGAATTGCTGAAATTGGCTTCTGGAATGTAATGAGATATTCTTGAGTCTCGTTCAGGCTCACACTGAGGCAGGAGGCGCCCAGCTCATTTCCCAAGATGTCCTTCCTGCCTGCCTCCTTGAAGAGGCACTGGGGTTCAGAGAGCTGTCTGCTGGCAATTGCTGAGCAGCCTCAAACTCCAGAGTGGTTGAAACTCAGCATTTTCTGTGAAGAGCCCAAGAACTCCAACGGTCAGGAAGGTGATGGACATCTGCAGAAGATTTTATTGGGAATTACATTTTAAATTACTGACATATACATTTGTTTCCAGAATTAATTCCATGACAGACTATCTAACATTCATAGACAGTTCAGAAATTTCTCCTATAAACTTCTGTAAGTCAGTGGCTGCAATGCTACAGCTGTGGGTATCGGGGATGGAACTCTGGTGGTTGTCAATCAGGAATTCCAAATTCATATCAGCAATACCTATTGCACTTGTTGCAATTCAAATACTTCCTAGTCCTTTTAATATTTATTATGATTTTATTTCTGTGCTTAGTAGTTAGTTTGGAAGCTTGGTGGTTTTTGTTTTTTACCCAGCACCTCAATTATGGTTACGAAGAGACTTTCAAGATTGTTTTTCTGTCCTTAAACCACCTTCTGAGTTTTGTGTACTAACACTGCAAAATCTCTACTTAAAAACCTGTTTAATATTTAACTCAAATAAACAGAACAGAGATTTTTTTTTAATATACAAATCAATCGCAGACCAAAAAATAAATCTTTGGATCATTGTGTTTCAAATAATTTGAAATAAAAAGCAAGAACGAACAGAGCTTTTGGAGCACTTCAGCAAGTGCTGCAAAGAGCAGGATGGAAAGTATAAAGTATTTTAGGACATCTTTTTGCTGTGTGCTGTCTGTGTTAATAAGATTGGTGCTTTGGAGTGGTAACCTAAGAAGGTGCTGTGCAGAAAAGCAAAAGCCAAATATTGGACCTGACATAGTTCATTGAATTTTCTGCTGATTTGCCCTCAGCCTCGTTCTGTAAACTGCCTCTTCCCAGGCAGGGTGATAAGTTTCTACTTGCTGCTGTTTTTTTCCGCGGTGGAGCTGCTGTCCCAGTGCCAGCACATTATGTTCCTGGTTAGAGCCGTGACGTCAAATGGCATCTGGCTGCAGGCCAGGGAATGCTGCTGGGAAGGAGGCAGTGAATGAATGGAGTTTTGAGCTCACGCTGGAGCTGCCTCTTGCGGAGCCAGGAATCCTCTGTGGTGCTCAGTCAGCTGGGTAATGGACATTTATCAGTGCTGCTTAACAGCACTGCCAGGAGCTTCAGTGGGGACTCCCAGCACGGACAGCAATTCGGGAAAAATGTCATAAACTTCAGGTTCAGAACTGGGAATAGTCAGGAGAAGCATCAAGGAAGAAAGATGTGATTCAGTGCAAAGTGAATTCTGCTAAATTCTAAATATAGTAAGTGGAAGAAGCCTGAGCCTGGAATAGTTACTGTCCAGTGCTCAGAAACTGAAACAGAGCACACATTCCAAATTGTAAACATTCCTGTGAGCTAACCTAGTAACAATGCATTTCTTTTTAAAATAACCTCCTTATCTCTGCATGACAATACACTTCTGTTACCTGTACATTTGCAAAACCGAGGGATCGAAATTATCAAAATTCCAGTCAGGATTCACCATCATTGTCTGTACGCAGTTTTAGTCATTGCAGTCAGGTTCCATGTCCTCTCCAATGCCCAGCCTTGCATGGAAGAAATAATCTTCCTGTGACAATACTGTACCTGCTTGCCTTCAGTTTCAGTATCTGGAGCTCTTCAGCAGCTGTTTGCACAGAAACAGTAAATGCAACGTTTAGAGCATCCTCAGAAGTTAGCTACTGCCTAGGCTTGGCAGGAGAACAGAGCACAGCCTTGAATTTATAAGGGAGAAGGGAATTCACATATGGAAGCTACACGGATGGATGCTGGGGCATAACATGCCAGCTGGGCCCTTCTGATGTGCAAAACCAGGAGCTGATGAATTTCGGGCTGTCTGTGGTACTCAGAGCTCTTCATGGCACACAGTAAAGAACAGCATTGAACACATCTGTGCACTCAGACGATTGCAATAAATGTTTTACTGTTCCATAATTTAAAGACACTGTAATCCAGACTGAGAAAGAATTCACACTTCTAAATTAATTTTGCTGATTGCTGCTACTCTTCAACGAATATAAAGGTGCACTTCTAAATCTTCCACTCCGTAGGAAGCGATATAACAATTATAACTATTTTGGCATCCAGGAGATGCACAATGCCCCATTGCAGGAAAATGCCTGTATTCTTGGAGGTATTTACATGTTTCTTTGAAAGGATTCGTGCTCCTCCCTTAGGGGCTCCTCCAAGCTCTCCTCATGCCCCTGTTCACACCTCTCACCTCCGCAGAGGCCCTGCTGCAGCCCCAGCCCCTGGCTTTAATGCTCCAGGGCTCCTCTCCTCACAGGCTCCACAGCTCCTTTTTCCCACAGAAGTGAAGGGAGCAGTAGGGGATGTGGGAATTTTGTAATGGGTGGGCCTCAAAACTTTGTGTTTTATTTGGGTTAGTTCCCCCAAATTTCCATGCTGCTGGCCCAACCAATTCAGTCTGGTTTGGTCAGCTGATAACAGGGCTGGACTACATGGTGGCATTTTTGAGTCCAGGCAGTGCCACAACACATGACTACAAAGAGCTAAATAATGACAATTAACTGGACTTCCTTGAACCTTCCGAGAAATATTCTGATTTATTCATAGCAAAGGTTCAGAGCTGCTCATGCTTTAATTGAACCACTTCACTCATCCCTAAATGAAAACAGTTGCAGTGTCCAACGTACATAGCCCCAGGCACCGTAAAACAATCAGATGAAAAGACTTTGCACCGTAAAACAATCAGATGAAAAGACTTTGCTTTGTCTTATTTATTTACTTGAAGCTAAAGAAAATGCCAAAATTCTGCCCTTGAATAAATCACCACTTTTTACATGCTTTACCCCAGGCACAAGTTCCAGTTTTTTCCTAACTCATGAGTTGTTTTTGTTTGTATTTGTGTTTGTATATTTTTTATATCCGAGTTGTTTACTTTTCCTGCTTCTTAAAATTGTCTCTTCTCTTTAGAAGTAGGGGAGAAGGAAAGATATTGAGGTGAAACCACAACATGTTTTCATTTTCATGTAACAAACAGATCTTTTTTCACGAGCTTCTTGAGGCACTAAATACCAAATATGGCTTGGGACAATAAATTATACAATTCTTCAGAGAATGCAGAGCTGGGAAAAGAAGAAATTCAAGTGTTTGCAACATGTTTTAAGAGAGATAGCTGACTGAGAATTCATTAACTCTACGTTGTCTCATTATTTGTATTTGTAAAAGATACTCATATTATTTATCCTTTTGCTGCTCACTGCCAGTGGGACAGTCCTTACGAGTATTTGTACCGTTATTTCTGTTTTTGAAATGCCTTTCTTACAAATTTAGCAAAATCCCCATGAAACTGAGGCTGCCAGGTTCAGAATGAGAGTCTGTGTCAGTCTGCCCTGATGGCTGCTTGGTGAGCGCTCTGTGGTTTGCAAATTGAGTCCTGCAAATTCAGTTTGCAAATAGAGCCCAGGAATCAGCTCTAGAGAATCCTCTTGCAGGGACAGGGATAAAACCTCACCTGCCCCTCCTTGCAGAGGGGCTGAGCTACCTGAGGCACACTGTGCAGGAGCATTCCCTCCCTGGGGCACTGCAGGGTAAGGAGGAACAATCGCTTTGTACCACGCCAAGGTGGTTCTGCAGCAATGAAATGATGTAAGGGGGGCTCAGGCTGAGGAGACGCAGCTTGGCTTGTTCTGACTGGTAAATTGCTCTGTATGTGCCTTGTGTCAGAAGCTTCGGACACCTTCACATCAGGATTGGATAGAATGTCCTAGAGTCTCTGTGGGGCCTGGCATTGTCCAGCAGAGCAGCCAAGGATCCCAGAGTGCCCATGTCCTGCAGGGACCCAGTCAGAGCCCAGGGACACCCAGCAGAGAATTCAGCTTCTCTGGGACGCCCAGCAGAGAATTCAGCTTCCCCAGGGACACCCAGCAGAGAATTCAGCTTCTCTGGGACGCCCAGCAGAGAAATTCAGCTTCTCTGGGACACCCAGCAGAGAATTCAGCTTCCCCAGGGACACCCAGCAGAGAATTCAGCTTCTCTGGGACACCCAGCAGAGAATTCAGCTTCCCCAGGGACACCCAGCAGAGAATTCAGCTTCTCTGGGACACCCAGCAGAGAATTCAGCTTCCCCAGGGACACCCAGCAGAGAATTCAGCTTCTCTGGGACACCCAGCAGGGCAATTCAGCTTCCCCAGGGACACCCAGCAGAGAATTCAGCTTCTCTGGGACACCCAGCAGAGAATTCAGCTTCTCTGGGACACCCAGCAGAGAATTCAGCTTCCCCAGGGACACCCAGCAGAGAATTCAGCTTCTCTGGGATACCCAGCAGGGCAATTCAGCTTCTCTGGGACACCCAGCAGGGCAATTCAGCTTCCCCACCCTGGGTTCTGTCACTGTGTCCTGGCTTCACCTCCTCTCACGCAAAGGTGAATTCTTTCCTTCCTTGATCATTCAGTGTAACATTCATTTCTTATCACCACATGAACCTCACATACCTATGTGCTCAAACAAAATGCAAAAATTAGCTGGGCAGGTCCTGCAAAAGGCCCAAGCATTTAACATGTCCTGCTTTAACAACCTCCACTGAAAAATGTAAATGTCATTGATAATGAGGTGATGAATGAGATAGGGAACAATTCCTGTCTTATACCTCCTCCTGCTGCTGTAGAACTGAGGTGAACTCTGCATATTGAGGTTTGTCCTGAGAAAAATGAACACTGAAAGGTAAATACTTGTGAACTTGCTTTATCAAGGACTGCACTGATTATTTTAATTATGAATGAAAAAAACCCAGTCTTCTGGCTTTGGAGCTCTGCAGTGGTTAAAATTGTGAACTAATTTTAAACATGAGAACTTTATAGATTAGACCAGACACCTGAACTGTGTTACAACCTCCCAACCCCTCCTGATGCTGCCGAATGAAAAGCTGAACTCTGTGTTAGATCGGCACCACAGGTATCCAAGCAGAGCATTCCTGTGATCTTGATGGCAAAACTCCACGGCTCTCTGGATTACGTTCCTGGAGAAGCCGAGGAGAGGAGTCAGCGTCAGGATCACTGCCAGACCGGTTCCTCTCAGGTGCTGATTCACGGGACGCGGCGTGTTTGAGGAAACGCACAAACCATTCCTCCTCATCAGCAGACGTGTCCGAGTGAGCGCTGTCAGCTGTCAGCCCCAGCTGCACACGCTGTGCCCTGGTGCCCGGGCACGGCAGCATGGCTCTTTGCTTGGCCGCTCTGTCTGGGACTGTGAGGTGTGTCCGTGCGGGGAGATAGCGCGGGGCCGGGCTGCGAGGGAGGGAATGTTTAAGAAGTAGGATGATAATGAGCGCAGGGCTGTGCTGGGGAGATTTGACTGAGCCCCAAGTGATTTTGGAAAACGCAGCAAGCGCTCGCAGTGCAGAGCAGAGCAGCTGGGTGCTTTGAGGTTTGCTGCAAAGTGAGCTCACGGTGCTCAAATACCCACATATATCATTATGGTAATTGTGGAATATTGTAGTAATAGGGACTTTTGCCTATGCAAAGTGCAAGTAATGGGACTTATAACATAGCTAGCCTTGAGAGAGGGAAAAATGCAGCTGCCTCCCAGAACAGATGGGAGATGCCAGTAGTTTAGAGCACGTGCTTTTAGACTCTCCAGGTCTTACTGAAATCAGGCTTCACGCCCACTGCCCACCTGATTTGGGGGTGGCATATTGACACATGAATATTTCTTTCTATTGACACAGGAGCATTTGGGGCTTTCTTCAAGATGTCAGTGTGCTGTTTATCTAGGAGACTAACAGACATACTGCTTGGAGGGGGCCTTTACTGAAAACTTGTTCAAAGTTTTGCTTGAAGCAGGGCGAGCTGGGTCACTGCACTGTGTACACTGCACTGTGTACAGCTGAAAATTGGAGCTGTTTGACAGAGCTGGGTGGGAGCAGAGCTCTAATTTATGTGAATACAAATCCATTCTGACTGATAAAATTGCCTGGGGGTAAAGCACCATTTCTATGTTGCTTTTTGCCATGGGGGAAGTATAAGCAGTGCTTCTGTTACTTGAGACAGAGCTCTCAGTTGAGACAAAGATTTCCACTCTAAACCATATAAATTGAGAAGTTCTTAGTTTACAAGCAGTTACAAATTGTGAGGAATTGTTTTCCAGCCCCTTCTGCTGCCTTTCTACATGTCTTGCTTCAGCTGCTACTTTGAAGCCACCCCCATTTACAACACTATAAATGAGAGGAGAAATGGGCTGCTTTGATTGCTTGGAAAATTTACCATGAAATGTTGAGATTGTCTACAGGTATGTTCAGTGTCTGCAGGCAGAGGTGGTGCTACAATAAGCATTAAAAAAATGAAAAAATAGTGCTAAAAATCTGCATTTATGGAAAATGAAAGAATAGTTCTAGACTAAATTCAAGGAAACTCCCTTGACTCTCTACCCATAGCATGGAATACTTCAGGTGTTCCAGCGTGGTGGGGAGCAGGCCATGATCCAGCTGAGCACACCCCAAATGGTGACACTTCCATTTCCACTATATATTGTGGGTATTTGCATTGAAGAGATCGCTTTTGCTGGGATGGATGAAACAGCAGTGAAAACACTATAGTAGGATCCTGGGATGGAGGCTTTTGCCAGTTCGTAAATGCCTGCAATGGAAATAATGCCTCTGAATAACATCAAAATGCTAAATGAACTCTTCAGCCATCTCAGTGTTTCCATTTGGAATGCTGAATAAAGAGTCCTATTTCTAATCCAAGTTAGTTTTTATTAGCTCTCAGCGCATTTAGCACAAGCACAGACCAGTTCTGGAATCAGCCAGGGCACAACTTGAATAAGAGGGAAGTTATTTTCTGCCCAAACACTAGATTTATTAAGGCCTGTTTTTTTCCTCTCATGAAAGACTAGTTGAAACTAGTTAGAGGAAGCCACGAGAGCAGTTCATACATCCCTGGGATCTTGGAGACACGGAGGTGCAGCACAAGCAGCGCTGCACCCAGAGCTGGTCCATCCTCCCCAGAGTTCAGGGAGTCCTGGTGCAGCAGTCCCTGCTCTGGAGCATCCTCCTGCAGAGCTGATGGAAAATTGGGATTGCACCACGTGCAAAGTCCAGCTGGGTAATTCAGGCTAAGGGCGGACAAGTTCCCAGCTGTCTGAAATGAGGATTGCTTTTGCTTTATTGTCCACCTCACCCTTCCAAGGACACTCCTGACACTGGCAGGGCGAGCTCTGCACCAATGGTTTTGTTAATTACCCCGCTAATTGACTCGCTGCTCACAATACAGACCCGGTGGGAGACAGAGAAACGGGTGATGATCAACTCCACTCATCTTCATGCTCCTCAATAAAAACCATTTTTCTGTTGATCCCTCTCTGGGGGCCTGTTTAATGTTTCACACAGTGCAGGAAAACTGCAGCAGAAGGCCCAACATCCACTGTGACCTTGTGCTTACAGCTTTGGGAGGGTAAACTTTGCTTTCTCCAGGAGCTGCAGCAGCTTCCTGCACTTGGCTACCTTCACTGGTTTATGTTTCTTAAAGGCACCTTGAATTCTATACAATTTTCTGCTGTTCTGTGCGGAAAAAAAAAAGAAAAAATTATTTACATATTTAATTATTTAGATTTTTGTCCTGACTTTCTATTAGCTGAAGTAAAACTATGAAGTATTTGCACATATTTTCCCCAACACTTGTGAATTAACTGGGTTTGGCCATTAAATGTCTTTCAGTTGGTTGGTTTATGCTTATTCAGTAAGAGTTCCTGAGAAGATTTTCTATGGGAATGTATTAGTCTGAGTGCATTTGGAAATTGAATTTGAAGTCTATTCTCTCAGGACTGAGAGAGTTTGTGTTTAGCTTTGTAGGGTAATCCCCCTGCCTGCCTCTTTTTCTGGTGTATCAGATCTTCTTAAGTCTGGCCAGCTGCTGGATTTTGGAACAAGGATTCATTTTTATTGGGCTTTAAATACCCAACCAGTTTAGAAACCTTTGAATGTGTAGGCACATCTGTATGCCTCTGTATGTGGTCACCAGTGGGGCTGGCATAAAGGGAAAGGCAGGAGAAATTGCTGTGCTGTAAATCCCCCATCAGCTAAAGTTGAGTCTTTTTGAAGCGTTGAGCTGAGCTGGTGCCAGAGCAAATTGTTGTGTTGCTGGAACTAAGTAAATGCATATTGCAGAGTAAATGAAAATGTGTAAGGAATGCTGCCTGTTTGCAAGTGCATTAATCTAACACAACTGTAGGCTGTACTCAGTGTCATGACTGAATGCAAAGGAAAACAAAATTGTGCCTGATGAAAACATCTGGGTTCAAATCTTGATGCCAGTAAATTCTTCCCCCACTGGTAAAAAAAAAATAAATTGTAAAATCACATTCTTTTTGGGTTATGTGATTCCTACACAGAATCCTCTACAGAGAATTTTCTACAGAGTCCTCCAGCTCTTCTCCTGAACCCACAGCTGGCAGTGGCCACGTTTGGGATCCAGCACAGGGGGAAAGGGGCTGAATTTGTAGCTGGCAGGGAGGGGAGAGTTCACCTCCATTCAGGGACTTACTGACTAAATGGACATTATGATCCTTAGATGGGATGTGGGATTCACAGCCTGAGAATTCCTGCTTTCTCTGTGAGGTAGGAATTGTCTTCAGACACAAGGAATACAGAATTGGAGAGGTGGGAATGGGGGGCTTAGGGAGGTAGCAACAAAGGATAATATGAGAGTGGAATCTTGAGTGTTCTTTCACTGAATTATGAGCAAAGAGGGAAGGATGAGATGGAGACGTTCTTCTCAAATTTTGTTCTGAACATGAGAAAATGCAGAGTAGCAGACCTTGCCAAGGATATGACTTGGTTATTTCCAGTAAAAGCATCCAAGCAGCTTGTGAGCACTGTTTGTTGGTGGTTGTTCAGAACGAGCTCCCACTGTAACCCTCGTGTTCAGCCCCGGTCTGTGCCCAGCCGGGTGGCAGCTGGCTGCAGCAGCCCCAGAGCGGTGCCCTGGCCTGGCCCCAGGTGGTACCCACGGGCAGAGTGTGCCAGGGCTCTGTACCCAGGGTACCCAGGAGTGTGCCAGGGCTCTGCAGCCCCTGGAGCCAGCATGGCAGGATTTCAGGTGACATCTGTGCGAGTGCTCGGACTTTACTCAGCTGTAATCATGGCTGGGATCCCCATTCAAACAAGCCCTGGGGGTATCTCTACACCAACATAGACATACGGGCTTGGGTGGGCTGCCTTGGAGCAGCAGCAGTGGTGGAATGGCAGCATCAGCTTTCCAGGGCTGTCTGAGCGCCCGGGGACACCGGGGACACCGGGGACACCGGGGACAGTGACACTCAGTTCCAGGCCTCTGCTGTCCCCCTGCTGCCACTCCCTGCACTGGTAATGGTGCCTCTGGCTGCAGTGCAGGAGCTCTATAGAGCTGCTCCGGTGCCCTGTGACAGAAAATAGGCCATTGACTGGAAAAAACCCCAAATAATGCAAAGACAACTTCGCTCCATTGCCACGATGCGATGTGAGGCTCAAAGCCACAGGAAGCACTCACGCAGTTTCCTGCTCTCTGCAGGGTACATGTGTGACATCTTTTCAGGTCAGAAACCAGGCACAGCCTCTCATCATGACCTCAGTGCAGGAGCTACTGATCAGGTCGTTTCTTTAGCGTTGCTCTGGTTTGAAATTAGAACAAAGGAAGGAAGCACTTAGCTCTTTCTAGTGAAATGCTTATCTGTCACAAGAGGCATGTGGCTTTAGAACTGTTTCTCTTGCTTGTCTCAGATGCAAAGAGCATGCCCTGGATTTGGAGTTCAACCAATTTCTTAATTAAAGACAGTTTTATGGTCAGCTTGGAACCTTGTCTATTCCAGCTTCAGTTGTTTCAGTTCACAAATAAATATTTTCCAATGGAAGTTTTAAAAGGAAAAATATTTTCACAGAGTAAACATAGAATTTCTGCTGGGGTACAACTGGCTCAGTAGTCCTGATAATGGACTGGACAGCATTTTTGTATGTAACTTATCAATTTTACTCCAACAGGCAGTTATTGCCCAAATTAATCTTAATTGAACATCTCTTTTAGGGCCAGAATGAGACAATTGTGTACATTCTCTTTAGGAGCTGGTCAGCTCCAGGAATGCTGTGTGCACTCACCCTGCCAGGCAAGGGCAGCACGTGAACCAGGGTGCCCAGTCCGGGAAAGCACAAATGCTTCAGATGCTACAAATGAATAAAATAGAAATTGATTCAATAACGTTCAGGGATGGGTATCTTTGGGTTTGGAGGCTCAATGGCAAAAGCTCATTTGCAAGCACTTCAGGACTGGCTCCACCAGGAAAGGCAAGCAACTGAGCTGGACTGCTATTCCTGTCCCATTAAAATTGCCTTTCAGCTGCCTTTCATGGGGTTTTGTTTGGGAGGTCCTTGGTAGGTTTGCTAACTGACTTAGTAAAGCGTTGATTTCGTTATCCAGGAGAGACTGATACATGAGATAAGCAGATGGTCTGAGCTGGCTTTTCAAGACTGCTCACATGTGTTTACAAATATTTCTGTTTACTTAATTTGTGACAGCTAATACTGAGTTCCAGCTGTTTATGTGGCTGTGTTTTCATACACTGGTCATAAGGATTCATTACAAAAACCTGAAAAAAAGCAAAACTAAAGAGTGAAGCTTTGGAAAACCAATAGATAAACCTTTGACATTTGTATTGTTTTGATGCAAATTGTAAATCTCGAGGTGGCATCTGTTCAGAATCTAAATGTTTATGTGGGATAAAATCTGAAAGCATCAGTATCAACACAGGAACCTTGTACTAGAGAGGGGCAGTGTCAGCTTGTGATACCAGGAGTCAGCTTCCACCAGAGATAACCACAGAGACGTAGGTTCACACAATCTATGCCGTGTGTGCACAACACGTGTTGATGTAACCTCTGGGGCCACCTCCTAGGTAAATAAATGCCATTTGTGAGCGCTGTGGGCTGACAGGCGCTCGATAGTGCCAGAGGAAGCTGTGGATTCATTGGACCTGTTTGCCTGAGCCTCACCACAGACTCAGATTAAACAAAAAACAAACCCTCAAACTGACAGTGACTTTATGAAGGTGTTTGACAGATGTCTCGCCTTCCAAAAGTGGGATGAAGGCAGGAACTGTGGAACACAGTTTGAATCTGCCTGTTGTTCACAGAGAGTGTTCATAAAAACAGATTTAAACCTCACATACACCTGAGTGTAGTGGAACATCACTGAAGCCTGTGAGGATCTTGATCCTGGGTTTAGATTAGATTCTCCCCAAGCTCAGCTGCAGGCTGGCTGCCAAGGTCCTTAGCACTAATCACAATGATCAGAGTAAAAGCTCAGTGAAATTTGCTTGAAAGCCACGACACTTGTGGTAACGATTTGAAAACGAAACTTTTTGTTTTTATTTGGTTTGGGAAATAAGATTTGGTAATCAGCTGGCTGTAACAGAATGAAGTGCACTCCCTCAGCCACTCCTTAAGCTGGGCAAGGGCTACTCAGGTGAGCAGTGTGCCAGAAGTCAAGGCTTGCAGTGCTCCGGAGGGCTGTGTCACACACCACTGCGACTCCTGGCCAGGGTCACCCTTGGTGCCAAAGCACAGCACATCCACGCAGATCTCTGCAGCAGTCTGACCTGTGCACGGCGTTTTTCAGGTCTTCTGATAAGATTTTCAGTGGCATGCTCTTGTTTGTTTAACACAAATCATTAATTCCTGGAAACGCGTGTTACCGTGTTCTCTGTGAAGAGGAAATTTGTTGCAGGTGGGAAGAGGTGGGGGCAAAGTGAGGCATGTGCCAGGGAATAGTGTGGTGCAGTGATGGTAAATGGTTGGTGAGCCCCTGGGATGGGCCTGGCTCTCGCCCCCTCTCAGCAGGAGGGTAAATGGGAAAGCAGTCCCACTTCAGCTCTTTGCTGGGTGGGTTTTGGACCTGTCTCCTCAGGAGCCAGAGCCTGCCACCAGTGGCTGAGGTCGTCCATGTGTTTGGTGAGCCAGTGACTGGCTCTGCCTTTGTGAAACAACAACACTTCAGCTTTTTCTCCAGTGCAGCCAGGGACTTACAATTGGTGTTATGAACCCCTTTCCTCCGTGCCAATCTTATTCTTGGTCTGTTTGGTCTGTCTTGAAGCTGATAATGATGAAAAGGGAACAAATCTGTTGTCCTGAAGTCTTTGCTGCCTTCTTTAATCCCTGTGGGATGAATATGTTTTGGCACATTCAGTGGAAGAGATTATTTGGAACAGACAAAAGTACCAAGCTGGCAAGTCCTGGATGCCTGAAGGTGTCTGTCAGAGGGGCTTGCTTGTGAAATACTCAGCTGCAGGCAGGACTGCAGTTCCTGAGCTGTTCTTTCACTTAGCATGAGGCAATTCCATAGAAACAGAATAGTTTGGGTTGGAAGAGACCTTGAGTGTCAGCCAGTTCACCCCAACACTTCCACGGGGGAGGGTTTGCTTTTGTTTTTCCCCAAAACCACTGACACAGTTTGTGAGTGTGCTGTGATGCTGTCTGGGGCATGCAGCTGTGCCTGTGACAGCAGCAGGGACACGAGCCCAGCCCTGCCTCAGGCTGTGCTGCTGCTGCTGCTCCCCAGGCTTTGGGGGGCCCTGGGGCTGCTCCCCCTCCCTGGGCACCAGGACAGAGCATCCTGCCCCTCTGGCAGCCCCGCTGGTCCCTCTGGCCTGCTTCACACACCAGTGCATGAAAAGAGGAGCGAAGCCTTTGCTGCTGCTTTGAAAGCCTCAGAGAGATGTTTTCCTGGCAGAGGGAAGCACGAAATGCCACGTCCCATCTCTCAGACGCCCTCCGTGCTGCAGCATCCCCTCTGGGCCTGGGGCAGCGAGGGCTGGCACGTTTGCTGGCCACACTTGGGTCACAGCATCCGTGACAGTCTGGGGATGGAGCAGCACTGCAGCCAGCCCTCCCAGGGCTGCTGGGGATGGAAAGCAGGACTCCATCCCTGGGTGCATCCCCTGCCCTGCTGACTGGCAGCTGCAGCGTTTGAGCTCATATTCCTTACCACTTTTCTTTTAGGTTTTGATTTTTTTCTTTTTGTTTGTTTGGGAATTTAGGCTTTTTTGGGGAGGTGGTGATGTTATGTAAGGTCACGAGTAGAAGGACCCAGCTCTATACACTTTTACTCATGTAATGATGGCCTTGGCTTGTCCTCACTATTTATTCACAATGTGGCCTTGTGGCTTAAAACAGAACAGAACTTTCTGAAACAAATGCTTGCTCTACATTTCTGTCTCAGATTCCATGCCCTCTGCAGAGTGTTGAGCTCTCTGGGGCAGGCACTGTGTGTGTGGATGCCCACTCCAGGAGCCCTGGACAGGGCACAGCTGTAGCACTCTGAAGCAGAACCAGGATAGAGGAAAACACCTCTCTCTCCTGTCCCATCTCCATTGTTCTCTGCAGCCTGCAGGATTTACACCCCACCTCACTGCAGTGGGCAATGACAGTGACAGGAGTGGCTGTGTCCTGCTCCTGTGGCAGGGGCTGGCCCTGCCTGTCCCCTGTGCCACCCAGGGCAGCTCTGATGGGACCGGCTTTGGGACAGGATCCCAGAGATGCACACTGGGTTTGGGACAGGATCCCAGAGATGCACACTGGGTTTGGGACAGGAGATGCACACTGGGTTTTGGGGCAGGAGATGCACACTGGGTTTGGGACAGGATCCCAGAGATGCACACTGGATTTGGGACAGGAGATGCACACTGGGTTTTGGGGCAGGACATGCACACTGGGTTTGGGACAGGAGAGGCACACTGGGTTTGGGACAGGAGAGGCACACTGGGTTTTGGGGCAGGAGATGCACACTGGGTTTGGGACAGGATCCCAGAGATGCACACTGGGTTTTGGGGCAGGACATGCACACCGGGTTTTGGGGCAGGAGATGCACACTGGATTTTGGGACAGGCTCCCAGAGATGCACACTGGATTTTGGGGCAGGACATGCACACTGGGTTTGGGACAGGACATGCACACTGGATTTTGGGGCAGGAGATGCACACTGGATTTTGGGGCAGGAGATGCACACTGGATTTTGGGACAGGCTCCCAGAGATGCACACTGGATTTTGGGGCAGGAGATGCACACTGGGTTTTGGGACAGGAGATGCACACTGGGTTTTGGGACAGGAGATGCACACTGGGTTTTGGGGCAGGACATGCACACTGGGTTTTGGGGCAGGAGATGCACACTGGATTTTGGGACAGGCTCCCAGAGATGCACACTGGATTTTGGGGCAGGAGATGCACACTGGGTTTTGGGGCAGGACATGCACACTGGGTTTTGGGACAGGAGATGCACACTGGGTTTTGGGACAGGCTCCCAGAGATGCACCCTGGCAGCAGCAGCACCTGGCCCTGAACCTGCTGTGCTCCCTCAGTGCTTCTCACTGGGCTTTTCCAGCCTTGCTCCCATTTCACAACAATGTGCTTCTGCCAACACCACCAAAGGCATGTCAGCAGTAGCTCAAAATGTAATTTTCTTGTCATGTACTGTTGCCTAATTATTTATATTGCTTATTAGAAATATGGATAATTTAACATAATCTGCTGGGGATTAAGGCAGAGACAACCATACTTTACATGCATTTCAAATAGAAAAAACAGAGACGAGGGCTGTGAAAATCACCTGGCAGTTAGCATGTGACATCTCTGTTACAGCTCTATTTCTTCTGCCAGGCAGGTCTCTGTTTATTTCCTTACTTTCACATGTCTAGAAAGAAGGATTGGGAGAAACAGTTAGATCCAGCCTTTGTATTTAGCATAGTAAATCATGTGGTTCTGTTGCTTTGCCATCATTATTTCACTGAACCAAATTTATCCCAATGCATGTACACTGATTTAAACCAGAAATTAATTTAGCCCATAACTTTTTTTAAACACAAAAATACTCAAGTTGGGTGGAACTACAACTGTAATTGGAGTCAGAGTCTGAAACAAAAACATTAAAGGCCAAATTCTCCTTAGAGGACCTGACCTTAGACATCTCTTGTCCACATTAAAAAAAATAGAAAGGAAAAAAGCATGGTCTATTGTCTCTTAAACTGGAATATATGATGTCATATCAGGACTCCAAAGTAACTCCCAGTGAACAAACATTATCAGCAAAGAACTGTGTGTATATGATCAGGAATAATTTAATAACTGAAAATGACTGCAGTGCAGGAGATATGGAAGACCCTGTAGGAACATTTAAAAAGCCATTTGAAATGTTTCAGTCTGTGTATTCTCTAAGGGCTCTATTTGAAAAAAATATTCTATTGGCATATCAAATATCATCCAGCTTGTGGAGTCCCTGGGTACCCCTGGGTACCCCTGGGTGTGCCTTGGTGTCCCTGGGTGCCCCTGGATGCCCCTTGGTACCCCTGGGTGTCCCTGGGTGTCCCTTGGTACCCTTTGGTGTCCCTGGGTGTCCCTGGGTGTCCCTGGGTGTCCCTTGGTACCCTTTGGTGTCCCTGGGTATCCCTGGGTGTCCCTTGGTACCCCTGGGTGTCCCTGGGTGTCCCTTGGTACCCCTGGGTGTCCCTTGGTACCCTTTGGTGTCCCTGGGTGTCCCCTGATGTCCCTGGGTGTCCCTCTGTTTTTGAGTCATGTCAGCGTAAACTACTAAAACTAGGGGCTGGAATTTATAGCAAAACAATTTAAAGGTACAAATAATGTAATTATTTAATGTCATTATGCAAAAGGTTGCATTTGGGGAAGGAAAAATTAAATCTGTGGAAATTCCAGAGAGAAGAATTACAGTGAGAGGAATCCTGACAGGATGAAAGAGAAAGCCGTGTTTCTTGGGCATCTGGTTTGAGTTGCTAAACCAGCCATGTCTGGATAAACAACAGTGAGTGTCACAAGGCACCCCTGGGCTGCAGCAGGCACTGTCCCAGGGTTTCTGGGATGCAGCGACGCTCGGGTAAATCCTGCTGAGGACACCGAGAGTCAGCTCCAACAATGAGCAGGAAGAGGAACAGGGAAAATCCCGAGCACCTTCCCATAAGCCACCTGAAGAACTCGTCCCACGAGGCTCAAGTGTTTGTTTCCATCAATACCACCCTGAGTACACAAAGCAACAACCCATGCCTGGAGCTGCTGGCAGCAGGAGAGCAAAACAGCCGCGGGAATGAGACGTGTGTCAGGACTTGCTCTTGCCCCACAGGGCTGCAGCCAAGGCAGGGCTGAAATGTGGGCAGCCAGCCCCTATTCCCAATGGGAGGGCCTGCTTCATCACATTTTGCTCGGGTTCAAAGCCTTAAGATATTTCAGTGATGGCAATTACGGGGTTTTGTTCTTTACCTTCTGTGACTGGAGTTTATAAACTGACTCCCAGTATTCCCTTGCCTTCATGAAGACTGGATTTCTTGTAGGAAACAGGAGGGTTTCTGTAGGTTTCTACATTTATGGGGTGGCAGAGGCCAATCCAGCCCTCTGTGGCCATGTGTGTGACCAAGGAGTTTGGTCTGGCTTGTGAGCTGGCTGAGATGGGCAGAACGTGCCCCATCCTGGCAGGAGCAGCCGTGCCCTGCTGTGCTCATCACACTTGGACAGACCTGGTGCAGGATGGATCTGGGCTGTGAGAGCAGCTCGTGTCCAGGAACCAGCTGGACACTTCTGGGGGATCACGTTTACAGAAACACTCCGATCTTGCCAAACAGAACAAAATCCTGAGCTAGCTGGCCAAGAGCTGGGTGAATACCACTGGCAAGTATTCCTTTGACTAATTTGTTTCCATCAGCCTTGAGTCATGTGTGCTGTGTCTTCATTCCTCATCTGGCTGCATTCTTCAGTCAATTAAATTATTTTTAACATCCCTTATTTAGCTTTTGTTCTTGTAAGCATTTCTTATTTCTGCTGGTAGAAACAGCGATACTGACGTTGCTGAGGTTGCTGTGTTTGCTCAGTCCCTGGATTTAAACGGTGGTTTGTGATTCCAGCAGGGCGGTTTGTGATCCACGGCGTCCTCGCCCAGGGATGACAGCCCTGCTGTAAATGCTGATGATTTACTGCCTTGTTTTGTGAGTGGCCTAGTCAGGGCTTGCCATGTGAGAAGCTTTTGCCCTCTGGAATGGATCAGACCTACCTGGGGGTAAACTCAGCTCAGCGAGAGGCAGGCATTCCTTTGGGAACATCCCAGCTGGGAACTTTCCTACAAAAAGAGGAGAGGAAAACAGAACCCGGGACCAGGTCACTCCTGCCCTTCCCTGCTCCTGAGATTGTCTGGGGTCACTTTCCATGTTCCTCCTCATTGCAGCCCTTGCTGTGGAGGGATTAATGCACCCAGAGGACAGAAAGCTGCGTGTGGGAAGGGGAGCGTGCGATGGGACACAGCAGACCTGATTCGCTGGGAAAATGCAGAGCTAGGATTGATCTGGAGATCCAGAAGCAGGCAGAGGTGTGAAACACCTGCAGAATAACATTGGCCGCCCTTTGCATTTCCTGGGGGGCCAACAATAGGAAATGGCATGAAAAAATCTCCTGGGGGGCTGACAATATGAAATGGGATGCAAAACTTGGAAGGGTGAGGGGGTGGATTTTGAAAATCAAAAGGTAGATAGATGAAAACTAGAAGCTGAACAAAAGTGGTTTCCTGGGTTTGCATCATTCTTGTGACTGCCTGGGATCTGAGTATTGTTTTTACCTTTCTGACAATTGCTGCTGTAATTCCTGTCACTCCTGAAAACTCTGCTGTAATAATGGAGAGAATATAAGCAGACATACTGATGCAATGGAGAATCTTTTGTTTTGCTGTCTTTAGACAGGTTTTAAAAGCCATCACAAGCAACAGGGATTCAAAGCAATATTCTCAATGTTCTAGTCTCATTTATCAATATTTCAATATGAACCACTCTGTGCACAGTTACAACGTGAAGCTGCATTTAAGGCAACATAAAAGAACAAAAAGTAGCAGAGATTTCTGAAGTGCCATCATGTATATGCTCAAATACATTTGGTATATATACATGTGTATCTTGTATATTTGGTATATATACATGTGTATCATGTCTATCTGCAGTTCCCAGCACTCTAAAGCCCTGCTCTCTGCCTTTCTTATTATACACATGGGTTCAGACAGTTTAGATTTATATTATTTAACATCTCCTTTACATACACACAAATTATACCTAATTTGTCTTTAATTACTGAAAGCATATTTCCTTAAAATTGTGTAGTTCCGTTCCTTCTCCTTCACCTGGCTAAAAAGCCTTTTAGGTGAAATCCTGGTTTGTGGGAAATCACATTGAAGCCGCAGTAACACAGCAACCAGCAATTAAAAATAAGCTGATGCAAACAACCAGAACAGCAAATGTAATCAAAAGCCAGACCTGACACTCTGCATTCTATGGATTTTTTCTGATTCTATTGGGAGCAGTTGAATTTGCCTTGCCCTTTCCTTCAGGCTTTCTGTGGTTCCTATTAATTAGAATTTGTGCTTATAAATTGCTGTTTAAGAAAAACCTCTTCAGCTCTGGCTTTTTAGTTTTGGGTTTTGTTTTTCCTCCTCCTTGCAGCTCCCCAGCAAATGCTGCAATTGTTTACCCACAGTTGGTTCAAACAAGGATGGACTGATGCTTGAGATTGTTCTATGAGACATTTTATTTGAATTGAATTGCGATCCTGGTTTTTCAGTGTTACTGGTTGGGTGGTTGATTCCTTTCTCAGAGGAGACAGTGGGAAGGGAGGGTTCCTTCGTTTCAGGCATGGCATGCACTGGTTCAGTCCTGGCACAGGGGGGGAAGGTCTTGCTCAGCCTCAGAGAGAATCAACCCGGCAGCAGGAACAGCTCTGGACGGGGCAGCCAGGGGCCAGCTTCCAGCCTTCTGCAGTAGTGAATTCACACTCTCTCAGTAGGGAATTCAGTTGTACACCCATTGCAGCTTCTCTGTCTCCCAAAGCTCAAAATGCTCATCTTCAGGCTCCTGGAGTGTTGTTTTTCCCAGAGCACAGCTGCAGCCAAACCCAGGGTGCAGCTGTTTCATCTTCTGGGTGAGGCTGGGGCTCTGTGGAGCTCTTGCAGTCAGGATTTGGCCAGTGCTGGTATTTGGTGTCTGTCCTGTATGCCCCACTGTTTCTGAAGCACAGGACCTTTCAAAGGCTTCATCCCAGAGCATCCGCGGTGGTCTGGCATGTGTGCTGTAGGAAATCGCCTAGAAAGTGCAAATATTGCTTGTCCCATCAGCAAAGCGTGTGGAGAATCATATTGTGTCATATTATGTGCCAGTGCCACAGCAGCATCAGGCCCAAGGACCAGGAATGCCAGAGCTTCCCATGGAGAAACACTTATCTCTGAGACAGTCACACCAAACACTTCTCTCTGAAATACTTACACCAAACACTTATCTCTGAAATAACTACACCGAATTCAGGTCTGGCCAGTGAGCAGACAGTCCCAAAGAAGGTGCCAGTGGCTCAGTTCAATTCCTCCATCTGCAGAATCAGTGACCAGCAGGCCCAGCACACTCAGGGCAGCAGACAGACCCTTGGTGCTGACAAGGAGCCCCTGGAAATGAAAAGGTGTTATCACCTGGAGGTTATGGCTGTTGACATGCACAGCCATTGCTGTTGTGCAAACAATAAATTTGGTTGCAATGCAGCAGCAGAAAATTCTCAGCGTGAAGTCAGAGAGAAGAGTTATTGAGAGGTCTTGCCAGGATTTGAAAAGAAGAAAGGAGTTTCTAAGGGAGAAAAACAGCTTGAGGGAAAGTCTAAATTTAGAAATAGGTCTCCATGTTTAATAAGATAAATATAAGGCTGAGTCAACAGTAAATATATCCAGAGATTAATGATGGAAGTGGAGCAGACACGGAGGAATCCCATTCTCACAAGTCAGGAGCACTGGGAGAGCTCTCAAAGGGACAAAGGGGCTGGTGGGCAGCACCCAGATCTGTTCCCTGCTGGAGCAGAGGTGTGCCCGTATGGCTGTCTCACACATATAAAGCGTTAGATAAACATGTATATTTTAAGGAAGAAGCAGCACTTCATGGCGTGAAGGCAGTGAAAGTGAAGGTCAGAGATCAGACATGAAGGTCTGTTCCACCTCCACAGAACAGCTCACCAGTTTGTGTGTTTCATTTTGCAAGTGGACGCTCAGCTATTGTTTCTTTCTATTAGGAAAAGATAGTGATCTCAGTCTTCTCATAGCTTGTACAGAAAAACAATCTTATTCAGCTGTAGCTGTGCTGTGGCCAGATTTCCCACCAGTCCTGTGGTTTAGCTCCATTGACTTTACTGCAGCAATGTTTTCTCACCCTGGCTGAGGATCAGCTTTGGCGCTTTGAGTTTTTGATGTAAAATATTTCCAGAATGAAAGGTATTGTCCTGATGTGTTACAGAGGGTAGTAATGAGGACTTACTGCTGTAAATGCTGTTGGATCAGGCTCTGGCTTCAATGCCTGTTTGTTCTGGGGACATGCTGACTGAAGCATTTCATGGAACCTGTTGGTTGACAGAGAGGGGCAGAGCTGAGGGGGAATGTTTGCTCTGGGTGTTTATCTTCCCTGTGCTGCACAATCCGTTCATTCCTCTCCTCAGCTGGGATGGATGGAGCACCAGTGCAGTTCCTGCTGCTGCTCTTGGCTGGAGCAGAGTGGCTCTGGATGGAGCCTGCCCCGTGTCCCCTCTCCCTGCCTGGTGGCACCACGGCTCTGCAGGCACTCAGGATGCTCCTGCTCCAGTCCTGGTTGTTCTGCTCCTCTCACGCAGCCTCCTTCTCCCACAGGCTGGCTGTGTGTGCATCACCTGAAACTGCAGAACTGAGGTTTCACCTCTGAATGGACATGTTGGTCCAGATATTTAGGGAAAAAAAACCACAAACAAACAAACAAAAAAAAAAGCCAAATCTGAGATTTAAGGGTGTTTTTATGTAAGGCAAAACTGAATGTTTCTTTTTCAGACTTCTTAGCAACTGCAGAGCAGAGGGTGGCTCCCTTTTCTCATTGCCCTCACTGAGGGCAGTGCTCCCTCAGATGGGGCTGTGCTGTGAGCCAGAGCCCTCCCTTATCTCACTGGGAACTAAAGCTCAGGGGTTCTGCTTAAGCATCTGTGTCCTTATTCTGGTGGCAGAAGAATCTTTTCCTGTTTGTACCTAATAAAATGTCTCATGATCCAAGACTGGCCTGTCACCTCCATTTATGATTTGGCACATTAAATGTGTGTCAAATGTATGCTGTCCCTTATACAGGTCTGTTTGTTTTCTCCTGGTTTGTCATTCCCCTAATCTAAACCACAAAGCAGTTTTTTCTGAAAGGTTTACTGTGGAGAAGCCTGAAGACTCTTTGTCTTTTAAACTGCAGGGGAAATGGAATACTGAATTAGAAATGAAAGGTGAACCAGGCAACAACAGCCTGCAGTCAGGGGAAATAATGCCGCCTGAAATTGAAATGTTTCTATCTGGGCTAGCACACTTTCCTGTGGTGTTTCGCCGTTCACAGTAACATTAAGGTTTTATGCAAGGAGCAACAAAAAGAGGGAATGATTGTGTGAAAGTGTTGGACGCAGAGCCCTGAGAGCCCAGCTCTGTGTGACGGCCAGGGCTGCTCCCTGCTCGGGGCATTTCCATCTGCAGGGCTGCACGCTCGGGGCAGGGACCCAGACGCGCCTTCCCGAGCACCTGCTGGGCAGGAGCTGCGCGGGCGCTGCAGGGAACGCGGGCAGGCGAGGAGGAGCAGCGGGCACGGGCACCTGCCTGGCACTCTCAACACTCCCTTTGGGCCAGGGGATCAGCCCCACCTTTAAACGTGTTTCAGAAAAACTAAAGAATAAACAGAAGATGTCCCAGTTTTATCCAATGCTCATTTTTTGATTTGTCAAGGTGGTTTTGATTTTTGCTTACATCTTGAATAAAAGAATAAGGGATCCAAGAGCTCTTTAATCAGAAAGCAAGGGGTGAAGTGTATTTCTGTGGACAGACTGGTATTGATCATCAACAGCTGCTTTGTCTGTGCACTTGTGCCATCTCAGTGCTCTGCGCAGGTGCCATATGTGTTGACACAGCTACATTTAATAGGGCTGCTGCTGAATAGAGAGCCAAATATTCTAAAAATCAGCCCAGGTCATTTGTGGTGTAAAAACCTGGAATGTAGTGAATGCTGTGATAAGATTCTTGTGAAGATAGGGAAGGATTCATCTGAATTCTCCTCAGGGCATTTCTTTGGAAGTTCCACTTCTATTTTGCTTGTCGTGTTGTAAAAATATTTGCAGATTTGAGGAGTGTGCTGGTTTTGCATTTTGCTAGAATATTTGATGCTGTCTTCATACTGATTGGCAAGACAAGCCCTGGTTGTTCTAGCAAGTTCACCCTGATGCTTGCTTATGCTAGAAAAAAGAACTGTATAAAGCTTAGAGTTTACAGTTCCATAGGAAGCTAGAGGAGAAAATGGCTGCACTATGCTTTGCAGGAAAAACCAAATTTTTTTTTTTGAGAACTGAGCAATTTTCAAGCAACTGTGGCAGCTGGTGAGGCAGCTCTCTGTGCAGCTCTAACCTGCTGGTGTTTCATGGTGCCTCATTGCATCCTGGTTCACAGTGGTCAGCCTTTAAAAGGCGCCTGAAAAACTTTCTAACAGGACTTACATATCAGATGAGTGAGGAACACAATGGCTTTTCTTGTAAGTGTAATGTGAACTTTGAGTTACTTTCATTATTTAGCTGTGGCATAAGCTAGACTGTGTCTGACTGGGTCCTGCAGGAAAGCTGTGGTAAATCTCTATATAACAATGTGGAACCAAGTAAAACTGTACCAGAAACTGTACAAGGAATAACCCATAGGGCCACCAGGGAGCCTGAGCGTGTGATCTGACACAGCAGTGGCAAAAGGAGAGCTGAATCATCTCCCAGGATTCAGTTCCATGTCCTGAACAGGAGCTGCTTCTCCTCAGTGCCTGCAGTCACTTGTTAGCATCAGCTGGAGATCTGCTCTTCAAATGCTCCATTTTCTGGTCTGGGTTGTAAAATTCTGGTGGGTCTTTCAACATGCTGCCCTGTGTCTCTGAGGGAATAAAGGCAGCCAGGGCTGGATGCTGCAGGGCATTGAGTGCAGCCCTCTCAGCCAGCTCCCAGAGCCAGGGAGAGCAGGGCAGCGAGGGAAGGCTTTGAAAAGCCCAGACCCTCGTCCTCGCTTCCACCCAGCTCTGTCAGAAACTCACTGCAGCTTTTTCATGTCATCTCAGTAACTGAAACCAGCACCAAAACCCAGGTTTCAGAGAGGAGAAATGAAAAGTGAAGACTCTTATCACGATACAAACTAATGCTTCTTGGAAGGAGCAGCATTGTGAGTTTGTACTCCTGCCAGCAGAGGCCGAGGCCAGAGCAGTCAGGCTCTTCCATCTGCAGGACTCAGACTCACTGGTCACCAGTGAAGCCTTTGAGTCACCCTCTGAAATGCAGTAACTTTTTTGAACTTGTTACCAAGTGACCCAGACTAGCCAGAACAAAGCAAATCCAAAAAAGCCAGGCCGTGTTAGAATAGAAATTAAAATGCTTAACCTTTTCAATGGAGAAAACTCCAAATTAGCTAAGACAGAACAGAAATAAAAGAACTTATAAACAAGTTCCCCTGCCCAGGCCTGGGCAGCAGCTCCTCCCCTGTGTTCCCATCACCTCTGAGCCTGGTGCTTGCTCAATCGTCCCTCTCTGGGCTCCTTGCTGTGCCTGTCTCTCCCCATTTGTCTGGCAAGTTCTTTCTTCTGCCCTGGGAGCTTCTGTCTGAGCAGCCTCAATTGCTGCTCAAGGGGAGAAGCAATTTCTCACTCCCTCCACAGGATTTCTTCAGAGCCAGCCACTTGCTTTTTAAAGGCAAACAGCACACAAACTAGCGACAAATCACACAGATACTGCCTGTCACAGAAATCCATAGCAAACGGAATAAAAATGAGATTTAAATGATCTCTCTGAAGTTCCACTGGGTGTTTATGGCATGAGCAGGATTAAAGGCAGTGTCCTTTGTCTGCTTTGTGGGTATGTTTCCTCTCTGAATAATGCCATGCTCTTGCCTGGAGTGCTTGAGAGCGAGAGGATCCTTTGTAAATTCTGTTTTCATTGGGAAGTCTGCAGGAACTTTCACAAGCTGTTCTGTGACACTCTGCAATGTCCACGTCATGTCGAGCAGGGACATCCAGCACTTCAGTCCTGATGGTCTGGCCATTGTTCTGCACAAAATGAGAACACCCATGGCATAAACACCTTGCTCTGGCCAGAGTGGGAAACCTCATGAAATCTGAGCTTGCTTTGTTAGGGGAAGGGAAGGGGAGATATGTGTGCTGTGCTGCAGCCCTTGGTGTGTTTGGGATGAGCTCCCCTGGCTTGTTCTGTGCCCATGGCTGTGGGAGAGCAGCTGCGGTGCTGGGCTGCCAGCAAAGAGCAGCAAAGAGCAGCAAAGAACAACAAAGAACAGCAAAGAGCAGCAAACAGCACCAAAGAACAAAAGGATTGCCAACTCCTGTAGTCTTTACAATGTGTGCAAACTCAGCCTGCTCATATATTGCTTATAGCAATATCTTATACGGCTTAGATCTCACCACTTCTCTTTTACTATTCCTTTCACTGGCCCAGTAGGAGCAGAAATCCAACTGGATCAATGGGAACACTGTATGTTTCCCATTCCATTGCCATTTTTGATTCAGGACACTTTTACTTTGGCTCAGCACCTTACCCAGTGCATTTAAATCTATATTTAGTTTCTCGCTAGGGAGAAGCTCAGTCACACAAATCCCAGCTGTAGTGGATGTTTTGACATGCACGCTGTAAACCAGTGATTAGCAAGCTTTTTCTTAGTCCCCACAAGGCAAGATGAGTTATCCCACTGTGATTCTCTTGGTGAAACTGTTTGACATCATGGCATCCTGTGATGCCAAGTGGCCAAAAATTACAGGAACTGTAATTCATGGGCAAGGTGAGGACAGCTTTCAGGGAGATACCACAACATCCTGTCACTTTGGAAATTCTGGCTACATAGCTGGGGAGCTGCAACTTGCTTAACTTCTGGTTCTAATTCTGGCTCCCAGATGTGGGGCTCCAGCTGCAGAGGGCTCACACGCGAATCTGCAGTGCCAGAGGGACCAGGCCATGCTGGGCTGTGTGATGCCAGCTGTGGCCTTGCACCTCAGAAACACTGAACAATTTCCACTTCCAGTGAAGAGACTTTCCTTCTCAATATAAACGAGAAAAAGAGTTTTACTCTAAAAGCACATGCAACATAATGTTTGCTTCTCTAATGTGTCAAATAGAAGATACAAAATGAGAAAACATGCACTGAAGCTTTTCAACAAGCTGAAATAAAAACCAACCCCCAACAAAAGGGTCAGTGGGTGCTTTATGTGACAGGTTATAGGTATCCCAGGCATGAGTTTTGAAGGCAAATCAAAGACAAATGGATTAAGGACAGCCAAGCTGCTAAAATAAGACTCATAATAATAAAAGCCAGCCCAAATGAATCATGGATAGATTGTGAATCACATTCTGCGACAGAAGAGCGTCCCTAAAAGTTTTGTGGCTCTGTATCTTAATAAAAATGATTTCACAGTGGAAGTATTGGACATTAAAATGACAGCTATGATGCAAAGCTCTCTGGATACTCTGTGTATAATAAATAAATCTCAGAATATAATGTTCAAACATAGGGAATTCCCTCCTGGGCCAGCCCAGTGGTGTGTTTTAGGTAGCACACAAAGGAGGTGCTTTTCAGGACAAGCCCCGAGCCTGGCCACTTTCTGAGCACCATTTCCCAGGTTTTCCCAAGGCACCCAGAACTGTTCTGTTCCACTGTGAGCGTGGAGGGTCCATCCCTGAGGTTCATCCTCCCTGAAGGCAGCAGGGAGTCAAATTTGTGCAGAGGGCCTAGAGCAACAGAGCCCTGTAAGTGCCCCAGTGATGATTCCAGCATGGGGATTCATTGCCTACAAACGGTGCCAGAACCTCCTGGAGAATCAATCCTTGGCTGGAAATGTTTGGGTATTCTCTGGTTCTGGTGCTGGGATCACCAAAGCCCCTCAGAGTCCCTGTGGTCAGTTATGCAGAGCCAGGACATCACTATTGCAGCACAGGGAGTGCAGAGTGCAGGGGTTAAACCCAGAGCCCTCCCACCCCACCAGTGCTCAGGTTCTGCTGTGGGAGCACCTGCTCCTCCTTTTCCAGGGAGGTATAATTGGACTTTGTTTATGGCAAATAAAGGGTTTCATTGTAAAGACTGATAGCTCCTAATTGGGAAAAATCTGGCAGAGATTATTTGTCAGTTTTATGGAATAAAGCTGCTTGTCATGCTTTTACCTCCAGGAACTGGAGCAAGGCCAGGGGAGATTGTTCTCCTCTAACTTTTCATGAAGAGCTTCTTTTCATAGCTCACAAAAAAAAAAAAAGTCTGAGAAGAAAAGAAAGAAAAAACCAACAAAGAAACCCCCCAAAACAACACAATTTCAACACCCAGCATCAGGAAACAGGAGTGGCTGAAGAGCCAGGCTGTCCCTTGAAGTTACACAGTTGTTCATGGGCTACAAAGCTGTTAGACCTCCAGAAAAATGATTCCATGTTAGGAATGCTCTTTGTTAAATACAATGTCTTGTTCTGATGTCCACTTTCAGACCAGGATGCAATAATTCCAAAGGGGATTGAAAAGACAAAAACAATCCAGTAGCTGGTAAATAAATTTTGGAAGCTAAATTCATCTCAAAGGAAGGATTTTAGAAATTACTTGACCACCCTGAGTAGATGTTTGCAGCCAAAGTCATGTGATAAATAGTTGGGGCATTTCAGTTGTGCAGACAAAGACAGGACAAGGTTTCATGTTAGAAGCAGAAGTAAAAAAAAATGTCTCTTTAAAATAAATAATATACAACTTTCCAGTAGTAATTGAACATTGTAGTTGTTTATCAGGGACAGCAGTGGCTTCACCCGGTTTTGAACCATCAGAATGGAATTAGATCCATTTTGAGAACATGTGTGTTAGTTTAGGCCTGAAAGAATTGCAGCCTCTGTATTCAGGACAAATTAAAGGACCATAATGTTCCGTTCCATGTCTTTCAGCATTTGGCTCTATAAATCTGCTTCAGAGAAACTTCTGTTGGGCTGGGGGCTGAAGGGCTGGGAGGGCTGGGAGTTTTGGCTGTCGCTGTTCTGTCCCCTTCCCTTTGCCTCTGATGTGCTAAGGGCAGGTAACGCTTTTGGGGTTGTGTCACAGGGCTCTGCTTTCCCCAAACACAACTGGGGTTCAGCTGCCTTCTCTTGGCTGCCTGTGCACTGAGCTTTGCTGTTCATGTGGTCAGAAATGACTTTTGACATTCTTCCCTCTTTGGGAGCTCCTGCTTATGGGATTGGGAATAACCAGAAATAGCTTCTTTTTCATTGCATTTCTGCTCCCAGGTGAAGTGAGTCCCTACAGCGGGTGATGCTCAGGGTATGTCCCAGCATGAAATATCACTGCATGGTTTTGGCCAGCCTCCCACAGGCAGAAGGCACATATCTTTACATACCTTCTTTTTACACACCTGTACCTTGTTTCACCATCAGGTGGAATGTGGAATCTGCTGTTTCCCAGCTATTTTGGTGAAGGCTAGACTGAAATGCTAAGCGTCTCCTTTTTACGTGTGACAAAATGAAACTCTGGCTGTATTATGGCTGATTGATATTTTCCTAAATATCCAGTAGTCTGTGTAGCAGCTCTCCAATGGAGTTTGGAGCCTGAGACAGGCAGTTTTAGGGCAGGCACAGCACTGAGGTACCTGTGGCACAGTCTTGCAGAGTGGCACGCTTTAAGGCCTTGTGTCCATGCAAGGACTCAGAATGAGCTGTATTTGTGCTCAGCTGTGTTTATGATCAGCGCCTGTATTCTCTCTGTATGCCCACTGATCTCTGTTTTAGTGGCATATTCAGCCTGTGATTTTTCAGATTTACCCAGATTTTGTAACTTGTTGATTTCTCAGCCAAACTCAGTATTCAGCACAGAGCCAAATCTCCAAGGATCAGTGGCAGAGGGGATGCCACCCAAACCTTGATCTTCTTGCTCCCTGAAGTACGCAGGCTTGCCCAAAGTTCTGCCATGAGCTTTAAAGAGGTTTTCAGGGTTGATATGGTATGAAATGCCAGAAGAAGCACCAAGCTGACACTGCCAGCTCCGTGTCACTGCCCTGGCAGAGCTGGGAGCTGGGCAGGCACTGCTGCCACTGCCCTGGCAGCCCTTTGCCCCTGGCACCACCTTGGTGCCCCGTGCCACACCACAGACACAGGGCAGAGACAGTTCTTTGCCAAAGGGGAGGGCACCAAAAATCTCCTGGGCATTCTTCAGTGTCGCAGGCACCAGGGGATTGCAGGTCCAGAGTTAACAACACCGGGAAAAGCAGGAAGGGAGGCAGGAGACCAGGAGAGGACAGGAGAGGGCAGTGGTGGCACTTTCCCCGGAGGAGCTGATCCTGCAATCACTGCTGCAGCCAAACGCTGCAAACAGGCAAGTTCAAACCCCAGTCGGTGATCACAGCCTCGATGAGAGGCTGCTCTAAGGAATTAACCACGATAAGAGCTGCGGGCAGAGGTGTTTGCTCAGTGTCTGCTCCTCCTGTCCCAGCCAAGTCCACGTTCTGTACCTGCTGAGCACATCACCTGCCCTTCTGAAATGGCAGTGATTAATGACAGCGCTCGCTAACACCTGGGCTGTCCTGGGAGCAGCAGGGCTGTGCTGAGGCGCGGGCAGGGCACCGGGGCAGGGGCTGCCCTGCTGGCTGTGGGCAGCCTGGCTGCCTGCCACAAACTCAGGTTGGCAGTTTTGAATGAACCTTTTAGGAGATGCCTCAACCAACCCACCCTGCGTGGATCCTGTGCCCTATTCCTCGTAAATAATGAAATGTGGAAAGGAAAAGTGACCGGGTTGTATTGGGAAATGTACCCTTGTACCTTCGTATGAGGGATGGAGAGGGAAGGGTCCTGGCCCCACGGACAGACCCCAGATGAGACACCCTGCATGCCCATCCTGGGGGGCTTTTCCAGCCAGGCCCTGGCTGCCCAGAGCTGAGGCTGTTTCTAGGGGGGAAGAACCACAGAAACAAACCCTGAGTAGCTTGGAGTGTCTGCGGGGGAGGCTCAGAGGAGCAGGGCTGGGCTGGTGCTGGGCAAATACTGCATGACACAAGTTCAAAGCAGGGAGAGCAAACAATGATAGAGCAAACACATGTCAGCCTTCCAAACAAGGTGACACCATTTAGACCCTAAAAACGGTAAAAGATTTTTGCTTTTGTCCATAAAATACATAAGGATAAATGGCTGGCTCATCCCAGCAGAGGGAGACTGGAGAGGGAAACTGAGGGAGGGAAGAACACCCCAGCCAATTTGTTGATGACTAAAATACTTAAAACAGCAGGCTGCTTTTTAAACTTAGAAGGTGACTTGCTGAGTGGGTATTGGCTGCTCACTCCTGGTCCTGATAAGAGCTCCCACGGGACATTCAGTTCTTTCCAGCTTCTCCACACGGGTTTATCTGTGGACATCAGAGCAGAGCAAAGGGAAGGAGGCCGGGCAGGTTTGTTTCATCTCTGCTGTGACTAATGCTGTGTGCTGGGCTGCCTGCTCTGTGCAGTGATGGCACTGACCTGCCTGGCCCTGGCAGCATCGTCCTGCTTGAGCAGGGCTTGCTCTGGATGAGCCTCCCAGCCCCAACCATGCTGCCACTCCATGCTCTGCTGGCAGGGTTGCTTTGATAATTACCACAGGACACAAATGATTCTAAGAGCAAGATTCAGACAAAATTGATTTTACCAAGCTGGGAAACCCAGAGATCACAGTGAGCATGCCAAAGGCTTTGGCTGAGGAGCTGCTGAGGGCATGCAGGGCTGTTCATCCCTTGCCAATCACCGGGACAGCCCCACTCTGGCACATCTGCCTTGCCACAGACCCTTCCTATCACTGTGATCTGAGCTGGCCCTCTGTGAGCAAAGCTGTTGGACTCCTGAGCTCTTCCCCAGCCTAAACTGTCCCTAATTCTACAGTTCAGATTTTTATTCTGTTTTCACAGGATAAAATATCACAGTTGTGTTTAATGTGAGTTATTCCCCAGTAGTGCCATGAGTGTGCCTCTTTATGCCCATAGAGATAATTTAAGCTGAGTCAATGGTGTCACTTTCTTGGGATTCAAAGGTGCCCAAGATGTTCTCAAAGCACACAAGGGAGCCTGATCACACTGTTGAGGATCAATCCTTTTGTCTTATGCTTATTCACAGCATAGCTTATTGTATATACACCTGGTAACAAACACCTGGGAGGGTGGGCATTGAGTTCCACATGAGGAGTGGGGCTGGCTCTGCAGCACGAACAGCTGAGAGATGGAATATGGATCTATTTTAGCTGAGCCAAAATGTGTGGAAGCAGAGTGATAAGGGACAGGCAAGGGGTCAGTGACAGAGGCTGGGCAGGAGGCGATACAAACACAGCTGATAGAAACCCAAGTGTTTGCAGCACCACCTCTCCCCTTCCTCTTCGGGCCCAGAAATCAAAACATTCCTGCAAGTGACATGAGAGGGAAATGCTGGTCTGCTGTGCAAGAGCAGCTAAAAAAGCCAAGGGAAACTCAGAAAGATGTGGCTACAAAGGACTGCCTGGGATGCTGACTCAGGGCTCCTCTCAGATATACCAAGCTACACAACTGGCTTTGTTGCCTTAACAGTTCTATTCCTACACCAGAGTCTGGGCTCTGCTGCTCCCATGTTTGACTGCTCTAGAATCAGGCTGTGGAATTGGTTGGGAGCCTTCTCATTTCCATTCAGCCTTAGTTGTTAGTTATCAGTTCATGCCTATTTACTCTTACTCCAACAGCAGTATTTAGCTCATTCTGTTCTTTTCCTTCCTTTCCTATTTCCCTTGATGCATTAATAGCCATAAATCATACTCTTTTTTACACTTCATTTTGCTAGGTTTACTGGCCTTCTTTCTTGTATCACTCCCTTGCTCAAAGAAAATTCATCTTTACTATTTCTGTAGACTTGAGGGACTGGAATTACACTTCCCTTTACACTGCTTGAGCTTGTGGTAAATAATATATCTATGTTATAATGTGGGAAGAAATAAAATGCTCTGCAGAATAAGGGCTGATCTTAGCAAACAGGCCAGGGATTGGCAGGCTGGGGTGGAAAGCTGAGAGTCTCTGTGGCTGTGCTGCAGCTGTACCCTGAGCTAAGCTGGGGAACGGGGCCAGAATGCTCTCCTTGTGCTCAGCTTCCCCCAAAGCTGTCCTGGATCCCTTGCGGGGGGCTGAGCCCATTTTGTGAGCGGCCAAGGAAGGGGTGGCTGCAGGATCAGCATTTCTAGATGTCGTTACTTTATTATTGTTCTTGAAGTTGAGCTTTTCCTGCCAGACGAGAAATACCCATTTTCGCGTTAGCTGGGAAAAATTTGAATGGCTGAACCAGAAGAGCTCAGAACTTAGAAATGAGTTGAGAAGGGCCCAGGCTCTGCCCTGGTGCCAGCCGCAGTGGCGGAGGCAGCACAGCCGTGCAGGGAGGGCAGCAGGGGACAGGGGAGCCTTTGGGATGCCCACGAGCCAGGGAAGAGCTGCAGCCCCTGCTGCTCCTTGGCTGCAAGCACTGCCCCTTTGTCGCAGACATTTCTCCACAGAAATCCTTTCTTTCACATTTCTGCATCTTCGGGAGGCCAGGGGCCCCCGAAGAGAAGGTAAACAATTATTATCAGCTGCTGTGGAATGCAATAGGATTCACCTTGATTGGCTCATTTTCTATGTTTATAATTAAGAGCCAATCACCAGTTCAAGCCAGGGGACTGAGTCCTTGGCCACAATTTTGTTGTGGGTTCTTTTCTATCTCTTCTTAGCTTAGCTAGCAGCTCTGCAAACCTCGCTCTATATTCTATTTAGTATAACTATAATGTATTATATAATATATTAATAAATTCAGCCTTCTGATCAAGACACAAGATTCGCCGTCTCTCTCTCACCAACTGCGACCCACGCAGGTCGCGGTAATACCCCTTGTCTTGTGAGAGGAGCTCACCGCAGAGTCCTCTGTGCCAGCAGCAGCACTCTGTGCTCAGCAGGCTGGAAATGCACTCAGCCCTTGGGGGTTACTCATGGTTTCAGGTTTTGGTCAAGTCTACACTGCTGGAGAATGTAATCAGTGCATTTTAACTTGCTCTGATTTTGCATGTATTTGTCTTCTCGCTGCCAATTTTCAAAAGCACTCACACTTTCTGCTGTCGCCTCAGTCCGGGACGTTTGTTCTGATGTGTCTGTGTTAAGTTTTTCATTCCCTGTCAGTACCTGGAGAGATGAGCAGGGGAACCTGTCCATACAGCCTAAATACAATTTGATTAGCAGAGATTAATAAATGAGATATTTGATTATTTTTGTCTGGTCTGAGTTCAAGCTCTTGTTCCCTCCCAGCTGTGGGAGGGCTACTTCAGCCAAGAAAAATCCATGCCTAGATTTTTATTTTCGGGAAGTTCAGGCATTTGAGATCCAAAATTAGGTTTTCAGTTTGTGCCAGGAAGGAATCAGCCACCAGATTAAGAATTTGGATGCTTTGCCTCCCAAAAATTTCTGGGAGTTGTATGTCAGATCCAGGATTTCAGATCTATTCCCAGAGTAAGTTCAGCACTAAAGCAATGCCTCATCTTCTCATTGCAGAGGTAGGAAGGAAAAAAATGAAAAATTTGCTTGAAGGAACAGGGTGGGGAGAGGAAGAAAAAAGGAGTAGGAAAGGAAAAGTGCTAAAGGTGGTAAATCACATGGGGGATTGGGGAATGAAGCTCAAGGGCACAGGGATGCGGCTGAAAGATCAGATAATAAACGTTGCTTTGTATAAGAGGTTCTCCTTTCCATGTTCCACGGCTGTCCCAGACACTCAGGGTCAAGGGGTTATTTTGAAGTTGGCCATTGATTCATGCAAGATGCTGGTTATGAAATATGGGAATCTTTCGCCAGGGGGAAAAACTTCCCCGCGAGCGGCTGCCTGGAAGGCGGCAGCAGGGAAGGGTTAATGTGGCTCAGTTTACAGCCGGGAATCGCTGTATCCAGGAAACAGCACGGAACGCACAAGCCGTGAGAGCAGCTGGAGCCCGCTGGAATCCCATTCCTTTGGCAGAGCTGTCTGTGGTCTCCAGCTCTGACATCACTGCATCTGCGTCACGCAGGAATGCCTTGACCGCTTCTGCCTCGCTATTTTTTCCTGTCCCCTCTTATTTCTGGGGCTGACTCAGATTCGCAGAGCCGTGAGGAGAGGCAGATCACAACCCCCCCGACCTCCTGCCCGGGATGTGGCTGCACCGGAGCTGTGAGATGCAGATTTTGGGGCGGCTGTGAATCCTTGCTGCTCCCAGTGCATCACCCGGCTGTGGCAGAGCCCAGAGGATAAACCCTCCTGGCGGCAGGAGCCTGTCCAGGGGCTGGACACACAGTGGCACTGCTGCTTTCCGAGCCCAGCGCAGCAAACTGCCACGAAACAGCTGGAAATGCACACGCTGCCTTTTGGAGCGCTGAGCACAGGAGCTGGGTGTCATCTGCTGAAGCTGCTGCTCACAGCAGGAGCCCCTGAGCCCCCCACAGCCCCCCATAGCCCCCCATAGCCCCTCACAGCCCCTCACAGCCCCTCAGCTGCTCAGGAGCCCCCCTCAGCCCCCCATAGCCCCCCACAGCCCCCCATAGCCCCCCATAGCCCCCCATAGCCCCCCATAGCCCCCCACAGCCCCCCATAGCCCCCCATAGCCCCCCACAGCCCCCCATAGCCCCCCATAGCCCCCCACAGCCCCCCACAGCCCCCCACAGCCTCCCACAGCCCCCCACAGCCCCCCACAGCCCCTCATAGCCCCCCACAGCCCCTCACAGCCCCCCACAGCCCCCCATAGCCCCCCATAGCCCCTCACAGCCCCCCACAGCCCCCCACAGCCCCTCAGCTGCTCAGGAGCCCCCCACAGCCTCCCACAGCCCCCCACAGCCCCCCACAGCCCCCCACAGCCCCCCATAGCCCCCCACAGCCCCTCACAGCCCCCCATAGCCCCCCACAGCCCCTCACAGCCCCCCACAGCCCCTCACAGCCCCCCATAGCCCCCCACAGCCCCTCACAGCCCCCCACAGCCCCCCATAGCCCCCCACAGCCCCTCACAGCCCCCCACAGCCCCCCCACAGCCCCCCACAGCCCCTCACAGCCCCTCAGCTGCTCAGGAGCCCCCCACAGCCTCCCACAGCCCCCCTCAGCCCCCCACAGCCCCCCACAGCCCCCCATAGCCCCCCATAGCCCCCCACAGCCCCCCACAGCCCCCCACAGCCCCCCACAGCCCCTCAGCCCAGGGGAGGCTGTGCCCATCCCCACTTTGCTCTGGAAAGGTGTCGAGTGTGTTCTGCATGGAAGACCCCTTGTTTGAGAAAAGATTGTGACCTCAAAGGGCTGTGTTAAGGGCAATATATTGTGTTTAAGTATTTCAGGGCTGCTTCTGAAGCCTGTTTGTGTCTGGTATTTATCCTCAGCAGCTGATTCGCAACTTCACTGCTCTGCAAGCAGCCGCGGACTGTCCTGTGATTCTTCTTCTCATGATTAACATTCTAAGCCTCAGTGTTCAGCCTTATTTTATAATGCAGAATAGAGCAATCATCACAAAGGAATCGCTGTGGTAATCCTGAGAAAATGCATATGTGTGACTGGGTCATCAGGGAAATGGAAGAAAATCAAAAAAGTGCTCTTGGAAAATTTGGGATGAGATAGATGCTAAAAGACAGGTCTAGATCTCTGTTCTAGGAAATATTTTCTAGAAAATTAACCCAGAATAGCTATGGGGAAGTTTTTCACTATTTAATCTCCCTTTCTCAATGTGCTCTAATTTAAAGATTTGCCTTCTTTTCCTCTAGATGTTTACACAAATATTAGTCCTATAAATAGATGTGCACTGACACCCTCAGCCAGGTTTCCAGACCCCAGAGGAGTGTCTCTATTGAAAGATTTCTGGTTGGGTGCACGCAGTGCAAACCTGTCATTCAGGCTCAGGGCTGTGCTGTGGGCAGGTCTACAGGATGGGATTTGGGATCTCCCATGTCCCCAGTGCAGAATGCCCATCCCATTCCTCTCCAGGTGCGAGGGGAGCAGGGTCAGGCGGCCTGAGATGCTGCTCAGGTGGCACCTGTCCTGTCCTGGTCCCTCTGCGCTGGGCCACCAGCTCTGTGCATGAGGGAGAGGAGAAAGGCAGCCTTCCTCCTCCTCCTCCTCCTCCTCCTGCTCCTCTTCCTCCTCCTCCTCCTGCTCCTGCTCCTGCTCCTGCTCCTGCTCCTGCTCCTGCTCCTGCTCCTGCTCCTCCAGCCGTGCATCCCACTGCTGCACACTGGGAGGTGTTGGAACGATCCAGGCTGGTGTGTGTTTTGCTTCCAGAGGGTTGTCCCTGATCCCAGTGAGAGACTGAAGGGTGGAAAGCAGAGCAGGATGGAACATGCCGGCTCCAGCCCTGCCAGGCTGAGGAACACGGCCAGGGTGAGTCCGTGGCACTCAGGTTTCACAGCCAGCCCCCAGAGCTCTTGCAAAAGTGGCTCTGGAGGTCCCGGGCACATGGATTCATTCCTTGGCATTCTTAAATTTAGGTATGCCATGAGTCAGTCATTTATAAACTGTAATTCCTCAAGTAGGGTCCTAACACAGAAAGATTCAGATTTTCAGGAATTCTGAGCTTTAGCAATTGCCAGTAGCTTTCCTGGCACCTGCTGAATGTTTATTGCAGTGACCTCTTTAGGCACAGAGCATCTGAAACTTCACCTCCCACTCAAAATTAGCAATTAGCAGTGATGTGCATTTGTAGGCACCCCTTCCTTCATGTGAAGGGTTTGCTCACTGGCCTGGGGGATTGGGCTCACAAGTTCTGAGTTCAGCTTGGTGTGAGGTTCCAGCTTTTCAGTGTTTGATGATCTGGACTGGGTGACACCAGGGCTGGTGCTGTGGGATCTGAAGCAGTGGGATTTGAAGCACCTACTCCTCTTTCCATTCCTGGTGCAATCTGTCACTGGCAGGAGTAAGGCTTTTCCTGACAGCAGGACAAAGCAAGAGGTAAACAACCCCTCCAGGAGCTTTGGGCTCGTGTCTGTCACACACCCCTGGTCCTTCAGTGGGGCTTCCAGGCAACACAAACAAACACGGCAGCTGGCAGTGCCCGCTGGGCTGGCACCACACCCACAGATGCTGCTGTCTCACAGTATCACAGGATGGATCTCGTCCCTCTCCAGCTGCAGTGGGGCTGGGCTGGAGCTCCCAGCAGGTGCCTGGTGCCTTCTGCAGAGCTGATTCCACTGGTGCCTCCAGCTCAGGCAAGCAGGGCAAGCACCTGGCATCGTTTAACTTGACTCAAAATGCTTTTTTTCTCATTAGAACCGAGGAGGAACGTGGCTCTGAGCCTCCTGGGAGGGGTGTGAGGAAAGGCACAGCCACTGGGGGTGTCATTAGCGTCAGCCAGGCGGGGATCAGACCCAGCCCGCCCCTGCCCCTGCCCTGGTGTGAATGTGTCACTGCCTGCTGGCACCGCTCGGCGTTTCTGCTCAGCCCCACTCCAGCCACCGATGGTTATTTTTTCCATGCATGATCTTTCCTTGTTTACCACCCTTTTGCATAACCAAGTCACCCATCCTGGGTTGTTCAAGCCGGCGTTGGTGTCAGCCCAGCACTGGCAGTCACTGGCAGTCACTGGGAGACTCTGTGCTTGCCGGCTCATCCTCCTTACCTGCCCATTTCTGTGTTTGCAGATCCTCTCTCCATGATAAGCAACTTGTCAGTCTCAAAGCTGCACTTTGAAAGGTAGCTTGAATTTTAACCAGGTCTCTGACAGACGCTGTCCAGCCTGATTTTGTGCACAGCCCCTGAATGGGAGACCTGGCAGCCAAGGAACCGTCTCTGCCTGTCCTTAAATGTAATGATGACAAATTATAGTTCAGTTTGCAGTACAGCAGAGAAGGTTTTGTACCAATCTGGATGCAGAAACGCCCTCTTTAGATGAGCTCAGTACTCACTAAAGTCAATGGCAGGAGCGTTCTATTGATCTCTGTTTATTTGAATATAATGTAACTTGAAGCTGAGGTTCGGTCCTGCACCTACTTCTTGTGACAGCAATGTATGAACAGATGTGGCAAACCAATCAGAAGAGCTGAACATTTAAAATGAGGTGCAGAAGAAGCCATACATATGAAATGAGCCTGATCTTGGATCTGGTCTGGGTCTGATGCCATTAAAAAATTGAACATGCTGTGTCACCTTCTTCATTCTCCATGATCAGTACTCATTGCATCTTTCCCTCTTCTTGTCATCACTGTCCATATTTTATTTATGATTAGAAGAGAGACTAAAGTTCTGAAAGACCATCAGAAGATAAAAACCAGCACCCTGAAGTAATGTGTCTGAAGTCATGTGCTAGGTCAATGGTTGCTTTTAAATCAGGTAAATAAATGCTGTATTACAACATCAAAATAATGGGAAATATTGTCTGGCAGCAGCCTGGGCTGTGCTGTGAGCTGGGTGCAGGAGCTGCTGGTGGTTATTGCGTGCCTGCAGTTCACAAGTCAGTCCTGAGGGATGTTTTGCAGTCAGCTGAGGGCTGAGGGCTCTGGCCCACCACAGTTTCCTGTCTCCCTCCCGAGAAGAATCAGTGTCTGTCACATCTGTAAAGTCACACTACAATTTGATTATTCTCTGCATTTTTCTTTAATTGCGTCCCCTATTTGCTTCTTAAGAGACTCTTAAAATTTTCAAATATAATAAGAAATAATAATAACCAATTAAAAAGCTGTGGGTATTAAGTGGGAAATAACAGACTGAAACAAAAGTCAAGGATTATCCTGGGAAATGACGTTTATGGGTCCTGGACCACTCAGTTCTGTGAGGCAATCTGAGGTTTTGGCTGAGGTTAAAAATGCAGCAGCAGAGCTTTGCAAGGAGGAGCTTTGACAGCAATCACCCCAGTGGGTTCTGTGCAGGGCTGGTGTGGAGGTGAGGAGCTCTCAGCCCCAGCAGCACTGCTGGCCCTGTCCCTCTGCTCTGTCACCTGCACCCGGCTGTGCCAGGGCTGTCCCTGGGGACCCAGGATGGTCCTGGCAGCAGCCACCGTGTAGACATGGTTATACAAGCAAAAAAAAAAAAAAAAATTCCCCTGTATACTGCATTTCCCTTGTAAAGTTAATACAAACCAGATGGGTGAAAACTTTTTTTTTTTTAGTTGTAACTCCACCAGGACAACCAAATATTATTGGTGAGCACTGAGGGAAGGTGAAGAGGCTTTGCATGGAAAGCTTGGTGAGGCACAGCCCAGCTCTGCTGGCAGCCCAAGGGGTTCTGCAGATGTGTTTGTGAGCAAGGTGCCACAGCAGAGAGCAGGGCAGCCCCTGTGCCCTGCACAGCACATGCTTGGGAATGCTATGGGAATGTATAAAATCATTCCACATGACGCTTGCTTTGAAAAGACAGCCAACAGCGAGGAACTTGCAGGGTCCAAATGTTGCATTGTTTGGTCTTTCTCCTCTTTTACGGTTGAAGAATGGTGTTTTAAGACATCTTATCAAAACACCGTTAGTTTTATCATCCAAAGTGGCTGAAAAAGATTATACCTTTTCTTTATACTGAACATGACACCCTGCCCTGAAAACCAGCGTGTGAAAGCATAGCTAAAAGTAAGTCCAATTAAATTAACCTTCATTATAGTTTCAACACCTTAGGTCTCAATAATGAAGACACTTTTAATTTTAACTGGATCTTAGGCTCTAATGTGACTGAACTGGACCTTGGGCTTTCGTGTGGCATCTCTTGAAGCCTGCACTCCATGGGTCATGATTTACATTCTGATAACACCATTAGACAAAACAAAGGAAGAGGGAAGAAAAGCTCTTAATGAGCTATGCAAACATGAACACTTCTGTGGAAGTGTGGGACCAAGGATTTACCCTCATAAATCCCTGTGGCCATCACCTGTCAGGTGCAGTTCAGGACAGTGAGCTGACCACCAGGCTCAATTATGTCATTGCTTTAGCTTGGAATAGTCACCTAGGAAAGGATGGTCCAACCTCCACAGGGGTTTCCAGACCTGATCTCCTTTGTGCAGCCTTTCTCATGTGAACCAGGCTGTCAGGAGCAGGACCAAGCCCTCATCCAAAGGCTGCTCAAGTCAATGGAAAAACTCTCATTGTCTTTAGCGAGCCTTGGATCACGCCCCGAAGGTTGAGTCATACTTTGAATGGAACATTGTTTGAAGCAAAACAGGCTCAAGGCTTCATTCACGTAGGGGTTTTAACTGTTCAGTGAAATTTCCCAAGCACTTCCTGTGCCCTCTGCTGCTTCCTGCTGTCCCTTCTCCCGAGGGGACACCACATGCCCCGGGGAGCATCATGAGCCCAGTGCCTGACTCAGGGTCTTCAGCCTGTGCTCCACCTCTTCTCTGTGAAATCCCAAAGTGCAGATGTCCCATTTCCCCCCAAGAACGTGGGGGAAAACATCTCTAGTTCTTTTAATTTCAGCCTTAACATTACCATTGTTGTTGACCAGTGAGTATTTGCTTGATCAAATTTTATTTTCGATTCCCACACATGTTCCTGTGACTCCAGGTATTCTTAGGGAGACTGATTTGGCCAGAACTCAGATCAGCAGAGGTGGCAGACCAGCTCTTCTCTTCAGTAGGGTTTCAGCACACAGAAATAGTGGTTATGTCTAGTACTTGTTGCTTTAGTGCTTGTTTCACATCAGCTGGGCAAGGACACTGGGTGGAATGATGTGTTTGTGCTTGTTTTTACATGTGACATTTAAGAGGCAAAATAAAGCGGGAAGATTTTCTCCAGATGTGTTTATAATAGAGATCTAGAATTATGAGGGATGTTTTGTTGACCTTAGGTACAGGTACTTCATATTTACTGATCCACTGTAATCACTATACAAGTGATATACATCCACTGGAACTGTCATCGCCCCAAAATAATTAACAGCCCAGTAGGCTGGACAATGAGCAGGGATGTGAGGATTTCTGGAGTCAAACCCAGCAGAAGAACTCATGCCCCAAGCCTTAATGTGAGGGTATTTCTCTCCAGAGCAGTAGCTGCTTTAGGGCTCTCCTTTCCTGATCTTCAATTTTGATTAAAAATTCAGCAGATCACTGGACCTAAATAAAGAGATCATTTTGGGCCCCAAGTGGTCAGAGTATTTCTGTGAGAGACCAAGCTCAATGCCTGTTTAATATTTGTACAAAACAGGACGGTTCCAATGCCACATTCCCATTACATATTTTGGATCCAATGTAGTGTAATTTTCCTTTAAGAAAACCTACAGAGAAGCCCTTCACCAGAAATTCCCAAGTAGCTTTTCCTCTTGAGCCACCTCTGTGCCAGAGCAGCTGACATACAAAGAGATTTGGCCCTCGCTAATTTGAAGTCCATGGGTTTTTCCTAAGGGTGATTCATTTTACAAAAACACACAACAAATAAACAAACGCATACTGGAGTTAAGAGGCAGCATGTGCTATGGATTAGGGAAAAGAGCACCCCTCGAAAGCCCAGCTGTCATGTGCAGTATAAAGATAATGTTGGCTTTTTCCATTCCATTGTCTTCCTCTCGGTCTGCTCTTTGCTCACTGTGTCTCCCTTCATTTAGTCCTCCCTCTGTGTCATTTGTTTGTCTCCCTTGCTCCTAGGCTTTGTCTAGACCAGGGTGTGGGATGCCTTGGCCAACACCAGCTAACAGCAGAGCAGATAAGAGTGAGCCTTGGGCTTGCTTTAAATGGCCTTAGATACACTAAAATATTAAACTAAACATTATCTCCTTCTCTAGATGAGCTGTTTTTCCTGTGAATGAATGTTGGTCCTTTCTAGAGCGGGGTCAGTACCAGCCCCATCTCCATCCCTTCTGAATGCCTGCCAGCCTAGCACAAAGCAGCACTGATCAGCCTGGCATGTCCAGCTCATTCTTGATCTCTCCCCAGACGGACAACTGGGTTTGCAAGCAAATGTTTTCCTTTCTGCAGCCTCATTCTTTTGGAAAATGACATTCCTGCACTGTGCTCGACTTGAGAAGCACAGTGGGTCAGCACATCTGATGCTTGGAGTAGGAGCTCAGGAGCTCAAGAGTCAATTCCAGGGATGCAGGGCCCTTAACAGATTCAGCCTTTCCTTAAAAAATGAACTTTAACTGAAGTGAGCACGCAGGGCTCCAGTGTTTGCCAATCTGCATTGTAAATATTGTGGAGGGAGACAGAGAGAAGTAAGCAGAAGCAGCTTAGGACACAAATAGGAAGAGGAAAAAATTTATATAATGTATTAGTTCCCACCTAAACTGAGATTTCAATTTTCTCTCTTCCATCTCTCTCCCCATCCAACTTCCTACAGCAAGTTTGAGCTTCTCCAGTGAAATTATAGTGATTGTCAGCTCAAGGAACTTGATCAAAATTAAGCCCATTTCCCCAATAAGTCCACACAGGTTTTTTCTTTTATTTGTAGGAAGTGTAACTAAATCCAAATTTGGCAGAGATAAGACTTTTGAATCAATTCACAATGAGTCCCATTCATTCTCTTGTAGCTGAAGCACAGCATCTCACCCCAGAATGTGATTAGCTTCTCCACACAGCAATATCCCTGCCCCTTTTATTCCTGTAAGGATATAGCTGGTGAGGCAGAATGTACCTGGGATGTGTCTTGCTGCAGCAGACACAACAGCTCGGCTCTTTGGACAGTGACACTCAGAATTTCTGAGCTACAGGCCAGTTGTCATAAGAAGAGATGATTAATTAGCCACGAGCTGGGATGGGACAGGGGGCTGAGGGCTGGGAACAGGCAGGGAAATGGCCAAGCAGACTCAAGGAACAGTAAAGCAGGCCAAGAGCTGGAGGAGAACTGCTGGAGAGATCTCTGGTTTGAAGGCCAAAGATTTCCAGGCAGGAGCCAGAAGGGCTTTATAAACGCAAATGAGTGGGTGGACAGAACAGATCAGCCATGCATCCAGAGCTCTTGGATTCACTGACCCTCTTTAGCACCAGATGCTGCCTTTAATGCCCAGCTGGCTGCTGGAGGAGCATTTCTGCGTGAACAGCCTGGGAGATGGGTCTGAGATGCAGCCTGGAGCCCTGTGCCCAGCACTGTGCTGTCCTGGCTGCGGGCTGGGCTCTCTCCAGTGTCCCACTGTACTGCACGAGTCATTTCCTGCCCCTGCCCTTTCTGCTGTGCTGCATCACAGCCCTGCTGCTCTGGGACGGCGCTGCAGCCCAGCCTGGCGCCTGCTGCAGGGCAGCAGAGCAGAGAGGAGGCTGCTGTGCCTCCAAAGTGCTGTGTCATCCCTGGTTATTAATGACCGAGAACCACATGACACAAACTTCTGGGAAGCTCCAGCAGATTCCAGGAAGGGGTCAAGGAGTTCAATAAACAGTTTTATTAGAACTTGAATTGCAACCAAAAGGCTACACATTGACTTTTTTTCACAAAAAAAACTTTGTGAGTGTTACTTGAATTCAGAAATCCTGTGAATGGCAGCAGAAGCACACAGGGTTATCTTTTCTTCCTGCTGATTTTTATGTCACTGCTAGTTCACAGTTGTCCTCGATAAGGAAACCCAAGTGCACCCTCCATTTACATTTTCCAGTTGCCTTTCCAGCTTGTTGGTAAACTGTAGGGTTATCTGAATTTCAAGGGTCACATTCGTGCCTCAGTGGTACTGGTGGGGATTGAGAGATGAACAGGGAGATCCTGGACAGCGCCAATGCCTCGGGTGACTGCAGCACCTTCTGTGGGCAGGTAAAGGTGAGAGCATCACCCCAGTGGGGTGCAGGTCACTGCTCAGGATGGCAGAGTCCATGTGCGCACCCGTTGCTGAGGAGCCTGGGGAAGGGAGCGGGCACAGGGCAGGCTCAGCTGGCAGGTGGGCACCTCTCAGTGCCCCCACCTGAGTGGCACCAACTGCTCTGACTGCTGGCAGCAGCCCCGCCAGCTGAGCAAGTTGGTGCTCTGTAAAAAAATACTTTTTCAGTGAATTGCCTTTGCTAAAGTAATTGCTTTAACATTATCTCTGCCACACACTCGTTAAGAGCAAGCTGCAGTTCTGTCTCCCTGAACATGCTTTCAATTAATGCTCCTGGCTGCACTTGTGTGTGTGCTTCTGCTGCCATCAAGCCCTGGGAGCTGTCTAGCACGGTGTATGGTATAAACAGCTCCATTTGTTCATTCATCAGCTTGTGTCCATCAGAAGAAATGGGAAAAGGAATTCATCTCCCTTTCAAAGTGATCATAAAGCATCCATTATAGTAAATATTAATGGGTATTAATGAGCATTGCTATTTCACTGTTACTAATGAGTACTGAGGCACAGAAATTAAGGGTCCAAGCCAAGTTATTCTGATGTAAAATTAAGGTGCTTTTTGGCCTTACTAGAAAGTGACCAAGTTGCTACTTGAAACAACAGAAGAGCTACAACCAGAGGCTGTGCGTACCTCACGCTCTACAGGACAAACCCCTTAGTGCTGGTTTTGTGCTGTTTGCTGCCAACCACGGCTCTGTGGGAGAATGTTTAGCAGTTCTCACATTGAAAATACAGAGCAGCATTGCCCCCAGACAGAACTGAGTGCACCAAGGCTCTGCTCTGAGCCATTCCCTGGGTGCTGCACCACCCTTGGGGTGGAACACAGCATGACATACAGACCCACTCAGCAGTCTTGGATGGAGGAAGTGAAAAACACTACATCTGTTTGAAATAAGTGGGGAATTTTAGGGAGGTAGAATGGAATTACCCAAGCTGGGATCTGACTTCACTTAACTGGCGTTAACTCTTGCAAAAGCAGCCTCACATTGTTCAATGACCACACTGGTCAGAAGTGCAGCCTGACCTCTTGTCCTGGGGCTGGCATTCCAAACATCCTGGCACCTCCCTCCATGGGGAGTGGGCTGGCTCGTGCTGACTCACAGAGAGCCCTGTGCTGCTCTCTGAGGCTGCTCCCACTGCACTTGGAGTTTCTCAAAGCCCTCACCCAAACTGTGCCGTCCCTTGCCATGGCTGTTCCACGGTTCCCCATCAGAAAAGCTTTCTGTGCATGGCACATCCATCTGTTGGAGCTGCTGGACAGTGGCCAGGCTCTGCAGCACTCCTGTGCCATCCCTGTTGATCATTCCTGGGCTGATGCACATTATCTGCAGGGGCTGCTCAAGTTCTGGTACCACAGAAACTTCACTTCATGTAGAAGTTGCACATAGATATGTAAAATATTCTTTTTCATGCCAGACAATTTGCATCCTAGGGAAAGCCTAAAGCTGTGACTGGAAGGTGTAACTGTGGCATATCCAGGGAGCTCTGAGCTCCTCTGAGGAGGTGACAGGGGCACACAGACAGAGCCTTCATCCTTCTGAGGCTGAGTCCCTGGTTCTCTGCTTAGCAAGGGCAGAGCTGCAGATCACCCTGAAGAAAAGCACCTGGCTTTGCCCCAAAATATGAACCATGTCCAACCAACCTGGTGCACGCTCACAGCCAGTCTCACAGGCTCTGAGCATCTCCAGCTCACAGGGAACAGCACCAAAGGCAGCAGAGCTGAGTCCTGCTGTCCTGTCCTCCATGCCCTGGGCTGTCTGTCCTGCTGGGGTGAGCTCCTGTGGGTTTTCCCATGGTTGGGCATTTACTGCTCTCCCTCATCTGCTTTCTGTGCTAGTGAGTGCACGGCCACTGCTCCTGAAGCTTTTCCCTTCTCAGATGCACTCACATCATTTATTTTCTATCTGACGGCTACAGCGAAGCACCAAATGTTAACATAACTTCGACCTGTGTCTTTATATCAGATCTGGTGGAAAGCTGCCAGTTGCTTTGAAATTATACTGATGGATAGAGACACGTGTATGTAACATATGCAAACACAGCACAGCCACAGAAATCCCATTTCCTTGGGCAATCGGGTCAAAGATAAGAAATCTGGCAAGAAAGAGTCACCACAGGATGCTCTGCCAAAGACAAGGTTGGCATGAAAATGAAGGAGATGGCAAAGGAAAATTTAACATTTCACTGGACAACTATTTCTCCCGAAGTTTCAATCAAAATGTTTTGGCAGGATTTATTTGCTACAAAATAAATAATATAAAATGATATTTGGTTTTCTATCACTAAAATTTCCATGGAAAGTTTTGATCAGGCCGTTAGAAAGCTCAAGTTTCCAAGCAACAACAAAACCAGACAAACTGACCTCCTTTAGCTGGGAGACATAAGGATCAGCAGAAACAGGACATGTGGGGAAAATGTACATGGACTGAGGAGAAAGTTCTTAGGAAGTGAGGACCATTCAGTAAATGGCTTTGCATTTGGGTGACAGTGAAAAAAATTACCCTCAGAAGTTGTCCAAGCAACAGTGTCCTGTTTATATCTTGTGGTCTTATGAGTAACTGACTGGAAAAAAACAAGAATGAAAAGATAACAATTACAATAAAATTAAATTAAATAAGCCAATGACTCATTACAGAGCAGTAAAAACAAAAACAAAATCATTTAGGTCCCAATAACAACAAGAATATTAAAAGGAAGCACAAAAATGGCTGGACTGCTTTCCTAATATATACAATCAACCACATGGAGATGGGAGAGGAGCAGAACCCATCCCAGTTATTCAGTGGAAGGCAGAGAATACAGAAAAGTATGGACTGCAATGCTGTTGGACTTCAGCAATGTTAATTTGAGTGGGACAAAGCTTTTTCTGAAAAGGAGGGACATTCCTCCCCATCTGGAATGGACAGCAGAATTTACCCCACACTCCTGCTCCATAAACGACTTTTATTAAGCATTGTCAGGCCTTAGAAAAGTGTTATCAGTGAAGACCCATCCATGATCTCCTTCCTTTATATAATTCTGATAAAGGCTCGGGGCTAGTCCCAGAGTAAGTGCAAGCCAAGGAACTCTTAGAACATTTAAGCAAGTATCAATTGATCTCCATTTCATATGATTCTGCAGTGACAATTTGTGAAGTTCCTGTGCTCCCAGAGTCTGAGCAAATTTTATTTCTCTCTTTTCCCATATTCCAATGTTCTCATTGATCTCTAAAGTATCCCTTCTTCAGTGTCTCAATGTGGTGGACAGATGATCACAGGGATTTTGGGCTGGGTTGGGGTTATTTGTGATAGATTTTACAGACTTTTACCTCCAGCAGTGGGAAGGCTGACCAGCTGTTCCTGAAGCTTTAGAAATTCTGTGTAAATACATCTTGTTTAGTTCTGCTTTAGCATTGCATCCAAAGAACAAAAGGCACTTTATAAACACAAACAAAGAGTGCTCATTCCACTAATAAGGTAAAGTAGTATCTCGGAGGAAAACAAGGCACGAAGCAGCAAAGTGATTTCCCTACATTTGCTCTGGAAGCCACTGGGAGAGCAATAAATAGAATTTGATCTCCTGACTGCTTGTCCTGTGCTTCAGCCACGAGACAGGCTGCATCTGACAGGCGCTGACTGCTGGGGTGTGCGCCGTGGCGCTGCACAGATGGTAAATCCCGGGCAGAGCAAACAGGGAGCAGCTGCTCCTGCCTCTGACCGCTCACATCCCTGCCCGCCCTGCGCTCCCTGTGCGGGGCTGTTCGCAGCCTGCTTCCCTGGAAGCCAGCCCGCTTCTCTCAGCTAGTCCCTCGGTGCTGGCCAAGACACGACTCAAGCCTTTAACCCTCAGGCTGCCGTGGTGCTGCCGTGCTCAGCTCTGCTCTGCTCAGCAATGTTCTCCCGGCCCTCCTGGCCCTGGAGCTCTCCACAGGGGACACAGACTGGTCTCAGCCTGCCCTGCCTTCTCCAGGATGAACATTTCAGGGCTCCCAGGGCTGAACAGACACGTCCTCCACAGCTGCTCAGCTCTTCCACCAGGGAAGATGCTGCCTGACTGGGGCCGCATAAGGCAGGGCCACTCTCAGGTTTTGATTTGTACACGTGGGCCTTTCCCCAGGGAAGGAGTCGTCTCTCCAGTCAAGAAAGCTTAGCAGGAAACATTTCCTGCCCCCAGCTTCTCCAGCCCTGGCTCACCAAGAGATGAGAGTGATGCTGACCCCTCTCCTGGTGCGTTTGTGTTCACGGTACAAATGCTTCTGCTGACATCGAGTTCCAGTTTGCTACATGCGTGCTCTGGTTTTGATAAAAGTGTGCTGAGCTCCTACTTCTGCTCTAAAATAGTAACCTACCAGCTGGGCTTTATACTCTGAAATGTCACCGCCAGTGGCATAACAGATATTCACAATAAGCTGACAACCCAGATTTCCCTCTGAGGAATCACTCATGGATGCTGCTGCTGTAGCAGAACCTGACAGTTCTCCAACCCATAACTCACCTCTAACCACCACTTTGCTTTTCTTTAACTGCTGAAGATTGTGTCCCAGGGGATTATAAAAATTTCATTTTATTTAATCCTCAAAATGTATTCGGTTTGCTACCACATGAATGTGGCAGAATCAGTCCTTGTTGGGAGATTACAAAATAAAGGGTGACAAGAGAGAAAAAAAAATGTGAGGAGCTTAGAGCTGTGAACAATACAGAATTTTTCTCAGAGGTTATTGAAAATTTATTGGAAACCACCAGACTATAAAATCTCATCATCTTTGCTCACTATTCAGTTCAGCATCAACAAGGAGGGATGGAGTGAGTTCACTTTTTCCCACCCCTTCCAAAAATCTAGCAAACGTCCAGAAAAAGCATCAGGCTGAGCTGGCACGTGCCAGGCTGCACGGCTGGGGAGCAAAAGGAGGTGTCCTGGCAGGAGAGCTCCCTCTGATCCCTGGGGCCCAGGGCAAACCAGGCTGTGCCACCCTGAGCACAAGGTGCCCCCACACCTGGGCCAGAGCTGCAGCAGGAGAGGTGCAAATTCACCTGGACAGGACAGCATGGCTGAGAGAGAGGCACAAAGGGGCCAGGATCTCCTCAGGCACAGGGGCCATAACAGCAGCAGCTTACACTTATCACAGAATGTTTATTATTCACCAGCAAACACACTGCAAAGCCTTTTGATGTCTGCTCACTCAGACCTGGAAAAGCTGCTGAGCCTCAAGCTGCAAGGTTAACCCAGCTCCATTCCCAGCTTGGCCAAAGCCTGTGCTTAACCCTGACATGTTTGAAACTTAAGCCATAAAGTGTCATAAACAGGGACCACTTGGTTTTAAATGCAATATGGAGAGTCATTTTATGACAAAACGGCCCAGCAGGATGTTCCAGTATCTGTGTCCATAGAATCCTGGCCCTGCTAAATGAACTGCTGAGAAAGTGAGTCTGACTAGCGGAGAGTAAGATGTGTTCTATCTTGCAGATATCAAACCTGCTGTTTTAGTGCCTCCCTGAAATTTGTGCCGGGTTTACACCGCAGCAATGCCATCAGGCACTAAGACTGGTGGGCAGTTGAGGTTCATTAAGCAAATTAAGCCACACTTGAGAAGTGTTTTGTGACAGTGAATCAGTCTGGCCCTTTACCAACACACAAATGCTATGGAAAAAAGTGTTTCTAACTGGCATGTGTATTCCAGCAAATGTTTTAGCAGAGAGCTGAACGCAGAGCTGTGCCAGTGCTGCCGTGTGGTTCAGAGTGCCAGGGTGCCACACGGTGCCCAGTGAGCTGGGGTTGTTTCTCTGCAGCCCAGGGCAGCTGGAGTCATTTACGACAGAACCAATTCTTGTTTTGTGCAAGGCACAGCCGTGAGGGGAGGGAGGAAGCAGCAGGCACACATCAAGCACTCTTTAGGCAGCGAGCCTCTGCCAAGGGGAGATAAGGAGAGATGAATTAGCTACTCTGGAACCAGCTCCGCTGCCTCTTCTCAAATTACTTCGGCTCGGTGCCTAGTGAAAGCACATCCTTGCTTTGGATGTCTTGTTTCCGCTCCATGTCAATTTTCTGGTGCTAAACCAATTTGCTGAGGCTCTGCTAATGTCCCTGCCAGAGGAGCTTCCATCGCCCTTATCTTTATTTACTCAGAAACATCATGACAGTATATTTCAGCCCTCTTTGCCTTTCAAATTATTTTCAGCAACATTCCCATCTATGCCAAAAGCTGCTTCCTGCACAGGGAATCATCTTAGCAGGAGGAAAATGCAAATGCAGCAGTCAGGTCCTGGACACGTGTTGCACAATGCTGGTGGCAGAGTGAGTGGCTGTGAGCCCTGACCTTGGCCCTGCCAGCAGCCTGGGGTGGCAGCAGCACCACGGAGCAGCCCTGAGCCTGCAAATGCCCTCGGGCTGGCACTGGGATGAGCCCCCTGTGCTCGGGGCAGTGGGCATGGTCCCCGTCAGCCCTGAGCCACAGGCACTGCCTGGCACAGCTGGCAGCTCACAGCCAGGCTCTGCACCGGGGCCCTTCCTCTCTCCTGGGATTCCTGAGGATCTGGAGGGAGCCTGCTCACACCTTTGGGCTCTCAGCCGTCTGCAGCTCCTCACCTGCTCCTTCCCTGGTTGCTTATGGCACTCACTGGAACCACATTTAATGCTACCCTGCTTAGAGCATGTGAAGAGTCAAGCCCTCCTGTTTTATTTTGTCTTTGGAATAAAGCCCAGGGTTACAGTGATTAGAGGTTCTCTTCAGTTTCCTGTTAAATCATTCCTAATCATGCATCTCTTTTAATCACGATCCCTTGGCCCGTGACAGAAGGAAATGCAGCAGGTTCTGCCTTGGACACCACAGCTAATGACTTCCCAGCAGTTTCAGAACAACAAGGTACCAGTGCCACCTCTTGTTAGTAAAATCTGACAGCAACAAGCCCATGACCAATGGTCCAGCACCAGCCTTGCCCTGCTCCACTGCCGTCACATAAAGTCACGTTCTTGCTCAGTTTATGGGGCCACTGGGGAAGTTGGACAGAAACCTTTTACACCTAGAGTACATCTGCAGCATTGAAAGGTTCTGTAAGATTGTGCAGGGCTGGTTGTGGGGACAGGCAGCAGCCCAGGGGTGAGCAGGGACAGCAGTGCCCTGAACCCAACACGTCAGCCCTGGCACCTGTGCAGAACCAGGGATCTGAACCCCTGCTCCTCTCAGGAGACTTCAGGAAAACAAAAGCTCTTTTTGCTTGCTCTTAGATTGGCAGGGAGCCCATGGACTCCAAGGAACAAGAGTACCAAATTTGAATTACTGTTTATTTCTACCACAGCCATGCCAAAATCTTGGACTGAGTTTGGGACCCTGTGGCCATGTGGTGTTCAGAACGTGTCCAGAGAAACTACAGCATGAATGAATGTAACAGAAACAGTGAGCAAAAGGAACAAATGTAGAAGGAGGGGAAATAATCTGCATGGGATGAGAGACAGACCTTGGTCAGGAAACCCAAGTACTGACCCCACACCTGTCGAGCAGTCAGTCATACATTGGCCTTATCACACTGCCCAGTTCTGTTTGGTATTCAGAAAGATGCCTGTATCCAGAAGTTATAGCAAAGTTATTACAACTTCTAGTTCAGGCTTTTCTTTTGTGCAATGCCAGGGCTCATTCCAGTGAGAATGGAACAGAATCCCTCATTCAGCATACTTTTGATATGAACACAGATGTTAATCCAAGAATCTGTGTAAAAACTAGGAACACTTGCTTTAGTTTTATAAATGGATGTAATCCCACTGAAATTAACAACACAACTCATTCCAGCTGCAGAATTAAATAATTAAATGTACATTCTCTGCTCTTTGAAGATCAATACCATTATTTAGTACCGTGTCTTTAGTAATAATTGGCTAAACCCCCTCTCCTGTCCCTCTGACAGCAATCTCCTTGGCACAAGCACAGCAAGGGCTGAGCCCCAGTGTCAGTGCTGGCCGGAGCAGAGCCAATGGTCAGTGCTGGCCAGAGCAGAGCCCAGGGTCAGTTCTGGCCGGAGCAGAGCCAATGGTCAGTGCTGGCCGGAGCAGAGCCAATGGTCAGTGCTGGCCGGAGCAGAGCCCACAGTCAGTGCTGGCCAGAGCAGAGCCAATGGTCAGTGCTGGCCGGAGCAGAGCCCATGGTCAGTGCTGGCCAGAGCAGAGCCAATGGTCAGTGCTGGCCGGAGCAGAGCCAATGGTCAGTGCTGGCCAGAGCAGAGCCCATGGTCAGTGCTGGCCAGAGCAGAGCCCAGGGTCAGTGCTGGCTGGAGCAGAGCCAATGGTCAGTGCTGGCCAGAGCAGAGCCCATGGTCAGTGCTGGCCGGAGCAGAGCCCACGGTCAGTGCTGGCCGGAGCAGAGCCAATGGTCAGTGCTGGCCGGAGCAGAGCCCAGGGTCAGTGCTGGCCAGAGCAGAGCCCAGGGTCAGTGCCTGAGCCACCGCAGCCTGTCTGGCTCCCGGGCTGGGCACAGGTGCTCAGCAGGGCTGGGCACAGGTGCTCAGCAGGGCAGGCAGGCTCGCAGGGCAGCTGCTCTGGGCTCAGGGAGGCTCCGTTTGCCCCTGGCCTGCAGGCTGAGCCTCAGCTCTGCTGCCAAGCCTCGCGGCTCTCGCCCCGTGGACAGACGCACACGGCTCTTCCCATCGGCTCCATCACAATAAATAAAACTGCTGTGGTTTCTTGTTATAAACTCTTTACAGACGCTAATTACTGTTGGCACAGAGTTAACCGCCAGTTGTTGAAGTGAAATTGTGCTCGGCTCTGGATGCTGCCGGCACTCACAGGAGAGGAACGTGCTGCCCACAGGTGCTCTGCCAGGGCAAGACCAACCCCAATGCCCTTCAGGTAGCATTAAAAATCCTCTTTTACCTTTTCAATGAGCAGGGAGTGAATCCCAGCGTCCTTGCCAACATTTCCCCTCTAAACAAGCCGCATTCTCATGCTCAGCCTGCAAATGCTCTGGCCCCTCTGCCTGTGTGCTCAGTCTGCTCTGTCCAGGGCACATGTGGTGTGCAAGGCTGCAGGGACAGGATCCCTTTCAGGCTGGTGTGCTGCTCAGGGCTGAGCAGGTGTTTCTATACCATTCTGAATAGCTGCTCTGACTGTGAAAATTAAGAGAAAAAAATCTGTCCTGTGGAGAGCAACCTGTGAGGTTTGCACTTTATTTATGGGAAAATAATTCAGCAGGGTCAATGGGGCATCGGTTTACAGGGTGCCCTAGCTGCACTGATGAGTAATCTGCTAATTAATAGCTTTGGAAATGCTGCCAAGATGCTGCCAGAGTGATTGCAGCACTCCAGCACAGAGTTTGTCCTCCAGACCATTACAGTGGCTAGTGGGGCACCTTTTCCATGAGTTTCCAGATCAGAAAAGGAATTTTCCTCGTGTTCTTAGCGGGTGTGCACCTCATACTCGACATTTCTTTCCTCTTTCAGTAGTGGATGTGGTTCCAAGTCCCTTATGACAAACTTTTCACTTTTATCATTGAAGTGCTATCTTTTCCTTGCTTCTGTCACCTTCAGGAAACCTGTTACCCAACTCTGGGTGCTCTTTGAGGAAGCAAAGATTAAGTAATAGGCAGCAACAGGGGATGTATGACAGTGCAGTGAGAAACTGCATCTCTGGGGCCAGCAGGTTCCGTAAATGGCACCACTGGATGCTTCCCTGTCTGCAGTTCCTTTCTGCTGCTTTCTTCTCTGCCTCGGTGCTTGCCCTCCTGCAGCAGCAAGGAAACGGAGAAGAGGAAGGAAAGGAGGCAGTGAGCACACATCTCGGAGGGAGGGGGCACAGGAAGGTGCCAGAGGTGCCCTTGTGCAATGGCCTGTGCCCAGTGTCCCAAGCAGCTTTCCTGTCAGACGGAGCCCCGAGGAGGAAAGGAGAAGTGGGGCCTGTGGCTTACAGGAACCAGCAGGGCCCAACCAACGCCCTGTCCAGCCCTGCCCTGCCCTCACCCACCATCCTGAGGGCTCCATCAGCCGCCGAGCAATGCTGGGTGTTGTTCGGCAGGCTAATGGCTAATGACGGGATCTCTGTCCCAGGTGAAGCAATCTGCACACCCATTCCTGCTGTGTGACTTGCCCAGAGCCCCGGGGGCCATTCCAGGGACCAGTTTTTCCAGGGACCTGTTCACTCTGTTATTTGTGCTAAGCCCGGTCTAATAGGGCAGGAACTCTTAAAGCCCAGCCTGGAGGGGCAGAGCCCCTTCTCCGCAGGGCACAGGGCAGAGGCAGCGCTGCCTGGCAGAGAGGATGGAGCCCTGGAGCCCCGACCTGGCCACAGGCATCCCTGCCTGCAGAGGAACCCTCGAGCCGAGCCCGCTGCTGCTCTGCTGCACCCGAGGGTCCTGTGGCTGGGAATCACCTCCTGCTGCACCTGCAGATGGAAACCCTGTCCTTCTCCAGAGGTTCAGCTGTACACTGCTGATTTCTGGTAGCTGCTACAAACATTCTTTTCAATGGCTAACCACAGTTGCATTTTTTTTCCCCTGAGATGACATTATTTTTATGCACTGTTGTATTTTTGCCAGGTGTCTGAGCTTTCCAAGTGCCATGGCCATCAGGCCCAAAGGAAACAATCTGTTTTTTCCTGTTGCATCTGTCATCACAAAGTTTAAAAAGGACCTGGAAACACACCTGGAGAGCCACTCTCAAGACAAAAGATGTCAAACCTTGTATTCTTGGTTTCTACTTAGACCTTTTTGTTACTTAATTGTGTTGGCTATATTAATTGTTTGAAATTGTTGCTGTATTTAATTGTCAGTGACAGAGCTGATGTTTAGTTTCTGGTCTGAGGAACAGCCTGGTTTCTAGAGTATGGTGTGCTGTGCTTGAGCTCCCTGCTCAGTCTGCTGAAGCTGAAGGTCTGTGGTTTGAAATGAACTTGTTTGCAGCTTAGGTTTCCAATAGAAGAGATCAGTATTGCAGGACCACCAGCTTCATCTCCCAGCAGAGCCTGCAGGGCTCAGCTTCATCCTGGGAGTGCTCAGCACCTTTCTGACTTAAATCATTTCATCTGAACGTGTGTGGGACTGGCAAATGCCCCTGACCAGCTGGGCACACCTGGGTTATTTGTGTGGACTACAAACCTGTTGAAGGGTGCCAGTGCTCACCTGAACTCCACAGTGCTGGGTGCAGGACGGACAGAGTGCCAAAGCTGGCCCTGCCCAGCAGGTTCTGTGAGTGGGGGCCTTGTTTTGCGCTGGGCAGAACGTGGGGTTTGGGATGTGTCAGCCCCGACACTGCCATTGAGCTGAGTCAAAGGCCCCAGCTGAGTGGGTGGATTTTTACAGAAGGTCTGGCTAATTTTTAGACCATTAGTAATGGAGCTGAGGAAGATAAGGTAATGAACAGTGTGCTCCAGTCTCATGCTGCAGAGTGCAGAGAGTTCAGCTGCAAGAGTTAAGAAAGAAATCTTCTCCCCATCTGTGCCATTGCACAAGAGCTGAGGTGCCTGAGCCAGGGGACGGCAGCAGGAGCAGGGTGTTGGACATGGTGGGGTCTATTGGTGACCAGTCATGGAAAATGGAAAACACATTTCTTCTGGCCCTCCACAAGTGGCATTTGGGCAATATTGCCCGTGGGACTGTGCCATGGTGCTGTGAAACACCTCTAGTGCTTGTGAGCACTTCACACATGGACAAAAGGCCATAAAGAAAGGGATTGTTTAATTTTTGGATGCATCAATTGCAAGGCTTAAAATATGGGATCCTTTCCTCAATGTGGTTTAGATGGAGAAGTGTCATGTCTCAAAACAAGTGATCTGGATTTCTCTGTGACTGTGAAGCTGCTAGAAAAATACAAAATTGCCTTTCCTTTCTATACAAATCTCAGTAGTTTTCTTCTTCATATGTGCATCTGTGATTGAAGGTTAAAATTATCATGCAGATCTCTAGACATGCTCCCAGCCAAGAAAATGGTGCCAATTCAGCTCTAATTTCACCTTCCAAAGAAAAGAAAAAGGTAGAAATGTTGAGTGACAGAGTGCACATAACTCCCGATGTTAGATATTTTATTAAAGGCTCCATTGGGGCACTAATTTATTTCAATTTTTGCATGCAGTGCTGTGCAGGTCCCAGCCTTCTTCACTGTCTTTGGCCCCCCCAAATACATCAGCCAATGCTCCCTTTGCACACAGCACACTCACAGGGGGTTATAGGCCTGTGCCTACTGTTACAGGACATTTTTTTCTTGAAGTTAGATTGCAGCACAGTGCAGGTAATTAAACAGTGATCTCTATACAAATTAAAAGGGCTGGTGCATACTTTATTTTGGAAGCACAATTACAGTAATTTCAGGGCACGCTGACTGCATAACAGCACGCTCAGGACCCGGGGCCCATCGGGGATGTGTGAGTGCTGCTTGCACATGCAAATGTCAGGCTTACTCACCTCCTGCCTTTGAAGTGCCACCGCTGCACAACCCCCGGGGAAATGTGCCTGCACTCCAAGGCTCCCCAATTTTCAAATGGTTTGGGAAACAATACTTGAAAATTAAGACTCTTCTTCCCATTTCCTGCTGCACATCCCCACATCTGAGCAGCGCACAATGCGCAGGTGAACAGGTGCATTTCCCTTTTCTCCTTGCCAGGCCGTGCTGGAGCTGCCCTGGGAGGCCTGGCAGGGCAGGCTGCCCCCGAGCAGCTCCCGGTGCCGTTTGTCTCTGCTGGCTCCTCACCAGCTCTGTGCAGCTCTGGGGAGCTGCCTGCCTGCCATGGACAGCCCTGGCAGGGCATTTTGTCTCTGCTGGCTCCTCACCAGCTCTGTGTGGCGGCAGGGAGCTGCCTGCCTGCCATGGACAGCCCTGGCACGGCTGGGCCAGCCCAGCCACCCGCACAGGCTGTGGGCATCACTGGAAATGCCCAGGTTAGAGCATATTGGGGACTGACCTGCTCCCCACGCCGCTCCCCTGGTGCTTGGAGCACACTCACGGTGTTCTTCCCTCATGTCCGGGCTCCAAGCCAGAGCTGGTGGCAGGAGCAGGGCGAGGAGCCCGGCAGGCTTGCCTGGCTGATGGCAGGAGCGGCAGGCAGGGGCAGCACAGCCTTTAACACCCTGCCCGAGTTACAGCATTGAACACCCTGTATTGAACACCCTGCCCGAGCTACAGCACTGAACACCCTGTATTGAACACCCTGCCCGAGTTACAGCACTGAACACCCTGCCCAAGTTACAGTCTGATCCCAAAACCAGCCGGGAGGGCAGTGTGATTCCGAGTGGCTGCATACAATGTAGGTCAGCCGAATGCAAAAGTGAAAGCAGATGTACCGTGAGATTCCCACGTCTGCAGAGGGAGGGGATGTCAGGCTGTCAGTGCAAAAAGCCCCAGAGCCCATGTGTGCCTCGTGCTTTGCCATGAGTGACAAGCGCTGCCCTCCTGCCACGATGGGAAGTGGCAGAATGCTAGTGCGGGCAGTGCGGGCAGGAACGCGAGAGCGCAGCCCCCAGGAGGGGCGAACCGCGAGTGTTGGTGTGAGAACACATCCCCCGGCATCCCCCAGCATCCCCCGGCATCCCCCGGCATCCCCTGGCATCCTCCGGCATCCCTGGGCATCCCTGGGCATCCCCCGGCATCCCCCGGCATCCCCCGGCATCCCTCTGGGATCCCATCCCGGCCGGGATGCGGGTTGCGCTATCCCCGGCCGGCCCGGTGGAGCCCGTGCGGTGCCCGGGGCCGCTCGGGGGCCGCAGGGACAGGAGCGAGGGACAGGAACGAGGGACAGGAACGAGGGACAGGAGCGAGGGACAGGAACGAGGGACAGGAACGAGGGACAGGAACGAGGGACAGGAGCGAGGGACAGGAGCGAGGGACAGGAACGAGGGACAGGAACGAGGGACAGGAGCGAGGGACAGGAACGAGGGACAGGAGCGAGGGACAGGAGCGAGGGACAGGAGAGAGGGACGGGAACGAGGGACAGGAGCGAGGGACAGGAACGAGGGACAGGAGCGAGGGACAGGAACGAGGGACAGGAGCGAGGGACAGGAGCGAGGGACAGGAGAGAGGGACGGGAACGAGGGACAGGAGCGAGGGACAGGAACGAGGGACAGGAGCGAGGGACAGGAACGAGGGACAGGAGCGAGGGACAGGAGCGAGGGACGGGAACGAGGGACAGGAGCGAGGGACGGGAGCGAGGGACAGGAGCGAGGGAAAGGAACGAGGGACGGGAACGAGGAACGGGAGCGAGGGACGGGAACGAGGGACGGGAACGAGGGACGGGAGCGAGGGACAGGAACGAGGGAAAGGAGCGAGGAACGGGAGCGAGGGACAGGAACGAGGGACGGGAACGAGGGACAGGAGCGAGGGACAGGAACGAGGGACAGGAACGAGGGACAGGAACGAGGGACAGGAGCGAGGGACAGGAGCGAGGGACAGGAACGAGGGAAAGGAGCGAGGGAAAGGAGCGAGGGACGGGAACGAGGAACGGGAGCGAGGGACGGGAGCGCTCCCGCCCCGGCTGCTGCCGCTGCCCCGGAGCCGCGGGGCTGCGGGAAATCCCGCACCGAGCAGGGCCGGAAGGCACCCACGGGCAAACGGGGACCTGCTCCCTGTGCCTCAGAAATTATCTGCTCATATCTGTTAATTGATATTAAATCTATGTGTGAATTTTAAACGGACCGCCGTAACACGCGGATAGTCTTGCAGGATGCAAGCATTGCAATGCAAATTAATTTTTCTTACTTCCAAAGTGGATTCCAAATTTACATCCACACAGGGAATTAATTAGGATGAGCTGTTGCCTCTGAAAAAAAAAAAAAAAAAAAAAAAGCCTTGAAACCCACAGTTCTGTGGGTGTCCCAGGGCACCACAGGTTGATGGGACAGATCTTTGAAACGTGTCACTTGCCTCAGTCATTGCTTTTAGAAAGTCAAAATGCTCCGAGCAGAAAGGCTTTCTTCACATTAAACCCCTGAGATCGATCACCTGATTTTAAATTTCTTCTAGACAGCATAATGTATCAGTAGGAGCTCCCAAGGGAGTATGAAAAGGATTTCTTTCTGCGGGCATGGAGACGTAGGTGTGTTGCTGTGGGGTAAGGTAAGGTGAGGTGTGCTCTTGCTGCACAGCATCTCTGCTGTGGTTTGCCTCGTGCTCTTGCTTTTACCCTGTGGTAAATGAGAAGCTCCCCCAGGATGAAAGAGGAAGTGTCTCTCTAACTGGAAACATCTCGGTCAGCACTGCAGCAAAACAGTAATATTTTTATTTCTTCTTAATGACTCAAGAATATTTTTAATTCTCCCACATCTAATGCACGAGTGCTGTCAAATTCTGACTACAGCAGCGTCCTGTGGCAGTGTGCTTCTCCATTTGACCAAAAAGAGCTGTCAAAGGAGGTGATGGATGGAGAGTTCAGACTCCAGTGCTGAGGGAGGTCAGGCTGTGAGTGATGATCTGCCACTGGCCTCAGATCATGAGCTGTTTGCACAACCTGGGCTCAGGACCAGCCCAGGCTGAAGATGACAGATGATGCCGTGTAGGCTGTCCCAGGTGGCTCATTCCAGTCTGATCCAGCTCATCTGCACCCACGGTCATGAGCGCTCCAGAGCCACCCATGGCAAGGGTGACAGGCCTGGTGGCCTCCCTCCCACTGCTCTGAGGATGACAAAAGGCAAGGTAAACACACAACAGGAGTTCTCTGCCACTCACGGCCTCCTCTGGAGCTTCAGCAGTGGGAAGGGAAGGGGTGAGACCCTGGTGAGTAACACAGGCCAGTGCTGCTGCTTCTCAGAAGTCACTGCCCAGCTGATGGCCCTGCTGGGCATGTGATTGCTGTATGCACAGATGAGAGCAGTATCACACTTTTCTTAGGATTTAGCCACTTCCTAAATTTGTGGTTTGGTGAGCAGAATAGAATCTTGTGTTTGGTGGCCTCAGAAAGTGACTAAAATTAGAAATAGAGGTGGATGTATTTTTCAACTTTTTTGGACGGAGTGTCTTGGCTGGCATTTCCCCATTCTGCTCTTTCCTTGCCCTATGAATTAGATCTGTTTAATCTATGGCTGGCATTTCCTCATTCCCCTTCTTCCCTGCCCTGTGAATTAGGTCTGTCTGATCCATGGAGAGCCCTTCTCCTTGGCAGATGGTATCAGGCTTCACCACGTCTTCCTTGACCTTCCCTCTCTTCTCTTTGGGTTGAGATTTAAACAAAAAACAGCCACTGAAGTTTCACAACCCAGCTCACCCAATTTTCATCATTAATCCTCCCTCCTTTTTGCCTGGCCTTCTCTGGAAACGATCACATGGTAGAATCACGGTCATGGGGGAACTGTCTCGAGGGTTCTGGTAAAGTACCCACCCCTCTTCCCTGTGGTCAGCCTTGGGCTACTCCTCTTTGCTATATTTTCACTACAAAAAAAGAAAGGAAACCGTTAGGTCAGCAGCCCAAGAAATCAGGGAAGGAAAAGGCTGCTCAGCCAAGGCAGGGTGCAGGGAAAGAAAAGGAGAAGGAAGAGCCCCTGCACCCAGGCTGTGACTGTGAGCGCTGCACAGGGGCATTGGGTGTCTTGGGTGCTTTCAGTGGGTGGGGAAGTTCAGAGTGAGGGGGCTCCCTGTTGTTTGTCCACGCTCTGGGCTTGGCAAGGGTCTGGTGAATAATTTTTCCCTGGTGCTCACATCCTCTCCTTTGCTCAGCGCTGACTGTAGGACAGCCACGGCCTCCCTCCTTTTTCCTCTTTCCCATTTACTCATGATCCAAGTGTGGCAGCCCTGGTGAGTGTAATCTGCTCCTCATACTCATGTCTGGGGCCTGTCATAGTTCAGCTGGTTCCTTTCAGATCCCCAAGGCATTATTTTCTTCTGGGACTCAGGCAAAGCCTTCTCTGTGATGCCATGCGAGAAGCCCCCTGCTCCCCTGCTCTCATCTCATCTCATCTCCTCTCATCTCATCTCATCTCATCTCATCTCATCTCATCTCATCTCATCTCATCTCATCTCATCTCACATCTGCAGCGAGGCACTCTCCAGACTTTGGCCTGAACACCAAAAGATACTGCAGGAGATATTTTCATTCCTCTATTCCTCATGGACCCCTATCATTGTCCATGCTTTAATCCCTCTGCTCTCCCCAGAGACCTCCACCATCCATTTTGTGTTGAAGGGCCCAGTAAGTCCAGAACTTCAGTTCTGCTCACTTCTATTTCTGTCAGAATCTGAGGTAAATCCCTTGGAGAAAGGAGATCATTTTAGTCAAATCTCTGAAATTTGTGCTCATGTCATGACCCAGAAGGGAAGAAAGTTTCACGTGGACAGGGCCTTTGCTGAAAGAATGTAATCTGTCTCTTACCTTTGTGACCTCATATTTTGGGGAGCTGCAGCTTGGAAGCAAACAGCAGCACTAAAAATAAATATGTTTTGCCCTCATCTCCACGCTGTTAGTATAAAAGGATGGCTGAGTGGGTGGACTGACTCTTCTGTGTTCCTTTTTCTTTCGGTTCTTTTTCTGTTTTACTCAAGAATGTGTGGTGTTCATGTTCACGAGGTTTGACCCCACCCAGGCCTTTCTCTTCTTTGCTTGCTCCAAGCAGGAGCACTGTGTCCCCCTGGCAGGCTGCCTTGGCCTCAGGCATTCAGTGCAGAGTGAGGGGCTGTTGCTCTGATTTCTCAGTGCAGCCTCTTTGCAGCTGTTCCACCTCTGGAGCACCAGTACAAGTCTCCCCCATTCTCCTCCCTCCTGCCTTATCAGAAACCCAGCCCAGGACCATAGGGGCCACCTGCCAACACATAACTCTGCTCTGCCATGGATGAAACTCTGGATACTGCCTTCTTTAACTTGTTTTTCAGGTAGTTCCTACCCTTTGAACACTGTCATTTTTCAGACTGTCATTCACAAAGTTCATCGAGTCTCAACCACAGCCTCTGAACTGAAAAAATTTACATGCCTCATTTTTGTGGGCTAGAGTAAAATAGAGCAGAAATTTTGAAAGTGCTGGATGTTTTCTGTCCTAGAGAATTCCTCTAGAAACTCCTACACATGCACGAAATACTGCTTCCAAAGTTGGGGCACAGAAATGTTCCTGTTCCTCCAGGAGTGGTCAAGCTTGGATTCCCAGCAGGAGATGACCATGAGCTCCAGGGCACTCTGGTGTGGCTGAGGGGGGCCAGGGTCACCAGAGTCAGGGGTAACAAATGGGTCTTGGAAAGAACATAAAATCTCATGTTCCCCAATTAGGATCAGCCTGTCGGGAGTTGAGAATCCCTTCATGTGGAGCATCGTGTGTGCCCTTAATGAGAATCATGGCAGCCTTTAAGCACAGCACTGAGCTCTGTAATTGGCACGTGCCCTGCTGGAAGGAATGAAGGCAAAGGGCCAGGCCTGGCCTTGCCAGCTCCATGCCCACTGCCACCCTCAGTGCCCTGTCACTGAGTGCTTGCTGGTGTGTGGGTGGTGCAGCACGTCCCTGCACCATGTTCTGGGGCAGAATGGGAATTCTGAGATCCTCTGAGGCAGAGGGGCCCAAATTAGAGCAAGGAGGCAAGAATCACTGGGTTCTGATGCCAGGGTAGTGCCAGCTCCAGTTCTGCTTGCAGGGACCTTTCAGTGGGCAGTCATTTGGTCTCCTCCCAGAGAGAACAGTGGTGTGTGTTGGGTCATTAGAGCACTGCCTGCTGTGGGAACCAGGCCCACAGAAGGGACAGAAGGTCTCCTGTCAGTCAGGACATGGAGCAGAAGCTAATCCCACAGAAATGCACGTGTGTGTGGAAGATTTCAGAATGTCCAGCTTGAACAGAGAGGTGAAACCTGATCAAAGACAACAAACCTGATCAAAGACAACAAACTCCATCATTTAAGCTGGTTTTGTAATTGTGGTGTTCTATTAACAAGCAGATACTGCTGGAAGGGCTGGTTGTGCAGATGTTACACATCTGCACACATCAGGCCTCTGGAAAGTGTCCTGGTGATAGTTCATTCCAAAAGTGTCATTGGATTGTAGCTTTTCTCTTGACTGGAAAAAGGAAGAAAGCTTTTCCCAGGATCAGTTTTGGTGGAAGTGTTTTCTGGTTCAGACCAGGAGGATGAGGGGAGACAGACCGCAGCAGCAGAACCAGAGTTCAGTTCTCCTGGTGACGATGAGCTCCACAGCCTTGTCACAAGGGGCACTGGTGGAGGAGAAGGACAATGCAAAACCCCGTGGCTTTGCTATTCCCCTTCATTTCAATGAGTGTGTTCTGTGGTTTCTGAATTCCTTCCCGAGGACAGGTCCTGGGCTAGTAAAACATGGAGGTTTGGGTGGGAATCTCCTGAACAGCCTGAAAGGGATATGGCTCATGACAGGCCTCTTGCTCAGCTCCAAAATTCAGGGAAACCTGAACTTTATACAGGAGAGAAATTTATCCCCCAATGTAATCTCCCCTGGCCTACTCTGCTTTCCAGCCCCCACAAGCAGCAAACTCAATGATCCTTTATGAAATGCAGACTTTATGGGTAACTTGGTTATTGATTGTTCAAGGGGATTTTTGTCAGGATGTTCCTGCATGACCTCGGGGTGGGGGGAAGCCAGACAAGGCCAGCTAATGAATGATTTAATATCAGTGACTGTGGTTTAAATCTACACATTTGCACTTTGTCCAAACAGCTGTAAGTGCTTTAGGAAAGGTGATATTCCCCCATTTTGTGGAAACTGAGGCACAGTGCAGCTCAGTTATTTGTGCAGAACCACTTGCTGTTGGGAATAGAAAACACCATTCAGGCTCATGTGAGAATCATTAGATAATACTTATTATTCAGGAAATTCACTCCTGTCTGGAATATGACTGAATTTTGAGATCTTAGGGACATACAAGCTGTGTAAGTTGGGCAGGGAAGCTCTTGGTTCTCCCTTCAGCTCTGTGCAGTGTGCAACGCTTTGTTTAAACACAGCAAGAACATTAACGGGAACACAGTTCTGCCTTTCCTCCTTTTCCCTTCTCTCCCAATTTCCACAGATCTCGTCCTGTTTGCCCGAACCAATCCCCTGCACTTGGGGCAATCGGGTGCTGCGGCCGGGGTGCGCTGATTGCTCGGGAGCGCCTTTGGGCGCTGCCATTGGCGCCGTGCAGCCGAGCCGGGCCGGGCCGGGCCGAGCCGGGCGGAACCGAGCCGAGCCGGGCGGAACTGAGCCGGGCCGGGCCAAGCTGAGCTGGGCCGAGCCGGGCAGAACTGAGCCGGGCCGGGCCAAGCTGAGCTGGGCCAAGCCGAGCCGGACTGAACTGAGCCGGACCGAACTGAGCCGGACCGGGCCAAGCTGAGCTGGGCCGAGCCGGACTGAACTGAGCCGGGCGGAACTGAGCCGGGCCGGGCCAAGCTGAGCTGGGCCAAGCCGAGCCAGACTGAACTGAGCCGGACCGGGCCAAGCTGAGCTGGGCCGAGCCAGACTGAACTGAGCCGGGCCGGGCCAAGCTGAGCTGGGCCAAGCCAGACTGAACTGAGCCGGGCCGGGCCAAGCTGAGCTGGGCCGAGCCGAGCCGGGCTGAGCCGCGCCCCGCGGCTCCCACAGCCGAGCACGGGAACGGCTCGGCCCCGGGACCCGGCTGGTGACCGGGCTGGTTCCGGGCCGGCCTTTGGGCTTTTGCCTCGCTGGTTTGTTTGCCGAGGGATGAGCACTTTGTCCCCGGATGAGCACCGAGGGATGAGCACTTTGTCCCCGGTGCCAAGCTGGCCGCTGCACACCGGCCGCTGCGATTGCACCACAGGTCCTGGAAAGCCTCTGACATCGACAGCTTTTTGAAAGAAAGGTTCAGGAGGTGATTTGGAGCAGTTTGGGGGGTCGGGGAGGGTTTGTCCAACTCCTGTGAATGCACTCGGGCATATGGAGGGACTCTTGGGGCTGTCCTGTGCCAGAGTTGGACTTTGCTGCTCCTTCTGGGTCCCTTCCAGCTCAGGACATTCCATGATTCTGTGTCTGTCCCAGTGAATGACTCCAAAGACATCCTGACTGGATCTCTATCTGCGCAGCAGCTGCCTTGCATGGTGTTTTCCCTCTGTCTGTCACCACTACTACACTATAAATGTAGTGTATACATGCAGGTCATCCTAAAAGCACCACACAATAGGATACAGATTACTTTGCCTTGATGGGGTTCATTTTGGGGTTTGGATATTTTGGTGTGGGGGGGCTTTTAAATTATTATCCTTCAATATTTAGCATTTCTCCTGTTTTACTGGCTTCCAGCCAAGCCCTCCTTCCACTGCAGGTGAAGGGAGCAGAGCTGGGTTGGCAGCCTGCTCTGCTCCCTGTGAGGGTGTGCCTGTCACCCCCTCTGCAAATGGGACTTTCATCGCCCTAGACACCAAGGTATGGCACAAGACCATCCTTTAAATGTCACATGAGATTCTGGGAATGCTCTCCATGGTCCCAGAACACTTCCAGCACTGTTTATCTAAGCTCTCTCATGGTACGCCGGCACCAGGTGTTCTGTGTGCCTCAGGCCCCACGTGTTCTGGAAGGCTTCCTTGGTTTTTGTTTGTACAGAGTTGTCCTGCTCTGCACAGTGGGCTCAGCGAGCCTCTCCCATGCTCTCTGCTTGTTCCTGCTGATGGAGAGAACCTTTCTGTGCTTTCCCAAAGGACCATGGCAGGATTGCTGTGACCACACTCCAGCGTCCGCCTCCGGCCAAGCCCTGCAGTGGGACAGGGCTGTGCAATGGCTCCTTGAGCTGTGTCTGCCCTGATCCTCTTAAACACCACCTGTGGGCATCTCTTGCTTCTGCACAGCCCATTCCTTCTCAGGCACCTGGCTGTGCATTTCTAAATGTGTTTGTTTTTGTTACACAGCCACCACCATGCTGTGCTTATTCCAGTGAAAACTGGGTGAAATTCCACAGCCTCGTGTTATGCAGAAGGACAAACAAAGTCACATCCAGGAAACTATAAATAGAAACTGTACAAAAGTCAGCAGGGATGACTAGAGGAGAGGTGGGCATATGAAACTGTCCAAATTTATGTGCCCAGTTTGGGAACTAAAGGTAAGGTTCCCCCATGGGAAGAGACACATTTCCTTTGAATTGCCCTCTGGAAGAGAGTTCCTTGACTCTTTTCCTAGGTGCTAGAAGGGTCTGGATCAGTGCACACAGGATCAACATCAGCACTCAGTCCCAAAGCAAACAGGGCCCAAAGGAAACAGCTCCCAGGCTCTGTCCTGCTCATGTAGGTCTCAGGCCAAATTGTACCAGGGGGAAAACCAGCAGAATGATGAGGCCAGGCAGAACAAATTACAGCTCTTGGGTGCCGCATCATCACCCTCATTTTTGTCCTTTAGGAGGAAAATTATCTGTTTAATTGTTCTGTCATCTCAAATGATAGTCCTGAGCTGCTCTGTGGCACCTGGGCTGGCCGTGGTTTTGGTGGGAGCGCCCTGCGCGCTCCCCTGTATTTACACACAAGGCTGGCTTTGCATTTGCAGAGATTACTCTCCCTTTCCAAACAGAAAGCAGTGACTGGACCCAGCCCAAGCATTGTTTAAGAGCGGGCTGTGACTCTGTGGTTTGTTTTCTTGTTTTGTTTGTAAAGGTCAGAGATGTAATGATTTTTTTGAGGTAAAAGTTGTACTCAGATTTTAACTGGGCTGAGCTGGAGGGGAAGTGAAAAAGTAAGTCTTGGTCAAAAGCATGGTATTTCTTTGGTGATTTCTCTCATCAAATGTGTGCCCAAAGTGGAAGCTGGCTGTGTCTCCCTGAGGCCACATCACCTTCCATAACACCCCAGTCTGCCTGCCTAAATGTAACCCCTGCACGTGGGCTCACATCTGATGAAAATCCCGATTCTGGTTGGATTCCCCAGGCGTGCCAGACTGCTGTGAGCTGCAGGGAGGCATGTTCCCTCATAAGCACTTCCCAGCACTGCTCCCCTGCCTTATCTGGGCTGTGGCGGGGCAGGCAGGAGGGTTTGGGCTCTGCCTTGCACGGGGATTTGCACTCTCGGAGGCACCTGGCAAAGTGACAGGAGGAGGAAACTGCTCATGGCCAACAAATCCTTCCCACTCCTCTGGGGTGAAGGAGACCTGCAGTGCATCATTCTTAGCTTGTTTTCGAGGCCATAGCTGGTGTGAAAGCTTTAGTAAGGGATTGCTGTTGTAGACAGGCGAGTCGAAGTGCCAGTGATATTTTCTGTGGGGTCTGACACTTGTGGGAGGTCTGGGCTTTCAGGGTTGTTTGCTTGGAAATACCATGGACATTGTACAGAAACACTGGGACAAAAAGGCTTAAGAACTAACCCCCACTTTTTACAACTTTCTGCATGCTCAGTAATAGCTACATGATGCAGACACGCATCCAAAGTAAGAGTACAATTGTTGTTGGACATTCTTCTGAATACGTCAGATTCTTAAAATTGAGGTATTGAGAGATGGAGAAATGGTGTCAGTGAATGGTTTGTATTGGAAAAAACCAACCAAGGTATGTTTTTGAAACAAAACTTTTAATTGACCCATCCCATTTCTTTTTTTAGTCCATCCCAATTTTCTCTTGTAAATTTCAAAGTAGGTAACCAGAAAAGCTTCTGAAATCTCAAAAATATTCACAGGAAAGGAAAAGCATTTCCTGTTGATCTCAGCTTGGATGCTTGGGGGAGTGTGACATTTTCTGCAAAACTGACAGAAACCAGGTATGATTTTCACTGCCTGCCAGGCAGGTTTGGGAACCTGCTGGATTTCCTTGCAGCTCACTCGCCCGGCTCCCAGGGATGCTGGCAGAGGGAGCTGCGAGCCAGAGACCCAGCCAGGCTCTGGCTGTCACCTGTCCTCTGCTGGGGGTCCCAGGGGCAGCTGCTCTGTGCAGCCTCAGCGGGCTCTGTCCAGCTGTGCTTTCAGAGTGCTGGGTGTCCTGTGAGCTGCTGGCACCTCTGGGGCTCTGTGCAGCCTCAGCGGGCTCTGTCCAGCTGTGCTTTCAGTGCCAGGTGTCCTGTGAGCTGCTGGCACCTCTGGCTGGGGCTCTGTGCAGCCTCAGCGGGCTCTGTCCAGCTGTGCTTTCAGAGTGCCAGGTGTCCCAGGCGCTGCTGGCACCTCTGGGGCTCTGTGCAGCCCTCAGCGGGCTCTGTCCAGCTGTGCTTTCAGAGTGCTGGGTGTCCTGTGAGCTGCTGGCACCTCTGGGGCTCTGTGCAGCCTCAGCAGGCTCTGTCCAGCTGTTCTTTCAGAGTGCCAGGTGTCCCAGGCGCTGCTGGCACCTCTGGGGCTCTGTGCAGCCTCAGCGGGCTCTGTCCAGCTGTGCTTTCAGAGTGCCAGGTGTCCCGGGCGCTGCTGGCACCTCTGGGGCTCTGTGCAGCCTCAGCGGGCTCTGTCCAGCTGTGCTTTCAGAGTGCCAGGTGTCCCGGGAGCCGCTGGCACCTCTGGGGCTCTGTGCAGCCTCAGCGGGCTCTGTCCAGCTGTGCTTTCAGAGTGCCAGGTGTCCCGGGCGCTGCTGGCACCTCTGGGGCTCTGTGCAGCCTCAGCGGGCTCTGTCCAGCTGTGCTTTCAGAGTGCCAGGTGTCCCGGGAGCCGCTGGCACCTCTGGGGCTCTGTGCAGCCTCAGCGGGCTCTGTCCAGCTGTGCTTTCAGTGCCAGGTGTCCTGTGAGCCGCTGGCACCTCTGGGGCTCCAGGCAGCCCCGGTAACCCTGCCCCGACCGATCTGGCGCTCCCACCCAGCTCCAACCCTGCAGGGCAGGTGTGCAGCTCTCCAGCTGCCCCATGTCCTCTTCAGCTGCAGCTCCACTCTCCACTTTTCTCAGGAATGTGAATTTGGCCACAAATTCACAGCAATTTCACTGAAATAACTTTCGAAATTGAAATGACGCCAGTTGAGGAGTATTCTTTAGGGTGTATCTAGGAGTGTTCTGTGAGAAATATTAATCCTTTGGAAGCTAGAGATGAATTGCCTCCTGGATCAGTCTGGGAACTGAATTTTCCCATCCCTGAACACCTTCTGCCCAAAGCATTAGTATTTAGCCAAAGCTCATGTGGGCCAGAATCACAATACTCAAACCACATTGCTGGTTCACGTGGAATGAGTCACCATCAGAAAAAGTGTGAAGATAAAGAAACCTGGTCTAGGTCTATGCTTGGTTTCAGACATGAAATTTTAAATTTGAGAAAGTTATCTGGCAAAGAGCCTGGTGGGTTTGTGTCTGTGTTACACCTGCCCTGGCCAACAGAACTGCCATGGTGCTCAGCAGTTCCAGCAGCTGAGTGAGGGTCCCTCCTGGGTGGCAGGAGAAGGTGGCTCAGCCCCACACAGCTCACTCCCTGCCTCTCGGTGGGATGGGGGGAGAAATGGCAAGGGTAAAACTGAGAAAATGTGTGGGTTGAGCTAAAGACCGTTCAGTAGGTGAAGCAAAAGCCGTGTGTGAAAGCAAAGCAACAGCAACGTGCCGCGGGCAGGGAGGTGTTCAGCTGGACGCTGTGGCACAGAGCAGTGCCTGGGCACAGGAACAGCATCACTCTGCTGATGCTCAGCTGAGTGCCCCCAGCCCCTTGTGCCCCTCAGCCCCTGTGCCCAGCCTGTGCTCCCCCTGTGCACCCCCAGCCCCCTGGAGGAGCAGAACAGGCCTTGGCTCTGGGCAGGGGCTGCTCGGCAGTGAGGAAAACATCCCTGTGCTATCAGCACTGCTCCAGCACAACTCTGCGACAAAGCCTGGAGATAAAATGTCTGTTCTCTCCACTGGAGAACCACGGGGACCCTGTGGAACACGGCTTGTGTTCAAAAGTTCACAACATTGAACCTCGCAGAGCTCTTGGGCACTGGGACCTGAGTGCTTTAGCCTTTACTAAACAAATACTTTTAATGATTTGAGTCCTAACAGGAAAGTCCAGCGGGGGCTGTTGAACTCTGGAATTCGCTGCAGGGGGCATAGGAGAGATTAGAGGCCACGGCTAATCAAAGAAAATCTGCTTTACATTGTACTGCTGCTTGCACAGCTCCAATTCATATCTGTGACTCCCTTTTGCCTTGGAGGGAGCTGCATGTGCAGACTGACCCTTTCTGTGCTGAGCTTTCCTATCAAGATCTCCCAGGCCAGCCTCAGTTCCTGGGGCAGTGGATTCATGAAGTTTTTGCAGTGACATTGCTCTCCCAACTGTCCCAGCTCCTGCCCTGCTCCTCTCTGGAGCAGCACACCTCTGCCATGGCTGTGGGTAAATGGAACTGACAGCCAAAAGGGATTTTTCAGCGGTTCTGGTGGAGTGTGCAGCTGCACAGCCAGCTGTGCCAGCAGCACGGGCAGTGCAGGCCCTGCAGGTGAAGGCACAGCCTCCCTGTGGAACAAAACACGACGACACCGAGCTGCCAGCAGCTCCTTCAGCTGGGCAGGGGGAGAGAGGGAGAGATGGACCTTCAGGGCTGTGCAGCCAGCAGCTCCTCACCCAGAAGCTGCAGACATTTGAAATAAACCCCCCCTGACTGAGGTGTGGGTCTCAGCTGGTTTGTGCCAGGGCTCATTCCCAGCCAGCTCTCACCGGGGTCTCACGGTAGCCCTGGGGCCGTGGAGCTGTGATGATCCCAGCAGGTCCCACTGTGGAAATGTGAAAGCCCACTGCCCACAGGCTGCTTGGGAGGTTCCCCCATCACTGCCAGAGCTCCTGCCTCTGGAGCACAGCTGGCAGGGCTCTGCAGCATTGCTGCACATCAGCTTTGGGCAAAGCCTCCCTTAAGCTTGAGGTGGTTGGAGGCTACCTGGGTGACTTTGTACCAAAGAGATGAGGCAAATGCACATTGCTGTGCTAACTCATCTTCCTTCAAGCACTGTGGAGCAATAACTTTCAGAAACACAGTGGGGAGATGAAGCCAGTGTGAAGAAACAGCTCAAACAGCTTCCTCTGTTTCTGCAGTGCTTCTCTAGCCATGTCTGTAAACAGGTTTGAAAACCTGAGCTGTGCACCCACACTGATCCCTCAAATCCTCCTTGCTCCTGGGTAAAATTCACATTGATGGGCCCAAGCACCAGAGCACAGCTACACCCACCCCTGGCTGTCCTTTGGCAGCATCCACATCCCAGTTGGAACATGTCTTTTAGAAGGCAGCTTTGTGCAGTTTCATACTTCAACTACCAACTAAACTCCTTATCAGTGTGATTCTATCAACAGGAAACTGGTAAGAAAAAAAAGAAGTACCCACCCCATAGCCCACGATGTTATCTAATCTCCGTCCAATCTGCTTTCTGCTTGGGGACACATGCAACAGGCTGCAGAGCCTGTGTCAGAAGGTCAGAGAATGCAGACAGGGACAGCAGTGCAAAAAACCAGCTGGGACACCAAGAATCCAAAGTTGGATTTTTAAAGCTGCTTAGTAATCAAAATATCTCACTGTGCAAATCAGCCTTTTTCTTGTGGTCACAGCTCCTCGGCGTGTGCTCCCTGGAATGTTTGTCACTGTGCCACAGGTGTGACAAGAGTCTCCTGAGCACAGAGAGGAACTTGGGACGTGGGCTGTGGTGGGCTTGGCAGGGCAGAGTCACGGCTGGACCTTAAAGGTCTTCTCCAGCTTAAACATTTCTGTGATTCTATGATAGAAACAGAGTTTGGAGTCAACCCACGTACCTGTACCTGGCAGGAAGAAAGTGGTTTCACTTACAGTCAAAGAGACTTTCTGGGTGCAAAAGTCAGCTCCTGAAGTGTCCAGCTGTTGCACTTGTGTGGGGATATCAGACTTAGCTAAAAGCTCTTACGAAAAATAAATTATAAAATGATGTATAAGTGTGCAGTTGCTACAGGTGGCTGCTTGTTGGTGTTTGCAATTACAGCAGGCTGCTCTTGGCACTGGAAGATGCTCTAGAGCTCCCTTATTTTTCTATATATTAGAAAATATTCATTCTCTGCTGTTTCTTTCCAGTTGAGGTTGTGTCACAGAGACTGAATGCCAGCTGCAATGAGTGAAACAAGGCCCTTAGGTGGGACTCAGCCTGGCTAAAGCCAAACCTGGGGCAGCAGATCAGGTGCCTGTCCTGCCCTGCAGACAGGGTGCAGTGAGAATGACAAAACACAGGCACCTCTGACCAGCTGGAGCAGGGGCACAGCAACCTCCTTATCCCTCCCCACTGACCCCAGGGTTGCCTAAAACCTCTGCAATCCCATTCTTGGCGTTGGTGTGTTGGTGTTATTGCACTAAGCATCTTATTGAAGGACTGTACAGGTATGGTGAGCTGGAATTTGTGTGGGGCTGGAGAATTAAACGGATTAATGGAAGTGTGTGTGTCAACATCCATTTCCCAGGAGAGTGAGGAGCAACCAAAGTGGGAAGGCTGAGAATGAGAATTCAAAGTTTCTTAGCGCTTTCATGGATCATGGAATTAACTAATTCCCAGTTCTTGGAACTGGTAGAGTAACAAAAGAGCCTAAGGCTAAATGTACACAATTCTGCCACACTGCCGGGGTGAATACAGAAAGTGACAATAGGTCTTCGGTGTGTAAAAGCCTAGAATGTTTTTGGTGAGAAAAAGTAATGATTGGAACAATTTGCTTAGCTGGTCTAGGAGATTTGCAGAGCTCAGTAGGAAAACTTGTTATCACCAAAGCAGCAATCACACTCCAAAGAACTTTAACCCACCTGCTCTCCTCTCCCTGGAAAGACTGAGTTATTTTCTTTCTTTCTGGCTATGGCACTTCTTAGTATTCTATTTCAATAAAATGTGTCATTAAGGTCTGTTTTAGAAGGAGAGCTCTGACTTGGGTTTCACAATCCTGAAACCGATGAAAATTGTCCTGTTTTCCATAGCTGTGTTTGACAGCCAGCGTCCAACCTGTGTTACTGCTGTCATCCCCTCGGCTGCCTGGCCCTGGGCTCACTTCCCTTCAAGTGGTTAAGGCAGTGGTTGGCTTGTGTCTCTAATTTAGCCATGGGAAACAGATCTTCCTAGCAATATGCTACTCGAAAATTCCCTAGAACTATTGCATGTTTTTTGCTTCCCACTCAGTATTATGAAACATTCGTGGTAATTACTGAACACTGGCAAATGCTGTGCTCTGATGATTTGTGCAGCAAGGCTGATAATATGCTTTTTATAGCATAGGTAAGTCCACAACAAGGACCTCTGAGCTCCTCCTCTGCTCTGGGTGACACAGTGGGGTGGCACCTCACCGTTGTTTCTGCCCACAGCTTTAGCTAAAGAAACCCTACTAGACATGAAGGGAGAGGGATTGTTTATATCACTTTAGAGCTAAAGTAAGACAACTCTAATTACTTTCCTTTAAGGTGCCTTTATCAATGTCACTTCTTCTAGCAAGTTAATTTAGGCCTGTTAATTCAGTGATATTTATGGGTTTGGATTGGGGTCTTTCTTTCTGTAGAGATAGATGTATGGGTGTGAAAATACAGAGTGAAATGATTGCATTAAAAGAACCCACACATCCTTCCTTAATCTTGCTGCTTGCTCCTTCCAGCTTGGAGAGGCTCCAGTAGTCAGAGAGGTTCTGTTGCACAGGAACTCAGCTCTTGAGGATCTGCAGAGTCCGGGCTGGCCCTGGGATCTTCCATGTCCCAGAGCATCCTCAGAGGCCCAGGGGCAGCTGAGGGGAGGGGGAGTTGGGGAATAGCAGGTGCTAGACTGTCAATTCCAGGTTAAAGCAGTTCTTTCTGAAGTCTGTGCTGGCTGAGGCGGGTGCAGCTCCAGGAGCTGCGAGCTGTGCTGTACCCAGGTCTGTGTCACAGCTGGCCCTGGGACCTTGGGACATGGACCTGCACTGAGGAGCCCAGACAGGGATGTGCAGGGCGGGTCGGGCCTCAGCAAACAGCAGGGCTCGCATAAACCCTGTCCCCTGCACTGCAGAGAGAGTGCTTGTGGAAGGAATGTACCAGAACCCACAGAGGCGAAGGGACGCGCAGAGCAGCCTCCGCCCTCGCTGCTCCTCACACGCAGCCGCTGCGAAAACAAACAAACAAACAGCACACGGCTGGCTCGGCCACGACGGCGTCAGAGCCTGACTCAGGCCCAGAGCTCTGGCTGTGAGCAAAGGGAATCTGCTTCATGTGAGCAGGGAACCGAGTGACACCAGGTCTGGGTGTGAACAGAGAGCGGTGCCCGGCAGCGCACGGGCCTGGCTGGGCACCGGGCTGTGTGCCCGTGGGGGCACAGACAGGTGTGAGCACAGGTGTGCACAGACAGACAGGTGTGAGCACAGGTGTGCACAGACAGGTGTGAGCACAGGTGTGCACAGACCGACAGGTGTGAGCACAGGTGTGCACAGACAGGTGTGTGTGTGAGCACAGGTGTGCACAGACAGACAGGTGTGAGCACAGGTGTGCACAGACAGGTGTGAGCACAGGTGTGCACAGACAGGTGTGTGTGTGTGAGCACAGGTGTGTGCACAGACAGACAGGTGTGAGCACAGGTGTGCACAGACCGACAGGTGTGAGCACAGGTGTGCACAGACAGGTGTGTGTGTGAGCACAGGTGTGCACAGACAGACAGGTGTGAGCACAGGTGTGCACAGACAGGTCTGTGTGTGAGCACAGGTGTGAGCACAGGTATGCACTGACAGGTGTGTGTGTGAGCACAGGTGTACAGACAGGTGTGTGCTGCACACAGGTGTGTGTGAGTATAGGTGTGTATGGACAGGTGTGTGTGTGAGCACAGGTGTACAGACAGGTGTATGCTGCACACAGGTATGTGTGTGAGCACAGGTGTGCACAGACAGGTGTGTGCACAGACAGGTGTGTGCACTGACAGGTGTGTGTGTGAGCACAGGTGTGCACAGACAGGTGTGTGTGTGAGCACAGGTGTACAGACAGGTGTGTGCTGCATGCAGGTATGTGTGTGAGCACAGGTGTGCACAGACAGGTGTGTGTGTGAGCACAGGTGCACAGACAGGTGTGTGCTGCACACAGGTATGTGTGTGAGCACAGGTGTGCACAGACAGGTGTGTGTGTGAGCACAGGTGTACAGACAGGTGTGTGCTGCACACAGGTGTGGGTGTGAGCATAGGTGCACAGACAGGTGTGTGCACTGACAGGTATGTGTGTGAGCACAGGTGTGCACAGACAGGTCTGTGTGTGAGCACAGGTGTACAGACAGGTGTGTGCTGCACACAGGTATGTGTGTGAGCACAGGTGTGCACAGACAGGTGTGCGCACCCTGCTGCAGTGCCAGGTGCAGCAGTACCTGTGGGCAGGACCCTGCAGCGTTGGTGGCAGCGTGTGCTCTGCTGTGGCTGTGCAGCAGTCTGGCTGTGTGTGCATTGCTGCCCGCACCTGTCCAGGTGCTTGCCCAGCCCTGGCGTGGGGATACCTGGGCGTCTCCTGCTCACAGAGCCAGGGCTGGGCCGTCTGCGTGCTGCTGGGCAGCGTGGGCAGTGCCAGGGCGCGGGGCTGTGCAGGGACAGTGCCACAGCTGCCCTGCTCGTTCCCTGGGACACCCAGAGCCCAGGCTGGCCAGGCACTGACATCCCTGCCCAGTCTGGCAGTTTCCCACTGGAAATTCTTCCTTTGCTCTGCTGAATCTGTCTGTGTTGTGCTTATTTCTGTAAGTGCACAGAGCCACTTCGTAGCTCAGGGCAGATCTGAGTGGTTTGGGCCTTTCTGTGCCAAGCTGGGGTCCCTCTGGCAGAAGGCTTTCTTCCCTGGATTCCCCAGCTATAAAATTAAACAAATCCTCAAAAACAAGTTAATTGCCAAGGACTGTGTAGTAACAATGATCAGTGTTTAATTGGCTTTAGATTCCAGACAATGTGTAACAAATTAGCCTCAGCCCAAGGAATCCATCTGTCTGCAGGCAAATTAAAGAGCTGCTGATTAAAGATCCTGATGACCCAGCAGTGATGTCGTGTGTCTCTCTTGTGTCATCCAAGTGCACACTATTGTGGTTCACTTTTGACTTCATAATTAAAACAAGTCAAAATAATTTTAACTATTTTACTTGACTAGTTGTTCAAACAGTACCTGATTCTTGAAAAAAAAAAGAAAAAGAAAGCAAGTTAAAAGCATGTGCATGTGTAGAAAATACTTAGTGCCCAATGTTTGCACGCACAATTACCCCGATGGCAAATGCAATTACACACTGAGCACCTCCAGCTGCAGGCACACTTTGGCAAGTGCTCAGCCTGGGGTTTGTGCAGTCTGGTGAATTCATCTGGCATGAGAGGGTTTCAGGAATGGAATGTCTCAGTCTGTGGACACAAGCAGCTCCCTTTCTGTAAGACGTGCCCTGTCCTGGCTCCCCCCAGAAGCGAGCAGTGAATTCCATGCCCGTTGCCTGCTCTGGCACTGGCCTTTCCCTGGAAAGCAGTGATGGATTTTGCACTGCCCAGGATGCTCCTGTGGAGCACACAGCACTGCTGAGTGACTCGGGCACAGGTTCCTGCCCAGGACTGTGTCCTCATGAGCACAAATGCCCTGGATCTGTTTGGATCTTTGCTAAGTGCTCTGGGAGGGTCACTGCTGGTGTTTGCATGAGAGAGCACTACATTTATTTTGCTGGCTTACACAGTGGATCTGATTCTCCTGTAATGTATGGAAGCTTTGTAATCTTACCTGAGCTGCTTAATTTACTTCCACGCAAGAGAAAAGAGAACCCAGACTGCTGCTGCTCAGAGAAGTGAGCAAGCTGGGGCAGTTTGGCTCCATCAGCTCCTACTCCTGGAGTGTCTCCTATCAGTAAATAATTGTGTTCAATATGTGAAAAGAATGAGACTGAGAGGATTCTCTGTGCAAGGACAGAGACAAGAAAGCCCTCCCATTGGTGACATGACCTTAGGCAGCCTGTCCTGCTGATGGGCTCCTGAAGGGAAAGAGGAAGGAAGTGGCAGGGCTCAGCCCCCTCCCTGGGGGCTGGTGAGTTCCCATGTGGTGGGAGAGCATCTGGCTGATTACACAACCTCCCAGCACGGCACTGCTGTGCCCTGCTCAGCCCCTGGCTGCAGGACTGGCTGCGGCCCCACTGCAGGGCTTTCCTTGTCGCTGCTCCTGCCTTCATCCTCCTGAGCCTCAGAAAAGCACAAACCTCGCGCTAAACCCTGCACGGAGCCCTGCTGGGCAAACACAGGTGTGTGGGAGGTGCCATGCCCCTGTCCTTGGGAAAGGTTTGTCACTTGTCCCTCCCAGGGAGAGCCAGGGAGCAGCTCTGCTGGCAGCAGCAGGACCAGCCAGGGGAGGACATGGGGACAGGAGGCAGCACAGAACCTTGGTGAGGAGGCCAGCAGTCCGCAGTCCTGAATTCAGCTGCAGTCCCTGAGGCTGGCAATATCGAGGGGAAAAGGACTATTTTTAATACTCTTCCAGCTTAGCATTATAAATCAGCCACTGCTCTGGTTTAGTTACAGCACAAGTAGAAAGATGTTTCTCTCCTGTTGCTGTGCCAAGGAATTCACTCGGAGATCTAAATGTCAGGGTCTGTCTTTTGTTTCTTGCTTGAGATGTGCCCTTATCTCCAGATCTGCATGGGAAGTGTTTTGCCAACCTGACGAGCTCCTCAGAAACTGGAGAGTGTTTCTGTATTCAGGCTGAGATGAAGCTCCCATCCTCTCATGCCTGGGCTGTGAGAGGAGCAGCCTGGTGGCTCTGGCACCCTCCTGGCACAGGGACATGCCAGGTGCTGGTGTTGGTTCTCCCTGCCCTGCAAGTGTCATCCAGGGGCTGCTCTTCCTAATCTGGGAGCTGGGAAGCCTTTCTCTGCCATCACTTCCTTACAAAATATGTACCAAAATGCAGCTAGATAGGGATCTCTTCCCTCTGTTAAAAATCCTTTCCACTGAAGGTTCCCAAGCAGCTGCAGATGACACAGTGAAGGCTCCCCTGGCCCATGCAGGGCTTTGGCTTTGCCAGGAGAGCAGAGGGGCCAGCAGTGCTGATTGCCACGTGCCAGAGCCCATTTTTCTCCTGTCTGGTTTGTTTTCCATGGAGTCCCACTGCTGCAGCTCTTCTGGGCAGGAGTGGGATGAGCTGTAACCCTGAGCACGAGAGCCAGGCTGACAGAGCCCCTCGAGGAGCCCAGTCCAGCTGGGCCAGAGCTCCCAGTTCATGCTGGGCCAGAGCTCCTGGCACGTGGTGGCTGGGCTGTGCTGGTGAGGTAACAGACACAGGTGCTCAGTGCCTGAATCATACACAGAGGATTTGTTTACAACATGAACAACAAAGTCTTTGCTTGTCCTTTTAGTCAAAGAAGAGTCACAATGTAAATGGGGTAATTTACCACTATTTAACTATATATCAGTTTTCACCTTCAAAGGCTGTCCAAGTGGTTTATTTACCATAAATTTAACCTTGGACTAAAGCTGAGATGCTTAGATAGCCGAGTGATAGGGACCTTAGAAATGCTAAAGCAGAGATAAAGAGAGCACCATCAGATTGAGGGAAATGAGAGCTGTCTGGCCCCTCCACAAATACTGAGGATTAACAATAGGGATCTTTGTGCTTGGGCTGTAGGCGTGTTGTCAAGGTAAATGGGACCTGGCAGAGGGCCCTATTGTCTCCTTTCCCACAACTCATTAAGATTTACTTGTTTTATCATCAATGAGTATAATCACCAGAGCTCTGATTATGCCACAAAGACATCCCAGTGCCAGTGATTCATGGGACAGGGGTGGTGTGAGTCACCAGAGGGGTCTCCTCAGAGGTGTCCCCGTGCCTGCTGGGGGCAGGAGCAGCACCTCAGATGGGCTGCTGGGCAGGGAGCGCCAGGCTGCTCCTCTCTGTTCCCTATGCAGCTCAGCCCTCACGTTTATCCAGCAGTGACACCTTCCCTGGTGTGCAGCACCCACACCCCTACGGAGCTGACTGCAATAGGGCTGGAGGCTGCTTTACCTCAGAGGCTTTGCCAGAAATGATTGCAGCACATAATGAATCAGCTGGATTATGCTTACCTGGAACAGGTCTGCCAAAAACTCTGACCTGATTTCCTCTCCCCCCACTCTCATTTCACTGTGAGGAGCCAAAAGGGCTCTGGGTGCAATACAGCGCCACTAGATAAGTTGCCAACCCACAAAATTTTGCAACGATACACTTTTGTCTTTCAGTAGCATCTCTTATCAAACAGGTCAGAGTTATTGTTACAGACCTCAGTGCAGCAGATAAGTGTTGTTCCCCAAGCTAGAGAGGACCAAATGAGATACTGAAAGATGAACAAGAGCTCAGAGTAACTCAGTAGTAACAGTAAGACCACTGTGGGCTGTTGACGAGCGTGCACCCAGCGATTCCCAGGAGCAGTGAATCCCAGCACAGCTCCAGCACAGCTCAGGTGTCCAGGTGGGAGGTCTGTGACCTCCTGAACACAGCTGGGCTTGCTCCTCTGTCAGTGCAGCTGTCCCAGCAGCTCCCCTCGGGCCCAGCTCAGGGAGCAGGGGCCCCTGCCCATGCCAGCCTTGGCAGAACCCATCACAGAGGCAAATCCACATGCTGGGACACAGAACCTGTAGTATTGGAATACTGTGTGTAAACCGTGGCCTGTCTGTGGAAGGGGAGCAGCCCTATGAAGCCTTTAGTCTGTAAATCTGGGTTTGTGTTCCTGGTGGTTATTTTGCAGGAGATAATGCTTGCAAACCAGCAAATATAACATGCCTATCTCTCCTAGTTTCTAGCTGATCTATGTATGTACCCTAGTTATTGAAGAGTTAATTACATAACTCACGTGTTGTTTTGTCCTCACTCACATACATATGGTGTGTTAGCCAAAAAGACTATTTTTGGGGATTAACTGTCTCCCAAACATCTTTAAAGTCACATAAGTGTTCATAACTTAATTATTTTCTTGAATAAGATAAATTGTTTATTTGCATCTATTTGGGTTTATTTGTATCTATTTTACAAAAAAAAAAATTAGTTTTTGAGGCTAGTGCTGCATAATTTTGTGAAAGAAAGAAAAACTGACAAAGAGCTTTTTCATAAGGGATTTTTACACCAATTGTTTCAGCAGAAGTGAAGTGGCCCTGAAATGGCCATCCTGCCACTTGCAGAACTGTGCTTCCTGGAAGCCAAGCACTGGACATCACTGCAGGCATGTCCTGCATTTGGACCTGGTCAAAATTAGTTCAGAAACTGGATGTGGTTTTTATCCATATAAATTTTAGCAAAACAGTGCTTTTCAGAATAAGTCATCAAGGCTCTTTGCAGGAAATCTTAACATGGAGTTTTTCTCCACATGCACTCCAAAGCTTTCCCATGAGTGAGACTCTATTGGTGTATTTTTCCAGTCATTTGAAAAACATATTTGCAATAATATGCAAATAGAAGTAGTCAACACCTTACACAACCCAGTCTATAATGCAGCAGCCACCTTAGCTCCCAGCATATCCAAAGGCTCTATAAAACAGGGAAAACTTGAGGATTGTTTGCAGGACAAATCAAATGAAATTTTCAGTGATGATTCTGTTCAGTATAGGGCAGAGAAAAATTCCTGCTGGTTTTCTGTGGGAAGAGATGGCCTTTTGGCCAAGCATCCTCCAAAAGGAGGTGAAATGCAGCATCAAATTTAAATATCATAGTTTTAGCCCCTGGGTGGGTTGTGCCATGGCCTCCCCCAGTCAGATATATCTGGACACCCCCACTGGCTAATAGGAAAGTGCTTCTGCCTATGGATCACTGTGAAAATATTTGCCCCCACATAATTAGTGGTGTAATTAACAGTGGCCGTCGAATTCCTGGCCCTGTGACTGGGTGAGCTGCCAGGACACTGTGAATGGAATATGCCTTGCCTGGAATTCCCGTGCATCCCCTCAGGAGCCTCTGGGGGTTTGTCAACTTGTGCCCATTCAAATCAAAAAGAGAGCAGGGCATTTCTGTGGGGCATGGGACCTGTTTTGCTAGGGACCTTCCAGTCTGCTGTCTCCTGGAGGTTTTCCAATCTCCCTGCTCTTTTCAGTGTCTCCTCATGCCCTGAGTGTGGATGTGAGCACATGGGAAGGGTTCTGCCCTGACTCACACCCCTCTGCTGAGCCACGGGGCCAGGGTGGTCCAGTTCCTCTCTTGGGCAGGGGGCCAACAGTAAAGTACCCAGAGAAACGAGGGACAGGGAGGGGGACAGTGAGAGTTGGACTGTGGGTGCTGCAAGGCAGCTGGCCCAGCTCTGCTGTGCCCTGGGCTGCAGAGAGTCTGCATGGGCTGCTCCTGTGTGCCAGCCGTCTCTTCTGAGCCCCCGTGGGCCCCAGCAGAGGGAACAGCCATCTCTGCGAGCCCCAGCAGAGGGAACAGCCATCTCTGCGAGCCCCAGCAGAGGGAACAGCCTTTCTCTGCAGCCACTCCAGGCAGCTCCACAAGGGCAGTGAGATAAAACATGCTGAAAGCGTTTGTGAAGCAACAAAGCAGGGCAGGGGAAGGCAGGGCGGGCTGAGGCTGACCCAGAGGACAGCAGGACACCCCTGTGCCCCTCTGCCACGGGGTGTTAGTGCTGCTCCTGGCAAACACTGTCTCCTGGCCAGGCACTGTGCCTCAGACTTGCACGTCCAGCTGACTTTGAATTGCTTTCCTGAAAACTGCTGGGAAAATCCCAGCTGCCTCTGGGACCTGAGGAAGGTCCTGGTTGGCACAATGAGGCAGAAGTCAATCGACTCTTTCAGAGTGCCCCTTGCTGATGCCAGCAGTGTAATTTGGTTTATTAGTCTGTATGGACTTGATCTAACTCTTGCTAAAGCCGAGGAGTGAATGCAGAGCCTGTCCTGACAGTCAGCCTTATCACCATCAGGAGAGATGGGGCTCATAGCACTTGCTGTCTGCTGCCAAGAATTAATTGTGTTCAAGTTAATGCCTGAGTTAAGATTAAGCTCTGCCTGATTGACGACTATTGCCATGGCAGGAAGCTTGAGCCACGAGGAGCTCAGTTAGAAACTGGCCATTTTGTCTGGGTCACCTCTGCAGATAGGGAAAAAGAGGAATGCTGCTGTGCTGGTGTGTGGAAATGCAGCACGGTGTGTGCAGGGCTGCAGGCAGGTGTCCCTGCACAGACAGCAGCTTTTGGGGCTGTGCCACAAAGGGACAGGCAGGGAAAAGGGCTCCTTGGTGCCAGCCAGGGAGCGGGCAGAGCAGGCTGGCAGGGGTGGGGAGCAGGCAGGGCTCCAGCCCCGAGCCCTCTGAGGGAATGTCACAGTCTGGGACTGACTGCTCATTAAGGGGCAGAGCAGCTGGGGATAAGCTAAGCCTTGAGTCATCAGCATAGCTGTGTGTAGGAGCAAAATCCCCCGGGACAGAACAGAGCCTGGCGGGGGACAGACAAGGAGCAGGGAGAATGGGCAAAAGTAGAGGTGGTTTAGGGGTGGGTAGTGGGGCTCTGTGCCCTTACACTGGGTGTCCAGTGAGTTCTGTGATGAGAATTGTTTTAGAATTCAATAATAATCAGACCTTTAACTTCACAGCCCTCAACACCATGTCAGATGTGCCCCTGTTCTTGGGTTTGTGCCAGGCCTGAGGTAGTCAGATCAAGCATTCAAACGCTTCAGCAGTGTCTGCTCAGTTCTGGTGCCTGAGTGGCCAGGGAACATTAGAGCATTGGAACAGAGAGCTCTGCAGGGATTGGAAACAGCAGCACTTCTGAGAAATGTTTTCTTCATTATGAATGTGTTTTGTTGGGTTGTTTTGGGTTGTTTTTTTGTTTTGGTTTGTGTTATGAGTTATGGATATAGATGGCAGGCACAGTTTCTGGCTCAGAGCCTTCAGCTGGCACAGACTGGGCAGGGATCAGTCCCTGGTGTCAGACACACAAAGGGCCCAGAGTGCTCCTTGTCTTTGCTTTGGTGCAGTTGTTGAGGGCATGCCCAGGGCACACAGGGCTGGTGGGTGAGTCTGCCCAGCCTGACACCCTGCTGCTACCTGCGGTGGCTCTATGGGAATAAGCAGGGATATTTTATTTTTCCAATAGACATTACAATTATTTACAAGTATTATTGTTCCATTTCAAAGTGCAGCTCAGCAATTGCAACATTTTCCACTTCTCCCTTGACGTATCTGATGGCATTGCAGACTGGACTGGGCAGCGCTGTCAGCAGGGACCAGAAGGGATGGCCCCAGGTGGGAAAAGGCGCCAGCCTCAGTCAGGAGAGCATTTCTGACCCCGGACTGACGGTGGTTCCAGGCACTCAGGGCAGGGCCTGCTGGGAGCTGAGTCCCTTTGGGAGCAGGACCAGGATGGCTGGGCTGGGGCAGGACAGGAGTGACCAGGCTGGGGCAGGACAGGGATGGCCAGGCTGGGGCAGGACAGGGATGGCCGGGCCGGAGCAGGACAGGAGTGACCAGGCTGGGGCAGGGGAGCAGGGCTGGGATGGCCAGGCCGGGGCAGGACAGGGATGGCCGGGCTGGGGCAGGACAGGAGTGACCAGGCCGGGGCAGGGGAGCAGGGCAGGGCCAGGATGGCCAGGCTGGGGCAGGACAGGGATGGCCAGGCTGGGGCAGGACAGGGATGGCCGGGCCGGGGCAGGACAGGGAAGGCCAGGCCGGGGCAGGGGAGCAGAGCAGGGCCAGGAGGGCCAGGCTAGATCTGTTTCTGCCCAGCTCTCCTTGCCCTTCACAGCTCCTGCCCTGCCTCCCTGCCCTCCACAGGGCTCAGCCCCACCGGGAAGGAGCTGAGAGGGGACAGACACTGCAGGGAAAGGTTGTGCTTTCCCATCCCTCCCAAGGGAGCCAGTTTGGTGTCCGGCCTGTTTGAAGCCGGAGCTCTTCAGGCCAAGAACATGTATTATCTAGTTTGTATTTTATGGCAGTATATGAATGTTTTGTTACAATAACAATGACAACAATAATAATTAGGGCCGTGAGAGCCCTGGAGGGCTGGAAAGGAACCAAGCCCTGCAGGTTCTCTCGGATGTTCGAGTTGGACGAGGTTGAACCACGCAGGTTTAACCCCCATGGCTGGTGCCCTCTCTCACCCTCCCCAGCACCAGCAGGAAGTCTGAGCCCTGGCAGCTGGAGCTGGGATACCCTGGGGCTTCCCGAGGGAGGAACCCGCAGTTGCTGAGGAGGATGAGTGAAACTCTCTGAAATTTCGGGAGTGTGGGATGAGGGTCGTGAATCATCTGAGCTCCAGCCGCCTCCAAGGCCGAGCGGGACCGAGCCCGCCCAGAGCCGGGATCGGGGACTGCAGCCCTGTCCTCTGTGCCCTCTGCTTGGGGGTCTCTGGGTGAAAGCCCCCTCTGTGCCCCTCTGAAAGCTCCCTGAAGCTGGCTGTGTGAGGCGTGCCATAGGTAACTGCAGCCATTCTCTCCCAGAGCTTCAGCCCCAGTGTCCTTGTCTCAGTCTGCTCTCCGGGTGACAGCAGCAGCTGCAGCTTGCACTGGAACATGAAAAAGATGGCATTTTCAGATCCCCACACAGAGAACCTGTGTGTGCCTGGAAGGTCGGATGTTGCTGGTGCACCCAAGGGTCAGCAGGGCCGTGTTAAAGGTACTGCAGTGAACTGAGGCCCGTTCATTTCCCAGTGACACAGCCAGACAATCCCTGTGTGGGACGGGGGTCCAGGCACCCCGAGCTCCCTGTGCACTAATCCCAATTCCCACAGTGTTGCCTCAGCTAATCGCTGCCTCAGTTTTCCTCACTTGTAAAATGTGGGGGTAATAACTGTGCATACCTCACAGAGGGCTGTGAAGATTCATTAATTAAACGATGTTGGGGAAGTGCTTTGAAGATGAAAAGCCCTATATAAATGCTGGGTGTTACTGGTGCTTAGTGAGTACCTTCACAGCCACAAGCAGGGTGTGCCTGCAGGAAGCAGAGCCATAGGCTGAGGCTTATGGCTAAGTGCCTTTAAAAATAAATATGATCAGTAAATGCTCTGGGGAGGTCAGCTTCCCTCTCCTCCCCCTGGGGCTGAGCTCCCACCTCAAAGGAACCAGGGTTTCTCTTTGCCTCCTCCACTCCTGGAAAACCAAAGGAGGTTTGGGAGTGCTGAGGAGAGAGCTGTGCTTGGGCTCGTGGTGGTGATGCTGGGAGCTGGGACACCACAGACAGGCAGAGTGCTCTGTGCCAAAGAGCCCCAAAGAGCCCCTGAGCACTGAGGGGCACTGTCCCAACGGACACCAGCAGTGCCAGGAGGCTGGGAGAGCAGAGCTGTGCCCCCTGCCCTGGGCAGAACCAGGACTGCACTCTGGCACTGGGTGGGCAGGGGGCACTGGCACTGTCCCTGGGTGGGCAGGGGGCACTGGCACTGTCACTGGGTGGGCAGGGGGCACTGGCACTGTCCCTGGGTGGGCAGGGGGCACTGGCACTGTCCCTGGGTGGGCAGGGGGCACTGGTACTGACACTGGGGTGGGCAGGGGGCACTGACACTGTCACTGGGTGGGCAGGGGGCACTGGTACTGACACTGGGGTGGGCAGGGGGCACTGGCACTGTCACTGGGTGGGCAGGGGGCACTGGTACTGACACTGGGGTGGGCAGGGGGCACTGACACTGTCACTGGGTGGGCAAGTGACACTGGCACTGGTACTGGGTGGGCAGGGCGCCGGTGCTGCTGTGGCTGCCCTGCACTCAGCTAATGACATGCATGCTTTGGGGAGACAGAGGCAAATCTGTACTTGCTGCTTCTACACCTGTTGGACTGAAAACACAGATGCTGATTTCCTCTTCTCTGTGCCCCTGGAAAATCTAGTATTTAATATTCACCTGACTAGGCAGAAAGAAGAGAAAAGGGATTTTTGATTAGGTTAATTGTTTTTAATGACAGCCTGCCACATTTGACAGATTCCTCTTGTGAAGCCTCAAGACAAGCAGCCTTTTCTCTGAGATGCACTCTGTGCATTTCTGTATTTTGTAAGCTGAAGTTTCATATTCTGATTTGGGCAGGGAGGTGACTTCTTTCACAGTTTCTCTGGGAACACCAGACCTAAGCAATAACCTGGGGGAGATATCCAGGTGGGACTAATGGCAGAAACTGGTGAGGGAAAAGCTGCATTTCCTGACCTAAACTGGCCTTGCTGACTGAAAATTAACAACTTAAGACCAAATGTTGAACCAGATTCAAATGTTTCTATATGAGTCTGAGGCAAAACCTGGACATTATTCTGGGACAGATGTGTAAAGTGCTTTAAAAACACATGCTAATTATTAAATGATATCTAACAGTAAAATTCATCACATACATTATTAGTTCCTTATAATCTAAAACTGTACAAAAAAAGAACATGTAAATGCCTGAGTCGTAGCTAGGCTGAGGCCAGGGGTATCTATCACATCAGGAATTCTTACTGATGGACTGCTGAAGGGATCACAGGAACAAGGGGATGTTCCATGGGCAGGACACATGTCCTGGGTTTGAGGGCACAGAGACCTGCAGGGAGCAGCCAGTGGTTAACAGGCTCTGAAGGGAGTTTGATTTCAGCCATCCTGGAATGCCCCTTGGTTGTCCCTTATCATAAAGCCTATCAGGTGGCTTGGGCAGGCTCTGGAACACAGGCTGGGACGCAGGCCTGCTGTGATACTGCAAATCTCTGTGCCTCACTTTACCCATTGATTAGGGTGATAGCCTTCCCAGAGTGTTGTGGTCATTAATTATTAATGTTAGTAAAGCTTTTTGAAGATCAGGAGTGCTACATGCTGGCTAAAGATCTTAATTACCTCAGCCTCATGATTAAACTTTTATATTTACATAATGAACCAGTGGTGGAAGAGGTGCAGAGATGGTCTCTCCTGGTGGACAGATTCTTACAGCTCAGTTATCCCTGCCATTATCACTATCTAAGTCAAATCAAATCCCTTTTTCCATGGGGAATCTGCTTTTGGAGTGAGCAAAGCCCACACGCTCCATGTGAGACTCCGACATGGCAAGCAGCCACGGCACCTTGGCTAATTTCAGTCCCTGCCCATGAAACTCACCTCACCCAGAACTTGTTTCAACTTCTCCAGCTGTTCTTGGCATGTGTTGAGATTTCATAAAGTTGATGCCATCAACTCCCACACATATGGCAAGGCAGAGTGAGAGAGAAAACCCACACACAGTAACTAATATATAGGGAGAAGAGGTATTTGCATGGGAGAGCACAAACACGAGGCTTTTCTCGCTGCTGCTGGTGCCGAGATGCAGAGGGATATGCAGATGGGGAGGGTGACTCACAGAGCCCTTGCCAGTGCACAGCTCCAGCGAGACACTTGGTGCTCCCATGCATTAATCCTGCTGCTCAGAGCCGTCATTTTACTGCTGCCCACTGAGTGTGCAGTGGGGTTTGTCCTGGCTGGGGTCCTGGCTGGGCATGGGGCCGGGGCAGCTGCTCCCTGACCCTGCTGAGGAGGGCCCGGGGTGGCACATGGCCGTGGGAGCTCTGATTCACACAACAACCTCCCCTTGGAGCTAGTTTTACTGAGATGTTTTGCCTGTGATACAGAAGGTTTGTTCTCCTTGTGTGTCTTTTCTCCTTTTCCTTTGGAGACAAGTGCTTAATTTTTCAAACTTTCAATGAGACTCATTTTCAATCCATAATTCATTGTCAAGATGACACCCAATTATTATCAATTTACAATCTCAGGCGAGTCAGGAAAAGTCTGGAAAACGCAGGCAAGGGAGAGTTTGGTGACAAACACAGAGTGCAGGCAATAACAGCCATTTCCATATGCACCTCCGGGTCTGGGCACATTTCCAGGGGAATCCATGCTTGTCTCCTAGAGACGACTTCAGGAGAGGCAGAGGGGTTTTTTCAGCACTCAGCACACACAGCAAACTTTTTCTTGGGAATTTGATGTGCCAGTTACAGGGCAGGGAGTTGGGGTAGTGGGGCAGAGCCAGCCTGGGAATGACACCAGGACTCGGTACAGCCCAGGGGATGAACCTCAGCCCCCAGGCCAGGGGGTGAATGGGCCCTGCACATGCTGGCTCTGTGGGGTGAGGCCCTTGGCAGTGCCCTCCCTCGCCAGTGTCCCCAGCTGAGATGAGAACCTCCCCTGGCAGCTCCTCAGCCCCATGCACCTGCCCTGCAGTGGGACCTGGGCAGTGCAGCAGCCACTTCCTCAGTCACTAATGGGCTGCACACTTAGAAAGCATTTAAACCTGTTTTATGGTGATTGAAAGACTGCAATGAGATTTTGCTAATTAGCTCATTGCATACCCAGTGAGCCCTGCATCGTGGGGTTTATTGGACACCAAGTATCAGGCTTTCCATTTCCTCTTCTATTTATATTCTCTGTTCAAATGAAAACCACAAATCTTTCCAGGTGACCGGTTTATTAAGTGAATTTAGAGCACTTAACATTTGCATTTATTAATTTTCTAGAAAAACTGGTATTACTAGTTACTGAGAACTAACTGCTATCTCAGATTTCAGCTGCAATTCTTGGTAACGACACTTCGGTGATGATTAAGCCAATGCTGTGATTTTTCAGTGGCACCTGTACCAGCTCCAGCTTTGCAGTGACCTGTGAGGACTCAGCACCTCGGACAACACCTCCACAACCCCGGGCTCAGATGAAATAAAGGCACAAGTCTGTCTGAGCAGATTGCTCCCACCTGTGAGCACAGAGAGCTGTGGGTGTGACCTGGGTGTGCATCTGCTCTGACCCCCGAGAGCGGGGAGGGGATGGCACCTTGGAATTATTGCATGTGAAACAGAACCCCAGAGCCGAGTCCCTCAAGCTGCTCATGTCCCAGTACATGAGCATGATCTGATTGGATTTTCAGTGAGGATGTTTGGGTTTCTGAGCTCAGGCCCTGTGTTCTGAGATGCCCCTTTCTGAAGAAGAACCTGTGTTACACCTTCTTCCCAGGCTAGGACTCACAGAGCCCTCCATGCTCTGCAGTTTTGTTCTACATTTCCTTGCTTGCATGATCAGAAATGCTCTTTCAGTAATTTCATCTCATTTCTTTTCAGTAATGACAGATGTTTTCTCTTGACAAAACCACCTTTATATTCCTTTACTGGGTCACTGTTAACTCTTCTACGCTCTACATAATAACACTGGAGATTTTCTGTAGATAGGCTTTCTGCCAGTCTCCTTCATAAAAATGAATTACATCTGGAGCAGGTAGGAACTTGGAACAATTCCTACCTCCCAGGTAAAATAACTCATCTGATGCACAGACATACCATGAATCTTGCACAGACTGAAGAGCCTGGGAAGGTGGAAGAGAATTTTTCTAATTCATAGCTGAATTTCTTCTGATGAAGGACATGTACAACCAACTGCAAGAAAACAAATGATTGTTCTGATTATTCTTCACTGTAGGAATAATTGGTAACATTGTTCTTCTTGGCAAAGATGAATAGTTGGAACCAGACTATTTCACAGAGACAAAATATCCACAGGGAGAGATTTTTGAGGCAGTCATAGGATGCACCCTACAGAGTGTGATTCTCATGACATTAAAGCTGTGCTAATGGTGCTGAGATTAACTTCTAATGAAGAGAGAAATGGACCTGATAAACACAGCGTAAATGTTCTATGGAAAGGACAATAAAAATATCACATTTTGGGCAAGGTCTGCCTCTCATTGAAACCAAAAGGGTTGAATTTATTGAACTTATCCAAAACAGGAAAAAGAATTTATGACTGTGAAGGACGAAGAAACACTGCTGTGAGTCCGAGCCACTGAATAACTCCATACCACAGAAGAGATCCCCCAGAGTTTTGCAATAGTAACTGTTGTGTTACTTTGTGGAATTTTCTGATCCTTTGATAATGTTTCCTCCTTTTAACAGCAAAATCCACACTGCTTCTTGAAAGCTTTTAGAATATTTTTCCTTATGCTTTTATCCTAGGCAAGGCAGGACCGCATTTGGTATTTAGGACAGGGAGCTGGCAATCTGGATTCTTTTCAGCTTTGTCACCAACCCGTGGTACGGCTTTGATCTCCTCGTGGTACAGCTGCACTTGGAGAAGCCCTGGGCAGGCTGCTGTGCCTCAGAGAGGGCCCTGGCTGTGCCACCCCTGGCACCCCTGGCAGCGCCCGTGCTGGCTCCTCGCAGCCTGGCAAAGCCCAGGGCTGCTGCAGAGGCTGCTGGAGCTGGGCTGGGGCTGCTCAGGGTGATCTGTGTGTGGGGCTTTCCCTCCCTCTGGGGTCTCCACGGGGTTGTAGCCCCACAGCTTTGGCTCCGCTCACCTCTCCCCCAAGGCCAGGCAAAGCAAGTGTTTATTTAGAAACAATTAAAGTTGAGCCTTTAGATACTAGACTGGGAGGAAGCAAACAAGCAAAATGTAAAGTAAACAAATATAAAATGTTTCAATTCTGGCTTCAGTTTTGCAACCAGAGGCCAGTCTTTTAAATGCTATCCCCTGAAACCTCAAAGAATGCTGACATGCTCAGAGGCTGGCATCCACTGGTCCCAGGCTGAATGTACACTGTGCTCCAGCCTTCTTTGGACAGCCCTTTGAAGTTCTCCACTCTTCTATTTCCTAAAATTAGCTTTTATAATATAAATGGGTCTCTAATTGACTTTTACCAAAGCCAGCAGCAATGGATGTTTTAGCTGTGGTTCCTCTGGGTTTAGACCTAATTGACCAGAAGGTGTGTGACCTCTGTAAATACACCTCTGGCCCTTCCTGGGAACCAGGTGCCTTATTATTGCTGCCTTGCTCCTAGCCAGCCTGCTGGCTACTGCTTCCCACCCACTCTGAGCTGCTCCCTTTGGTCCTTTATTCAGAATTATTAGTCTTATTCAAGACACGGCTTACACACAGATTCCATTAACTTATGGCTTGTGGTGTCACCAGTTTCCTACAGAGACCTGTAGATGCTGCTCTGTGTGAGTGGAGATTATTGATTGCTAACCCTTGTTCTGACAGGCCTTGTCTGGGAGTGCAGGAGTTCCTCAGCTTCATCCCCTCTCCCAGTTTCAGGCTAAAATTCTGAAAACTCCTCAGATTGCCTTCACTTTTACTGCCTGCCATGAAAGGAGTCCCTGAGCACCTCGAGGTTCTGTTGGCCGTGCTTGATTTTGGGAGCTCTGTTTGAGGTGGGGCTGCTGCCCCTGGGTACCTTGGGGGCCCCTGACTGCTGGGACCTGGGGTGCCTGCTCTGGGGAGGAACAGGCTGGAGACAACAAGCTAAATAAAAACATGGCCTTTCTGTAAATGCCTTCAACTTTAAAATGGGACTTTCAGTTTCTAAAGGCTGGCAGGGAGCTCGTTTTGAGTCAGTCTTTGTGTGGTCATTTTCATTCTGGAATGAGAGTGTTCTTGCACAGAATTACACTAAAATGTGTTGTCAAGAGACATTGTCTTTTGTTTCCATGAGTTTGCAAATATTCCCAAACAAGTTTGATGTAAGCCAGAGTGTCCCAGCTTTTATCTTGCTGAAGAAAAGCTTCTCCCTGAACACCACGAGCCCTGGGCTGGCTGGGAGCTCTGGAAGGAGCACATTCCTGACCTGCCAGTGCCAGGCTCTGTGCCACAGCCCCACTGAGGTGCTTTGCAGCTGCTTCAGGGGGTCTCCTGTAGCGCTGCCATGCCGTGATGAGACTTTAATGAACTTTCTGAGCTGCCTGACTCCCTCTGATGAGGGGCATTATATGTGTACAGTTTGTTTGTATTGTTGCCTAATTATGAGCAGCAATTAAGACTTCACACCTACAATTTGTATTCACAATTTGTAAAATTCCCCTGCCTGGAGTTCTCTGCTACTGCTGCCAACAAGGCACGCAGCAAATTTTATTCTTTCCCCCAGTGCCACAGAACAAAGCTCTTCATCAGCCTCCAGCAGCAGCACAAAGAGCTGGAGCTGCTGACTCGAAGCCACCGTGGCTTACGTGTCCCTGAGCAGGGCTTGTCCCCACCTCAGCCCAGAGAAGGCAGTGACAGTGCCCAGGCTGTGCCCAGCACACAGCACACAGCCTGATCCTGCAGATGCCCAGAGCAGGAGGGGCTCTGCCACAGGACAGGCTGGCCTGGGCACTGCCCCAGCCCTGCAGGGAGGGCATTTGCAGAAAATGAGTTGTGTGCTCATTCAGTCCTGCACTCCCCAGGTACCATCAGCTGTCAGTGACTTTCCCAGAGCTGGCACTGCTTAGGGCTGTGCTGTGTTCCAAGCACCACTCCTAATCCATTTAACTGTGTCCATACACATCCTGCAGTGATTTGTGGAATGGGGCACACACTGAGCACATTTATACACATGCAATACACAGCAATTTAGCTGTACTTTAAAAACACAGCTTTGGAAGCAGTTCTCCTGGGGAAGGATAAAGCCAATGCTATTTTTTTTGAGCTTTCCTGCGGTGCTATTAGGCTGGGTGGGGCTGGGCAGCCCTGAGCAGGAAGGAGCAGTCAGTCCAGCTGGTAATGGCACTGTTTGGGGAGCTGCCAGTGCCACAGAGCCAGAGCACACCTGCCTTACCAAGCGTGCCACTTACTCGTGGCAGCGCTGACCTTGGAGCCACGGGGACTGACCAGGGGCTCTGGGCTGCATTATTAATTTTGTGGCTGATTGTGTACGTTTTGATCAGAGTCAGAGGCAAACCAGAGCATGGCAGCATTGTTTGGGCAAACAGAACAGCACCAGTCCTTCCCTTGTGGATGCATCTCCTGGAAAATGCTCCTTTCTGACTCTGCTGGGGAGTTTTACAATTCCTAGTATCTAGGAAATATATTCCAATGGGAATGCCTCCAAATGGTGACTATAACATGAGTATAAAGTATTGTTAATAAATTAATTGACTTTGGGTTTTTTAGCTAGAAAAATAAACCCTGGCTCATGTTGTTTGAGCGAAACTCAATTCAGCACAGGCAACATCAGGAGCACAACCAGGATAAAAACTACCACACAGTAAATCAAAGAGCAAGAAAAGTACAAGGCTATTAATGCTTTACTATAACATTCCTCACAGCCTCTCTGCACTGTGGATAACTGCAAGCCAACATTTTTCAACTGTCCTAAAGTATGTGAAATGTAAATGTTTAGAAGAATGTTTTTGTGCCAAGCTGAGAGTGATCATAAACATCAGCTTCTAATAGAAACATTTCAGAAGATGCGCTCTGTGCTGCCAGCTTTTGAGAGCAACACCATGTAAATTAGGCCGGAGTCTCCTTGGATTCCTGACACTCCATTGCTGCCTTTTAATTGCCAAAAATTGTTGGATTGATGCTGTGTTTGAATTTAAAGTATGAACTGCAACTGTATTAAATGTGCTGCTTAAATGCCGTGCGGATAAACAATAAATCACCTGCCTGGGATTTGTTTTGGGGACAGGCCTAAAGAAAACGTGGAGAGGAAAGAGGCACTGCTCTAATTATGACCCTTTATTCCTGTGGCATCACCAGTGTGCCTGGTGCTGTGCTCCGGGTGGGGTTTTTGGGCTGGATAACTCTGCCGTGCTAATGACAGCCCCGGAGCAGAGCGTGACTGACTCCTGATGGGGCCACCCCACCCTGCCCAGCAGGGAGGGACAGTGCCAGCACCTGCACGTGCTGAAACTGAAACCCTGGCTCTGGCAGCAGCTGCTCCTTCTCAGCAACCTCCTCCACCATCAGCATCAGAGTCCCAGCCACAATGCTCAAATTGAGGAAAATGGAAAAGCCTAGGGAACTGTAACCAGGTTCAGCTGACTGGTTTGGTTATATCATCCCAAATTGCAAGCAAATTCACATTTTGTAAGTGAAACATTTTAGCTTTGGGATCTAGAGTTTCCATTGTAGTTTAGTGCTTAATTATATTTTAAAAACCCTTAAAGCAAAATGAAATATTTTGATCATAGTATCAAATGTCTTTTTTGTCACTGCTGCTAGTGAATCCAATTTAGTATCTGCTAGAAACAGAGCCATCTCTGATCACAACTCAGAGCATCTCCTTATATAATCAGTGTTCAAATTCTTCCACTTCCCATCACTCATGACAGCATATGGTCATTGATGACATGAGGTTGGACATGGTTATTAGTGGATCGTGGTTACAGATTTTGCAGGGTTTATTTTGATAAAAGCCTTGGAACAACTTCAGAAAAATCTGGTTTTAGATAAACTTTCCAGGTTTCATGTACAGCCTGCCACTTGTTTGGAAGCAGTTTAAAAGAGGATGTTGAGAGGCAGAGGGGGCAGCTGTAGGTACTGGGGGTACTGGGGTACCTGGGGCTACTAAGCCCAGGTGCTCAGAGCAGGACCCCAAAGCCAGGGCTGGGTTGGAGCCCTCCCTGCTGAAATAGCAGTGCACAGAAGGGCACTCCTGGGGTTTCATTCTCAAGAGCAGCCATAGGTTTTTGGCTCATCCTTCTCTTGGTTTCTGTGTCGGTGCTTTGGGACGTTCACATGGACAGCCTGCCTGTGCAGGTGTGGCAGGCAGGACAGTCCAGGGCCCCGTTCCCCATACCCTCTGGGAACAGCTGAACCTGACAGTAAAGCTGATGGGAAAAGCCAGGAGGAAACACTGCCACTGTAAGCAGGAGAGGTGCTCAATGGGTGCAGAAGACACTGTTTGATTAATTTCCCCTTTTACTGTTTTGATTGCTACAGAAACAAATATGATCTTTAGATGGAGTTAGCACCTTGTCAAAGAAAGAGATCCCAGGAATGAGCAGGAGAGGGCAGGGGACCAGTCAAGGCTCTCAGCATGGGAGGATGGGGAAAGGACTAAGAGAGGGAATAAGAGGATGTGAGCTGTGCTCACAATGAAATCACTGGGAATTCTGCCATGGAAGCAGAACTGAGCTGTTCTTTCAGGTATGAAAAGTACTGTGAATGACAAACTGAACTCCCATTAAGAGGTTAGGACAGGAAGCTGCTTTCTTCCAGGGATGAGCCAAGGATCTGCAAAAGCTGAGTCCCTAAATTTGTGTGTTCAATCCAAGCCTTGACAGAAGCCTTGCTTCCAGCATCCCCTGGGGGGGGTCTTTTAATTCCCATTAATATCTCCTGCAGTCCTTCCACCTCTGCCTTGATTTCTGCTGGCCTTCCTTCTCTTTTCCATCTGATCAAGGACTGCACTGCAATCTGAAGCATACAGGAGTCAAGGATGTCTTTGCATTGTCTTTAGCAGCCTTTGAATGAGAGCAGGGAGGTCACAGTTCTTAGGTTTATAATCTGTTTTGCAGATGAATCAGGATATTTTGCTATGGTTTTGATTTGAGCCTCAGAAAGCCCTGGAAATAACACAAGCAGCAAATAGATAAAACAAGGTTCGTGCCAATGGAACAACCAAAATATGTCATCCCAATACAAACAGGGCTTGGTGCAGATCTGGGACTGAAGGCTAAGTCCTGACTTCCCTTCTTGTGCTTTTACCACTCCATCGTGCAAACTCCCCCAAATTATCATAGAATTGTGCAAAGAGTACCAGCCAGCAGAGACCAGCTCTGCCTGGCTCCTGTGAGCCTGCCAAGGCTGTTGGGGCAGCGAGGGAAGGGACACACAATTCATTTTGAGAAGGTTTTTCCCCCTCTTTTTGTCGTCTTCTTTGTGGTGGTTTGTGAAATGCTGGGAAGGAGCAAGACAATGAAGGGGAAATGTTCCAAGGAGCCAGGCTGCTCCATGCATTGCCCAAGCAGCACCCAGGGTACCGACAGGCAGTGTGGGACACACATGGGACTGCATCTGCTGGCAGGAGCCTGCCCTCCCCTCTGAACACACAGCAGGGACAGGGCACAGACCCAGAGCCTCTCCACGCCTGCCTGGGGCTCTCCCTCACTCCAGCACAAATGCAGGTGCAAAGTTATTCACTCCAGAAATTTTTTTGCACAATTTAGAGCCATAAAATGGAAGCTGCCTCTGAGCACTTGGCTCTTCCTCTCTTGCAAGTTTGGGCCAGATGCAAAAGAGGACTTAAGCACTTACAATTCCATAGGTTACTCCCTGTTCAGGATAACATTTCTTCCAGTAGCAGCAGCTTTGTGTCTGGACATGCCCAGAGCTGCTGGGATCTGAGCAGCTTAGTGCAGAGTTCCCACCTGGAACCCACTGGGATCCTCGGAGCAGAGAAGGAGCGTTCCTTTTCCCAGGAGAGCCTGAGAAACGTCCTCAGGAACGCTGCGGAGCTGGGGCACAGCAGCAGGAGCAGTGCCCTCACAGGATGCTCCCCTTTGGCCCTGCACAGGCAGGAGCAGCGTGCTCAGCTCAGGGTTTGGGGAGCACTGGGACAGTCCTGGGCTGTTTGCTGCCAGCTGGGGCTGCCCAGGAGAACAAGCATTCCCTCCAGGAGTGAGACAGGGAATCTGAACCCTTCCAGCACAAAGAAACAAAAACTCCAGGCCCTTTCAAGGAAAACACAAATGTAGTGAATTAGAAAAAAACCAAAACAAAACCAGAAAAACAACCAACCAGAAAAACACACCACCAAAAAACTGAATAAACCACAGTTATTCTGCTGGCTAATATCATGAAGACATGATGGTACTTGCAGCTTCCTGCTTGAACCTGGCTTGCTCCAAAGTTATTTTGTGTGTTAATCCTGTGGTTTAGATGATGAAGATTAGGTCTGAGTGTGCTGGTTCAGATAAAAGGGGGAAAGGCAGCAACCAAACCTTCACCCAAACTCCAACCTAAACTTTTCTAAGCTTTAAATAAAATCAAAAATGTATTAACTTTTCTTTCTTATTCCTTTGTTCTGCAATTAAGATTTTATTTGTAGGTAGTGTTATTCATCAGCTGCAGTTATTCATTCAAAGCTTTGGAAGTCACAGTGCTATGAGGAGGAGAGCTCTTACCCCTGCAAACACAAAAACACACATTCCAGGTTCACAAAAATGTGTTTCTGCTGTCTCCCCTGAACTTGGCTTTTTAATGGAACTGGGATTTTTAATCCTAGTTACTGCTTCCAGTGTAACTGCCACCATACCATGCAAGCTTCTTCCCAGTTTTGGTTTCTGTGCATCTTGGCCTGGAATGTTCAGTTGCAGATTTCCTGATAAAGATCCCAGCTGACAGCCAGCAATTTGGCCAATGTTCCTCAAATAAATAGGAATATAAAATCATGTTCCAAAATCTAGGCAGAAATGAGTGATTGATTCTCCAAAAAATCCCCAAACCCAAAACTAAACAAACAAGAGCTGCCTGCTGCTTGGCAATTTTGAAAATTAAATTAATACTCTGTTCTTTTGCTTTACTACGTAATAATTTCAGTACCTATTTTTAAATGGTTGTCTCAGCCAATAGCACACTTTAGTGCTTGATTAGCACATATTTGGCACACAGAGCACCAGGGAAAACACACTCACTGCATTTCTTCTCAAGCTGAGGCACTCTCTGCAGATGTCAAATACGCACACAACCAAGGCAGCGCTTGCCCTGTGCAGGGGCACTGAGGGTACTGGTCAGCTCTTGTAGCTCCTGGCCTCGTCCTGGTAGGTCCAGACAGGTCCTGGCAGCTCTGGGGTGCTGGGCAGCCCTTTGCATATACCGTGGGTTTGGCTGCACAGGGAATGGGCTGCAGGAGTGCTGTCAATGGACACCTCTGTGCAGAGAATTCTCTTTGCCATGGTCCAGTCCATGAAAGCACAGCCAGGGCAGGAAAACCCACAGGGGCTATCCCATGAGGGGCACAAACCCCATGAGGGGCACAAACCCCATGAGAGGTACAAACAAACCCCATGAGGGGCACAAACCCCATGAGAGGTACAAACAAACCCCATGAGGGGCACAAACCCCATGAGGGGTACGAACAAACCCCATGAGGGGCACAAACCCCCTGAGGGGTACAGACCCCATGAGGGGCACAAACCCCATGAGGGGCACAAACCCCATGAGGGGCACAAACCCCATGAGAGGTACAAACAAACCCCATGAGGGGCACAAACCCCATGAGGGGCACAAACCCCATGAGGGGCATGAACAAACCCCATGAGGGGCACAAACCCCATGAGGGGCATGAACAAACCCCATGAGGGGCACAAGCAAACCCCATGAGGGGTACAGACCCCATGAGGGGCACAAACCCCATGAGGGGCACAAACCCCATGAGGGGTACAAACCCCATGAGGGGCACAAACCAACCCCATGAGGGGCACAAACCCCATGAGGGGCACAAACCCCATGAGGGGCACGAACAAACCCCATGAGGGAGGAGCTGTGGGGCCAGGTCCCCACCTCAGCATCTCACAAGGCAGCAGCACCTCGGCCTTTCCAAGCTGCAGGCACAGAAATGAGATGCTCAGACTGGAGCCTGGCTGTCACACTGAGTCACTGGCAAGAGACAAGTGCCTTCAAAAGGGGCTGAGCTCCCAAATGGCAAGGAGATGAGGATTCTGACAGGTCAGCAGGCTCAATCCAAGCCTTCCAGCCCTAGAGCTGGGTGAAGTGTCACAGTAGGGCACAAGGCTGCAGGAAGGGCTGAGTGCAGACTGCTGCTCACACCTGCAATCCCTGACCTTGGGTGAGCACCAAGGAGGGAGCTGCTTTCTGTGCCAGCTGCTGCTTGTGCAGTGCTGCAGTCAGGAAATATTCAAAATGGGAAGAGTGATCCAGCTCCAGAGAGCGACTTCCATCATTATAACCAGAGAGCCTTTGCTTAACATTTGAACTTTCTGAGAGCTTATTCTAATTCAACCACAGAATCTTCAGAGAGTTCAGCAGTCGCTAATTAAGACCTGCGAGGATTTATCTGTGGTTGATCCGTGCACTTGGCAGCTTTTGCTTCAGAGGGACTGAGCCCTGCAAGTGTCAGTGCAGGGAATGCCCCCAGAGGAGCACAGGGACCAAGCACTGCTCACCTTTAACTCCCTGCCCCTTCCATGGCTGGCAGTGCTTCTGTGTGGCCCCGTATTTAGGGTGAAAACAAATAACCCACTTCAAAAATAAACTGCCCTAGGAAGTGTCTTTGAAAATTTTTAATGCCAAATTACAAAAACATCACATGCAAATGTAAATAATTTCCTCTGCAATGAATGCAGGAAATAAAGAAGTGGTATGAACAATAGGGAATTGGACAGGTCTGTTTTATTTCCCTTCTTCCTCCATCTCCCCCACAGTGTGATTTAATAAATATTAATGAAAAAGAGAAGGAGTAACACTTATCTATTAATTTTTCTGCCTTTATTTCCTGATGATGCGTAATTTAAAGGTGTTTTGGGGTTACATTTAGTCATATATATGGTTGTTTGAACCTTTTATTAGCCATGATTCACTCTGCATATCAGCACAGCATGGAGCTCATGCCTGCAGTGTGTGTCTGTTCCATGATGCTCAGTTATCTGCCTGCCCCAAGCTATCCAAAGGGAAAGATTTGCATGGACACTGCTCCCCTGTGGAAGGGAATGCCAGGAATGACTGGTCTGGTACTACCTGCCCCAGTGAGCTTCCATTCAAATAATGCACATGCCACCAAAACAATTCAGATCAAAGCTCTGCCTTTCCACTGAATTCAAATGTAAGGACTTCTAAAGCAATTTTAGCAGTTGGCTTTACAAATGAACTTATGTCAGCTGCTCTGTATGATGAGTGACTAAATTACTCCTGTATCTAATCTTATCTCACTATCTGTCTGTCTGTTTTTCAGCATTTCAGTGCCCATCACTGCATTATCCAGGCGCCACCATAAGATTAAGGAGCTCTGCAGTGACATTCTCAACGTGGTCTGCTCAAAGGTCATTAGCAGAGCCTCTCATTCTGGAAAAGCCCAGAGGAGGGCACGGGAGTGAGCCACAGAAGGGGAGGAGAAGGAGAAGGAGAAGGAGAAGGAGAAGGAGAAGGAGAAGGAGAAGGAGAAGGAGAAGGAGAAGGAGAAGGAGAAGGAGAAGGAGAAGGAGAAGGAGAAGGAGAAGGAGAAGGAGAAGGAGAAGGAGAAGGAGAAGGAGAAGGAGAAGGAGAAGGAGAAGGAGAAGGAGAAGGAGAAGGAGAAGGAGAAGGAGAAGGAGAAGGAGAAGGAGAAGGAGGCAGCAACTGGAGCCTTTCTGGCTGTGCTCACATGGAGGGGACGTGCTCAGGTGGTGCTGCAGTGCAGGGGCCTGGTGGCAGTGGCCCTTGTGCTGCTGCAGGGACTGTCACACTTGCTGTGGGCTCCTGTCACCTCAGACTTTGGCTGCCATGGCCCTGCTGTCCCTGAGCTGCTCTCAGAAGCCATTCCCATGCTGGGACTGTATGATTCCAGGATGCTCCAGCCGCAGAGCAGGACATTTCCCTCAAAGATCCCAGAGCAGGCGCTGCAACTCAGGAAGCACCTTCTCTGAGAGGATACACTAGTTAAATTTTATCTTCCTGCCAGCTCCCTGTGTTTGAAGAAGCCAGAAAGGGTTTCAATGTGCACAGAGCTACCCAGGACCCATGGAATCAGGAGAGAGGACGCTGTCCCAGGGTTCCCAGCGCTGTCCCCCAGCAGCTGTGGTGTCTCTGGGGACAGCCTGGGGAGGTGGCAGTGCCCATGCCCATGCCCTGCTCCCACAGCTGCTGGTAAGTGACAGTGTGCCACAGCTGTTTTCCAGAGCTGGCTCAGTGCTGAGGGGCAGTGGCAGCGTGCTGACGTGCTGCTCTAAGGAGCCCTGCAGCCCTCGTGCCCCTCTCGGTGCCCAGACAGCCGGGGATTTACGCTGGGGGATAAATAGGTGGTGCCAAAGTGAGAAGGAAAGAGCCAAAGCTGGAAGCCAACCACAGAACGTGGGTGTAAACGATTACCAAAGGCTTCCAGTAACTCTGCTATCATCAGAGACTGGCTTTATGGGTATGGCCTCAAGAAGTTTCCCTCCACTTAATTAAAGAGGCAGATAAGTATCTAGGTGGAGTGTGCAGATAGGTTCTGAATGAGTTATCCACTAAGGCTGGTTCGCTGCACCTATTGTTAAAGCCAGAATATAATATCAGATTAATGCATTATATTTGCCTATTATAGCACTATGTCATCATTATATGACATGTTATAATTAAAGCCCTGCATTAGAAACAAAACTATTTGGCTTGGGATAAGTTGCCTTTATGACTTCTGTGGTTATGATTTCCTCCTTTTCTTAACCCCTTAAAACTGCATAATATAGCTATTTGTAGCTGTATAAAGAAAGTTTCTAGTTTCAGATTCTAATCTCAGGTAATTCGATGTAAATAAAGTCAAAATCTGGCACATATTCTTTTCCTGTGTCAGAGTATTTGCTAGCAGAGGGAAATCCACGTTGTTTGGGTTGAGAGAATCCCAAAGATGGGCAGATTAAAGAAGAGGGTGCCTGGCTCCCCATCCTTCCCAGCTGTCCCCAGCAGCTGCTGGGTTTGTCCCATTCCCCAGGGTTCCAGGAAGCTGCCTGGCAAACTCCCACTCTTCCTTTTCCTTCCTGGAACCACACAAGACAGAATTGGTTCTTAGAGCAGTTTCTGGCCGCAGCTGCCGGGAAGCCAGAGCTCCCAAATGCAAACTGGAGCCTGGGTGTGGGACGGCAGCTTGGCTAACTGACTATGCTAATGGCCTTAATTAGCCATTTGCATATGCACCCTTCTCAGTGTCGGTAGTTGGTGATTCACGCAGTGCCAGCCCCAGCCCTGCTGCCAGGCACAGGGGCACAGGGGCCAGCAGTGCCCCAGTGCACAGAGCCAGGGCTGGCACCAGGCAGGGCACGATTCCCAGAGTGGCCAGGCTGGGGCCGCTGCCCGGGCAGGGCAGGGCAGGGCAGGAGCCTTCCTGCTCTCTCTGCAGGCAGCTCCACCAGCCAGGCTTTTGCAATGCTATATAATAAATCTAATTGCTGTCTTTCATGTCGCCGGCTGGAGTGTGCCCTGGTTTGGCTCAGGGCTGACCACCCTGCTGAGGGTGATGGGGAGGGGACGTGGGGTGACATCCCCTGTCCCCCCAGTCCCTCTGGGACAGGTCACTCTGCTGCAGTGCTGGCAGTCCAGTCCTTGTCTGCCTGATTGGTGAAGACCTTTCCCCTGGACTTGCAGAGAGCTGGATTTGGCCTTGGAAGTTGGCTTGTGCACCAGGAACTGTTCTGTCATTTCTGTTTCTCTTGGAAATGTGCACTCTCCTCCCAGGCAATCTCTGCCGTGCGGGAAGGCCCCGAGTGCAAGTGCCAGATGTGTCAGATCATCAGTCTGGGCACACACAGGCTTCTGATGGAGCTGCTGGAGACACAGAGTTTTAGCATTTCATCTAAAACAATCAAATTCTGCAGCAAGAAGTGGACAAGTAAAAATAATAATATGCAAAAAATTGATTTTAATTTTTGTCTTGAACAGATATTTACCTGGCTTTTGCCACCGGTCCCGTGGGCACTGCTGAAGGGAAATGCCCTCTCTGGTGTCACTGAGGCAGGTAAGGCACTGAGCCCATCCACCGAGGCTGCCCTGCCAGGGGGATGTGCTGGGCCACACTTGGGTCCTGTGCAGTGCTGCTTCACCTCTGCTCTGCGCTCCGAACACTGCAAACACTGCTCACTTCTGGGAATGTTTCCATCAGCCCTGACAGGGGCTTTTAGAACCCCTTCAGTGCTTCCCTGTCCTGCCTGGCAGGGCAGCTGTGGGCATGGCAGGGTTGATTGTCACTGTCCCTGTCCCTGCACCCAGAGTGGGCCTGGAGTCACAGATGGGCACAGGAGAGGCCCTGGCAGCCAAGGTGTGGGCATGGCAGGGTTGATTGTCACTGTCCCTGTCCCTGCAGCCAGAGTGAGCCTGGGGTCACAGATGGGCACAGGAGAAGCCCTGGCAGGGCAGGTGTGGGCATGGCAGGGTTGATTGTCCCTGCACCCCATGTCCCTGCAGCCAGAGTGGGCCTGGAGTCACAGACGGGCACAGGAGAGGCCCTGGCAGGGCTCAGGGCAGCTCAGGAAGGCAGAGCTCCCTTCCCAGGCAGGAAAGGGAAGATGCTATCCAGTTCTGAGGGTGAGCTAAAATTCCTCGAGATTATGGGGCAGGATGAAAATATGGCCCCTGCAGAGGATTTCCTAATGAGGCACAGGCTGCTCAGTGAGGGAAAAAATTACCTTCTAATAGCATCTGCCTATTTTACATGTATAATGAGCCAGACTCTGTGTGGTCAGATGAGTGTCAGGGAAGGGTTTGGAGTGAGGGACAGTTGTGCTTCTGGCCTTTGCAGTAACCAGTGCTACCCTGGAGAGAGCAGAGTGGAAAAGCAGAGCAATGTCTGCAGAAACCAGCATGTCACAAGCCCAAGAGGTCCATGTGCCATCACAGGAAGCATCAGCAGATGGGGAAGGCGCTGGCTGAGAGCACACTCCCACCCTGGTGAGCACTGTCAGAGCTGTGGAACCATCCCAGTTTGCTCTCCCAGGCAGGGGCCCTTGGGTGGCAGCTGTAGGAAAGGGTGAGCCTCTTTAAAAAAAAAAAAAGAGAGAGAGAGAGAGAGAAACCTTTTTGCTCTGCCTGTCCCAGTAAACTGGCTCCCATGCCAGTAAAGCATTCCTAATTGGCAGGATTTAGAGACTGATCATTTCAATTTATGCCCAGAACAGGTAGGGCAGCAATGAGAGCCTCTCCCACCCCACCCCTTCTCACCAGTGCGCCTCAACCCTGCCCTGGAGGGACCACCTGGAGCTGAGCAGGGAGTTCCCGTCTGTGCAAGAGAGGCCCCGGCCGCAGCAAACAGCAAACAGCAACCAGCAACCAGCAGCCTGGGCGTAGGGCCCATTAACAGCCAGGGTCCCTCTGGTCACACAGCTCCTGCAGAGCAGCACCTGCTGCTGAAGGCCCCTGTCCTTTCCTAGCACTGCCTTTCAGACTTGGCAGGACGCACCAGAGTGAAATTTTCCCTTTTCCTTTCCCTGAGGTCGGTGGGAAAATCGTCCCTTGGCTGTTGGGAATGGTTCCCATCAGTGCCAGGCTTGCCACAGCCTTCCCAGAACTGTGGGCTGCTGGGATGGCTTCCCTCTGCCCAGGCCCCTTCACCGGGGCAGATTTGCCTCCTCGCCCTTTCTGCCAATCCCTTTGCACTGTGCCAGCCTGGCTCAAGGACTGTGTCCCTGTATGGCAGGAGGGCTGAGTGCCTCATTCCTGCTGGAATCCACCTGCTGCGAGTGCCCCATCCTTCACAAGGCAAGCTCCCCTCTCTCTGGGGAAGGCACAATCAACACATATTTGTTATTTGTTATTGACAGAGGAGTGTTAGATTTCCCCATAAAGCAGGAGCATCTATTCCTCTAAATAAAATGCTTTGCAAAAGTAACAACTAAACCCAAGCACGGTACAAAGGGAGCCATTAGCAAATCAGGCTTCTGCAATTGCTAAAATCCAAATAACATTTTCCAGTAGCCCTTAGTCTCACTCAGATTGCCCAACGCAGGCATCACTGCTTTTCTCAGCATCTGCTTTATCAGTTGTCTTCCAGCCCAGGGAAGTCCACGGCTCTTGGCAGCAGCTGCTGCTGATGTGCAGGGGTTATTGCTCAAGAGCCTTTGATCAGCAGCCAGGCTCTATCACACCGAGCTCTGCAGCCCTGGCTGCATGGGCTGGCCAGTACAGGGCTGGATGGGCTCCCTCAGGGCACCAGGGTTCCTCCTGGACAGCATCTCACCCAGCACGTCCCTGGTCAGCCAGCCTTGCCCTGAGCTGGCCACAGCTGTCCCAGCAGTGTGCCCAGGGCTGGGCAGGCTCTGAGTGTGTCTGCACAGCTCTGGGCTCAGCCTGCAGCTCCTGTGCAGCCCTGCTCTGCTGTGCACTCACTGCAGCTCCTGTGCAGCCCTGCTCACTGCAGGGCAGCTGCAGCCCGGAGCTGTTAGATCACAGCCCGGCTCCCGCTTGCCAGATGCTTTGGTGGCTGAGGTTTTTCCCTGGGAAATGCAGAAATGCCAGAGCCACTGTCATCTCCTTTTGCACAGCGAGTGACAGCCAAATCAGCTCTCTCCAACTGGGAAACACATGAAATGAAGTGCTCAGAATTTGCCGGGGCATGTGCTGCAAAACCGAGCAAGGCACAAAAATGTTCCCAGAGACACCGTGATCTCAGACCCATGTATATACAGATCCATGTAAATAATCCCATGTAAATACAGATCTATGCATTTATCATTACTCATGCCAGTAATAATAGTTCCACTGAAATCACTACAGCTACGTGTATAAAACGAAGCACATGTGTAAGATCAGGATCTAAATATGGAACAGGCAAATTCACCTGCAGCTATGGCAACTGCACCTGGAACTGCAGATGCACATACCTGCATGAGCCTCGGTTGTGTTAGGGGCTGACTGATAATACAGAGATATATGAAACACTGGTGGAAAAGGCAGGACCAGGAACTCTCTCTTTTGTTCCAGAGCTCCATATTTATCCCTTGCCTCTTAATTTCTGTCAGCGTTCTGTACTCATTACCTCTGCAGCTCTGTAATTTAACAGGGGTTGAGGACACTGTAGCTGCACTCAGACATCAAGGCCTCCTGCCATCTCTCCTACTCCTCCAGATTTGGGGACTCAGCGCAGCAATCAGCACTATCCTTAACTTCAGGCACAGAAATGTGTTGTGCCACCCTGAGTGGTCATCAATAACTCAGCAGCAGGAGAGCAGCCCTGTGCAGGGTTTGGGTTTCCTCACAGAGCTGGCACCGAGGCTGGCTTGTGTGCTCGACTGGAGTGTTCTTGGCTAGGGGCCAGCCTGCATTCCTCTAAGCAACCAAACTCCTAGATAATGACTCCTTTTTTTGTAATTCTCCTCATCTCCTTGTGCCAAGTTATCCCCCAGATATTCTGCTCCTGGTACACTGAAGTGTCAGACACGCTAAAATATCTCAGTAAGTTACATTCTTGGTTTGGTCTCTGGCCCTCTGCTTTGCAGAAAGCAATAGAGACAGGAGCTGTGTTTGACTGTTTAGGACACCTGGGCTCAGAATGCCTGTCAGAAACATCCACCCCGAGCCGTGTGTGGATGGCAGGGCTGGGGAAAGCAGCAAAACTCTGTTTGTGCTGGAGCCACCCTTGCGCTCTGCAGAGCGGCTCCAGGCACTTTCCCTACTTCTTGTGATTCCCTTCCTGAATTGCTGCAGCCAAGTAATTGTTTCATCATGTTGCTCTGAAATATTTTCCCATCGTGTCACCATCACATTCATCTCTCAAATGTCCATTTCTCCTCTGCTCACTTATCGGAATTCTGTCCCAGAGCACCATGCCCAGGTGGGGAGGGAAGGCAGCAGGGGAGGCTCGGGGGTTTGGTGGTTTGGAGTCCTGATTGCTGTCGCTGTCATTTCTAGGCACCACCAGCGATCTGCTCGCCACAGCCTCAATAGCTGCTGTTGCAATCCGCTGGCAAAGGCCGGTATTTATAGCAAACAAACAAGTCTGGCTGCGGGCGGGGCCGGGCACGGAGCCTCCTGCCCTCCTGGCCAGAGCTGTGCCCCTGCAGAGGGGCTGCACAGAGCCCCAGGGCCAGCACCTCCCTGCCTCAGCTCCCGGGGCTTTATTCTGCAAACTGAGTGAAACTGGGAAACCTAACTAACCCCGGGATTAAACACCCTGAGCTCCGGGAAGGTGCTGTGGTAGCTATGGAATGTGTGATAGAGGAATCCCAAAAACAAGGGCCAACAGCACAGGGCAAGGTGAGAACCAGATGTGGATCTCAGTCTTTCTTAATTTTTAATTAGCTCCAAAATTTTATTTGAATTTATTATTATTTATTGTTATTATATTAATAATGTCCATAGTAAATATATTTGGGGGGAAATTCATAATAAATGAGAATTAAATTTGGCACTACTTTGTGAAATCGTGGCACCCAGTTGGAAGGTTTGGAATTAAATATGTCCCTGTTGTAAATGCAAATCAATGATCTTAAGCAAGTGTTAACCCACTTCTCCTCATTTTGAATTCCAGCCCTAGAGTTTCCCACATGTATCCCCCAGCACACCTAGGAGGGGAGAAAAGCCTTTTACTCAAAATGAAACATTTGAACCATTGAGCAGGTGGGGAAATGATCACAAAAGGCAATTTGGTTTCCAGTGGAGTTTCCAATTCCAAGTAGATCAAATGCAGTATTTTAGGGAACGAGGGCCCTGCCAGCCCTGGGAGCTGCAGTGCTCACCAGCACGACTTCCATTTGACAGAGGAGAAGGATGATTTTTATTTGACAGAGGAGCAACAGTTAGTACAGAGAGATGCAAGAATTTTCCTGCATCTTCTAAGAGTCAGCAATGGAAAGCAGTGGGAAAAGTGGGAAAGCAGCATCACAGTGTCAGAACTGCACTGGGCTGCTCATGCTTTGGGCACATAACAGAGTGATAATTGAAAAACTGCTTTCAAAATTATAATTGTGTTTTTAAATATTTTTTTTTTCAGCTGCTAGATATGATTTGTTTTGCAGAACTAAGCGCTACTGAATTCAAACACCTTATAAACCAATGCTTTGGAAAGGGCATATCAGTGCCAGGGATTTACAGACTGACTTCTACAGAGAAAAAGCTCAGTTGTTTTAGTAGCAATAAGACATGTAGAAATTAACCAATGCTAATACATCATTTGAAAAGAAATATAAAAACACAAATAAAAAGCCCAAATGCAATGCTGGTTATCAATTTGATAAAACTGGGAGCAGCTGTCCATGCCTGGCGTTCTCAGCATGGTTTGCCTACCACGGGCTGTCCCGAGCAGCTTCAGGAGGAGAAGCTCAGCAAGCCCTGTCCGAGGCCAACTGAGACATTCCAAGTCCTGCTCTCAGCCAGCAGAATCTTATTTGTCATGGGAAACTAAATCAATATTTGGAGCTGAGACACTGTTTGGACAGGGATTTTCCAATCGCCCCACTGCAATTAGAAAAGGTATTTGGAATCTTTTGTCTACTTTAGTGCTTGGAATTTTCTCAGATTTGTTTACAAGCTATTTTTTCCAGACTATTATTTTCTAGGAAATGTTTTAATTACCTGGGTTTTTTCATGTGCTGTTTTAGAGGGCAGAGTATTTCATGGCCTCCGTGCATTTAATGGCACTAAAAAGCTCCTACAATGTAAGTTTTGAGGGTAATACAAGATTACGAATGAAGGATTGGGGAATTCTCTTTCCAAGTCTTTTACAGATTCCTTCTGAGACGACTAAAATTGGTGTGCTTATGGCTTAATTTTCTTGGCTGTACAAAAAAATCATTGCTGGACAAGGGTCCTCCCAAGCTGGAAACCTGCCATCCTAATTGAGAGATACCTTGGAATACAGCAGTAATTTAAACATCATTCTTTAAATTGCAGCCACGCCGCCCTGGCTCTCCTGCACTGGGCAGGCAGGGTTTAGGGATGGGGATTAGCTCCTTCATGCCTGCTAGAGCTCAATCTCCAAAACTGGACTCGTATTTAAACAGATATAAATACCTCCAGTACATCTTATCTTCCAATCTACCCTGCCTTCGAACTCTTGCTGGAAACTTTGTTATTAAGAAAGAAAGAAAGAAAGAAAGAAAGAAAGAAAGAAAGAAAGAAAGAAAGAAAGAAAGAAAGAAAGAAAGAAAGAAAGAAAGCAAAGTGTCTGAGGACATCTCCAGCAGTTCCACCTTGGGCAGCACGGGGCTCTGCAGCCTGGGAGCACCGTGTGTGAGTTTGGGTGACATTGTGTGGCCTCCAGCAGAAGAAGAGAATAGGATCTGAGGATGTGGATGGGTTTCGTAATGATCCAAAGAGTAGAATAAACAGCCAGGGGAGGCTGGAGTAATCATCGTCACGAGGGACAGCCAAGACAAGATCTAACGTCTGTCCTGCCTGCAAGAACTTGAGTCATGCTGGTGCAGGAGCAAGCTCACCCAAGAAATCTATTTTAGGGGCTCGTAAAAACAACTGAACAACCGAACTGCACTGTACAAATGCAAAAGCAAACGGGGCAATCTGCGTGGGGCTAACCCTGCCCTGCTCACACAGCTCTGCGTGACAGGGAATGAGCAGCCAGGGCAGGGAGGGCTCCAGCTGATGGACCTGCAGGAGGCTCTGGTCCTAAGAGTCAAAAAAAGCAGATCAGCTCTTTCAGCAGAAAACATGTTTTGCTTAAAGAGACACTGGAAATAAGCGACAAGTTTTGGATTTATCCTGCAGCCCCTGGCTGTTTGCTTGTGTGGAATGTATAGGAACAAACTCAAGGCCACTGTCTTTGCACTGAAAGCCCCTTTGTGCTCAGCTGTCAGAGCACAGGCAGCAGAGGAGCTTCTTTCCCCAGGCACTGGGAATCTGGATCAAAAAACTTCACGCTTAAATTTGGCCTAACAGGAAAATGGAAAATGCTGACTAAGACCTGATCTTCTGCCCAACTCCCTCCACGTAACCAGCCCGGGTCTGTTCACTCCTTGCAGACCTTACACAGGGAACAGCAGCCGGCAGCTCCGGCCAGGCTGGCCTGTCCCAGCAGCAGGAACAGAGTCCTGGCTGCCACAAAGCTCCTCTTCCTCCTCCTCCTCCTCCTCCTGTGCCACCCCCACTCTCTGCCTCTTGCCCCAGCAAACACCTCTCATCAGAGGATCTGCCTGCAGCTCTCAGGAGGTTTTAGGAGAACATCTCCGAGCAAAGGGAAGGGGGTGGTTCATGAGCCTCTCACCTGGTTGGGTCTCATGGGAGCTTCCTGAGCAATGCCCGAAATTACCGAAATCCAACAGAAATGCTACTTTCTCATGTTTATTCCTGTAAACTACAAACATAAGAAATGCTGAATCGTAAAGAATAGAAACTCTGTAAAGGAAAAAAAAAAAAAAAAAAAAAAAAACAAAACCAAACACAAACAAAACCTCATTTCAGGCTTCCTCCCTTACTTTTTCTTCCTCCCTCCCACTTCAGACTCGGCGTTATTTGCCAAAGATTGGTCATGGTTTGGATAGCACATCTTGCTCTACACGTTCAAAACAGCATGAAGTGCAGAAAAAAACCCAACACAAACACCTCCTCCCCAAACAACACCCAAGCAGCAGCTAAAGCAGGTGATTAAAGGAAACAAAATGAGGCAACAAGAACGGGCTAAGGCTTCCAGCTCTGCTCTTTGCTGAGTTTCTCTTGGGGGTTTTGGGGTTTGCTTCTGATTATTGGGTTGGTTTGGTTTTTTTTTTCCTGTCTCTCAGAGAAAGCTAAAAGACCAACAAAAATCCCTATCCCTGATCACAGCATTGAGCTAGAATCAGCTGGAATTTCAATTCCGTGTTTAATCTAACTTTAAACATGCCTTCAAAATAAAACAAGCTACTTTTTTTTTAACCTAGTCATAAAGTTTATTAAAATTGTTCATTAATGCTTCAAATGTAGCAAGAATGCATAGATCCCAAAATATACATATGTATTTTCTTATAGAAATAGATTATTCTTTATAATAAAAAAAACTGTAGGAACATCTTTAACAGATTACTCAATCCATGACTGACAGTTACACGAGATTGCATCATGTACACAGCATTCCCAGCCATGCTTAAAGGATTGCATCACTTTGCCCTCGCTCTCCTCTGGCTCTTTTAAATAACCCAGCGCCCAGCAGAGCCCGCCCGGGCCGGGGCCGGGGTCCCTGCGCGCCCGCCCCGCTGCAGCCCCGGCCCCGCTCCGACCCCGCGCGGCGGCGGAGCCTTCCGCCAACATGTCGGTAAAGACAAAAAAAAAAAAAAAAAAAAAATCCAACAACAACAGCAACACAAACGAAAACCAAACCCGCCCGCCCGCCCGCCGCGGGCTCTCGCCCCCCCGGCCCGGCCCCAGCAGCGCGGAGCGGGGCCCGCGGCTCCGCTCGCCCCGGCCGGCGGTCAGCAGCGCGGCGAGGAGGCGAGCAGGGGCTCGGGCAGCTGTTTGAACAAGTTCCTGAGGGTGCTCAGCTCCCGGGAGAGCTGCTCCACCTTCTTCTGCAGCCGCTCGTTCTCGGCCGTCAGTTCCAAGACTTTGTGCTGCGTCTCCAGGTTGCGCATTTTGGCTTTGTCGCGGCTCTTGCGCACCGCGATGTTGTTCCTCTCCCGGCGGAGCTTGTACTCGTCGCTGTGCTTGTCCACGCACTTCTTGGGCTTGTTCTTGCCCGCCGGGGCGGCGGAGTAGCCCCCGCCGGCGGCGGCGGACTTGGAGGACTCGGAGGGGTTGGGGGTGCCGGGGGGGCTGGAGGAGGAGGAGGTGGACAGGTTCCCGCTGCTGCCGCTCGGCACCGACTGGTAACCCAGGTAGGAGCGCACGGTGCTGCCGTAGGGCGAGGACATGCCCCCCGGTCCCGGCCCCGCGCCCCCTTCTTCCTTACGGGGCCCTTTGCAAGAGTCCAGGGTCTCGAAGACCGGCTCCACTTTGGTTTCCACGATCTGGGGCGGGAAGCAGCCCGGCAGCCCCCCGGGCTTGTGGCTCTGGCTGGCGCAGGGGTGGCTGTGCCGGGCGAGGCTGATGTAGGTGTAGTCGGGCTTCTTGCTGCCGCCGCTGCCTTTATAGTCCTCGGCGAAGAGATCGGAAAGGAAATCTTGGCCGGCGCCGCTGCTGCACGGAGGCTCAAAGTTGCCCCCTGCTGCTGCCGCGGGAGGCGGCGGCTGCGACGCCAAGGGCTCCAGGTACGGGCTGAAGTCGATGGCTCGCTCGTGGTCCCCGACGGTGAGCTCGGTCATGGAGCGGCCCCCGGCCGCCCGCGGGTGCAGCTTGTTGAGAGCAGCCAGACAGTCCGCCTCGTAATAGAAATTAGCCACTTCCATGGATTTAAAGGCGGGCGGCTGGATGGGGAGGCATGCTGCGTCCCAGGCCACCAGGCGTTGCATGAAAGCAAAGGGGGATGCGGGGAGGAGGAAAGGACGCGGGGGGCCCCCCCCGGCAGAGGGTCAGGCTGCCGCCGGCGGGGCGGGGGGCTCCAGACCCTGCCGCGGTCTCTGGCCCGGGCACGGCCCCGCGGCGCTGCCCGGCCGGGCTGGATCAGTCCCTGCGGCGCGCCGGGGCTTCACCGCTCCGGCAGCTGCGGCGGGGGCTGGCGCGTCTCCTCCGGACCATCTGGTTCTGGGTCCCGTGTCCTAAAGTCTCTGACTTAGGAAAGTTCCTTTGCTCAGTTATTTATAGGGGCGGTGGATCCCATAGCAACAGGCGCGTCACCGCCTGGCCGCCTGCCACTCCGCACGCTCGGCGCTGCCGGTGCCGGCCCCGGAGGAGGCTCCCGGGGCGGGTGCCGTGCCCGCCGGGCCGCCCACAACAAACCGGGCACGGACGGACAGAGGGAGGGAGGGAGGGAGGAGCGGCTGCGGGCCCGCAGGTGCGGGGCTGGGGCTGGGGCTGGGGCTGGCCAGGGGGCAGCGGGCAGCGCTGAGCCCCGGGGACACGGGGACAGCGTGTGCCGGGCACTGCCGCTGCCGCTGCTGCTGCCCCGTGCCCGGCCGGGCCCCGCTCGGGCACCGCAGAGCGAGGCAGTGCCCGGGGCTGGCAGTGCCCGGGGCTGGCAGTGCCCGGGGCTGGGCACGGAGCGCTCTGGGTCTCGTTTCACCCCAGGGGAAATCAAGGCAGGGAAGATTTCTCCAAGTTCTCTTGGCAAAGGGGGAGAAAGCTGCAAAGCAAAGGCGGATCCCGTTACTCTGGTGCCGGGCTGGCTTTGGTGAACCCCACTGGCAAGCAGGGGTTCCAGAGGGACGTGCCCAGAGCCGCTTCGCACAGTGCAGGGCAGGAGCGGGGCACTGCCCCGGCTTCCTCTGGCGGCCGCCAGCAGCCGGAGCCCGGCCAAGGCAGCGCTGCCAGCGCCCACGGGGGCCCGAGCGTTTGTCTTGGCGTATTTGCTTTGCACGGGATGGTGCAACTGTCCGGGCACACACGGGAACCGGGAATAGGGAACGGGCGCTGGAGCCAAAGGAGACGGAATGGGGGTCAGAGGAGAGTGAGATTCCTGCGTCAGAACGTGGAATCCAAAAGTTTTGAGATTTGCGGGGTAAGTTTGGGAAGGAAGACTGAATCCCGATGTCCGTTTTAATTAAAGACACCCACCTTGGGAATCAAACTTATATTTTCACTCTCTTACTCCCACATTTACCTGTCTACAAGCTGATGATTCATGCCCAGAATAAAGGACATTAATTTAAAACAAAACATATAATTAAAGGAAGTAGGAGTGTCCTCCCTCAGTAAAGAAGACCTAGCACTGCAGGGAAAATGACACTGCCTCTTAGAATAATGTGAAGCAATCCTGCGGTGTGGGAAATATTGTAACGTTAAGCCAGAGGAACAGGTATTGCATTATATGATTCAAACAGTCAACTGTTCTTAATGTTCAAACCTCAGAACTCTGAAAAGAGGAAGAATTCAAGAATCAGTCAGTGGATCATCAGACTTTTTCTTTCTTTCTTTTTTATTTTTCTTTTCACGTTCTAATAGGATTTATTTGTTTGTTTCCATAACAAAAGCTCCCCAACAGGTTTTCAGGCTTCAAATATTTCTAGTTCCATCTTTATCTACCAAGTTAATCTTTGGTGAATGCGCTAGAGGTTGAATTGGAGCTGGGCCTGGCCAGAGAGCTGGGTCTGGAGGTTGTAGTTGGAGCCCATGCCTTCATAAATACAAACATCTGTATTGGGTGCAAATACTGGCAAGTTGCAGTGAGCCAGGGCTTGTTCCTCTGGCTGTTTACTCCCTCATCCTGTGCCTTTATCCTGCATTCTGATCTGGCAGTTACATCCAGTGGCTGCCCCAACTGGCCCTTCCAACTGAACTCTTGAAAATCAGCCTGGTGTTTCCTACCCCGAGCGGTGCCAGGGCCCCAGGGCAGGAGCCCTCCTGGCTGGTGACCTGCTGCAGGCATGGCTGGTCAGCCCTGGCACTGCCCCGCAGGGCTCCAGCTCGCCGTGGTCCTCAAGCTAAAGCCAAACATTAAAGCTGCTCGCTAAAATTCCTGGACAGATTTTCAAGATGTTTTTGGAGATCTGAGTTTGCCCTCTTCAAATTTCTGCCCTATTCTGTGCTGCTCTGCAGCAGAAAAGTTGTATTCCTGCCTGGGGTTAATCTTCCCTAACAAAACAAAGTCTGTGCAACTGTCATGTGAACGAGATCCTATCGGGCTGGCGTGGCCCACACCTGCTCTCCCGGCCAGTGCTGAGTAATCCCGCAGTCACCCCGATCACGTCAGCCGGGCGGTAATTCAGGTTGGGTGCCCGGCTGGTCCCCTCCTTCCCTGCTCCCCCTCGCCTCCCTGCTCCACCTGGATCTCTTTCAACTTCCTCCGGCTCACCTCAAATCCCAGCATCCACTCTCATGGAGCCGCCGTCCGCTCTCAGCTTCTCATGGGAACCTTGTTGGCGGGACTAACCACTGCTCCGCAGCCCCAGCGTTCGGCGAGCAGGTTTTGGGCTAACTCTGCTCTCTTTTCAATTATTTCTGCACTTGTCACAACAAATGCGTGGCCAGAAGAGGGGTTTTGAAATGGGAACAGGTGCAGAACGAGGCTCACAGCACAGGACTGAGCCCAGGCCTGGGCACACAGGGCTCTGTCCCTGCGAGTGCCTGGCTGGCCTTGCCAGATGTGCAGAGGCTGCTAATAATTGTGCTGGAAAAGCTCCTCAGAGGTGCTTTAGGCAGGGAGATGCAGACATTCCTGGTAAAGGGACCCAGGCACTGGCAGCAGCCCTTCAGCCTGTCTCCCAACAGAGCAATTTCCATTAGAAAAGCAGCACTTCTGTGAAAAGCACCTTCCTTCTAGTGATTTCATAATTTCTTTTTTTTCCAGAACTATTCAGCTGAGGGAGGAGACAGCAAAAGTCCCAAATTACTTAGTAAGAATATAACATTTTTGAGAAAAAAATTCTGATGCAATAGCATCCAGGTTCCTCTACATTCATGTGTGAAACAATCCAGACACAGGGAGGGGAACAGGAGGAGGCCAGCGTGGTGAAAAGGTGGAGGGAAGAATCTCATCCTTACTGCTCATCTCTGTCACAAATTAAACTCTGCTCTCTCTTTGTACTGTAGAAGCCTCAACTTTGCAGCTCTGGGCTCAGACCTACGGTAAAGCATTGCAGAGGAATTTTCTTCCTGGAAATTGTCCTTTTTTCCAGGATTTCTTGCAAGCTTTCCAGTTCACACTCCAGGTCTACATCAGCTGCCTCTGGAATGACACCAGCTTTGGGGAGATGCTGTGAGTTTAGTGGTGATGGCTCACACAGTGAAGTAAGTGTTTATCAGAAGGTCTCTGGACCCAGGATCATACCCTAGAAAGGGCCTGGCTGACATTTCTGATGTTTCTTGCTCAGCTTTGTCCCGTTTATGATTTCCCTGGCAGTAGCTCTTGGCAGGTCAGTGAGATCAGAGCTGCATGGCACTGGAGCTGCTCACTCAGCCTGCAGAGCTGCAGCTGGGGCAGCAGAGGGGCAGAGCAGGGGCAGCAGGGCAGCAGGGCAGTGCCAGCAGTGCCTGAGCTGCTGTGGGCAGTGTTGGAGGTGGCTGGAGGACAGGAGCAATCCCAGAGCAGAGTCCGTGCCAGCAAGCACGGAAGGGCTCTGGGGGTAGGAGGGGACCTTGCCTAAAACACTGACCTAAGAAGAGCAATGTTGCAATAAAGGCTGTGAAATAGAGAAGTAAAATTGGAATTTATTTCTGAGCGTGTTGAGCCCTTTTTTCCCTTCTCCCCAGCCCCAGGTCTCTATTCAGCTGCACACCATATGCCAACAGCAGCTCACCAGCTGTACCTGGCAGAGCCCAGGTTTGGAACCATTGCTCTCCACTTGTGTTCTGTGCTGTGAAACAACAGCCCTTACCAAGTGCCAGACAGGGACAATGTCTCACTCGAGAGAGGCTGGCTGTCCTTCTGCCTGCCCCAGCTCAGGCCAGGCTCAGCCTTGGCTGCGTTTGAGGGATTGCCACACGGTGCCCGCAGCGGGCGGCTGCGCTGGCAGTGCCAGGGGCGGCTGCAGGCTGTGTCTCCTGGCCTCCTTCACTGCCGTTGTTACAGAGCAGAGTCCTGCCCCGAGCCGCCCTCGCCCCGCTCCCCTGTGATGGGCTGGCACACGGGTTCTGTTGGTCTTTGCTGATTCTGTGCTCACCTCTGACCCAGCAGGCCCGGCCTTTCGGCGCTGCTTGCTCAATCCCCTTTATCTGCTCGCTGCTCTTTGCCCTACTGGCCGCGCGGAGACGATACCTGGAGACTGACACCGGTGGGACAACATCGGCCAAATTCCCTCCCTGACCCCACGGAAAATTTCCAGAGCAAGTCCGAGGTCAGAGCACCCACTCTGTGGCTCTGAGAAACACAGAGAGGAGCAAGAGTCAGAGCACACAAAGGCCCATGGAAGGGAACAGTGACAAAGCAAAGCCACAATCTCCGTCCTGCATGGCAGAGAAAGTCCCTGCTGGAGCTGGCTGGCTGGAAGGATGGGGCTGTCAGTCGGAGCAGGGACAGTGAGAGCTGACTCTGTGTTTTACGAGTAGCCCATTTCCTTGTGCTCCATAAAAATGGCAGAGAAGCTGCTGTCCACTAACTGTCCAAAAGTTCTCTGTAGCTGCCTGACATTTCCTGGGTAATTGCAGCCTCCTGCTTTGATGAATTTGTTACAGATCATGCATTTGTGACCTCTAGTGTACCCAAGCTTTCAAAAGATCCATCAAGGGAAGATGAATTACATTCTTCCAGGGTACCCTGTGAAGTGTCAGAGGTTCCTAGTAACAGAACTTAGTAATTCATTAGGAAATTACTAAAAGAGGAGAACTCCTCTGAGGTCCCGAGGCTGTGGGACAGACAGCTTGGACTCCATGGGGTGTATGGCAAGGGGCAACATAAAACAAGGGAACTCGGAGAGGGGGGTGACAGGAGAAGGGGCTTAGGTGAAGAAATAGAAGATTTTTTCTTTATTAAAAGCAATAGAAGTCTGTGCTCTAGACTGTACAAATACTTGTTTTCCATCTGCTCTCCCCCCTGTGTCGAGCACCATGGGGAAAGTGGGGCTGCCAGGAATCGGTTGGGGCTTGTTGTTTGCGAGCGCTGGCACTGGCACAGCCGCGGGGCCGCTCTGTGTCACCTGGCAGCTGGCTGTGCGGACGGGCTGCCAGGCGGGGTAAGCACGGCGTTCCGTCCTCCCTCCGCTGCTGCTCCTCGGCCCCTGTCACCTCCCCACCTTTGCATGTCGCCTTTGGACGGGAGCCGTGGGAGTGGCTGCTCCAGCTCTGCCACCCACTGACACTTTCCCATGCCAGAGAGAGTCCGGCGAGGAACCGCAGCCAGTTCCTGCTCCCCGGTGCCCCGGGGCTCGGGCGGAGCGGGCAGGTGCGGGGCCGAGCGCCCGCAGGGCTGCGCTCAGCCCGGGGATGCGGCCGGGACGGGGCCGGGTGGCACCAGCAGGGCACCCGTGGCACCAGTGGTACCCGTGGGGCACCAGGGGCACCCGTGGCACCAGCAGGGCACCCGTGGGGCACCAGTGGGGCACCCGTGGCACCAGTGGCACCCGTGGGGCACCAGTGGGGCACCCGTGGCACCAGTGGCACCCGTGGGGCACCAGCGGCACCGGTGCCGCTCCCCCGGCGCGGGGTCAGGGAAGGGGTTCAGTGTGTAACGCGATAAGCGCCGCTGTCCGGGGATGGCTCCGGGCAAACGGCTCCGCAGCCGTGGGCGCTTTCCGTGTCCCGTCCGGGTCCGTCCGGTCCCGGCGGGGCTGAGGCGCGGCAGGGCCATGTCCGGCTCGCGGGGACCGGCAAGGAGACCCCCGAGCCCCGCCCCGGGCCGCATCCCGACCCCCGCCCTTCCCCGATCCCGATCCCCGCCCGGCAGCAGGCTTGGAGCGCCACCTAGCGGGCCGTGCCGTGCCGTGCCGTGCCGTGCCGTGCCGTGCCGTGCCGTGCCGTGCCGTGCCGTGCCGTGCCGGCGGTCGGGCCGTGCCCTTTTACGGGCAGGTGCGGCTCTGGTCCCGCCGATCCTGAGCCATTATCCAAGGACGTTTAACAGCTAAACTTCGGTAGCAACGTGCCGGTGCTTGTTCGCCCCGGCAGCCCTTCGGCCTCGACAAACCAAGATCACCAACACACCTTGGAGGTGACTTGGGAACGTGCCTCAGCCACAGCCGCTTACATCCTCCTCTCACTCACAATTCGTACGGGCACGTGTGGCCGCGGAGCCGCCGGGGCTGTCCCGGCACCCCGGTAAACAGCGGCCATTCCCGCTGTCACCATTCCCGCTTCCCGGCACCGGGAGCACGGCGCGGGCCTTCGCCTGCAGGCCGGGGAGCGGGCAGGGCCACCAAAGCACCGACCGTGGCCGCATTGCCGCCGCTGTGGCGGGTCACGGGCACGGTCACCAAGGCACCGACCGTGGCCGCATTGCCGCCGCTGCGGCGGGTCACGGGCACGGCCACCAAAGGCACCGACCGTGGCCGCATTGCCGCCGCTGCGGCGGGTCACAGGCACGCACGGGCGCTGCCGCGGAAACAGCGCCCTGCACCGGCAGAGGGCGCGCGAGGCACCGGGCGGAGGGGGCGGTGCGAACGGGAACACCCGGGAGCGCCCGGCCCCGCCCCGGGCCGATTTCCGCGCCCATGGCGGACTGGACCGGGCCGCGCCCGCCGCCCCACCCCGCTCTGCCCCGCCCGGTCCCGCCCGGTCCCGCCCCGGCTCCTCCCCTGCCCCTCCCCGGCCCCGCGCCCGGCCCGGCCCGGCCGCCCCCGCCCCGCACTGCGCCGCCGGCCGTGCCGCCGCGCCATTGGCTGCCGCGCGCCGGGCGGCGCTGCCCATTGGCCGGCGGGGCTCGAGGCGGCGGCGGCGATTGGCGGGAGGCGCAGGGGGCGGGGCCCGGCGCGCCCGCCCCCCGCCGCAGCGCGGCCCGTTCCCGTCGCTGCCGGGCGGGTCCGCGGGCCCTGCGCGCCCATCCCGGCCGGACATGGCCGAGAGCGGCCCGGGGGCGGCCGCGCCGCGGGACGAGCCCGCCGAGGAGACCGAGGGCGGCGGGCGGCGCTGGGGCGCCCAACACGCCGGGGCCCGCGAGCTGGCCGAGCTCTACTCGCCAGGTGAGGCGGCGCGGACGGGCGGGGCCCGCGGGCCGGGTGCTCGCGGCCGCTCCCCAGGACCCGTTCCCCTCGAGCCCCGTTCTCGCCGGGTCCGGTTCTCCCGTGGCCGGCTCCCCTCGGGCCCGGCTGTCCCCGGCCCGGCTCCGGGCGCCCCGGCAGAGCGGGAAGGGCCGGGGTGGCGGCCCTGGGCTGGGAGCGGGGCTGCGGGCGGCAGCGCTGGCAGCCACGAACTGCCCGGCAGGGACGTTCTGCCCTCCGGGGCCGGCCGGCACAGCGAACCTTCCCCTCGAGCGCAGGTGTGGCCGCAGCACGAGGTGAGAGCCAGCGCTGCCCTCGGAACCGCTGCCCTGGGCGCTGCGGGCCTGGCACCGCACAGCCGGCACGGGGATCCTTCAGTGCCTGCTCCGCTCCTCCTGCAGCTTGCAACTCCTCATCGAGCTCTAGTTTGGCATTTGGGTGCTCAGTAAATGGCTCTTTGACTGTGCTGTGGAAATAATTGCAAACTCCTTGTAAAAAACCATAATTTGTTTTTCGCTCACTGCTCAGTGTGAGCCGTGCTGGGTATTGCTCCGTGTGAGCAGTGCTGGATATTCCTCCCATTCCTGGAGAATCCATTCTCTGGTGAAGAATTAGGGAAGGGGATGTGTTTTCAGTGTCTTGTGGTTCCCAGCAGATCGGCTGAGCCCAGCTCGCACACCCAAGCAATTCCTGCGCAAGCAGGTGATCTCACTCACACGGAGCCTTGTGATGATAAGAAATCCAAGGCCTTTGTTCGCCTGTGTGACTGGGGCACGTCTGCCCGTTTCGGTTTCTTTTGCTCCCCACAGTCATGCCTTGAGCAGGTGCTTTGTGACACCTTTCAGGCACTGGGACTGATTGCTGTGCTTTACACAAAAGCTCTCACTGGCTTAACCACTGCTCTGGCTCATAAGGAAAAGCTTTCCCTCCCCGAAGAGCTTGCTGCTCTTCTCGCTGGCTGTGGCACATGTACAGTGATATATCAGGGAGCTGAGGGTGTATTAGACATGCAGGTTTCTTCTGGAATTACATAAATAATTTACATAAGCAATGCCAGAATATGTATTACGGTGGAAGTGTATCATGTTCAAATTCTGAATCCATAAGAACAGGGCTTGAGTTGAATTGTGCAGAGTGAATATGACTGGAATATTTCCCTGATTTCTTGAAGCACGTACTTTGTGGCTTTGGCAATTCATTCCCTCACAGGCTTTGGGGTTTGAGCGCCTTTTAAACGCAAGTTATGAGCGCTGACTCGGTTCCTTGGTTTGCCTTCCCAGCGCAGAGCTGAGGCTGCGTTTTTGAACCGGGCTATCTCGACAGCCATGCTGGATCCCTGTGTTCAGACTACAGAGGTGTTTGCACACACTGAGCTCGGGGGACCTGCCAGCCTCCTTTCCAGCACTCAGCTAATTGTTCCATAAGGATCTACCCACTTAGCTCCTCTAATCAGGGTGTGGTTTTCTTAGGAAGGAAGTGAGTGTTAATTAACTCTTACTTTCATTACTCCAGGGACCTCTTTATAGAATCACCCACGTTGTGACCTGATGCTGCTGTCAAATATGGCTGTTCTTGTGTCATAATTTAATTTTACTATTCTCTCCTCTGCTACTGCAGAGTGTGTTAATTTATATGCTCGTGGCCCTTCTAGAACGTCTAAAGCTGACCTGTCAAAGTCTGTGTTCACACTTTCAAATATTGCCTTGTAGGCACGTTGGCGATAAGACTGATCCTGCATTCACGTTCCTCCATTCCCTGCTCATTGTGTGGTACAGTGAGAAGGAGGGCTTGATTTAGCATTTAGGAGGAGAAATCTGATCGGGCATTAGGTCAGCAGAGAGGAGGAGTAGGACAGAGCTGAACACGTGCCAGGCCTGAGCGTGCCCCTGTCTGAGCCCTCCTGAGCCCGCCCTGCTCTGCTGTGCCGCAGGGACTGACTGGGGACGGGATTGGGGTGAGGCTCTGGGAGCCCTGGGCAGGAGGGGCTGTGCTGGCTGAGCCCCAGAGCAGGCAGGGACTGGCCTGGCAGCTCCTCGGGGCATTAAGAGCTGCCTGCAGCCCAGGCCCTGCTGCTGACAGCTCAGATCTTCTTGGCCCTGGGTATTAAAGGTCTGTTTCTGTGCCCTAATCCTGCAGGTTTCACCCCGAGTGTTCCCTGCGCTGTGCCTCGGTGCCTGGTGGGGATGCAGCAGTGAGGAGCAGGGCAGCCTTCTGTGCTAACCTGACAGTGCAAGTGTTACCGTGCTCTGATGTGCCTGCTCCCTTTTTATAGGCAGTAAATGATTTTTTCATAGAGGTACAAAGTGGTACAGCAAGGTGCAGGAGAGAATTTGTGCCAGTTCTTTCTCTTTTCTTGTTCTGTCCCTTGTCATCTCAGAGTTGCTGAGAGTTGCCAGCCTGTGCCTGGGAGCAGGAAGGCACAGACAAGACAGCAGTTCAGGGAGAAGCTTCAGGGGAATACTTGTGACACTAGACAAGCCATTCCAGGGCCACCAAAATCAAGAATGGTGAGAACAGGGCTTTTTCCTGTTAGTACGACAGCTTTATTCAAAATCTCAGAGCTTGTAAATATTACAGATCACAAGGTGATTTAAATATGTTTGAGGCCAGAAATTTGTTCCCAGATTCAGCCCTTCCAGCAACACTGAATATTGGATGAAATGCAAATTGAGAAAAGATGTGACGTGGAGGAACTTTATGCCAGCAATCTCAGGGAGAGGGAAACTAGGACAGTGTGAGATGGTGTCTGATTTGGCCCTGTTAATTGGACAAGGGCAGAGGGTAGGAGTGGCTTGGGGAAGAGGAATGTCATTTAAGAAAATGTGTGCACTTCCCATAGATAAATATGTTTCTGTTTCAGTTCTCTGTCAGACAAATGGAGCAAGTCATCCAGGCAGTGGAATGGTCTGTCTGTTATTTCGGGTTTTTGTCCTCTCAGATAAAAGTAAAACATGCTTTCTCTCTTGTTCTTTCCAACAGGAAAGAGACTACAAGAATGGATCTCTGTCATCTTATGCTTCTCTCTGATCTGCTTCAATTTTTACAATCTCCTCTTGTACCTGCGGCTGGAGCACACGCCCTCAGTCCTCGTTGGGATCTGTAAGTAGGGGCTGTTCCTGCTGCCCAGGGCAGGACTTGGTGGGATCTGTAAGTAGGGGCTGTTCCTGCTGCTGCCCAAGGCAGGGCTCATTGGGATCTGTAAGTAGGGGCTGTTCCTGCTGCCCAGGGCAGGACTCATTGGGATCTGTAAGTAGGGGCTGTTCCTGCTGCTGCCCAGGGCAGGACTTGGTGGGATCTGTAAGTAGGGGCTGTTCCTGCTGCTGCCCAGGGCAGGGCTCATTGGGATCTGTAAGCAGGGGCTGTTCCTGCTGCTGCCCAAGGCAGGGCTCATTGGGATCTGTAAGCAGGGGCTGTTCCTGCTGCTGCCCAGGGCAGGGCTCATTGGGATCTGTAAGTAGGGGCTGTTCCTGCTGCCCTGGGCAGGGCTCATTGGGATCTGTAAGCAGGGGCTGTTCCTCCTGCTGCCCAGGGCAGGACTCATTGGGATCTGTAAGCAGGGGCTGTTCCTGCTGCTGCCCAAGGCAGGGCTCATTGGGATCTGTAAGTAGGGGCTGTTCCTGCTGCCCAAGGCAGGACTCATTGGGATCTGTAAGCAGGGGCTGTTCCTGCTGCTGCCCAGGGCAGGACTCCTGTCCTGTGGGGTCCTTCAGGCTTGACTTGCTATTGAAAGGAAGAGGGACATCTGTGTGTGAGCCTCTGCAAAATGGGTTACTGCTTTGTTTTTACGTTTCACTGGCTTCTCAGTCCCTCAGAGGGGAAGTTTTGATGTAGCTGAGTAAGTTTGGTGTTCCTGTGTAGTCACTGCAAGAGTAAGGACTATTGAGAAGGAAAGGAGCTGTCAGAATGGTCAGAGTTGGGAGCAAAATACATTGCTTGACAAAAAATATTCACAAGAATTTTCCAGAACGCAAAAGCTCAAGGGAAATGTCATAAAAGGTGCTTGAGGCATCAAACTGGCTTCATTTCTGGGGGCTGCAGACTGAACACAATAATTTTGGAGAATTGGGCTTTCATGTCAGGATGTGATGTTTGGCCTTTATTATCCTGAATGATGACTTTTTCCAGGAGTATAAGAAAAGTTGATTCCACCTCTTCTGTGGAGGAGAGGAAGAACCAGTGAAGGATTCTGATGGAATATTCAGAAAAAAAATAGCTTTCCTGTAACTGTGTGGGGTGTGTGTTTTAGAAGAGAACGGTACCTGTTCATCAGCTGTGCTGGGCATTGCTAATGAGTTGAAACTAAACAAACAAACCCCACCCAAACAGTGCCCCGGGTTCAAGCAGCGGCACACAGCAGAAGCTCTGAGTTCCTGCCAGAGCTGGGACTGGCATTCCTGGTGTCTGTGGGGAGCTTGCTGGGGCTGGGGGCAGCAGTGTCCTCACTGTGACTCACAGAGCTCCCCTGGCCTAGTCCAGTCCTGCCTGCTCTCAGCTGCTGGGGCGGTGGTGTTGGCAGGAACGGACAGAACGGGGCATGGGAATGGGAACTGCTGCTTGGGGATGAGGGCACAGCCAGACAGGAGAGTCAGCACTGATGCTTAACCTGTGGTGCAATCTGTTTGCAGCTGCCTTTCATCTCAAAGTTAATATTGATAAAAGCTGGAGTTCGCTGATATCCTGGTTACCAGTTTAACTGATAAAGCAGCCAATTCACTGATAGTATTATTTAAGTAGTAGTGAATTATTAAAGTAGCAGAATCTGGATTCTGTGTAAATAAAGTGGTGTGGAAATAATTGATAGTGTGTACAAAAATGAGTGCCATAAAATGGTAAGTGCTTCAGGCTATCTTGTTTTGCTGCCTTCAGTACATTATTTCTCCGGCTGAAGTGTGAATGATGTCTGTAATTCATACTGATTATTAGGTTTTATTGCATATTATGCAAGTCATATCCATAAAAGTCCTGATTCCTAAATACGTGAGGAGCTCCACAGGCAGTTGGGAATCCTGAGTCACCCACAGGGTGAGGTGTGCTCCATTGACAGCTTCCCTCAGGCTTTCTTTGGAATATTGACTTTGAGCTGAGGTCATAAAGCAAACATTCTGCTAGTAAAGACAGAGCTCTGATCCAGTTCCTGCCAGGTCTTTGTCAGTCTGTTCCAAGGGCTGGATCTGTCCTGCTGCACAGACCTGTTCCCTGCACAGGGACCCTCTGCGTGCTCTTCTGTAAATACATGCTTTCTTTAGGAAATGAGGCACTTTGAACTCTGCATCACTCCACTGAGCCTAAACCCTGTGTGTGTAATCAAAGGCTGCGTCACAGCTTCTTTCTTTGTGCCTTTAGAGGCACACGGGATTGTAACACGAGCAGTACTGTGAGTGCCTTAGCCTGGAGATTCCCGGGGCAGGAGAGATGTGCCCCTGCTGTGGCTGGCAGTGGGGCAGCGCTCCCTTCCCCGGAGTGTCCCAGGGTGGCACGCGGGTGGCACGCAGGTGCCCTGGCCCTGCTGAGTCACTCAGGGCCTGCAGGGGAGCCCAGCACTGGGGGGACACGCTCGGTGGCCTTGCCTCAGAGCAGCTCAGGCCGTGTCACGTCCTGCTGACTAAAGATGAGCGTGCTGGACAGGAAGAGCCACGGGGCTCTCTTGCCTTCCAGGCTGTTTTAGCAGAGATGAGACCATTTCCTTCCCTCCTCACCAAAAGAAAAAAAGGAAAAGAGTGGGCAGAGGATGGATTTGTGCTGTGGCTTGTGCTCGCTGCAGTCATGCCCTGCTCTGGGTATGCTCAGCTGCTGGGCAGCCATGGAGCTGTTCCCCTTTCTCAGGTGTGAGTCAGGTGTTTGATTTGCATGCAGGCAGGCAGCCTGGCTGGGGATGGGGCTGTGGGGGACCTGGAACCACCCCCGTGTTTCCCAGTGCAGCAGGACAACATGCCAGCAGTGCCACAGAGCCAGAGCAGCCTCTGCCACTGTAATTGAAGGTTGGTGGTGCCAGGGACAAGGCTGGCAAAGGGATCATTGTGTGGCAAGCAGAAAAGCCTCACCAAAACATGTAATATCAGGCTTGAAAGACGTCATACCTTCAGGTGAGCTTGTGGTGTCCAGCATATTCAATATACATGAGCTGAGTATATACTTCATATATTAATAACATCTAGATAAAAGTTTGGCAAGTTACAGCATGAATCTTGGTTTTCATTTTCCTCTCCTTCCTCCTATTTTTGTATAGGGTTTTAAGCCCCTTTTTTCCAAATTGGTTGACTTGTTTCAGGCATGTGACTGTTATCTGCAGCCACATTGGTTCATGACAGGCACTGCTCATTGCAGTCTTACAAAAAAAAGAAGAGTTAACTTTGTGTTGTAACCTGTTCATATTCTTAGGAACTGCCCCACGTAGAGCAGATATCTTTAGGAACATCTTGTGACATGATACAAGTTACAATTAATTACTGCTCTCTTGAAAGATGGGCAGCTGATTTTTTAACCCATATGAGGTGCATGTTTCAGTTTTGCAGAGATTGTGGGTTAGCCAGAGTGCACACAGGAGGAAATCACTTACTGCAGTTTCAGAATAGAAACTGGATCTCCTCAAGGCCCAGAACTCTTTGTTTCAATCTCCAGCAGCTCTGCAGGGCTGCCCTTGGTCAGCAGCATTGCAGAGCCAGACATGAGTGTGTAACACACGGGAGCTGTGGCACACCTTGGTGGAAAACACTCCAGAGACATCAGTGCTGGCTGAGGTGAGTGCTGGGCACCTGGCTCAGGCGTCCACACCCTGCTGCCTCACAGCTCCAAGGGTGCCACTTGTGGCCACTCTCAGCTCCAGTTCTGACTCAAAGTCCCTCAGCTTTATTAGCCAAATTTATGAAGTTTTCTTTCTTTCAAGCTGCTGCAGTTTATACTTATTGAAATGTCCAGGGATTGTAATCTTAGCCTCGTAACTTGCCATAATATCAAACCTCTGCCTTCTCTGTACTGAGAGTCACTAAATGGGGACTCCAGGTGACTAAGGCATTTTATTTTCATAAGTATATAAGTGACAAACAACTGGTACTTCGGCATATTGATATGTAGCCTACAAGATTTTTTCTGAGTGAAGTTAGCCATGCAGATCATTTAATGCTGTTCAACCAGTTCATACAGCCCCGATTAAACACGGCTGTACTTCCCAGTGATGTTACACAATAGCATCAAGTTATTAAATAACATCATATCCTGCTTTCTTTCCCTCCAGAGGCTCTAATTGGATTTTTACTGTGAATATGAAACTGTATACTTTGATATAAGACTTCCAGGTTACAATTTGATCATTCAATCTATGCAAAGCCAAGCTTACTCAGCTCATGCAATTTTGGTGAAGTACAGCTTTTAATGGTAAATGTGCCCAGCAGTTTTGTGTCTCGAGCTCTTGTGAGGCCTCAGGAGCAGCCTGGCCACGGGAAGTGGTTTGAGAGTCACCCACTCTCAGAGCTTGCAGGTTGTCTCTCAGTTTGACTGAAGCACTGGAGAGGTGGAGAGGGGCCTTTCCTGGGTCACAAACCCTGCACATTCCCTGGTTTCTGCGCTGGACACAAGCAGGACAGAGCTGTGTCCGTGTGTGTTTGGGGCAGGGGCTTATCCAGCTGCGTGTCCTGCTCTGGGGAGAGGCCCCTGGTGCTGTGCTGGGAGGTGCCCACACAGGATCACAGCTGTGGGGAAATGGGACAGAGCAGCATTTCCAGCAAATGTGTGTGGCAGCTGAGTGTTTGCTTGGATACTGCTTGGAGTCCATTTGTGCACCTTTGGGTTCCGTGTGCTGGGCTGCCTTCCTGCCTTCCTTCCTCCTTATTCTGCAGTCTACGTACAAACCAAGAAATCCCAGTGTTCTGAGCAAGTCCTGCAGCTGGTGTGCTTCTGCCCTCCCTCTGTGTGCTCTGAGCATCACCTCCTCCTCAGGGATAACCCTGGGTGGGCCCATCCTCGCCCCTCTCGGTGAGCTGGAGGAAAGCCGATGTGTGTGGGTCAGGACTTCCCTGATGCTGCACTGAGCTGGGGTTATCTTGCTTTTTCTGAGTGTGTGGTTAACACTTCAGCCATGCTCAGGGCTGTCAGTGTGCTCTCACCCTCGCAGCCTGGATGACAGAGCATTGAGACCTTGTGCCACCTCCGGGCAGCAGCTGGGCTCCTGCGCCTTGGTGTGCCACGCTCAGTGAAGGCAGTGCTGGGTGTGTGAGGGTCAGCACCCAGCTCATCAGCGGGATGTGCCCTCTGAGCCCGGGGACGGGACACACACCGTGTCACCACGCTGGTTCTGTGGAACCTCAGCACGGCTGCTGCTCTTTCCTTGTGGCTCACCCTGCACAGAGCAGAGAGCACACCCTGCTGCAGTGCGGCTGGAACAAGATTGCTGGTAGTTAGGTTTTTCCCCATTGCTTTAGTATAATGCACTGCTCCAGGCACCCTCCATTCTTCCCTTTACCAGCTGACATCAAAGCAACACGAGGAGCATCTATTGAGCTGTCAGTGCTTTGCCTCAATGTGCGTTGCTGTTCCTGCAGTTGTTTCGCTGGGATGGTGCAGCAGCTGGAGGCAAGGCGGGCTAATGGGGGCATTGCCTCGGCGAGAATGGCATTTGAGTCTTGCAAAGAGAAGTGTTGTTTGGATATCTTGCCCCCAGCCCAGGCTGCTTGCCCTTTCAGCTGCTGGGAGCAGATGTAAACGCTGTTGGGTCCCACCCGCCCTTGCTGTGGCCTGTGTGTGGTCTGAAACAAGAACAAATGCACAGAATCCACTGCTTGGAAAATGAGCTGTCCTCAGTGTAATAAGGGGTAGATAAAGAATGAAGAGTCTCCTGCTGCATGTAAGACTTTGGGCCAACTGGATAATGGTTTCAACAGCAGGGGCTGGTTTGTAATAGGAGAAGAGCTTTTTTATTTCTTCTCCCTCTCTGAAAATGAAAGGTGAGGGGAAGGACTGCAGAGGTGAGGAGTCAGCCAAGCAAAAGGTACCCACTAGGGGAGATAATTCTGTTCTGTGGGAGATGGGCTAAACACAAATACAGATTTAATGAAGATTGCTGCTGTCCAAGTGGTGGCTTGCTAACCTCTTTTTCCTAATTGCCTTGCCATATGTTTATTCAGACTGGGTAGTCTCACATGGTTGTAAATACCTAAGTTAGAGGCAGATAAACAAGTACACTTCTGAAATAAGAATAAGATGTGACTGAGTCAGTAAAATGCTGTGTTTGTCTGACGCTCTCTCTCATTCCAGTTGCAGGAGTTATTACAGCTGACTTCCTCTCAGGACTGTTCCACTGGGGAGCAGACACCTGGGGATCTGTGGAGCTGCCCATCGTTGGAAAGGTTTGTGATTGATTCTTGAGCTCAGGAAAGCTGTGCAGTGCCTTTTGCAGCAGTGCCAGTGCTCCCAGCTCTGGCTCTGTGCCTCACCCAGCCCAGGGCACAGCCCGGGCTCTGCTGGGCAGGGCTGTGTTTGCACCTGGCCTGGGGGACACTGGGGTGGCACTGCTCCCTTGTGTCCCCTGCCTGAGGCTGGCACTGTTGCAGACCCTGCAGGCTCTGTGGGCACAGCCTGTGGCAGCACAAGGGTAGGACCCTGGCTGGGCACGGTGCTTTATCGGGTCAGGAACACAGATTTGGAGAGCTGTCCCTGCAGCTGAACTCCTAAACATTTGTGAAACATGAGGCTGCTGCAGGAAGAATCATTCCAGTTCCCTCTTGTATGGGCCCCTGTTGTAACACAGTGATATTAGAATGGTGGTGACTGAAGATTTAATTTGATATGTGTTATACACCTGCAGCTACAAATGCCAGCTGCTTAGTGGAAGGTGCACTGGCTTCTGTAGTAGGCAACAATCTGTTTTCTTAATTAAATTTCTTAATAGCTACCATTAATTACTCCTCACAGTGCAATATTAGAAGGATCATGATTTATATTAAAAAGTGGGCTATTCCTTGTTATTATCCAGAGTTACACAAACTACAACAGAATTAAAACTGTTCAGTTTGGCTTTTTTGTTCACCTTCAATAGGCTTAGTAGTCCTGAACCTCTGTATCTCTGGACCACGATTTAAATAACTTTTAAAAGCCCTACTGCCAGAGACTCTGCACTAAATCACCACGAGCTGAGGCTGCTCAGGACACCTTTGCACAGGCTGGACATGCTGGAAGTGTTAAAGGCAAATCAGTAACTGTGCCCCACACAGTAAAACAATTGCTCTGTGTGTTCAGATGGGATTTCTGCTCTTGGAGGTGACTTCTGTATAGTGTGCTTGTCTTCCACTGCTTCGTCCAGTCACTGAATTTGCATTTAGTGCTGGCATCTGTGGCCCATGAATATGGTAGGCTGAATCCTAATTTTTTAGTGGTTTTTTTTTTTTTCCTTGGTTGATTCCGCTTAGCAAGTGAATTTCACAGGCTTATTTTGCCTGAGAAGTTAGGGTGCTGCTGCTTTGTTTTTAAGATTACATACTGAAGGTCCTAAGTGAAAATTTAGAAGAAGAAAACTGAAAAGCAAGGAAAACCTGGATTTGTGTGGGGGAACTGAATTGCTTTGCAAATGTAAATCACATGATCTGAAGTGTCCTCATGACAAAAGTTTGAATGTTGTTTACATGCTTTCTACTATGGAATTCTCTTCAACTCAGTCGTCAGATTTGAGTGTAAGAGAGTTTGTTGAGGTTATTTTTTGGTAATATTTTTCTTTTCCAAGACCATTATTGAGTGTGGTGTTGTGTTTATCCAAATGTTTTCCCAGGCTTTCATCAGACCCTTTAGGGAACACCACATTGACCCCACAGCCATCACCAGGCATGATTTCATCGAGACCAATGGAGACAACTGCTTCATGACACTGGTCCCCTTGGCCAACATGGCATACAAATTTGTGTCTTTTTCCCCGGGTAAGCTGCTGCTTCTGACTGCTGTGAGTTTAGTGTTCTTGTTGCTATTGAATGAACATTTATCTATGAGAAGTTTGGAGGAATCCATGGATGTGATATGACAAGAAATAGCTGCTGGAAGCATGGTGCTCCTGGCAGGAGGGAGGGAAACTTTCTTTCCTTTGAGGTGTGGTGACAAAAGGTGGCACAGTGCGATTCTCTAGCTCAGCAGAGAATCTGGGCTGGAGAGTTGTGCAAGGAAGACTAGAAGTTATGCTAAATGCTTTCTTAATAAGAGGGACCAAGCTGTGAACATCTGGGGAAACTCATTGCCCCAAAGTGTGTAACACAAAACAATGCTTCCTCTCTGTGCACAAGTGCTTTATGTGCAAAGCAGAAGTCAAGAACTAAAGGGTCAAATTAATTTTATAGGTGGTAAACTCAGTTTGACTTCCTGTTTATGGTGTGCTGACAGATTCTGGCACTTCCCAGCCTGTCCTGTGACATGTGGGAATTGCTTGTGGCTCACTGGCCCATGTGACACTTGTGCCAGAGCAGCTTTGGTGATGCCCCTGTCAGCCCCTGCAGCAGCAGGCAGCCCTGGCTGGCCGGGAGCCTGTCCTGGCAGCAGTGGGCCCTGCCACAGCTGCTGGTGGTGTTTTGCAGAGGCCCTGTGTGAGACCTGTCCCTGGGAATGCTACGTCTTTGCCCTCATCATCTTCATCACCATGACCAACCAGATCCACAAGTGGTCGCACACGTACTTCGGGCTCCCGCGCTGGGTCGTGTTCCTGCAGGACTGGCACATCATCCTGCCCCGCAAGCACCACAGGATCCACCACGTGTCCCCCCACGAGACCTACTTCTGCATCACCACGGGTACGGCACTGCTGCCGGGTGGGCATTGGTGCTCTCAGGGCTCCTGGGAGAGCTGCAGCTGGGTTTGGCACACACCTTCCTTTGCGGGGAAGGTTTGTGATCAGCTGCAGGAGCTCAGGGCCTGAGGGAGCAGTCGTGGTGCTGAGATCTGATTGCCCGGGGTCTTGGTGAGCTCAGGCCACTCGTGGGGTTTGTTCACTAGAGCTGCTGTTCCTTCTAAAGAGCAGAGTGTCTGCAGCTGCTCTGGAATGCTCATTTCTAAAAGCCAGGCTCCTGGATTTTCAGCGTCCACTCATCCTGACTCAGAGGAGTGGACAGGTTTGCAGAAAGCTTTAGCTTCCTTTTATATCTGTACAGGTGGGAATGCTCAGTCACCAGTGCTGCACAATCCTAAATAAGTTATCAAGTTAATCAGACAGCTGGAAATAAACCACTCTGGTTCTTCATTCTGTCATTGGCGTCGACAAATGGTTCATGTGGGTTTTGAAACCTCTGCCAAGAAAAAAATCTAATTCTCATTAGCAGAATGTCATGTAGAAACATGGTACAATTAAGAAGCCTGACTTGACAGATGGTAGCAAAAATCTTGCCACCCAAAGAGCTATTTTTAATTCCTGCTATGTCCTGAGAGTTTAAGCCTGACCATTATTAGCAGTATTGGGCTGGTTGCTTTTTTTTCTCATTAAAAAAATGCTGAACTTTGGATGCTATGACAAACTAATCCTCTTTCTCCTTTTCAATCCTTTAGGTTGGCTGAATTATCCATTAGAGAAGATAAGATTTTGGAGATGTTTGGAGACCATCATCCAAGGACTTACTGGTGAGAAGCCAAGAGCAGATGATATGAAATGGGCTCAGAAAATCAAGTAACTTCTGCCAGCCTTCTGCAATCCTTAACTTGTTGCCAATGTTGTTTTTAAAAGAAAAAAGAAAATAAAGCCATCAGCCAAATTCAAGACCTGCAAAGAAATAACAGACTCTAAAGCACAAACTAAAAAGTGCTAACACAGACTACAATGAAAAGAACTAATTCTTAAAACAATACTTGAAATGAAGATGATTACTCTCACTGAGCACCTTTTTGTGTAGCCATGTCTGCTTACACCTTAGAACTTGCTTCGTCGCTGTATCCGTGAGGTACGGGCATGCCACAGGCACTGCAGGGGCACTGGGGGAGCAGGAATCGTGTGTTGTATCAACATTCTGAACACTTCCCAACAGCTCGTGGCCTAAGACCTGCAGGGAGAGGTGACAGCCTTGTCACTGGGTGTTGGAGTGCTGTGTGGAGCAGTGGGGGGAGCAATGAAGCCTATAAATCATGACTGCTCAATGCACTCGCTGATTGATCCACGTCCAGCTCTGTCTTCACTATCATGTTCACCCTGATTGATGTCGTGTGCAACAGACCAGAGAATCCCGCTCCTCCAGGGGCCACCAATCCTCAAGTGTCTTCAGTTTCCCTTAAAACAAAATTGTTGTACTCTCCACATGGAATTGAGCAGTTTCTGCATAAGCCTTCAACTTCAGGAGCCTCTGAGGAGAGGCGGGGCACCCTACAACATGTGTGTCTGTTCGTGTGGAGTGCTCACTGCTGAGTCTTCTATTAAGTGTTTCCTACCCTGAAAATAAATGTTTGAAATAGTTCTAGCATTGGGCACACTGCAAATAGCTGTATTCAAGAGCTCAAGGTATCAAACTCATAATGTTAGAAGGGAAATGTCAATGACTGGTGTTTTGTTCTTTTTATTTTTTTAAGGTGCTTGCTTGTTTCTGTAAATAATATAAAGCCTTAATCTCTTCTGGTGTAATGGAATAATATTTTAATGTGATGTTTGAATGTATATAATATATTTATAACAAAGCAGTTGGATAATACTAATCACGTTCAAGTCTTGTTGCTGTTTTTCATTGCTGCACTGGCAGCACTTAGTGCAAGAGCTGGATCAGTGGTTGCACACCACCTCGTGCAGTCCCACACCTGAGACACCTGGCAGCCTGTCACAGCCTGTCTGGTTGGAGTGATCATCTGCCAGCGTTTCAGGAGCCTGGCACCATGTTAGAGCAGACTTGTTCACCTTTCAAGAAGTGTAAGTAATTCATTTGCTCTGGATGCAAAGGAGTTACCCCAACAGAATTGGGGTGAAGAATTTCTCTAAAAACATCCAACAGGCACTTTATCAAGTTAGTGTGATTTAGATCTTTTTCAGTTCTTGCCTGACTGAAAGCTTAGTGATGATCAAGGTTTGTTCCCTCCTCCAGCTGTAAATGGTGTTAAATTCAAGCTGCCTCTTCCTGAAGAGCAGGGTAAGATGGGTTTGAGTCATAGGTTTAGACTGACCTTGATCTCCACTCCTTCACATGTGGTGGATGGATTCTGAATGAGCTGGGACCTGGCAAATCCCCTTCAGTGGCAGAGCCGAATGCAGGAGCTTCTGAGCTGGGTTCTGCACATTAAAATCACAGTTGGTACCTTGGTCACAAAATATTTCATGTGAGTGTTCAGACCCTTGGAGAACTTAATGCCATTGCACGGAGCTCTGTTCTGTTCCCATTGCCACAGTCACTACCAGGTCTCCGTGCAGCCCTGACATTAAAGAATTCTTCCACTTCAGCAGGAGTCCCAAACTGCCTTCAGCTGATTGTGGAGAGCTCTGCACAGAGCTGGGTGGATGTTCAGGGCTCAGCCTGAAGCATTGGCTCATCGGAGAGCTCTTTTCACCACAGGTTTAAATGCCAAGCGAGCTGCAGTGGATGGAGCAATGGATTTGGGACAGAATCAGCAGAATTTGTACTTCCAAAGTGCTGTTGAAGGCATTGCTGCTGCCTTACTGGAAACAAATCTGAGCTACTCATACTGGTGGCTGCTGGGACTATTTATCTGTTAATCTTATTTAATTATGAGAAACTGGGACAGAGTTAATCTCCAGCTGCATTTTCCACGTGGATGCTGTGCTGGGCTCCTGGGGCAGCCCTGGCTCTGTGACCCCACAGCCGGCGTGGCTGTGGCTCCTGAGGTCCCTGTTCCGCCCCTTCAGAGACGTGGATGCTCCCACAAAACCAGTATGGCAATTCTGGAGCAAAAGGCTGCCTGGATCCTTCTTAACAGCTGTAAATCTGGCTTAAGAAAATTTGTCTTAAGTTGATTAGGAACAGATTAGAGCTGAAGCAGAATAAGGCACTCCTGTTGAACTCCTCAGGGATGGATGGCCTGCATTTTATAATGCTTTTAAATGCTTTTAAAAGCTCTGATTTCAGTCTCACCTCCATGGAGAACTCTTGTCAGGCTCCTGCTCTCAGAAGGACTCTCAGGCCTCCAGCTTTTGCCAGGGCTGCAGTTGCCTTGCTTGAGTGGATCTTGTGGTCAGGAGGGCCTTGGAGGAGCATCCCAGGAGCAGGAGAGATCCCTGCACACATCCCAGGAGCAGGGCTGATCCCTGCACACATCCCAGGAGCAGGAGAGATCCCTGCACATGTCCCAGGAGCAGGGCTGATCCCTGCACACGTCCCAGGAGCAGGAGAGATCCCTGCACACATCCCAGGAGCAGGAGAGATCCCTGCACATGTCCCAGGAGCAGGGCTGATCCCTGCACACGTCCCAGGAGCAGGGGTGATCCCTGCACACATCCCAGGAGCAGGGCTGATCCCTGCACACGTCCCAGGAGCAGGGCTGATCCCTGCACACGTCCCAGGAGCAGGAGAGATCCCTGCACACATCCCAGGAGCAGGAGAGATCCCTGCACACGTCCCAGGAGCAGGGCTGATCCCTGCACACGTCCCAGGAGCAGGGCTGATCCCTGCACACGTCCCAGGAGCAGGAGAGATCCCTGCACACATCCCAGGAGCAGGGCTGATCCCTGCACACGTCCCAGGAGCAGGGGTGATCCCTGCACACATCCCAGGAGCAGGAGAGACCCCTGCACACGTCCCAGGAGCAGGGCTGATCCCTGCACACGTCCCAGGAGCAGGGGTGATCCCTGCACACATCCCAGGAGCAAGAGAGATCCCTGCACACGTCCCAGGAGCAGGGGTGATCCCTGCACACATCCCAGGAGCAAGAGAGATCCCTGCACACGTCCCAGGAGCAGGGCTGATCCCTGCACACGTCCCAGGAGCAGGGGTGATCCCTGCACACATCCCAGGAGCAAGAGAGATCCCTGCACACATCCCAGGAGCAGGGGTGATCCCTGCACACGTCCCAGGAGCAGGGGTGATCCCTCACATGCAGCGTGGCACTGCAGAAGCCTCTCATCCAGAGCAGTCTAGGGACACTGTGCTGTAGTAAACTGAGGAGGATTACTGCAGAGTGCCTCACAATCCCACTGGAGGCGTTGGCTCAGGTGTGCTGCCTGTCCCCGCGATCCTCCTGGCTGAGCAGTGTAGAAGCTGGAGGGGAGCGCTGGTTGGCAGCTGTGCAATGGGTGCTCACCGTGCCCCCAAGCAGCCCCATCCTGCGGGGGCAGTGGGCTCTCGGGCCCTCTGGCTGCTTCTCCTGCTGCCTTTTCCTTGCCTTCCCTTCCTGCTGCCTTGGCCGGGCCGTGCAGTGAAATGTGCCCGGGCAGACAAACGCAGCGTTGCTGCTCTACAGCAGCTTCCAGGAACAACCGATGGCCCCGTCCCTGCTCGAGGCTGAGGCTGGGAGGGCTCACTGCACCGCGGGGCTGGAGCTGCCGTGGGGCTCCAGAAGGATTTGTTTCGTGATTATTCCGGCTGTTCTCAGGGGCTCTTCTGGGGCTCGGTTTTCTGAGCGCGTGGTGCAAAGCGAAGTGAAGCAGAACTCATTTCCTTCCCGTTTCTTTTAACTTTTTTTTCGTACTATGCCGGAAGGGAGCGGGCTGGGGGAAGCTGGGCCGGAGCGTAAGGGGTGTGGCACGCCCGCCATGGCGCTGGCGTCCCGGAGCCCCGGGGCTGCACCGAGCGGCGATAGCGCCCGCCCGCGCCGCGGAGCCGCGGGAGCGCCGCCCGTGCACCACAGAGCTCTGCGCGGGCCCGCCCCGCCGCGAGCTCCCCTTAGCGCGCCCGCCCGCGCCCGTGGCCGCAGTTCCCGCGTTGCGGTGACGTCAGGCGGGGGCGGGGCCGGCGGCGGCGGCGCAAGATGGCGGCGACCACGGGCGCGGGTGAGCGGGGCCGGGCCGGGCCGGGCGGCGGGGCCGCGCCGGGGCCGCCTCGTCCCGGGGCACCCGCGGGGCCGCGGCCGGGGGCGGCGGGGCGGGAGGCGCCCGGCGGAGGGGCGGCCGCGGCCGGGGGGAGGGGGCGGCGGCGCGGCCCGAGCGGGGCCCGGTGGGGCGGGGGTGGAGCCGTCCCCGCTCCCGTCCGCGGGTCCCGGCGGGCCCGTCCGCGCCTCCCCGGGGCTGCCGAGGGCCCGCGCTGGGAGCGGCCCCGGTGCGGCTCCGGAGGTAGCGGGGGCCCTGCCGGACTCGTGTCCCGGCGCGCCGGAACCGGGCCGGGCGGGCCGCAGCCCGTGGCGGGGCCGGGCCCCGAGCCCCGAGCCCCGGCCGCCGTTCGGGCTCCTGCCCTGCCCTGCTCCTGTCCCGGACCGGCCCGTGTGGCCGGGGCCGGCCCGAGGCTCTCGGCCGGCGGTCCCAGGCTGTGGCCGGGTTCCGTGGCTGAAATCGGTGCTTTAGGAGCCCTTTTGGCCTCTGTGCTCCGCGGGAAGCGTGGGCTCCAGAAGCGCTGAATTGTCTGTTCCCTTCAAACCTGCTCCACGCCAGCCTTGAGTACTTTCACACACTCTCCCTTTGCATTTATCGTTATATATTAAACAAAAATGCTGCCACTAGATTTGGAGTGAGGGTTTTTTCTGTTGACATCCTCTAATGAACTTCAACAGATCCAGTAAATCAGAGTCACTTCTGTTGAGGCAGTTTCATTTTCCTGTTTTCCCAGTCCATGGAGGGTTTCACATGTGCCCCTGTAGTGCTTGTTTCCAAATTGTAACCTCCAAAGTTGGACTGTGCTCACCAGAACGTGGCTGGTGGGGATATAATAGCAATATTCTGGACTTCTTTTTGTACAGATAGTTCTCTGTCAATGACCACTCATTGGATTTTAAGGATAACCATCACAATGCACATAATTCATATTAATCAGTTATTAAAAACTCGATGAAGTGCAGTGGTTGCTGTCCTGAGAGCTGTGTTGCAGGTCTGTGTTTGAACGTGTGAGGTGTTGATTAAAGACACAGGAGCTGTAGCTTGGAGGAAGGGACCCCTCTTCCCCTGTTAGGTCACGTTCTCCTGCCTGCCCTGCGTTCTCCGTGATCCTTTCAAGCTGCTGACTCTGCACTCTGTGTTTGGCTGGAAGAACGAGGCAAATACTTTCCTTTCCAAGGCAGGGCAGCTCTGTGAGAGAGCTGTTAGGTGCTCGTGGAGGGCAGGTGTGGGACGGGGCTGGGCTGCAGGGACAGGCCTTTGGGACAGGCTGCGGTTAGCCAGCACCCACTGGCCACCTTGTGCCTGCTGCACTGTTCCCTTGTCCCCGGGTTTGTGACAGGGTTTGTGCCCAGCTGTCTCGTGTCCCCAGTGCTGGCAGCAGGGCCGCAGGGTGGGCACACAGCTGCTCTGGGTGACTTACAGAGCCGTGCTGCAGGAGCGCTGCGTGTCTGCAGCAAACCCTGCGCTCAGTCTGGAGCTCAGGGGCTGCCCTCGGAGCGCTCTGCAGTGCTGGGCAAGGACAGACAGACAGACAGCCTCCCGTGCTGGTGGCAAGGGCAGCCCGGGAGCTGGCAGTGGCGCTGCAGTGCAGCTCTGTGGGTCCCTCCAGGGCAGGCACGGCCTGGCACGGCCTGGGGGCTGCACGTGAGCCCTCCCTGGGGGCTTGGGAACGTGCCTCAGGCCTGCCTGCACTCATCTGGGAAGAACAGAGTGCTAAAACTGGATTTGTGCAGTCTTAATGTGTTTGTATTTGTCTGTAAAGCACTGGAATATTTGTGATATTTGAGTTCACGGTGGTTTAGCAATGGAGTCAACACTCATATTGAAGACGAAAAATGCTCATCTGTCTTCAAAAGCAGCTGCTGACCCACAGGAAGAAGTGGTAACAAATGTCCCTGTAACCTAAAAAAGTCATAGGGCTGGTCCTGGCAATTAGACAGGTAGGTAGATTAGCTATTTGTATCTATTTAGCACGTAGAAGTTATTAGCAGGGGGAAAAACCCAACCCTCAGCCTGGAAGGATGTTAGGGTGTGGGGTCCATCTGTACCACTGACAGAGGGGAATCCTGTGCTGCTGATGGTGTGGGTTTCCCACACACCCCATTACACATGAATAAAGAGTTGGCTTTAATGGCTTTAATGAGGGCATTTATAGGAGACTCCACTCTGTGTGTCCATCCCACAGACTGAGGTGTCCTGCAGGAGTGCCCAGCTGCCATAGGTGGTCCAGCAGGAATCCAGGGGTTCCTCAGGGGCTCTGCACTGGCTGGGCTGCACTTGCACCACGGTGCTGAACTGCAGTTTGGGTTTTACAGTGAGTCAAACCCATCTGTGCTGGCTGGGGATGGTGTTTCTGTAGCTTTCACCCTGGGAAGGGTTTAATGACCTCACTTAACCCACTTTCACAGTTCACTGTAGTGGGTCTATTGCAGGGCTGTGTTTACTAACAGCCTGGGACTGCTGAGTAGTAAAATGGTTTGCCCACATCTAAGTTTTTCCAGGTCTGAGGAGGGTGGAGAACTGCACAAAAAACAGTCCTTGGATGCATGGCTGTGGCAGTACTGGTACATGGGGCTTAATGCTCCTAAGAGGGGAGAGCAGACAGTGGGGTTAGTGCAGTGTATTGAAAGTGTCTGTTTGTAAGCCTGAAACGATGGGGTTAGTGCAGTGTGTTAAAAATGTCTGTTTCTAACCCTGAAACGTTGGGGTTAGTGCAGTGCATTAAAAGTGTCTGTTTGTAAGCCTGAAACGTTGGGATTAGTGTAATGTATTAAAAATGTCTGTTTCTAACCCTGAAACGTTGGGGTTGGTGCAGTGCATTAAAAGTGTCTGTTTCTAACCCTGAAACGTTGGGGTTGGTGCAGTGCATTAAAAGTGTCTGTCTGTAAGCCTGAAACGTCCCTGTGCACTCCAAGGGATGCTGGTGAGAAGCACACCAGAGGGGCAGTGGCAGTGTTGCACAGTACAGGTGGCTCCTTGCAGTGACAGCAGTCATCCTCATCTCAGAGGAAGCATTGCCAGCACCAGGGGCTCTCTGGGACTCTAAGTGAAAGACTCGAGGATAGGGGAAAAGTAACTGAAAAGAAAATATCTTGGTACCTGTCTGCATCATCAGAGTGGAAATTGTGACTGTAAAGACAGTGCAAGAAATCCAAAGTTCCTGTCTCCTGAAAGCTTTTGTGACAATTGCTGAAAGCCTTTTGTTTGGTTTAAGTATTCCATCACTTCAGAAACTTTATATACCATGGTGACAAGGAATGGCTTGTGTATTTTTTACTGTCCTAGTGCTGCCGGGATTAGCTGTCCAATTCATTATCTGCAGTCAATGCAAAGACATGAAACACAGACTGGAAAGGATGTAATTAAGGCTGAGTATCAAATACACAGAAACAAGCAACAGAGGTGTTTAAAGCTGTTGGATTTCAGCTCACTCCAGTGACAGTACATCAGGAACTAGTATAGAAAGCAGAATTTAAATTGTCCAGAAAGGCCAGATTGATAAGTTGCTTGTTTCAGTGAAGATGTGGAAAAACCTTCAGTAAAGGACAGTTCCTCTCCTCAGAGCCCCATTTTCTGGGTGCTTTGCTGAGGTGTGCTGTGCCCCTGCCTGTGCTTTAGTCCTGAAGAGAAATACTTGTAATTCGATCTCACTTTGGAAAGGAGAGAAACAGGTTGTTGAAGTTTTTGAGAGGTGTGATTTTTGTTCTGCTGCCACTGCTCAGAAGGATTGGAGGAGAGGATCTCCCCAAGGCGCATGGGCTGCCTGCTTTCACAGTGCTGTTCTCAGCCTCACAAAGTGTCCGGATGTGAAATGGCTTTGGCTGTGTAACTGAGCAAAATGGAGATGGAAAAGTGAGTAAGAGGCAAAAAATCTCAGCCTGATAAGATCACTCTTAAACTTGTTGCAAGACACATTCAGTTGTGTATCTGTGTCTTTAGTAGTGCTTCGTGAAAAGGTGAATCTGAGAGTGCTTTAAGATCTTTAAAAGTCCAAGCTGGCATTGCACTGTCATTGAGGGTAATTCTGTTTTTCCTTTAGTGGGACTCTGACCAGGTCACCCAGTCAGTGCAGTTACGATTTAGCTTTCACTGGTTTGTTGTTGTGATTAATAGTGAGTATCTCCTATTGCTCTGAAATAGGTTTTCAGTTCCATTTATGGAGTATTTCTGTGAGGTTAGGCAAGCTCCAAGTGAAGCACTTACTGAGATATTACTGTATTTATGTTTCAAATGAAGCTGCTATTTGAGAGTCATCTTGAACTGTAGTGAAGGCAAAATTACAATGCATAACTGAAAGTACCTTAGACAAGCTGATTACTTTTTAATTGCCTCTCACTTTATTTAGGCTTTCTTGTGTTAACTGAAGAGCTCTTAGAAAACCAGGTTGGTTTGGTTAGTGCCAAGGAAGGCTCCATTGCTACACTGAGAGGGTTATGCAAGATATTTATTGGGAGGTGGGAGGAGGAAACCCCAGAGACTCCTGGTGCTGTCAGGGGGCACAGGACATCTGACTCTGCAGCTGCCATGCTTCAGCATGGACATCAATGGCAAATACTGTGTGTGCCTAGGACAGATCTGGCCACTTTCTAGGAATCTTGGTGGGCAGCAAGCACGATGGTGATGTGTTTGTGTATGATCACAAGTGATAAAGTTCCTGTGAGGTTTGGGTCCCAGCAGGATGTGGTGGCAGACCATGAGTGCTCCAGGCCCCTGCAAATGAGGAGGAGATGGGGTTGCCTTAATGGCCTGGTGCCTCTTTCCAGACTGACCAGAAGGGTGAATCTGGTCTTTATTCTGCCTTGCTTAAGGGAAGTTTATTTATATAAAGCATTTATGGTTATATAGGCATAATATTTTATATTAATATGTGTGATTCTGTTGAATGAATTTCCTGAGAATGTGTCAGGGAGGGAGCTGAATTGGCACCTTCTGTGGTAGCTGAGGTGATGGTCCTTCATGTTACACCCTGAGCTTTAGAATAGGGGTAACACATGTTAAAAAGCAGCAATGCTGTGTGACAAGGTCATCTCTTGTGAAATCACCAGTTATCTGCCATGACCATTTTATTTTCCGTGCAGTGCATGAAGCTCCAATCTGTGTCCTTGCCACGATGGCCCTGCAGAGCTCGTGGCAGCAGTTGCTGTGAGTGAGCACTCGCTGCTGTGAGCCATTTCCGTGTGGCAGGAGTCCTGCTCCCTGTGACTCGCCAGCTCTCCGGAGACCTCACACTTCCACGGAATCTGAAATCCTGTGTGACTCTTGTATGGCTCTGATTCATGCTGCATTCATGCTGAATCACAGCAGCTGGATCTGGGGAGAGCTCAGCAATTAAGTTGCCTTCTCTTCCCGTAAGGTTGTAAAGCCAAGCCCAGCTCTGGGTAGCAATGTGAGAACTAAGGCTGCCTTTCAGTCCTGCTTGTGGCTGCTCAAATATGTACGTGATGATGTCATTTTTAATTACACGCTCACTTAAAGATTCCTGCCTGGCTCAGTGAGCAGGGTGTGATGCTCAGAGGGATCACTCAGATTTGATGCTCAGAGGAAGGGTGGATGGGCAATACTTTTTGTTTTTTTCTTTGCTGAGTGGCCTGTGTCTGCCCTAAAGCCGATTGCTCCTGGGTTATTTAGCTTGGTCTCAGTAAATACCTGTCAATTGTCTTTGCACCACTGATAGCTATGAAGTGATGTGATTAAGGAGCGAGGCACAGACTGAGATGATGCCTGTTAAGGATTGTGATGTTGTGGTGTGGAAGTGAGAGCGTTCTTTGGCATCCATGTGACTCCAGATGAGTCTTCCCCTGGCTCCAGCTGATGGCTGCTCTGGCTGGGGCTGTGATAACAGCCACAGGGTTTCCTCTGTGGCACCCCCTGCCCTGGGGAAGAGCTGCTGGGCCCCTCCAGAAGGACCTGCTGTTTGCCCCTCTCCCCTGGCCCTTTTTGCCCAGGGCACCAGCAGGCAGGGCTGCAGCGCAGACAGCAGCTTAGCTGTGAGTCATTCCCCATGGGCAGCTCTCCCTGCATCCACTGCAGCAAAAACAGGGAAATAGGTGAGCTGTGTGCAGGCAGAGGTTGCACCTTGTCCTTCGGCTCGTGCTCCGTGGCTCGTGTCCCCCAGCTCTCTTATCGCAGGTGTGGGAGCTGGGCTGCTCTGCCTCCCCAAACCACGGCACAGAGGCCGTTGGGGTACAATTACAAACGGGTCACGGCTCAGGTGTGACTGGCAGACTTGAGCCCTTGCGTGTGGGGCACACAGGATACACACTGCACAACTTAAACATTTAGTGGGAGAGTAAATGTGGAGTTAGTCGTGCAGGGGATGTGGCAGTGGTGCCCAGGAGGTCCCATTGCCACCCAGGGGCTGGGGCTGGGGCAGTCTCATGGCAATGGCTTTACTGGCCCCAGCTGAGTCATTTCCTTTCACAGCTACGAGTTGTGCTGCTCAGCAGCCATGGAAACAGCAGGGTCTGGCTGGGAGGGGATTTGGCAGGGAGCTGTGCTCAGCAGCCCCCGGGTGCGAGGTCTGGTTCTGCCAGCGCAGGGCTGGTGTCTGCTGGATGAGTTCTGTGCTGCTGCTGCAGCTGGGACTGAGCCCTGCTGCCCAGGGTGTTCTTGGATGTGATCACCTTAGATGGGTATCCACTTCCTTTAGTCACTTGCTGGTTTGGTTTCTTTGATGCATGCTTTGTAGTGAATGAAATTTGGACACCTCTGATTATGCAGCAAAATCTCTCTGCCACTGCATTTCCTTAGATCATTCATATGTTTCAAGGAGAGTTTAAAACTGCCAGATCCCCTGTATTCAGTGCATGGCCAAGGAGTGCTCCACGGGCTGCAGGTGGATCTCTGCTTCCTCAGGGGCATCTCTGCCCATCCTTCACTGGCCTTGGCGTGTGCGCAGCTGTTCCTCTGGCACAGTCTCACTCTCTCTCCAGCTGCTCCTGTGCAGTAACTTTGTCCCTTCCCAAACACTGTATCCCAGCAGTGCTGATGTCCTGGGCCTTGGCCAGCAGTGGATCCGTCCTGGAGCTGCCCGGGATTGGCTCCAGCACAAGGGGGGAGCTTCCAGCAGCTTCTGACGGGAGCCAGCCCTGGAGCCCCCCACCACCCACAGCTGGGGCACAGACCCCAGCTGAGGAGCAGCAGTGGCTCAAGTGCAGTTCTCTGTGGTGCCTGGGGTGCAGATACCTTGAAGAGCAGTGAGACCCACTGTGGCCTGAGTTCAGGGTCCTCCTTCACCATGGCCTTGGTGTGTGACCTTGGCTGTGCCACCAAAGCTCTCTGGGCCATTGTTTTCCATTCATGTAATGGGGAGAAGGAAATCTCCCTGGTTTGCTGTCTGCTTTGAGGAGAAGTGTGCCAGCAATTACAAAGTGCTGAAATTCCTTGGTGGTGCAGGTCACAAGTACAAAGGATGCTATTGCTGCTGACAAAGCCCACTTCAATTAACTTCAGATTAACCTACTAATGTTATGAAAGAGTTTTATTTGCCTTGAAAGGTATTTTTAAAGCTCTGAGTCGACTGCTGTCAAGCCTCTCATGGTGTCATTTTGTAGAAACTTCTAAATTTTTATACTATAAATCATAAAGACAAGTGCTAATTAGGGCTCCACAATACTGCGTCTACCTTTGAGGGAACAGAGATTTCCTTTCATTTTACTGCCTGTTGTAACATGTGGCCTGTCAGCCTTCTGGAATGTTTATTTGGGGATACCTTGATTCTGCTTGTAAAATCCAAGCTAAATATGGAAATAGCTTTTTTGTAACGTTGAAATATTGTCATTCACAAAGTGGTATTTTCATGGTTTTGCCCAAAATGTGATCTGCAGAATGATCAAAAGTGTCAGGGAAATTACTCTAGCTTTTTTTCTTTACAAGATTTCTCAACTGAAAGTATTTTTCTGATTGTTTCAGGAGTAAAAGTTCCTCGTAATTTTCGTCTTTTGGAAGAACTTGAAGAAGGTCAGAAGGGAGTAGGGGACGGAACAGTTAGCTGGGGCCTTGAAGATGATGAAGATATGACACTTACGAGATGGACAGGGATGATTATTGGGCCTCCAAGAGTAAGTGTCCACTTAAATACTAAAATAGTACTGTTACATTTTTTCCCCTTCTCCTAACTTCACCACTGAAGTCAACAATAAACAAAAGGCAAATGAGTGAAAAAACACTTTAGGAAGTGATTTATGTTGAAGTTCTTTATAGTAATGCGTTTCATGTGTCTATATGGCTTTTTGCTTATAATTTGAAACATTTTGGTGCCTTTCTCTGGTTAGTTCTGTTATATTTGTTTCTGTTATATTAGTTCTGTTATATTTCTTTATATTTGCAGATTCAATAAGATATAACTTTCAAGATCCCAGAATTCTAACATGCTGAACCCTTGAATCCAGCAAGGTTCAGAACCCCTCAGCCAGTGAGGTTCCAAAGGGAGCTGCTGCAGGTGCCAGGGGATGCTCTGTGCTGGTTTTTCTGCTGCTCCTGTTCAGTTTATGGGGTGCTGTTTATTGCAGCAGCACTGACAGCTCTTGTAGAATTTTAGCTGACTGAGGAAACTCAAATTTTAGTGTTTTCAGTCTCTTCTCTGAATGTCCTCTCCCAAAGCAGCATCTAATCATGCAGCTGGTCTTTGTTTGAGTATTGTTGTATTCCCAGCCCCACTGAACTGTGGGTTTACCCTCTAGTAGTGAACTTGAGGACTTCATTGTGTGCCTGTGTTCTAAAACCAGAACTTGTTTCCAGTTTCACTGTTCTGTTTCCTTAATATCCTTTGATGGAGTGCAGGTAGCCAATTCTCCTTCCTGCAATGGCAGATGTCTTCTACAGCTGGCCTCAGTATCATTTCTCAGTAATTCCAGGGGTCATTATATGAAAATCTTCACAGACCTTTAATCATGTTCCTGCTCTCAGTTCCCATTCTGTCAGTTGCCTCTTCTGACACACAGAGGGGTTATACAAGAACATGTATTATGAAGGCATTACACATGCAGTGTTTTCTGTCTCACCCAGAAGTGTTGTTTACTGTTGTCTGCCTTTGCTAATCTCTCCCCAGTCACGAGCATTTCATTTGTTTATGATGTACCCAAATTGTTTTCTAGAACAGCATTTGATTTTAGAACACTTGGAAAGTGCTAATGAGCCTGCATTAAGGCTGTGAAGAAAGCTCACTGTGTGCCTAGGGTTTATGGATAATTTAAACAACCTTGAAATCTAATTTAGAAAATTAAATAGGAATTGAAATGTGCAAACAGGAGCGTGCAGCCTTGCCAGCAGTGATGGAAGTTTGCAGATCTTGTCGTGCTGCAAACCAAGGGCCATCACAGCAGAGGAGTCAGCTCTGCCTCTCCCGTTTTCCTGACACACTTAGGAATACAGATCTTCTTGCCAGATATGTTGGGACTTCCTTTGAGCTTCTTGCTGAGTCCTGTTTCCCTCTGGGTGGAAAGCAGTAGCAGATGGGAGGATGTGTGCTGGATTCCAGTGGGAAAAAGGAGCAGCTGTGCAGAGCTGAGTTCCTGAGCGCTGCTGCCCCGGGCTGTCCTGCAGGGTGTGGCATTCCCAGGCTGTGAGCGATGTCCCACAGGCAGGAGTCACCTTGCTGACAGGGGCACTGTCAGAGCTGCACCCTGACCTGCACTGTTCTGCTCTGGCTGTGCACAGAGCTCAGGGCTGGTCCCTGCCCCACGCACCCAGACCAGCAGAACTGTTACCCTGCAGGAACATTTGATACTCTGAACATTGAGAAATGAACTCCAAACAGGGAGCCAGCACAGTATCCACGTGGCTGCCCGCACTTTGGTAGCTCCCATGTTCCTAAAGTTGCCACTGCTTTAACCAAATGCTTATTGAACTGCCTGATGTAATTGTTTCCCCCTTTCTTTTCCCCCTTTCTTTTCCCCTCAGACAATTTATGAAAACAGAATATACAGCCTTAAAATAGAATGTGGGCCTAAGTATCCAGAAGCACCTCCATTTGTAAGATTTGTAACAAAAATTAATATGAATGGAGTAAATAGTTCTAATGGAGTGGTAAGTTTTTTGCTTTTATTCATTTTAATGTTGGGGTTTTGTGCAGTTCCAAAGCTTTGTTTATACTTGTGGCTTGCCTAGCTCCTCATTGCTTGTGATGCCCTTTGTTGGAGAAGGAAAGGGGGTAGAAGGGAAGTGGACAAGTGGAGATTTATTATGCTTTTAGGAAAACACTTGCTTTTGATTTCTCCCACTCAGATTTCATGTGGGATCTTTAGTTGGGGGTGGGGGGAGTTATGTGTAACCAGTGCACTAATTCTGACAGGAATGGTCTTTTTGTCTGTTTTAGGTGGACCCCAGAGCCATATCAGTCCTAGCAAAATGGCAGAATTCTTATAGTATCAAAGTTGTTCTGCAAGAGCTTCGGCGTCTAATGATGTCTAAAGAAAATATGAAACTTCCTCAGCCACCTGAAGGACAATGTTACAGCAATTAATTAAAAAAAAAAACCAACATGCCCCCCCCCCCCTTATTCAATTTAAGCTGTCTTCATTTTCCACAGTAGTAAATTTTCTAGATGCATCTTGTAGACCTCAAAATACTGGAAAGGAAGTTCCCATTCAAAGGAAGTTTTTCTTGAGATACTGTAAATGATACTAATTTTTTTTTTCATTTGAAATATAAGTTGTGCTATAACAAATAATCCTGTCGTGTAACCACTGTCCACATAGCTGAACTTCTGGTATCAGGAAAAGTCTATTTAAATTTATTACTGTCAAGACCAGTGTGGCACATCCAACTTAACTGTGAAAGGATCCATCCCACAATCACCTTGCTGTGTGTCTGGCCTGGGTTATTTTTTTCTTTCTCTCTCTTTTGCAATAGAGTCGAAGCTCAGGGCTATTTATTAGAGTAGACACAAAGGTTTTTGCTTCCAGTACTACACTGGGCTGTATGGACTACTACTGGGGATGTGTGCTAACCTCAGTCATCCCTCCCTTTGTGCTCGCTCTAGTAAAGGCTGAATGTGACTGTGGTCGTTTTTGGGTTTTTATTGTTTTTTTAAATGCCCTGATAATCTGGGCCAAGCTTTCCTTCTTTCCTTTGGCCAAGGCATAGATTGTATTTCTCTTCCTGGTCTCCCTCACCAGCGATGTGAGCTTTGGGTGAGGGATTCAGGGTTCTTTTTATCTCTTCCCTCTTCCCCTCTTTTTAGTGGGGGTGCTGCTTTCTTTTTGCCCCTTTTGGTGACTCTTCTCACCCCTGGCCCAGGGGTGAGCGTCGGGGCAATAACTTGACCTGTTCCCTCCTGCTTATCGTTTTGGTTTTGCAACAAATTTAGTCTTCACCAGCCTGGGAAACAAGAGTATCTGTTCTGCTGGCAAGCGTGGGTTTTCCCTTCCCTCCAGCACTGCTGCCACACCGCCAAGCTGGCCACGGCCGTGCTCTTAGATAGGCTTTGACGTGGGGAAAAGAGCAGTAATTTACCAGGATTGCCCAAAGTTCGGCTGCCAAGCCTCAGTGGGGGACACTCTGCACCCAGAGGTTCTGAACACGCTCCAGGTACCCTCGAATCACTGTGCTTTGGTGCTTTGGATTGACCCGAGAATGTTAATTAACAAAACCTTGCACTTGCGTTTGTCCCTCCTAAAGATGTAACAACCACAGACAAATCAAATCCGGGTGGTAGATTTCATTGGGGCTCTGTAAGTCTTAGAAATCTCTTCAGTGAAGGTTTTGGGGAAGCGGTGGCACAGCAGATTAAGGACCTTGATTGGCTTTGCATCCTGGCAAATCACTGCCTTTTCTGGTTTACTCTTCCGGACCACTAACTGCTGCAATGTGGATGCAAGCTTACAGGAAACCAACCTAGTGTGTCCTAAGTTTTATGAAAAATTCAGTGTTTGTGTAAAAAAAAAAAATAAAAGAAAAAATAAGGAAAAAAATAAAAGAGTAAAAATAAACACATTTTAAAGCAGCAGCTGTCAAGTCAATGAACAATTGATGTTTCCATTAACTTCTGAGGAAAATATTAGTTGTAAGGATTTAACATCCTCTGTACTGAAAGTTTAACATAACAGTATTCCATAAGCAGCCTTTTTATTGTATCAGACCATTGCCTGATTTTAATATAATAAAAAGTGTGCATTAATATTAGAAGGCTTTAATTGTATTTATGTTTAAAATTTTGATCCCTTATGGAATTCTTGATTTGTTGGAAGTACCTTCCTACAGATCGTGTTTAGCTGACAGACCGTAACCTGGCGGTGAAAGGCAATTGTCTCTATCCAGCTGCTGCTGCTGCTGCTGTGCCAAGGAGCATCTGTAGTTTCGGTGTAAGCCTCAGGCTGCCCTCAGGCCCTTGGTAGCGTCAGGTGAGGCCCAGGGGCTGCCAGGGGTTCCTGGTGCTGCGCCGGAGTGCGAGGAGCTGGGATCCCTCTGCAGCTGCACCTTACACTGCCTGTCAAGGTCAAGGAGTGTTTCACAACCTGACATTCCCGGTGTTTTCCTCAGATAGTGAAGAGTGTCTGCCTGCAACACGCCCTGCAACAAGCTGAGCTTCCCTCCCAGTCTGGGTAAAAACAAGGCCGTGGAATGTTGGCCCTTTCCCGGTGTGAAGTGTCTGAAGATTGCTGGAAGGTCCCGGTGCGTTCACGGCAGCGATGGGCTGAAACAAGGTTCTTCCTGGGCTGGGAATGGAACAGGGAATGAATGGCCTTGTGATGCTCTGTGACACTGGCTGCTGGTGTCTGGGCTGGAATGAGCACTGCCGGCTCCCGGGGCAGGCCCCAGGGTGTCTGAAGAGAATGGAACTAATAGCGTGTGTGTTTATTTCAAATAGCTTGGTGTCAGAGGTGGTAAATGGGCATCGAACAACGTGATAATTACAGTGGGCTGCTTGATTGTCTCTTTTTCAGGGTGCCCATGCCCTCCTTGCGAGGCTGTGGTTGGTGCATGTTTGGGACCTCCCTGAACCTTCTTACTTCAAATAATGGTTTTAAAGCCGTTAAATCGTCGGGTTTGCTTTGCAAGCTGTACAGGTGAGAGTGTCCCACCCTGGCTGGGAGCTGGGAGCTGTGCTGGCAGGAGCCACCTGCTCACAGCCTCAGCCAAAGCTGGATGCTGCTTTAAAGAAAAAGTTTCACTGTGGCTGTTCTCCCCCTGGAGTTGCACTCTCCGTTCGCCTCAGAGCTGCCTTGCTGTTCCCACAACCAAGCAGGGCAGTGTGGGATAAAATCTGCTTGGGAGTGAGCTGCCATTGGAGCTGCACAGTGCTCTGTCAGTGTGTGTCACCTGTGAGGGGAAGGGACCGTTCACCCCAGGCTGCTGCTTGTTGGTGCTCCAGAAATGAGGTGTACAAACAAAGCCTGTCACCTGTGCTTACCCAAACTCTGGCAGCGCCCAGCAAGGTGCTCAGGCGATCCTGCCAGCCCTCAGTCTGTGTCCCAGCCCACTGCCTCTTCAGAGACACCTGTGAAGGGACAATGAATTAAGTAAGGGGATTGGCCACGAAACAAACGTGCTTGGAGCAGGTGCTGCTGGAGTGGCTGAGCAGCGCTTGGAGGGGGCTGCTCTGAGCCGGACCCACCTGCCCTGTGCCCGCTGTGCAGAGGCTCCCTGAGCCCACGGGGAGTCCCCGAGCCAGCTGTGTGCCCACAGAGGGTCCCTGGTGCTGCCCTGTGCTCACGGGGAGTTCCTGCTGTGCCCAGTGTCCGCACAGCCCCGCACTCTCTCGGGCCGGGCAGCGCAGGACGGCAGAGGGAGCCCCAGGGCTGCCCAAGGCTTTCGGCGCTGCTGCTGCTGCTGCTGCTCGGGTTACGGGCACGGCCCCTTGTGAGAACCTCTTCTGTTTGTCCAGAACCGCTTCTGTTTGTCCAGAACCGCTTCTGTTTGTCCAAACCGCTTCAGTTCGGGACGCCTGTGTGCGGTGCCTGTCCCACTGACGGGCTGGGGAAACACCAGCACCCAGGGAGACCCGAGTTGTTAATAAAGGCTAATGGTGGTTTGCTTCTTGGTGTGCTGGAATTAAGCTCTCTGTGTAGGGAGTATGTGCTTAAGTGTGCCTTTTCTGCTCTCTTACAACCCTGTGCAGCGCTTTGTATTTGAAATTTCAGTGTCTCCCACTGTCATTACAGTAACAATTCTGAAGCCAGGCTGTCTTCAGCTGCTCTGTGAGACACTGATGTTGTCAGTGGCTCATCCCAGCATGGGACTGGGACACGGAGCAGGAGGAGCAGCCGTGCCCCTCGGCCCTGGCACACCCTGCCCAAGGGCAGCTCGGGGGCTCCATCGCAGAGCCCTGAGCCCCGTGGGGCTGCCGGGTGGGTGTGAGCAGGGCAGAGCCCCGAGCTGTGGCACCAAACCCCGGCTGGGCAGGGGCTGTGCTCCTGCTCCCCTGCCAGAGCACTGCCAGGGCTGTGGGAGCTCTTGGTGGCTCACCTTGGTATAGGAATTGGCCATTCAGCCTCTGAGGTGGGTGCTTTTCCTGCAGGACAGTGTTTGCTGCACAAGGAACAGCACAGTGGGTTCAGTGTGTTTGTTCAATCTGGCACCGACATGCCCTGCCACAGGGGAGTTCCAGTTCTGCAGGTACCTGCAAATGTGTCTGCATCAGGCTCTACCTACCTTGAGCAGAAGGAAACTGAAGAGAAATTGATACTGATCATCTTAACATCTAAACTTTTTTACTTACTATTTTATGTTTAAGGAGGATTTTCTGATGGCTAAGGGTTTTCCTGTCAGTGGAATTGCCATGTTGCATTAATCTTGGCTAATGTGCTCTCCCAGTGCTCTCTAACCTGGCTGCTGACTGAGATTCAGGTCCCTTAATAGCCCCTGGTTTCCCTGGCCATGCTGTACACATTGCTGGAGAATGTGCTGAAGCCTGCGAGGAGCCCCAGTAAAGGCAAATTTAATTCAGGCACATGCTTAAGTGCTTTGTTGGACCAGAGCCAGCGTGCTCAGCCTCTGCTAGGAAAGGATTTCTTACTTGTTGAGCATCTTCTTCCTTGTCCTCCCTTCTTGGTGCTGCATCCCTGGTGCTTGTGCCTTCACCTTTTCCCTGATTTCTCCCACATTTGTTGTCACAAAAAAGTAAAGAGCAGAAGAAGATGTGGAGGATAGGGAGATAAGCTGAATGTTTATAATTTTATATCTGTCAAGCATTTTGTCACCTTTCTTCATCCTTATCTCCTTTTGAATAAAGCCTACAAAGGGTTTTCAGAAATGTGGGTCCTGTCCTGTTTTTCTGCCTCTTGAGCCAGGTTGTTGGTGGCTTTGCCCTGCCATGCCTAGAAAGCCCTGCAGAACCTTGGTGGGTGATAGGAGGAGAGAGTAAATGTCAAACGGTCTAAAAGCCTCTTCCCCCTCTCTATTGCTCAGCATCTATTCTTTTATGTTGCCTTACTTTTTATCTGTCCACTTGCCAAAGGATGTTTCAGGATAGCCAAAGCTGAAGATTCTTTGGGAGGACAAAACCAACCAAGCAGGAGTTTTGACAAGAAAAGTGATGCAAACTTCTGAGCCATCTTCATCAGAAACAATGGGGCCATTTCCCACCCCCCCCTGCTCTGCAACCACGTGTTCCTAATTGTCTTGATCATGGTCTGCAGATCTTTGGAGAAAAGGATTCCTGTTTGCCTGGTGCTGGGAACTTTCTGGGAGTGATTTGCTGTAAGTGAGGCAGAGGGAGGACAAGCCAGGGGAGGCTGGAGAGCTGCCCCAGTCCTGTGCATGTGGGGCAGAGAGGTGGAGAAATGCCTGCTGTGGTGGGCTGGCCCTGAGCTGCTGTGTGTCCCCTTGAGACAGGGCAGCAGACAGTGCCATGCCTCGGGCAGTGCCCCTGCCAGGCAGGGCTGGTGCCCACTGCAGCTCTGTGCCCTCTGTGTGTGCTGCAGTGGGCTCTGTGTCGGCCCAGAGAGGAACGGCCTCAGCAGGACAGAGCTCTCAGCAAGGATCTGCCAAACTCCCGTCCCTCCGAAGAGACCTCTCAAATCCCTGGGCTACCAGATTAGAAGCTGTCCAAGGTTAGCAGCCAGATGTTTCTCAGCTGTTTGGACTGGTTTCCAGCTGAGACCAAATGAGTGGCTGTCCAGCGTGCACGTATTAATATAAACATTTCAGAGGCCTTGCCTTGAGCGAGCCATTAAAAGCTTCCCACGGTCCTGAGGCGATGCTGCTCGGAGGGAGCAGAGTCTGTCCCCGCTCTGAGGGCTCGGGCCCTGCTGCCACCTGCTCCGAGCGGGGCTGGGCCTCCCCTGCTCTCAGTGGCGCCAGAGCAGTGTGGGCCCTGGAATTTGATTATTTGTGTCAGCAGATAATTCAGGCCAGAAGGCTGAGAGCGTTCCCTTCCTTCCCTGGATGTCGTCATGCTTCCCAGCAAAACAGGCCCGGGTCCTGTGTCCCCTCCCCACCCCTTGCCCCAAAAGTGCAACAAAAACCCTTTCAGTGTCTCTTCTTGTGCAGGGGCACTGCCCACTCGTTTTAAGTTTGGTTTTTTGTCTGTGCAGGCCTACACAAGGAGAGGATTTCATTAACTCCACCATGCAGAGTCGTGTTTTAAATTATTACATGCATTAAAAAAAAGAGTTGGTTTTTGATGTGTGGTTCTTCTAAAATATTCCTAGTGCCACCCATGAGCTTTGGTGTTCAAACAAGAGTGACAAGAACTGCCCCCTGTGGTCTCCCACTGCCACAAAACAAGACCCTTCTGACACTTTCCATCATTTTCATCAGATTTTAGTGGCCTGGTTCCCCCAGACCCGGCTGCGGAACTGCCCAGGGTGTGGAACAGGGAATCTCCTAGTGATGTTTTTAATGAGATTAATCAGCTGGGCCCTGCAGACATGTGCCTTGGCCCAGCTGTCCCACCCTCAGCCTTGGGCTGGCACCTGCCCAGTGTCCTCCCATGGCAGAGCCCGGAGGTCTGGCCTGGGCAACAATTGTAATTCCACAGGAATTTTAGTGTTGTGCACCGTGACACCCCTGTGCTGGATGTGTGCTGCTGTGAACAGAGCAGGATGCAGCTTCCTGATTGCTCTTCAAGGGTTTTTAGTAGTGTCAAGTGTCTGGGATGCTCTGAAGGGTGGTGTGACGAGGTGGAAGGGTTTTTAGGAGTGTCTGGGATGCTCTGAAGGGGCTGTGACGAGGTGGAAGGGTTTTGAGGAGTGTCTGGGATGCTCTGAAAGGGGGCTGTGACGAGGTGGAAGGGTTTTGAGGAGTGTCTGGGATGCTCTGAAAGGGGGCTGTGACGAGGTGGAAGGGTTTTTAGGAGTGTCTGGGATGCTTTGAAGGAGGGTGTGACGAGGGTCGCTTTCCCAGCCCCTCAGCCCCGGCTGTGCTCCTGGCTGGGCCCTGTTGGGTTTGCATCTCCCACAGTTCAGCCATGCCGGGAGCTCACAGAGCTCACATCCCTCGCTGGAGTGAACATTTGCCAGCACAGACCCCAGCAGGGCCCAGGAGCCATCGAACCTGGGCTGGTGTTGGATCTGCCCCTCTCCATTCCCCACAGCTCGGCATCCCCAGCTGAGAAAGGGATGCCGTTTTCTGAAGAGAAAAATGAGAAGTTATTTTCCCTTCTCTCTAGCACAGAGGCATTCCTGTGAGTGGGAATTGTCAGCCCTGGATGATGAGATGGGTGTTTTCAATCATTCCGTTTCCTTGTGTTTCTTGCTCATTTTTTACCCATTTTGATTTATTTTGAATGGCCCCAACACCCTTGTTTATAATAATAAACAGCAAACGTGTGGACACAATGAGTCTATTTCAGGTTCAAGTGTTTTTAATAACCTTGCAGCAAGAAATAGACGCGAGCCCAGATCTGCAGAAACCCGAGGAAGAGTCGGTGCCGCTGCAGTGAAATCCGATTTCGGGGTGGCTGCTGTGCAAACAGCGCCGCGCCGGCTCCCGCCAGCCCCACACAACGCTGCCCTTTGTATGGCCCAGCCTCGCTCCAGCAGGGCTCTTGTCTTCCAGCAGGCCTGCTCTGAGCAAAGGCAAGGGGCAGGTACAGGTATTTTTCGTTATTATCATTTGTCAGTGCCTCTGCAGCCCCTGGGCACACGGCTGAGTCCCGTCTGGGATGTGGCAGCAGCACAAGGCAAAGTGACACTCAGCATTGTGAGGCCTCGTGCTGCTTAATTAACTAAAACCTTATTGGCTATTTTCAGGGGCGTAACAGCTTTGAGGGAGTTGTTATTTGCCAAGGAAAACGCCCGGGTGGGTTTGCCAGCAGCCACATGGGCTCCGTGTGCCCCCCGTGCCCACAGGAATCAGGGATGGCTGCTGGAAAGCACTGCCCGGGCTGGGAGCTGGGGATCATCAGCCTTTTGGGCAAACAGGGGTTGATTCTGGGGAGCTCAGGAGGGTAACCCTGCCCTGGGGACACCCATGGGCTCAGAGAGGCAGGGTGCGGGATTGGGGGTCCCTGGGAGCCCTGGGGAGCTGGGACAGACCCCGCTGTGATCCCAGCCCAGCAGCTCGTGCCCTCTCCCACGTGCACAGGGGAGCTGAGCTGCCCTGCCTGTGCAGGGGACAGCCAGGGCTGCCCATTGCCCTGGCAGAGAGCGCCAGGTCCCAAAGAGGTGCCAGGGAGGGCAGCGTGGGCAGCTGTGCTCCCTCTGTGTGTGCCTGCTGTGCCACAGGGTGGATGGAAAGGGGTGCCCATGGAACCAGGGCCCTGCTGTGCTGGGGATTGCCTGTTAATGATCCCAGTGTGTTGGCAGAGGACATCCAGGAGCCCCTGTGCTGGAGCAGGTCCTGCCCAGGCTGGGAGCAGCCTCAGAGTGTGCCCTGAGCTGTGCCCATCCTCTGCCAGAGCTGGGAGCTGGGAAATGCCCTCCCTGCCCCTCTGCAGCCCTGCCCCAGCCAGCCCTGCCCAGCCCTTTGTCTTTACAGGCTCTTCTGCCCTATTTATCTTCCCCAAATGTCACCTCCCCTCCCCACTCCGTGCGGCACCCCCCAAAAAATAATAAACGGTGGCGGGCTCTGTAAACAGAGCCTATCTGCAGGGCTGTTTGAAATGCAGACAGGCTCGAGCGAAGGAGCTGAGCGAGGCCGCGGTGGCCGGGCCGTCTGTCAGCGAGCAGCGCGGGCTGGGGTGAGCAGGGAGCCTGGCTGGGGCTGCAGGGCATGGATGGGGCCTGCTGGGGCCACTGCTCCAGGAGCCGCGTCCCGGCGCGACCCCGCAGGCGAGGGGGCTCTGCACCGGCCCCGTGGCTGCGTCCTGCTGCCTGACCTGCCCTGGCCCGCCCCAGACCCAGCCGGGAACGGAAACCGCGGGACAGGGGCCTGGGCTGGCACAAATGACTGCTTGGCATCGTCCAGGCCTCGTGCCCCTTTCTGGGGCTGGGGGCTGCTGTCCCCGCGCAGGGAGCGCTGGCTGCTGGTGGCGGTGCCATGTGTCCCCACTGCAGGGACGTCCCAGCCCAGGCAGCGCAGGGTCCTGCAGGCTAGCCAGGCTCTTCCCCACCTCCCCGTAACTAAACGGCAGCCTCCGATGCATGTGCAAAAGGAGGGAGAGAAAGAAAAAAGCATCAGCAAACCCAAGCCCTTAGATTACTGTTTGCCCCCTCTAGGAGCACAGAAGTATATTGTCCATTTAATAGAGGCCTATAAATCACTGAAAAACATTTATAAAATAATTGAAGGTAATGGGAACCATTTGTTTAAATAACATCACGTTCATGCCCCAGAGGTGCAATAAAAGTTAGATTAATTGATAGGATTTTATATCTCACTGTGAAAAACTGAATCACATTCTAGACACCGACAGTTTGAGAAAGTTGCAAATTCATCAGGCACCCAGCTACTATCAAAATAGTCTCTTCCATGTGAAGAGGCACATTTGTATGACCCTGAAGGGTTTTGGGATGAGAACTATTTACTTAAACTGTGAAGTGAACTAGCCAGTGTGAGATCCTGACCCAGATTGGGGTTTTTTCCTTCCTCTTCTATCTGCTGTTGCATTTTTTTCCCATTATGATAAAAAGCAAATAAATATCTCTAAGCCAGAGGCTCATTGCTAATCCAGGGCTCTAGTGTCCTGCATCCATCTGTGCCCATGGGAATGGCACCTCAGAGGCACCGGGGAGGGGCTGGGGCAGGGATGCAGGGCTGGGGCCGCCCCCCATGCCAGGTGCTGCCCCAAAGCTTTCCCAGCCCCAGCCAGGGCAGGGTTTGCTCTCCTCGGGCTCCTGCGCCTCAGTCCCCAGGCTGGGAACCATCTGGGCTGTCCCTGTAACTGTGCTTTGTGGTTTATCTGGTGCCAGGGCAGAAAAGTGGAACAGAGCAGGAGTCCCTCAGAGCAGAAGGGCCCTGGGCTGGGAGCTGCGGGCAGGGACTCCCCAGCTCTGCCATGCTCTGCCCTCCCAGAGCTCCCCGCTGCCCACACCCTGCTCTGCCTTTGCCTGGCTTTCCCCAGGCTCCATTTTCACTTCTGTTCTCTCCTTCCATCAGTGCTGGTCTGTCTGGGAGTGAGGCCAAAGTGAGCCTGGGTTCTGCCAGGACAGGCTGTGGCACTGTCACCCCCCGGTCACCCCTCGGTCACCCGGGGCTCTGGTGCTGGCAGCAGGGACATTGCCCTGCTCCAAACTCCCTGGAGCTCCTCTGCTCAGCAGCTCCGGCCATCCCGGGCTGGAGGGGCAGCACAGGTGTCCCCAAAGGCACCTCGGGGTGGGTGGCACAGGGGGGACCAGCCCAAGCCCCCCCTGGCAAGGAACAGCCCCAGCCACCCTCGGCAGCGCCGCCGAGCCCGGGCTGCGCATCGGCTTTTGATAAAGGCTCCCTGTCAAACAAGGACTGAATAAATCATGATGTGTTACCAAGACGCATTGCAGCTTTTAAAACAACCACCATGGCATTCTACCCCACGGACTGATGAGTCTGGGGATGCCAGATCCCTGGCGCTGCGCAGCCTGGCTGGAGCCAGCTCACATCTGGAGCGCAGTAAACGTACCCAGGAGCAAGAAAGCAGCTCTGTAAGGGTCAGGAGTACAGAGAGCGGCTGCTGACTCCAGGCGCCACCCCAAAACCCACATGCATTTCCTTGTGTAAACACATGTGGCCAAAAGGCAGCCATGGTCACCTTTCCCCAACGTGAGCCCTATAAAACCGCCAGCAAAGTGAGGAACAATGTCACTATTATTGTTTTAGAGGAATTCCTCCGGAGCAGAGAGGCATAGCCGCGCTGCCGACAAGGGTGTCTTTTAAAGCGGGGCTGACAATTGACTCCAGAGCCGAGGGGAGGAGAGAATTCCCCGGGGTTGATCATTTGCAGTTGCTGGGGCTTCCAGAGCTGCCGATAACCTGCTGGGTGCTGCTGCAGAGGCACAGCTGGGCACAGCTGGGCACAGCTGGCACACCGAGCCCTCACACGCTCCTCACCCCGTGGGGCTGGGGCCAAGGCAGCCCACCCCAGGCACGGGGGCTTTGGGGCCAGCCAGGGGAGCCCAGGGGGTGGATTTGGGTGCTGGTGGGAAGCACCCAGAGAGCCCCTTCTGTCTCAGCAGTGTGCAGATATAGAATCCCTTCTAGCTCAGCAGTGTGCAGGGCATGGACTCGCTCAGAGCCAGGCAGCTGCTCCCAAAGCTGTGCTGGTTTATTGCCCCACAAGAGGATCTCTCCCCCAGCCAGTATCAGCTGCATCTGCAACCCTGCTGATGCAATCACAAGTGGCATGCTTTGGCCTGAGAGTTCACTGGACCCAGCAAAAAGCCACGGGTGCCTTCACGAGGGGCTGACCAGGGCAAACATTTGGGGTCTGGGCCTGCTTTCTCTTGGGGGGTCCATGGATGGAGATTGTAGCTGCTTCTCCCTGGGATTTATTGCCTGTCTGTAAAACCAGACACGGGCTGCCAGAGGCTGCAGGAGCGATAACCTGGAGCCAGACCCTGCTGGAAATGGGGAACCAGGGCCTGGAGCTGCCCCAGCTGCAGCCTGTGGGCACTGAGCACAGCCCCCAGCCCTGCCCAGAGGGCAGGGACCTGCAGCGGGCACAGGGCTCCTGCCAGCAGCATGCCAACCCCTGGCCAGAGCCCCAGAGGGTCCCTGAGCCCCTGTGGGAGCCCAGGGCCAGAGGGTTTGGGGACAGCACAGGGAAGGGGCTGTGAATATGTAGGGAGGTGCAAATAGGATGACTCTCCAGGCTTAACACCTGATTGGGATGACCTTGCTCCTGGATCAGGGCTGTGCTCCAGTGACCATAGATGAACATCTGAATTTCACTGATAAGCCCATCAAACAGTTGAGTGTGTTAGAGGCTGTATGAATGCACTGCAGAAAGTTTCTCCAGTGAGTCAGGGTCCCAAAACCTTCTTTGGGGAGCTTATCTTATCAGGCAGGGATGCCTCGCTCCCCAGGAAGCGGGGCCAGCTCAGCCTGACTAATGAGGCTCTGAGCAAGAGCATTGCAAAACTAGAGGTGCTTTCTTAAACGTCTGACAGGGCAGAGAGAAGGGTGAGCAGAGAGGAAGAGGAGGCTTAGTCACGTTGGCCATAACCCAACGCCCCGGTGCTTCTTTAATGTCCTTCCTGGGACAAAGCTGCACATCTGCCTTCCCCCTTCCCTGAGAGAGAACCTGGGGGCTGTTCCCAGCCAAATCCGCTCCTAATTCCCTCCATCAGGGCTGGGGCCAGCGAGAGGGAGGGAGGGAGGGATGCTGCCTGAGCCTGAGCCCACCCTGAGCCCTGATCCCTGAGCCTGAGCCCAGCCTGGGAAGCCCCTGTGGTCCTTCGGGTCCCCCAGCACCGGGAGCCCAAAGCTGCTGTAAATAACTGCAAATACTGGCTCAAGCCTTTAACCAGCCTTTAACCAGCCTTTAACCAGCTGGTATTGCTGGGAAAGAGCAACAGCAACGTCTGGACATCCAGAGCCTTCCCCAAAAGGAGCAGTACCAGGAGTGCACAAGGATGATGCCTCCCCTCCTCCTCCTCTCTCCCTGGGCTGATGGAGATCATGAATTCCCACCTACTTGGGAAGTTCTTCCGAGGGTAAGCGGCAGCATTAAATTAAAACCTCCTTGGAGCCCTGCCCTGAAAGGCAGGGAGGTGCAGATGGAGCCCTCCCTTGGAGCCCTGCCCTGAAAGGCAGCGTGTCCCAGCACCATCCCAGCGTGGCCAGTGCGGAGGGGCCCTTTGGGAGCTCCTGTGAATGGCCCTTCAAGCAGATGTTGGGCACAGTTCCTGGGGCTGCAGGCATGGGGAGCCTCCCAGCTGCCGGGAGCCTTTGGCTGCTGCGTGCCCAAATCCCTGCACACCCACAGCCAGGAGATGGAGCAGGACTGAGGGGCAGCACTGCAGCTGCCAGAGCGGCCTGGCCACGCTCTGCTCTCGGGGAGGGTGACCAGGACCCACCAGCAGTGACACATCCTGGGCACTGAGCAGCTGCTGTGGGACCCCTGTGCTCCCCCATGGGGCTGTGCCCTCCCTGGGCGAGAGCTGGGGCACCTGCACCTCCAGAGGCTTTGCACACACAGCCACAGGACCTGTGTGGGTATTACTGTCATTATCTCCATTTTATGTGTTTCAGATAAGTATTTACCCTTAGGATGGGCATCAGGAGGTGGCTGCGGAGGAGCTGGCAGTGTTTCCTGCTGGGCTCTGTGAAGGGGGAAGAAAAGGGACTTTTTAATGTGGGTTTTTCATAGTTGATAATAAAATAAGAAGATGGGCCTCTTTGCCACGGCAGAGGGAAGTGTCACTAGTGATTAATGGCATTGTGAGGTCCTTGTTGAAATGGGGTCAAAGCCATTGTGGAGGAGACATTTGGGGGCAGTTCTGCCACCTGTGCAGTGTTTGCAGGGGCCTGGGCTTGGCACGGGGCTGCTGGGGGTCACAGCCTCATCTCCAGGTGTCCCCCCAGGCTCCTCCTGCTGCCCCCAGCCCGGCAGGGGAGGTTAGCCAGGCTCCAGGGGTGTCTGTGCAGCTCGGGGCAGCCCTGTGCCCAGGGTCAGACCCAGCTCAGGCCCTGCCCTGCAGAACGGGGATGGGATTTTGGGAAGGTTTCAAGGGCAGGTCACAGGGAGCCTTGCTGAGGGCTCTGCCTCGTGCCCCAGCCTCTGTTCTTTAGCGCCGGGGCAGCCCCAGACCCTCCCCACCGTGGAATACAAGTGCAGAGGGCCCGAGGAGCAGCAGTGGGGGACAGACACCGTCCTGCTCTGGGGCCTGGGACACAGCCCCATCCTGTCACCCCTGCGCACACCAGCAGGATCCCAGCCCGCCTCTCTTTGTAGTGCTATTTTTAAAACACCAAAGCAGAACTCCCACCTCTGTCTGCTGGAAACGTGGCGTGTCCCCCGCAGCCAAGAGCTCTGCTCATTCTCAAACCTGCCCGAGTTAGCCTCAGATATAAAACCAAACAAGCAAACTGAAAGGGGCTTGTTGTGTAAAAAAGTTCCTCCGAATTAGTTCTATCTGGCTTGTGATCCCTTTTTGATTGAACGCTTAATAGCAGCCAGGTGCAGGCGGCGGGGCCGGCTCCGGAGCAGCCTGGGAGCGCTGGGGCAGCCCACGGGTGCTCGGTGTGTGGGCTGCCCTGCCCTTCCCCTGCCTCCCGCCCGCCCCAGGGACACAGGCATCCCTCCCTCCCTGCCTCCCGCCCGCCCGGGCTTCTCCCGAGGCGCTGCACAGGCCTGGGACATGCACACACACACGGGTGTGAGTGAGTGTGTGAGTGTGTGTGTGTTATCTGTGTGTGTGTGTGTTATCTGTGTGTGTGTGTGTTACCTGTGTGTGTGTGTTATCTGTGTGTGTGTGTGTGTTACCTGTGTGTGTGTGTGTGTTACCTGTGTGTGTGTGTTATCTGTGTGTGTGTGTGTGTGTTACCTGTGTGTGTGTGTTATCTGTGTGTGTGTGTGTTACCTGTGTGTGTGTGTGTTACCTGTGTGTGTGTGTGTGTGTGTGTTATCTGTGTGTGTGTGTGTGTTATCTGTGTGTGTGTGTGTTACCTGTGTGTGTGTGTGTGTTATCTGTGTGTGTGTGTGTGTTATCTGTGTGTGTGTGTGTTACCTGTGTGTGTGTGTGTGTTACCTGTGTGTGTGTGTGTGTTATCTGTGTGTGTGTGTGTTACCTGTGTGTGTGTGTGTTACCTGTGTGTGTGTGTGTGTTACCTGTGTGTGTGTGTTATCTGTGTGTGTGTGTGTTACCTGTGTGTGTGTGTGTTATCTGTGTGTGTGTCTGTGTGTGTGTGTGTTATCTGTGTGTGTGTGTGTTACCTCTGTGTGTGTGTGTGTGTGTGTGTGTGTGTGTTATCTGTGTGTGTGTGTGTTACCTGTGTGTGTGTGTGTTATCTGTGTGTGTGTGTGTTACCTGTGTGTGTGTGTGCGTTACCTGTGTGTGTGTGTTATCTGTGTGTGTGTGTGTTACCTGTGTGTGTGTGTTATCTGTGTGTGTGTGTGTGTTATCTGTGTGTGTGTGTGTTACCTGTGTGTGTGTGTTACCTGTGTGTGTGTGTGTGTGTGTGTTACCTGTGTGTGTGTGTGTTATCTGTGTGTGTGTGTGTTACCTGTGTGTGTGTGTGTTACCTGTGTGTGTGTGTGCGTTACCTGTGTGTGTGTTATCTGTGTGTGTGTGCGTTACCTGTGTGTGTGTCTATATGTGTGTGTGTCTGTGTGTGTGTGTTATCTGTGTGTGTGTGTGTTATCTGTGTGTGTGTTATCTGTGTGTGTGTGTTATCTGTGTGTGTGTGTTATCTGTGTGTGTGTCTGTGTGTGTGTGTGTTATCTGTGTGTGTGTGTGTTACCTGTGTGTGTGTGTCTATATGTGTGTGTGTCTGTGTGTGTGTGTGTGTGTGTGTGTTATCTGTGTGTGTGTGTGTGTTACCTGTGTGTGTGTGTTACCTGTGTGTGTGTGTGTGTTATCTGTGTGTGTGTGTTATCTGTGTGTGTGTCTGTGTGTGTCTGAGTGTGCAAACAGAGCTCTGGCTGCTGGCTGTGCAGGAGCGTGGGCATGGCCATGGACATGGACACAAGACATGACACGGACACAGACATGGCCATGGCCATGGCCATGGACACGGACACAGGCGGGGCTGGGCAGGGTCCCTGAATGCAGCGCACAGGGATGAGTGTACAGCCCATGATGAGCAGTTTTGGGGGCAGCTCACAGCTCTGTGCCATCCCAGGGCCAGGAGCCCTCCCTGCTCCCGCTGCAGGACCCTCACCTGGCACTCCAGACCTTCTCCCAAACACGGCTGCTGTGTCTGAGCCCTGTCCCTGCTCTGTGTGTGCAGCTTTAGTGCATTCATGTTAGAAACAAGCTGCCTGTGTAGATGATAATAAAAAGTGGATGCCAGGGAGAGACTGTGCAGAAACTGCCAGGTTAAAGACACTGCTCATCTGGAGCCTGACACGTCCCTGGGAGCACAGGGCCAGGTGGGAGTGCTCCTGAAGGCAGGAATATCAGCCTGGCCAGTTCAGTGCCATGGTGCTCGCTGGCCCTTGGTCCCTGTCCCCATGCCAGGCTGTGGGAGCAGCTCTGCAGGCAGCTGCAGGTTCCTGAGCTGCTCCTGCCCTCACGTGGCCTTGGGGTCCTTCTCTATCCAATGTCCCTATTGCCAATACAGTATTTCTTTACCTTTCCTATCCCCCCCGTTTCTTTTTCCCAAGTGATGCAATTGCCAGCAAACACTGTCCTAGAGAAAGATCTACAGCATGTCTCTTGCAGCTGGAGCTCCTGTAGTGCTGGCTGTAGCCTCTCTGGTTACTGAACTTCCAAATCCTCCAAAGAAACCCAGTGACTTTATACAAACAGTTTCCTTGTGCCTGAAAACACAGGATTTGCCAGAGCTCCTTGTGTGTGTCAGCATGCAGGAGGATGGCAGCGGGAGAAGGAACTGCTGGGGCAAACACGCTGAGCCCTGCAGAGGTACAGCCCAAGGTGAGCTGTGCCACGCTGCCCTGGGCTCCAGGGCTCTGGCCTGAGGGCCTGGGGGCTTTGACCCCATCTGCAGGCAGGGGCTGGGCTGGCACCAGTGGGTGAGCTATCCACTGTCGAAACAAACATCTGGACAGAATTAACCTGTGAAAACACTCTGAGTGCACAGCTCTCTCTGTGTGATGGTGCCCAACAGCCTGGCACTGGATCTGCCCTTGGCACTGCCCAGCCCAGGCTTGCTCCATCACTGACACACAGCTCCAGTTTCCCACCTGCAGACAGGGCTGGTTGCACCTTCAGGCTGTGGAAAGGAAGGTAAGATCCAAGGGGAAAGGTGCCGCACTGGAGCCACTTCATTCATTGCTGTTCCAAGGTTTCAGGTGTGCACAAATGGCTGCAGGGAAAAATCAGCCTGAGGTCTGTTCCTTCTCCTGGAGGGGAGCTGTTTGCAGGATTGGGGCATATTGAGACATGGCAGAAGTGGGATTCCTAAACAAAGGGCTGGGGGAGCTGAGTCCCTGCGCTGCCGCCACCGCTCCCACCACAGAGGGATTCCAGATTCACTGCCTGCCTACCTGCCTGCGGGAGTAAAACTGTCCAGACCCACTGCCCAGAGCTCCACACTTCCATTTTAGGAGCTGCTGGAAGCAGGGGGAGGCCTTTCTAATCCCCTGCCTTCCTGGCTGAGCGGGGAGGTGGGCTGGGAGCAGGCTGCTGCCTGTGGGGGCAAGAGAGCCCTGGGGCTGATGGGCAAAGCCGGTGCCACAGCGAGGAGCTGCTCCTGGTCCTGCTGCAGGATCCTCCCCCGGGGCACCATGACTGCTCCCACAGCAGGATCCTCCCCCGGGACACCATGATTGCTCCCACAGCAGGATCCTCTCCTGGCACCACCATCCCACAGCAGAATCCTCCCTTTGGGCACCATGATTGATCCCACAGCAGGATCCTCCCTTTGGGCACCATGATTGCTCCCACAGCAGGATCCTCCCTTTGGGCACCATGATTGCTCCCACAGCAGGATCCTCCCCTGGCACCACCATCCCGCAGCAGGATCCTCCCCTGGGGCACCATGGTTGATCCCGCAGCAGGATCCTCTCCTGGCACCACCATCCCGCAGCAGGATCCTCCCCTGGGGCACCATGGTTGATCCCGCAGCAGGATCCTCTCCTGGCACCACCATCCTGCAGCAGGATCCTCCCCTGGCACCATGATTGCTCCCGCAGCAGGATCTCCCCTGGGGCACCATGGTTGATCCCACAGCAGGATCCTCTCCTGGCACCACCATCCCGAAGCAGATCCTCCCCTGGAGCACCAGGCCACGCTGGCCAAAGCCCCAGCACATCCCAGGCTGCTTCCCTGCCTGGCTGCCCTTCAGCCAGGGCCCTTGGGCTGCCAGTGCTTTGTGCTGGTCATGGGATGGAGCCTCCTCTCCATGAATTGCCATGGAATGAATTAAATGCTGAATTGCAGCACGGCAGGCCTTTGATACAGATTTTCTGTGGGATTGTGCAGTTAGCACAGGGGGACCTGCAATCCTTGGAGCTGGTGTGCAGGAGCAAATTCCTTCCTATGGAAGCAATCAGGGCTGAAGGAAGGTGTCAGAGCCAGCTGTCACACAGCGACAGGGCTGGGCCAGCCAAGGTTTGGCCTGAGTTTAGGAAATAAAGATGCGTGGTGCCAGATTGGTGCTGTGGAGTGAGGAAGGGATGCTGCTGAGGTTTTGGGTGCTGGAGGTGGGCAGAGCTGCACCACAGGCACAGAGGGGATGGTGGGCCCTGTCCCTCTGGCTGTGTGAAACCTCCCTCTGGGCAGAGCCTTGGAAATGTTCCTCCTCCTCCTGCCTGGTGCTGGGTGGGCTCGGCTGGGCCTGTGCATGTGCAGGGCTGTGCTGTGTGCGTGGGCAAGGCACACATGCAGGGAGGCTCCCGTGCTGGGCTTGGCCTGCAGGCTGCACATGCAGCTCTTTTCTTTACGCCCACAATCATTTAGAACCTCTGGCCAAAGCTCCATCCCCTGCATGGGAAGGTTTGGCCTGCAGAGACACATTAGCAGAGGGCGAGTGGGAAATATGAAAGAGCTGTCTGTGTGAGAGCAGCTCTGCTCACTGCCAGTGCACAGCCCTGGATTTTCCATCCTTTGGGCTCAGAGAGCTCCCTGTGCCACGAGCTCTGCTCTGGTGCTGCTGTGGCTGAGCAGCTGTGCCCCCATTGCTGCAGGGTGATGGTGAGGGAGGGACAGGGGCCGTGGAGCCCATTGCCCCTGTGCAAAGTCAAGGCTGGGACCTGTGCCGTTTTGCTTTTCAGCCCTGGGCTCTGAGCAGCCCTGGGGAAGCGCTGGAACACCCTCAGCTGCAGGGAACGGAGCTGGCCCTGCTCTGGGTGCCCCTGTTGGACTGGCAGTGCTGGCACAGCACCAGCTCCAGCAGCCTCGGATGGAGCCTGGCCACCCACAGGGCACCTGGGCATGCAGGGCTCCCTCTTGGCCCTGGAAACGAGGGGGGCAGGCAGCGTGCTGCCAAAATGCCCATTTGGCACTAAATTCCTTTGGGAGTCAATGGAAAAGATTTAAAAATCACCTCGCTGCAAAACTCAGAATAAAGATGGGGGTCGGAGGAATGAAGGAGCCTGCGGGTGTGCCAGTGCTCTGCTGGCTCGGGCAGCCCTCGGAGGATGGAGGGCAGTGCCGGGCTGCCAGCCTGGCACTGTCTGTGCCACAGCAGCAGCACCAGCCCGGTGCTGCCCCGGCCCCACAGATGCTGCACTGAAGGTGTGGGGCCTCAGCTCCAGCTCCCGCCCCTGCCCCTGCGAAACTTAATTGTTTTCTGCAAAGAGAAAAATCATTTGGGGAATAGATGGGAAGGGGAGATAGCGCCAGGCAGTCATGGCCTGTTCTCCACCTGTTGTTATTTTGGTCTGGCCCAATCAACCTGCTAGCCAGGCTGGAGCCAGAGACCATCTGGAAAAACTGCCGTGTTTATAAAACTGACATGGAGCAGCACCCCAGGGCCCTGACCTCCCACACAAATCTGGAAATGATTAAAATGGCCCCGGCTGCCTCGGCGGCGGAGCTGCCTGCGGAGCAGCCCCCGCCCGTCGGTGGAGGAGCTCTCGGCAGCGGGGCTGGGAGCGCCCCAGCGCGGCCCGGGGCTGGGCTGTGCCAGGGGGATGTGCCAGGGGGATGTGCCAGGGGGCTGTGCCAGGGCAGCCCACCCTCCTGCCCCTTTCCCTGCTCTCACACCAGCCCCTCACCAGCTCTGCTCCCCCCGGGAGCTGCAGCCCCTGATTCCAGCAGGACAAACCCCGGTGTCCAGGGCAGCCCATGAGAACCGCAGAGAGCTGCTGAGAGCTCCGCCAGCTCCTTCTGCAGGCGCTGCCCGCCTGCACGGCTCCGGGTCACTGCTGCAGGTCTGGGCCACGTCCAGCCCTTCCCCGGGAGCACAAAGGCTCTGGCAGGGCTCTGAGCTGGGCTCCAGGTTCGGAGGAACACTCCCAAGGGCTGCTGCCCTTCCTTCTGTGCTGCCTCAGACCTCCCTGCTCTGGGATCGTGCTGGCCAAAACATCCCCTGCGCAGCAAAGGGTGAGCAGCACCACAGCCCAAACTGAAGCCACACTGGACCTTGCTGACCTGCCCTGGCCTGGGGACATGTGGCTGCTCCCAGCCCTGCTGGCCAGCAGCTCAATTAGAGAGGTGTGAATAATGAATTATCCGTGACTCTGAGCCATCCGTGGAAAATTCAAATCAACCTGCTCTGCGGTTACAGCACGTCAGCAAACTCTCTGCCAAGAGAGAGCAGGGGGAGAGCACACAATCAGGGCTGGGTGGAGGCGATGGGCTGTGCAGGAGGGGATGTCTTGCCCCCAGGGTGTGAGCCAGGGCTGGAGCTGCCAGGGCTGCTGGGGCTGAGCAAGGCTTTGCCCAGCCCGTGCTTCACCCCAGCACAAGGGGACCTGACCCCCGAAGGGCCCCGGCCTTGGAGGAGCCCCTTGTCTGTGTTTGGCTCTGTCCCTCCCTGCTTTACCTGCCGGCCCCCGTGCCCTGCTGCTGTTATCAGGGGAGGCTGACGGGGACAGGGACAGGAGCAGGGCGGCTGCTCGGGCTGCACGGTGGGCTGGGGACAGCCAGGAGCTGGAACTTGGCACAGCCGGGCAGGAGGCTCTGGGCAAAGCTTGTCCTCCCCTCGGGTCAGCCCTGCCCTGCTGTGAGGGGGCAGCTCCTTCCCTTCCTTCCCTTCCTTCCCTCTTCCCCAGAGCTGCTCCTGCTCCGAGCGCTGGGCAGGGCTGCGGGGACAGACACAGCCCCAGCACCTCCTCCCAAAGCACGAAAGATGAGCAAAACGTTCAGCCTGAATTTCAGATGCTTCAGTCGGCTGTTGATAACGAGGGGCAGCCTCATGCTGCTGCCAGGACAAAGGCTTTGAAGCAGAAAAGAGACCTGTCACGTCCTTGTCCAGGGCCAGCTCTGCCCGTTGATCTCTCGATCGGATGAGTAAACCCGTATATATTAACCCAGAGCCAAAGCAAACACGTCCTGAGTGCTGAAGAAGCTCAGGTGAGTCCCTTTGTCCCCCAGGAAGACGGAGCTGAGCCCTGGCTGGGGGCAGCCCTGGCACAGGCCCTCGTGGCTGTGCGTGCCTCAGTTTCCCTGCCTGGGGAGGGCAGGGCCGCCTCCACACTGGGTCCATCATGGTCCCCACCCTGAAGCCCTCTGGTTCCACCACTCACCTGCCCCATGGGACGTGGGCACACACCAGCCCTGCTGCCCCAGCCCCTGTGCTTGCAGAGATTGTTAAATCCCCTTTGCAGAGGGAGGGCTCTGGTGATTGCCCGGGAGAAAGGAGGTGATAACAGCAGGGAGATAAGATAAAATAAAATAAAATAAAATAAAATAAAATAAAATAAAATAAAATAAAATAAAATAAAATAAAATAAAATAAAATAAAATAAACCCCCGTGGCAGCCCCTGCACACACCCACCTGCAGGACCACGAGGAACTATCAGCCCCTATCTTGCTGTCGTCTGTTATAAATGACAGTTAAAACCCATCAGGAATGGATTTTGTGAGTAAATTGCCCTCCAGGGAAGTTCAATACTTGGAAACGCAAGAAAAACCTGTGGCTGATTCAATCACTGGGATGATAAGTGGGTCTGACCGGGGTTTCTTCTGCCCTAAATGAGCATCACCTGAGCTCTGAGGGGACGGTCTGGGTGCTGGCACCCACCTGCCCGGGCAGCCAGAAGGGAAACACTGCACCAGGACAGGAGCATTTCGGTGCTTTTTCCCTGGGGGACAGTTGGAATGACTCACTCTAATGAGGGTTTTGGCACGATGAGGTCTGCGCCTGATTGTTTTTAATAAGCTTCAAAGTTTCGTTTCCACACGATTGCTTTGGTTTATTTTCCTTCATTTTTTATACTAAGAACTGTGCTAGATACTTCTGCTTCACATTTTCCTTTAAATGATGTGCTAAATACGTTGTGAATGCAGTACATTACATGGACACGGTCATTTGGAAAGCACAAAATCCAATTTGATGCAAATGGCAGTGCAGGAATGAGGAGAGAGCATCCATGCCTGTGGTGCCACACGGAGACCTCCTCCCCTCGTCACTCCCACCCTGGCCAGCCCCAGCCCTGCTGCCCCCCCTGGGGGAGCCGGGGTGAAAGCAAGCGGTGCTTGAGGAGCATCACTGGGGACAGGGCAGGGAGGGGGCTGTGTCACCAGAGGGGCCACCCGTGTCCAGCCAGGCCAGCGGGCAGCTGTGCCTGCCCAGCACACAGCCACGGGGAGCAGGGACAGACAGACAGACTGCTGGCCTGTCATCCAGAGCAGGGACAGACAGACAGACAGACAGACTGCTGGCCTGGCCGAGCAGGGAGGGACAGACAGACTGCTGGCCTGGCCGAGCAGGGAGGCACAGACAGACTGCTGGCCTGTCATCCAGAGCAGGGATGGACAGACAGACTGCTGGCCTGGCCGAGCAGGGATGGACAGACAGACTGCTGGCCTGTCATCCAGAGCAGGGATGGACAGACAGACTGCTGGCCTGTCATCCAGAGCAGGGATGGACAGACAGACTGCTGGCCTGGCCAAGCAGGGATGGACAGACAGACTGCTGGCCTGGCCGAGCAGGGATGGACAGACAGACTGCTGGCCTGTCATCCAGAGCAGGGACAGACAGACAGGCAGACGGCCGGCCCGGCCTGGCTCTCGGGGAGCAGCAGCAGCGCCGGGGCCGGGCTGCACCTTGCAGGGCTGGGCAGCAGCCAGAGGAAGCTGCAGCAGCTGAGGCCGTGCTGGGAGCTGGGAGCGGAGCGGAGCCGGGACAGCCCCCGGCAGGACCTTTCCTCCCTCCGGGAATGCGCTGCCTCAGCAGGACACGCCCGGGGCTCTCCGGGCTCTGCCGCTCCCCAGGGCCGTGCCGGCCGCTGGGCTGCCCCGGGAGCGGGCTGGGAGCGGCGCTGAGCAGGAGCATCCCCGGCAGGGCTTGGGGAACAGGGCTGGCCGTGTGACACACACCCTGTCACAGGATTGCCCGTGTGGGACCTGCAGTGAGCCGGGGGGCAGGAGTGCCCACCCCGGGCCAGGCTGCTCCCACAGCACACCGTGGGGATTTCTGCCCTCACAGGCTCATTCTGTCTTTCTTAAGTTGTAAATAAATTGCCTGGGAAGTTAGGGAAAGGATGGGGACAGCTGACGTTGAATCCTGATTTCTGTTCTCCATCCACTCTGCTGTGATCCTGGGGAAGAGCAGCACCCCGCTGAGGGTGTGGAGCTGCCAGCCCTGCTGCGGGCATCCCTCAGCATCCCCCAGCCCTGCCCGCTCCCCAGGGAGCTGTGGGCATGGATTGCACAGCCTGGCTGGATGGCAGGGCCCTCAGTGGGCAGTGGGATGTCCTGGGTGTGAATGCTGCAGAGTAAAACTCAGCCTGAGCTGTGAGGATCCACTCTGTAAAACCTCTGTGCTCCCCTCCAGCTGAAAATCAAAATATTTGCCCATCTCACAGCCCATCTCACCAAACTCACCCCAGCTCAGTCCCCAGTGGCATCCAGGTTTGTGCTGGATGTGGCTGGGGGCTGCCAAGATATCGATCCAAGCTGGGCTCAGGTTTGTGGCTGAACCCTTCGGGTCTGGGGGTGCTCACAGCACCCGGGCACGGGGGACCCCAGCACGGGCACCCCAGCACTCCCTTCCCTCCAGCCTGGGATTAACCTGGAAAGGGCTCTCCTGGCACAGCCCCGGCGCCAGAGGGGCTCCAGGGCGGCGGGGTCGGCCCCGGTAGGTGAGACACCGAGGAGCACCGGCGTAGGAAACGGGCCCGTTCCGGTGAGGAAGCGGTGCGAATGCTATTTATTTGCGGGGTTTTGTTTTCCTCAGCTCCAGCATGAGTCAAACCCTTCCTGCCAGCATCCCGCCGGCCCGGAGCCCGGCTGGCACGGCTCTGCACGGCTCTGCGGGCGGGAGCTGGATGGCGCGGGCAGGAAGGTGACGATGCTGCCCCGGGCAGGTGCCGGTGTCACCGCGGATGTGTCTGACCCCGAGCGCTCCCCGGGGCTTTCCAGGAGGCTCCGGGAGCCGCGTGAATCACGGGCTGGCTGGGAAAGAGCAGAATCGCGGCGGTGATGGGGACAGGGGTGGGGCAGGCTGCAGAGCCCCGAGGCAGCGGGGCTGAGCCGGGACAGCTCCCTGCGGGACGGACCGCGTGATTCGGGTGGGACCGGGCGGACCCCCCCGGGCGGACACCCCCGGGCTGACACCCGGCTCCGCACGCTGCCACCGGCCCGCATCCTGTCCCCCGCAGCCCCCGGGAGGGAGGCGAGGGTAAGAATAGCTCTGCCGTGCTTCCCGGCCCCGAGCCAGGGATTTCCTGAGCAGGGCGGTGCCCGCGGCCGCCGGGGATGCGGCGCCTGCCCGAGCACCGGAGGCTCCGGTGCCCGTACCATCCTGGAAGCCCCGGTGCCCTCGCCCTCCCTGCAGCCCCGGTGCCCTCGCCATCCCGGCGGCCCCGGTGCCCTCGCCCTCCCTGCAGCCCCGGTGCCCTCGCCATCCCGGCGGCCCCGGTGCCCTCGCCCTCCCTGCAGCTCCGGTGCCCTCGCCCTCCCTGCAGCCCCGGTGCCCGCACCATCCTGGAAGCCCCGGTGCCCGCACCATCCCTGCAGCCCCGGTGCCCTCGCCATCCCGGCGGCCCCGGTGCCCTCGCCATCCCGGCGGCCCCGGTGCCCGCGTCCGCACAGCCCCCAGAGCCCCGCAGAGGTGTTTGTGTGAGCAGAGCCGCTCCCGCCGCCTCCCCGCCCCGCTGCCCTGACCCACCGCGTCCTGCGGGCCAGGAAACAGGTGGGATAAATATTTGTGCTCAGCAGAGTGAGATTTCCCTTGGAGGCCGTGCAATGTGTTTCCCTCGCCGTGCTGTCAGTGGAAGGTGAGGGCAGCACAGCAGCAGGTGCTGCCAGGGCACTGTGGGACCGGTGCTGCTGCCTTCCCGGGGAAAGTGAGCTCAGTGCTCTTACCTCAGCCAAAGACAGGCTCAGGAAGCTGCGGGGGGCTGCAGGAAAAGCAATCCTGGAAAAACCGAGGCATTTAACTGCTGTGGCTCAAACCCAAGGCCCGTGGGAGGGAGCCCTGCAGGGTAGGAGCCAGCACACCCCACCCAGGAGAGCCAGGGGGGTCAGCGCAAGAGCTCCCGCGCTGCTGGCATGGAGCAAAGCCTGCTACAGGCCCAGGGTGACATTCCCAGGGATCTGTGCCTGCCCTCGGCAAGGCTGGTTAAGAATACCACAGAGGGCCCCGTGCCCCAGCCCAGCCTGTGCCCACCACGGAGCCAGAGGGATGTGCTGGCAGCACCCCAGGGCGGGCAGCACACGGGAGGTGCTGGCAATGCAGGAGCAGATGTTACCAATTCCTGGTGTGGCTGCTCCCCTGGGATGTGCCCTGCCTGCTGCGAGGGACCAGGGGTGACAGCACCAGGGAGCACATGGCTCTGGTGCCTCCTGACACCAAAGGGTTGCTGGAAACAACGTGCTGGTGGGGCTGGAGCACACCCAGAAGCTCCTGCTCTCCCTTGGAGAAGGGTGTCAGGATCTGATCTGCTGAGCCCTTCAGCACCAGTGTGATGGAGGGGCAAGAGCCCTGCAAACCCTCTGCGGTGGGAGCCTGCAGCCACAGTGCCCAGCTGCACTGGGGGAGGAGTACATTCAGAGTCTGTCTTTATCTAGAACCCAAACTGAACAAATCTGAGGTCTCAAACTTCATCTGGCTCATTTCAGAGCCGGTCAGTGAGCAAGGAGTGGGAATTTTCTGTGTGAATCAGCGGTGAGGAGAGCAGGGCAGCGCAGGATGTTAGCCTCTGGGCTAACAGGCACTGCCACAGCCCCAGCGTGTGCTCCCTGAGGCCTGTGGGCTAACAGGCACTGCTCACATGCACTGCCACAGCCCCAGTGTGTGCTCCCTGGGCTAACAGGCACTGCTCACATGCACTGCCACAGCCCCAGCAAGTGCTCTCTGGGCTAACAGGCACTGCCACAGCCCCAGCGTGTGCTCCCTGGGCTAACAGGCACTGCTCACAGCCCAGCGTGTGCTCCCTGGGCTAACAAGCACTGCCACAGCCCCAGTGTGTGCTCCCTGGGCTAACAAGCACTGCTCACATGCACTGCCACAGCCCCAGTGTGTGCTCTCTGGGCTAACAGGCACTGCCACAGCCCCAGCGTGTGCTCCCTGAGGCCTGTGGGCTGACAGGCACTGCTCACATGCACTGCCACAGCCCCAGTGTGTGCTCCCTGGGCTAACACGCACTGCCACAGCCCCAGCGTGTGCTCCCTGGGCTAACACGCACTGCCACAGCCCCAGCGTGTGCTCCCTGGGCTAACACGCACTGCTCCCAGCCCCAGTGTGTGCTCCGTGAGCCCGGATTGCTGGAGAGCCCACTGCATCTCCCTCCCCTGCAGGATTTCCTGCTCCCTGCCTGCAGAGCTGCCTGGCCAGCAGCAGGTGGGCAGCGCTCCCCCAGGAGCTGAGCCCCGTGATCCGGGGCCGGAGGTGGGGACGGGCTCTGCAAACCAAAGGTTTCACAACAGTTTGCTCAAGGGCTCGTGACTGAGGGCTCAGGTGCTCCGGGCAGGGGAGCAGCCCCGTCCCAGCTGCCCACAGCACACCCCGCTGGCTGCTCACACCCTGCCAGGCCCAGCAGCATCCCCGGGGCAGCTGCTCACCCTGCTGAGAGTGAGATCCAGCGGCAGAAACAGCGTGGCACCTCCATCCTCTCCCCTCCTCTGACTCTCCCCTTTTTCCTGCCTGTGCTTCCCCCCTTCCCCCAAAAGCTCTTTGTCTGCAGGCTCTGTGGAGGAAGCAGACCTTCTGAAAATAAACTCTCCCTGCTTTGATCTGGTTTATGGGCACGCACTGTTTATAGCTCCGTGTGTACGACTTGACACCTTCCCACCTGCGGCCCCAGCAACTGCTTCTTATCACAGCCACTTTGGATATTAACAGGGCGGCAGGAGGGGGATCTGGAGCTCCCCAGGGCCCCCCACACCCCACTGCTGCTCCCCTCCCCAGGCAGGAGGGAGACGGGCTGGTGTCTCCCTGCATGTGATAATTGCATCAGCTCGTGTTTATTGGGATGTTTATCTCCAACAGCAAAGGTGGGAGGGGCTCATAGGTTGGATCCATCCCCTCCCCACAGGAATCAGCTCCTTTTAACCTGTCCCTCTGCACAGCCCAGGACACCACTGGGTTGCCATGCCTGGGTATGACCTGGTGGATTCACACTTGTGGGCAGTGGGGGCAGGAAGGGCCTGGAAAGCCCCAAATCTGCTCCACCCTGACCTGCTGAGGTTGGTATTGAAACAGGTGTCACCCAGCTGGCTGTGGCACTGGGGCCCATGAAGGCACCACAGCCTGGCCATGGTCAGCCCCGGAGCTCCCAGCGGGGCCGTCGCTGTGTGAAGGGGCTGGGGGGACAAGCTCAGGGCATGGGGGCTTTGCTTCAGCTCACCGCAGACCCAGGGCCTCAGCCGGTGCTGTGCAGGGCCAATCCTGGTGTGCTGTGGCACAGAGGGGACATCAGGGACACCCTGAGCCTGCTGTGCAGCCCTGCAGGGAGGGAGGCACCACTGCCCGCTGCACCGAGCCTTCTGCTGCCACACAACTGCCTGGAGAGGGCCCAAGGTGTTGCAATAAAATGTCTGTTAATAAACAATGTCAAGTCTGGGCTGCACTTACAATCGTTTTTATCCAGGCTGGCCCTCAGAACATCCCAACAGGGCATCTCTGCTGCTGGCACAGGGAGCCCCAGCAGGTCCCTGGGATCCCCACATTGCTCAGCTCCCTCGCCACCCCACAGGGCATGGGCACGGCACCCAGCCTGCCTGGGCACCCCAGTGCCCCCTGTCCCCCATCCCCTCCTCTCCACCGACCCCAGGCAGCTGCTGCCCCAACCCCAGCACTGCAGAGGTGCCCCAGGTGCCACAATCTGGCCCTGACCCACCTGTCCCTGTCACCCCTTCTCCACATCCCACAGGTGTCTGGCTGTGCCCACTCTGCTCAGCTGGCACCTTCAGAGCAGCACCAGTGACACCAAATTCCCGCTGTGACACCCAGCTCGGCTGGCTGCGCAGAAGAACAGTGGATGTTTAGAAAATTTCCCCTTCAAAAGGTGGAGGAAAATGAAATTTCAAGGCTCATTCCCAAGTCTTGGATTAGATCAGCCTTGGTCAGTTCTTCCAGCCTCATTCAGACAATTCTGAAATATTTTGTTTTCACTTTGAACATATAGAATGTTTTAAAGCGCATTTAATTATCTTATATTTCATGGGGGGAAAAAAGAAATCATTGGGACTTGGAAAAAATTGGACTTTTTTACAGAGCTCCAATGGCGGGGCCATATTTTCAAGTAGAGAAATGAATCAAAATCCATTCTTCCCCACCATATTGATTGCAGCTTTCTTTCTAAGGAAACACCATTTCTATGGAACATTCCTGCTAGCTCTGGTAGCAGCTCTCACTCCAAAGCTGCTGCTGCGCAGAAGGAGAGGGCACCACTCCAAACCCCCATTTAAAGCTGGTGCAGGGCAGTGGGGGCACTCCTCGCCATGAGGAGTTTCTGGGGTCAGGCACTGCCGGAGGCAGGGGAAGCTCCTGGGACCCCCAGGGCCACCTGTGCCCATCGGGGCCACCTGTGCCCATCGGGGCCACCTGTGCCCGGGCAAGGGGCCCAGAGCCGGGCCCTGGGGGCGCGGGGAGCTGTGCAGAGCACCTGCTGCAGGGCCAGGCTCACCAGCCTCGGGTGTCCTGCACCAGGGCTGTTGTCGGCACAGCTTGGGGCTGAGGAGGGCCGGGACAGACGGACAGACAGGATTGCTCCTGGCTGCGCAGCACTCAGGAGAGACAGACAGACAAGGTTGCTCCTGGCGGCGCAGCACTCAGGAGAGACAGACAGCTGGGATTGCTTCTGGCCGTGCAGCGCTCGGGACAGACACACAGACAGGATTGCTCCTGGCCGTGCAGCGCTCAGGACAGACACACAGACAGGATTGCTCCTGGCCGTGCAGCGCTCGGGACAGACACACAGACAGGATTGCTCCTGGCCATGCAGCGCTCAGGACAGACACACAGACAGGATTGCTCCTGGCCGTGCAGCGCTCTGGACAGACACACAGACAGGATTGCTCCTGGCCGTGCAGCGCTCTGGACAGACACACAGACAGGATTGCTCCTGGCCGTACAGCGCTCTGGACAGACACACAGACAGGATTGCTCCTGGCCGTGCAGCGCTCGGGACAGACACACAGACAGGATTGCTCCTGGCCATGCAGCGCTCGGGACAGACACACAGACACACAGACAGGATTGCTCCTGGCCGTGCAGCGCTCAGGACAGACACACAGACACACAGACAGGATTGCTCCTGGCCCTGCAGCGCTCTGGACAGACACACAGACAGGATTGCTCCTGGCCGTGCAGCGCTCAGGACAGATACACAGACACACAGACAGGATTGCTCCTGGCCCTGCAGCACTCGGGACAGACACACAGACACACAGGCAGGATTGCTCCTGGCCGTGCAGCGCTCGGGACAGACACACAGACACACAGACAGGATTGCTCCTGGCCGTGCAGCGCTCGGGACAGACACACAGACAGGATTGCTCCTGGCCCTGCAGCACTCGGGACAGACACACAGACACACAGACAGGATTGCTCCTGGCCGTGCAGCGCTCGGGACAGACACACAGACACACAGACAGGATTGCTCCTGGCCGTGCAGCGCTCAGGCTGCAGCCAGGGCCAGGCTGGGAGCAGCCGGGGCTGTCGCAGAGGCACCAGCAGCTCCAGCCATGGAAAGGCTGGACAGTGGAGAGCAGCCCAGAATCCCGGGCTTGCCCTGCTGGGGACGGACCCTCCCTTGGCATCCTCCCCAGCGCACGGCCGCGGGGCAGGGCATCCCCCAGCAGCACAGGAGCTGCACCTGGAGCTGCTGTGAGACACCCGGGCAGGTCTGACCCTGCCACACACGCAGCTCACACTCTGTGCATTTCCCACCTCTGCTTTCCACCTCTCCCGGCTGTGAGCCGGGCCCCAGGGGAGAGTCTGGGCTGAGCAGGGGTCCCTGGCACCTCCCTGGGGGCACATTAGCCACATCCCTGCCCAGCCCAAGCCCTGCCTCAGAGGAAACCCCACCGTCCTTCAGGCAGACACTTGCTGAGGCTGCATCGCATAGGAAGGGTCTGGTTTTCTTCCTGTGTTTTGGGGGGCCCAAGGCACAGAGCCAGCCCAGCGCCACAGTCACCAGAGAGGGACCTGGCAGTGAGCAGTGCAGGGGGCACTTTCTGAGCACCTCCTGTGCTCCTCGAACAGCTACAAGAGCAGAGGAAGGTGAGGCAGCTCTTGCTGTGGAGCCTCCTGAGCACACACCAGCACAGACACAGGAGGAGGTCCCAGTGACACCCCCGTGCCCAGCCGTGACACCCCCGTGCCCAGCAGTGACACCCCCATTCCCAGTGACACCCCCGTGCCCAGCAGTGACACCCCCATTCCCAGCAGTGATACCCCCGTGCCCAGCAGTGACACCCCCGTGCCCAGCAGTGACACCCCCGTGCCCAGCAGTGACACCCCCATTCCCAGTGACACCCCCATTCCCAGCAGTGACACCCCCGTGCCCAGCAGTGACACCCCCATTCCCAGCAGTGACACCCCCGTGCCCAGCAGTGACACCCCCGTGCCCAGCAGTGACACCCCCATTCCCAGTGACACCCCCATTCCCAGCAGTGACACCCCCGTGCCCAGCAGTGACACCCCCGTGCCCAGCAGTGACACCCCGGGCAGCAGCCCCGGGCCCGGCAGGCTGGCTCAGCACGCTATCAATCACTGCAGCCGCACCGCGCCTCCCACCCCAGAGCTCCTTGAAAGAAACTCGGAATTTTCAACACCTACTTAAGGCACTTGAGGCTGCGTCGCTGCCGGCAGACGTGAGCTCATGCCGGGGCTCGCAGGCATGTGCCACCCTGCTCCAAGGCTGACGCCCTCAGCAAAACATCCCCCGAGCTCTGGCTGCACCAGTGGGCGCCAGACGGGCACCAGCTGAGGAACAAAAGGTGGGGCCAAAGGTCTGTGGGGCCCCCCTGTCTGTGGGGATCCCAAGGGCTCCTGGTTTTAAACATGAAAGTCTCAGAATAATTAACCAGGTGGATACAGGAGACATGCCGTGTCTGCCTGTCCTGGTGGCACAGGGACAGTCCTGCAGCATCACTGAGTTTGTCACTCACCAGCACAGGGGTTGGGAAGGGGGTACAGAATCTCCGCAGAGAGGTCCTACCGTGCTGGAGCACCCTGGCACAGAGACAGGGTGCAGCTCTTGGGATTGTGCTCCCGTCCTCTCTTGCTGGTCTGGTCTGCCCTGCCCTCCTGGCAGCCAGCACCTTCCCTCCCCAGGTGATGCCTGAGCGGGGCAGAGAAAGAGGAGGGTCCCATTTGAGAGGGAAGCTCAGAGGCAAAGGGCTTTCAGCTGCTGCTGTGCCAGGTGTGAGCAATGAGGTCCTGGAGCTCCTGCCAAAGGGTCAGTGACAGCTGCAGGCTCTGTCACTGTGGGATCTCAGCACCTCAGGATGGAGGTGCAGAGAGGCCGAGACCACCCTTGGGGGGCTCGGGAATCCTGGAATGTTGCCAGAAGTGTCTGGTGGCAGGATTTTGATCCTACACAGGAGATGAGACCTGTATGAGGACTGGGAGGAATTCACTGGGTGAATGGTGAAGGGATAAGTTAGTTAAAGTGTAAAACACAGGGTTTAGGATTTTGGTACAGGGGGTCTAAAGAAGTAAGATGGAGGAATTGGGGCGTGTCCTGTCCTTCTTCTTCTTCTTCTTGGCCTCCATCTTCTGTGGTGGTGGTGGCACTTTGGGATTGGTCATTACTAAAAGTGCACCGGTTAATAAGGGTAGAAGGTATTGGAGTAAAATGATAAATATTGTACACATAACTTAGGGTATAAAGATAAGTGACCGCCCGGGGGCTTCGGGAGTGTGCCCATGGCTGACTTGCTGTGCAGACCTCTGTCGGGCTGAAAGAAAATCTTTTAGATAAACAATTAATAAACACCAAGACCGAGACAAGATCAGAAGTCTCTCCTCGTCCTTTGAAGCGTCGGCTCTCCAAGGCCATCCCTGGGCCTTTCCAGGCCACCAGAACAGCAACACAGAAAACCTTACATGTCACCACAGGCAGGGAGGCACTGTCACCCACAGGCACTGAGACACTGTCACCATAGGCACTGAGGCACCCGGGTGCCCCTGAGGAGGCTCCTCCGGGCATGCAGAAATGGAGTGGGTGGCACCAAGGGGGGCAGCAGGGCCCTGTCCCTGTCCCTGCCCCTGCCCCTGCCCCTGTCCCTGCCCCTGTCCCTGCCCCTGCCCCTGTCCCTGTCCCTCACACTGGGCCTGCTGTACCATCCAGCCCCGCAGCTCTCCCAGTGCTCAGCACAGGGGCAGTCCCTTCCCCTGGGCTGGACGAGCACAGCCAGAAGTGGATGGCTCTCTTGGTTTCTCACCAGCCCTTGGCTACCACAGAAGTTCTCTTCTGGCTAACCACAGCCCGGATGCGTGTGCAGGTCCCAGGCCCCAGGGGATGAAAGCCTTTGGTGATTTCCCCTGCCTCATGCAAACCAGGCCCGTGAACACCACATGAAAGGGACGGGGGTGGAGAGGGCACAGAAAAGGTTCCCAGGAAGAAAAAATTTGTGCCCTGGAAATGGGCCATGTTGAGAAGCCAAAATAACACTGAGATACCGAGCTGTCCTAAACCACCTGGGCCAGACAAACCCCACGTGCAGGGCCACACGCAGCCTTGACACACGGATTTCCAAGGCATTTATGGCCTGTGAAACTGAAGAGGTGCCTGACACCAAACACATCTGGGGTGAGGTCCCTCATGGGGCAGACCCTACAGAGTGCCCCAGAGAAAAGGCTGGAGCTGGGGGGCTGCTCAGCATCCCAGGGCAGACTGAGGCTAGGTGGGGATAAAGGGGTTAAAAATGCAGGAAAAAGCTGCGAATGGATTTCACAGATGGCCCTTCAGCCACAATTGCAACCCCCCCAGGTTGCACTCCGGCTGTGTGGGCCCTGGGTGCAGGGACAGGGGGCAGGAGGCACTTGGAGACCCCCTCCCATCCAGCACCCCCAGGACAGCACGGGGCAGGGGCTGGGACAGAACGTGGCCTTGGTTCCAGCAGGAGGCATGGAAAATAAGGACGATGAGGTCACTGCAAAGCGGCCGTGTAGGATGTGATACAGGAGAGGAGTGGGGCGCACAGAGGAACAAGGAGCTATTGTAACCTTGCAGAGCGAGGAAAAACCAGCTGTGGGATGGCAGGTCACCTCCTGCTCACACCATTTGGGATTTGGCCTGTCTGAGGTCACACACAGCGGGACAGGAGGGGACAGGGCAGGAGGAGGTGGTGGCAGAAGCACGGGCCCGGCTTTTCCCTGCCCTGCTGGGGTAGCAGGTACTGGCGCAGCCAGCCCAGGCACAAGGAACAGCTGGAGAGCGCCTGGCACAGCGCTGGGAGCGCCCCGCGCATGATCTGCCCCCGTTCTGCCCACCCTCCGGCCCCCGGGGCGTTCACCGGGACGGGCCGCGGTTTGGGGGTGCTCGGAATCATCCCCCTCATCCCTCCACGCTTTGGTTTCAGCTGTGCCCCGCAGCGCCCGGCTGGCAGAGGGTGACTCCATTCTCGTGCCAGGGGAGCCCCAGCGTTATCCCAGGATGTGGGGGTGCCACAGGAGCCATCCCGAGGGGGGCTGAGGCTCCAGCCCCGGAGCAGCCGCCTCCCCTCGCTGTGCCCGGCCCCGAGCCCCCGCGGCCCTGAGCCCCAGACTTTCTGTCTGCACCGGGACTTCCCGTCCCCGCTCGGCGCTGCCGCCGCGAAACCAAAGAGCGGCTTGTTCGGCCGGAGCCGCCTCCGCGCTCACTGCCGCGCTCTGTTCTCGCTAGCAATAATATACCCAGGGCTCTGCGCATAAACTGAGCTTCCCAGAGCCGGGCTGGTGCGGAGACTTTAATGGGAAGGAAAATAAACTGTGTACTCGGCACGCGGGAGGTGCGCTGCTGGCGGAGGGGCGCCGCCAGAAGGCTCCTCTCTCTTGGCTCCTTTTCCCCGGTTTGTTTGCTGAGGGAGCACACGTATGCGCGGCTGCCTGGGCGCTGGGCTCGCTCCCCGGGACGCCAAGGCAAGGAGAGGCGATCTGGAGTGGTTGGGCGAGAGCCCTGAGGTCCCTGAGCTGCCGCAGCAGCCAGCCCGGCCCCGGAGGCGGCTGCTCCGGGAGAAGCTGCTCCTCTCCTCTCCTTCTCCTCCCTCGGGCTCCGAGCAGGCTGCGCTGCTGCGGGCACCCACAGGGATGTGCCTGTGCGGGCCCGTGCCAGCGCGGTTGTGATTTCTCAGCACAATGCTGCGATTCAGAGCCCGGGGAAGCGCATGAGTCACGCTGAACTTCCCCGGCCAGTCACCGCTGGGAAACGCTCGCATCTGCTCAGCCGCCCTCGCGGTGCCTCCTGCCCGGGGCCGATTCCATCCCTCTCCCTTCCCGCCTGCTCGGGAGCCGCGGGGGCCGCTCCAGGAACGGCCCGGGGACCGTGGGGCAGGGGAAGCAGTGAGAGGGTCCAGGAGCGGGGGAGCAGCGGGGTTGGACGCGGGAGAGGAGCACAGCCTGTGTTCGATTGCTTGTCCGAGCACGGGGACAGCGGCCAGGACTGCGGGCGCGCTTCCAGGGCCGTGGGACCGGCCCCACCGTGCCCGTACCCCGGCACGGGAGGCTCTGTTGACTCAACTCTGCAGCTATTCCTGTTTGCGAAGCCTTTGAAGCCCTCGGGAGAAGAGCAGGGCCTTGGGATGTGCCCGTGGCTCAGGGAATCCGCCCCTCCGTGACCGATAGTGATCCGAGCGGGAGGAGGAGGCGGGGGGCGCTGGGCATCCCCCACCTGCGGCAGCCCCGGGCGCAGCAGGGACCGCACGGGCTTCCCCGGGGCTGGGAAAAGTCCGCAGGCTCGGGAAACAGCGTTTCCCTTTGAACACGCTGTCAGTTCGCAACAAATGTCAGAAATACAAATGGGAAGTGAAATCCCACTTTTAGAAAAATATTTGCTTTGAGCTGAAAGAGGCTTATTAAGGGAAAGGGTGGGTTTGGGTTTCTTTTCGGCGTGATGCTCCTCTCGTCCCTCTCATCCCAGGGAAGGCAGCCCCTGGTGCATCCCCAGGGCCGCGTGCTGGTGGTCACGTCCCACCCGTGTCCCCTCTCTCCCACAAGGTCCCGCAGAGCCGCGGGGATGCCGAGGGGTGATCCCGGCCCGGGCGGGGCAGGGGGACGGTGATGCTGTGCCCGAGCCCTTGGGCAGCAGGCAGGGCCCGTCCCGCTGTGCCCCCGTGCCCATGGCCAGCCCGGGACAGGCAGGGCCCGTCCCGCTGTGCCCCCGCACCCATGGCCAGCCCGGGACAAGCGGGGCCCGTCCCGCTGTGCCCCCGCACCCATGGCCAGCCCGGGACAGGCAGGGCCCGTCCCGCTGTGCCCCCGCGCCCATGGCCAGCCCGGGACAAGCGGGGCCCGTCCCGCTGTGCCCCCGCACCCATGGCCAGCCCGGGACAGGCAGGGCCCGTCCCGCTGTGCCCCCGCGCCCATGGCCAGCCCGGGACAGGCAGGGACCGTCCCGCTGTGCCCCCGCACCCATGGCCAGCCCGGGACAAGCGGGGCCCGTCCCGCTGTGCCCCCGAGCCCATGGCCAGCCCGGGACAAGCGGGGCCCGTCCCGCAGCGCTGCCCGCCAGGAGCCGGGGCCGGGCCGGTGCCTCCGTCTGTGCCGCATCCTGCTGAGTAACACCGGGCCACGGCCATACATGGGGAAGAGGCGGCGGGAGCGCTCTCGGCTGTCAGACCTCTCCCTCGCTCGGTAAATAACATTCCTGCTAACGCTGGTATGCAGGAAACTTTCCAGCTCCCATTCCCGGCAGCAGCGGGCTGCGTGGCCAGGGTGCAGCGGGGCTGTGGGGCGGGGGCTGCGCCCCTCGGGGGCAGGGGGGTCCCTGCTCACCCACGCTCCCTGCTCCACCACACGGGCAGCCTCGGACTTTGGGGAAGCAGAAGAACCTCTCAGATGGCTCGTGGTGCCCTGTGCCCCATCAAGGGGGCTGAAGAGGGGCTGCCTGTGGAGACCTGTGCTCTCTGAGTGCCCAGTGTCCCAGCAAAAGCCCAGGCTGAATTAGCCCAAACATCCCAGACCCCTCACAGCACCCCTGCTCCTCTGCTCCTGTCCTGGTGCAGCAACCGAGGCTGGCAGCCAGGAGGGGAATTGTCACCTTTGTTCCCCAGCAGCCAGGCCCTCCCCTGAGAGGGTGCAGAGACACCTCCCCACTGCCTGGGCTGGTCATCCACACCTTCCAGAGAAACCACAGCCTCATCCCAAAGCCACAGAGCCGGGCTCCCAGCTCGCTCTATGGCTCAGAGGGGATTCCGTGCTGGGGATGAGCCCACACGTGGCTGCAGCACAGCCTGGCAGCCTTGGAAGAGAGGCCGCTCTGGCCATTCCCGCTGCAGATCCAGGTGGATAAGGTATAAAGGGTGCTCGAAGGCCGGGTAGCTGGTGTGTTCCATGCACCGCGGCCCGTCAAAGTGCTGGCAAACAGGAATGGGAGCCAGAGCTGCAGGACTCAGCATGGAGATGGCCCCGCTATCCACTGGAGCCCTTCCTGGCCACTGGGCAGAGGAAATGTGCTCTGAGGGCTGCTGGGGATGGGCCATTTCCTCCCGGGGCTTTTCCTTCTCTTCTTTGGCCTATTTAGGCATGTAAGGACCAGTGGAGGAAAGCTTGGCTGGCGTGGGGCAGGGGCTGTGCAGAGCTGTGGGTGCTGCTGGGTCCTGCGGGTGCTGCTGGATCCCATGGGTGCTGCTGGACCCTGTGGGTGCTGCTGGACCCCGAGGGTGCTGCCAGGACCTGCTGTGGCCCTGTCCCCACGGACTGGCCGTGTTTGGGAAGTGGGTTTGTGCCGAGCTGTGCTTACCACGAGGGGAAATGAAAATAAATGTACAGCCCTCCCAGCTGTCTCCTACCGTGCCCCCAAAGCAGGGGGACGGCGCCCCAGTGCTGCTGCAGCCCAGCCAGAGGGATGGGACTGGGGCAGACGCGGCTGGGGCCTGGCTGCAGTCCCTGCAGGAGCCCGGGATGCCAGAGAGATAATGAGAGGGGATGTTAAACATTACTGCAGTCACAGGGCCGTTTATCTGACACCAGCAGAGGCAGCCGGGAATCCTCCAGGGTGCACAGCTCAACTTGGGCCCCGTTAAAGTTCCTTTTTTTCCCTGTGTTTTGGCTGAAGCCGGAGCAGCCCCCGAGTTCCTCCTGCGGGAGCTGAGCTCCCTGCACAGGCAGCTCCCCATGCCCAGGGCAGCTCCAGCCCCGAGCGGGCAGTGCCAGGAGACAGGGCTCTGCAGGGTGGGCACAGAGCAGGAGAGGAGCTGAGGGTGCCCTGGGGCCATCCCGGGCCCTGCAGGGTGGGCACAGAGCAGGAGAGGAGCTGAGGGTGCCCTGGGGCCATCCCGGGCCCTGCAGGGTGGGCACAGAGCAGGAGAGGAGCTGAGGGTGCCCTCCTGGGGCCATCCCGGGCCCTGTGGGATGGGGACATGCCCGAGGGGCCGTTTTTGAGGGCCAGGCTTGCTCTGCCTGCCTGCAGCTCCCAGCGCCGCTGCTGCCAGGACGCTCTCTCCTCTGCTCTGACATTTCTGGGGGATTTTTTCTATCCAGAAATAGGAAAAAACCTATTCCCCTAAGCTTGGGGATTTTTCTGTACCTGGGCAGCAGAGCTGCCTCTAAAGAGCTTGCACTTCCAAGCCAAGGCTGCTGTGAACTGGAAACGTGTTTCGTTTTGGGGGGGAACGCACTGAAATGAGACAATCTGGAAACTTTCCAAGTATCTTTTGAATCCCTCAGTTCCTGCTCTGCACTTCCCCACTGGCCGCTCCTGCAAATGGCTTTGGGGCTACCAAAGGGCCGTGGCTGGGGCAGCAGTGCCATGGAGCTGCTTTTCTCCAGCTGGGCATGCAGTGGTCAAGGCGGGTGCCCGGCGGTGCCAGGGGGTGCCAGCCAGTGCAGGTGGCATTGCAGTGTCACCCACCCTGCCAGCCAGCGCAGGTGCCATTGCAGTGCCACCCACCCTGCCAGGTAATGCAGGTGCCACCGCAGCACCACCCACCCTGCCCATGCCCCCGTGGGTGAGCAGGGGCTGGTGCTGCTGCCCGAGGCAGGCAGGGCAGGGCAGGGCAGGGCAGGGCAGGGCAGGGCAGCCAGGGCCGGGGCACTGCGATCCAGAAGCAGAACAGACAATTTCCAAGCCGTGCTGATGGTGAGCAGGGATGAGCCCGGGCTGCTTCAAAGGGAACCAGCTTTAACTGGATCCAACCCCGAGCCAAAAGCATAAACACCAGGAGGAAGTTTGGCTAAAGTTAAATCATGTTTTATTTAAAAATCTCCTTCTCCCAGTTGTAAGATGGAAACTCTACATGTGAAAAGTGAAACTAAGATTGGAAACAGTCTGCAGTCATTAAGTTTATGCTGCTTTTTTTTTTCTTCAGCTTCTCAAGTAAAATATCAACTGGCTCCACTGTCAGGGACAGGAAACATTAGTAATAAGTTCATAGATTTACATTTTCCCCAGGGAAATACAGGAATATCAGAGATCAAAAGTGGGAGAAAGGAGTTATTTTTATACAGTGATTTGCAACCAGTATTCATTGAGGGGAGTAAATAAATTACAGGCCCTTCACTTTGGGGTTGTTTAAGTTCTTTTTCTTTAATGCTGTCCCTTTTAACTACTGTAGAGAGTCTGTCAGGCCTTACACAGAGCAGGAAGCCTTCCCTGCCTTTTTCCAGCAAACACCGTTGGTCACAGTTTGTTGTCATACGAGATTGTCACCTATGGGGCTGGGGGCATTATGGGGGCTTGGGGTAGGACGTGGGACAGGCCAGCCTGGCACACAGGGGCAGCCTGGCACACAGGGACAGCATGGCACACAGGGACAGCGTGGCACACAGGGACAGCATGGCACACAGGGACAGCCTGGCACACAGGGACAGCATGGCACACAGGGGCAGCCTGGCACACAGTCACAGCATGGCACACTGGGACAGCCTGGCACACAGGGACAGCATGGCACACAGGGACAGCATGGCACACCGGGACAGCCTGGCACACCGGGACAGCCTGGCACATAGGCACAGCATGGCACACAGGCACAGCCTGGCACACAGGGGCAGCCTGGCACACAGGGACAGCATGGCACACAGGGACAGCATGGCACACAGGCACAGCCTGGCACACAGGCACAGCATGGCACACAGGGACAGCATGGCACACAGGCACAGCCTGGCACATAGGCACAGCATGGCACACAGGGACAGGACAGCATGGCACACAGGCACAGCATGGCACACAGGGACAGCATGGCACACAGGCACAGCATGGCACGCAGGGACAGGACAGCATGGCACACAGGCACAGCATGGCACACAGGGACAGCCTGGCACACAGGGGCAGCCTGGCACATAGGCACAGCATGGCACACAGGGACAGGACAGCATGGCACACAGGGACAGCATGGCACACAGACACAGCATGGCACACAGTCACAGCATGGCACACAGGGACAGCATGGCACACAGTCACAGCATGGCACACAGGGACAGCCTGGCACATAGGCACAGCATGGCACACAGGGACAGGACAGCATGGCACACAGACACAGCATGGCACACAGGGACAGTATGGCACACAGGCACAGCATGGCACACAGGGACAGCATGGCACACAGGGACAGCCTGGCACACAGGAACAGCCTGGCACACAGGGACAGCATGGGGACGTGGCTCTGCTGGCCAAAAGGGTTCATCCAGGGGCTGTCAGAGCCAAGGGCCACCTGTGTGAGGTTCCCTGCTGCCAGAGCTGGGGCTCCTGGCGCCTCCCCTGTGCCAGCCCTGCTCCCTGGTCGCTGCAGCTCAGCCAAGCCAGGGCAGCGGCCCCGGGCACTCTCTCTCCAGGAGGGTGGGCACGGCCCCACGGGTTTGCCGCCACCCAGCCGGGTGCTCCCCACGTGCCAGGGGGTGCTTGTGGCACCCTGGCCCCCGGGGTGTCTCCGGGCTCGTGTCCCATCCCAGGGACACCCAGTGCCCGTGCCAGCCCTGCCGCGCAGCCCCTGCTGCCGTGAGCGGCACCACGAGCAGCCAGAGCTCCTGGTGGCCCTGTCCCCCTTCCCTCCAGGTCACTGCCGGCCAGGCTGCCCTGGCAGGGCTGGGGAGGCAGGGAGCCAGTCCCAGCTGAGCTGGAGACACTGGAAACTTTGACCAGGCGCTTTGTCCGGTGTCATCAATTAGAGGTGAGGCACTGGCTGGCCGGGCAGGATAATGAATGATGGGTTTAAGTACGACTGGAAAAACAATAAAATACTCTATTAGGGTGACACAGCTGTGAACAATGAACATTAAACAACTTCACGCGAGCGAGCTGCCGCGGCCACGCTCAGCCCTGGCGCTTGATGGATTCCTGCTTGAGAGCGCCTCACAAAGCCACTCTGCCTCCTCCCCGGGCTGGGAACCCCTCTCCTGCTGCTGCTTAAAAATACATCCACATAAAATGGGCCCTAAGAATCCCTAAAGGTTCATTAATGACACAATCAGGGGAGGAGAAAAGAGTTGGAAGGTCTTGAAGTACATGTCGGAAACACTCCAGAGAAAACTGTAAATGCTGCTGGGATGAACTGCAGGCTCTGGAGGATCAGTCGTGCTGGAAGACTATTTATTTTCCAGTCTATTTTAAACACTGGACTGTTTCAGATAAGAGTTGCCTGTGGTGGCAGACAGGATCGTGGGACTGGTGTGCAGGAACTCATGCCAGATTCATTTCTGGGGAGTATTTCCTCCCTGCCTTGATAAATCTGCCTTGTCTGCTGTACCAGGTTACTTCCTTTGGAGTTCTCTCTCCTTATTATTACTTATTAAACTTGCCTGCAAATAGCACTTGGGCTTCGTGCAACATCCTGTACGACAATCCATCCTTCTCGTTATCTCCAAGCTGACAATTCCCACCAGGGCCAGAGAGGGTGGGTGGAAAAATGCCTTGAGAAGAAACAGAAATGGCCATCCCTTCTTGCAGGGCTGGAGAAACCACGCTGGGGAGGCTGGAAAGGGCAGCAGATAAGTGGGGACTTCCCCCCTTCAGGGACAGAACCGTGAAAGGGAAGAACAGAAGGAACAAAGCTGGCAGCACCAACGAGTGTCTGAGTGTCTCCCCTCGCCCCTGGGGTCTGGGCTGGTGCTCAGAGGGGTCAGGGGCCCCCTGTGACCTGCCCTGGCAAACGGCCCCTTGCCCAGGTGTTATCAGGGAAAGGTGCTCGGGTCACAGAGCTCCGTGCAGGGCTCTCCCTGCAGGCTGAACCCGCAGCTCCACCGTGCAGAGGGGCCCGGGCAGGGTCGCCGGGCCAGGACCTTGGAACGGGGCTGCAGCCCTTGCTGCAGGGGGAGAGGCAGTGTCTGAGGGGCTGGGGCAGTGCCTGGGGAGCCTGGCTGCTGCCTGGGGCCAGGCGCTGCCAGTGGGCTGCAAATGGATTTGGCTGGGGATGCTGTGCTGGAGCTCTCTGGGGATGCCTCTCCTTGCCTTCCTGGCCTCCAGGGTGTCATCCTTGGCAGCATGAGTCATTGGGTTGCTGCTCCTAGCCCTCATCTCACCCAGTTCTCTCAGCCTGATGGAGCTGACAAGTCCAGCTTGGCTCCCACAAGTGTGGGGAGCTGTGCTGGTGTATGAGCCCATTTCCCTGACCACTGAGCCCTTCTCCCTGAGCACTGAGCCCATTCCCCTGAGCATCACTGGGCACACAGCATCACTCCCAGCCCATCCTGCCAGCCGTCCTAGCCCTGGCCGTGTGCTCCCTCCCTTGGCTCCCACCAGAGCCACCCCTCTGGGGCAGTGTCCCTGGTCCGGGCACGGTGTCCCTGCTCGGAGGGCAGCCCTGCCCTGCCCATGTGGGGCTAATCACGGAGCATCTGCTTCCCATTGCAGCCTCCCGGGGCAGCTGCCCGGGCAGCCTCCTGCCAGGGTGCTAATTTAATGTACACAGGCTCAGGAGAGCCGGGCAGCAGCAGCAGCAGGGGAGGGGGCCCTGCTGGGCAGGGGATGCAGGGGGAGAGGGGAGAGGGGAGAGGGGAGAGGGGAGAGGGGAGAGGGGAGAGGGGAGAGGGGAGAGGGGAGAGGGGAGAGGGGAGAGGGGAGAGGGGAGAGGGGAGAGGGGAGCGGCTGCTCCTCCGCGGGGCTGCAGGGAGCTGGGAGCCAGCTCAGAGACACTTGGCCCGGCACAGAGCGTGGAGGGCTGCCAGGGACTATTTTGGGAAAGCTCTCTCATGGTAACAGCCCCAGCCCGGGTAGCACTGCTGGCACAGCCCGAGCCCCCCAGAGCTGCAGGGCTGGTTGGTGGGGCAGCTCCTGTGTGGGCACGGGCAGCCCCAGCGCCAGGCTGGAATCCCAGCCATCACTTCCCGGCCACAGCTCCTAGAAATGGCAAATCCTGCTGGTGCCAGACAGTGATGACTCCTCCAGACGCCTTGGAGAAGCTTCTGGAAAACTGTCTCTTCAAGGGAGCTCAATTTTGGCTTTCTAAATTGAGACTCCCCAAATTACTTTTGGAAGCATTAGCCATTATTATTTTCCCTCTGTTTAATCACAGTATTTTCCCTGCTCCCCAGTGATAACAGACATCCAAAATCTCCGTGCTCTCGCAGCCAGGCCACACACTGCCAGCCCCCAGCTCCCACACTGTGAGCATCCAGCACGGTGCCAGCGCTGCCATCACCCTGTCCGCAGGCCAGGACGGGTGACACTGAGCGAGAGACTGTCAAGAGACTGTCACCTCTGGCCTTGGCAAGGGGCAGGGAGCGCTGCAGAGCTGGCTCTGCTGTAACCCCAGTGTGCTGCAATCCTGGCTCTGCTGCAAACCCAGCAGGGAGCTCAGCGCTGGGGATGCTGAGGGCCCACAGACCCTGCTGCAGGGTGAGTGACGAGGAGGTGGCAGCGTCACACTGGGGACCAGCCCATCCCACGGGGACAAGCCAACCCCGTGGCCAGGTGTGCTCACAGCAGCTCTGAGAGCTCTTCAGCTGCTCACGGAGAACCTCAGAGCACTTTGATCTGTGAGCAGCTCCTTGGTGTGAAGCAGGCACGGGGTGATGGTGACTGCAGGGTGAGGCCTCAGCTGCGTCTGTCCCTGCTGCGGGTGGCAGAGCAGGGCTGGCAATGTCACACCTGCTCACCCAGAGCAGGGCTGGCAGTGTCACACCTGCTCACCCAGCTGTTCCTTGCCCTCCCTCAGTGCACGTGGAGTTTTGCAGGTCTGTCCCAGCCCAGGCTCCTGCAGCGGCAGGAACAGCTCTGGTGCCCCGAGCCCAGCCCAGGGCTCACTGCAGGAACTGCCCCCAGTGCAGCCCCAGCTGGATGGGGAGCATGGGGAACATGGGGAGCGTGGGGAGCGTGGGGAACATGGGGAGCGTGGGGAGCATGGGGAGCGTGGGGAACATGGGGAGCGTGGGGAACATGGGGAACATGGGGAGCGTGGGGAACATGGGGAACATGGGGAACATGGGGAGCGTGGGGAGCATGGGGAACATGGGGAGCGTGGGGAGCATGGAGAACATGGGGAGCGTGGGGAGCATGGGGAGCGTGGGGAACGTGGGGAGCGTGGGGAGCGTGGGGAGCGTGGGGAGCGTGGGGAACGTGGGGAGCGTGGGGAGCGTGGGGAGCGTGGGGAGCGTGGGGAGCGTGGGGAACATGGGGAACATGGGGAACATGGGGAGCGTGGGGAACATGGGGAGCGTGGGGAGCGTGGGGAGCGTGGGGAACGTGGGGAGCGTGGGGAACACGGGGAGCACGGGGAGCGTGGGGAGCGTGGGGAGCGTGGGGAGCATGGGGAGCGTGGGGAGCGTGGGGAGCGTGGGGAACATGGGGAACATGGGGAGCGTGGGGAACATGGGGAGCATGGGGAGCGTGGGGAGCGTGGGGAACATGGGGAGCGTGGGGAGCGTGGGGAGCGTGGGGAGCGTGGGGAGCGTGGGGAACACGGGGAGCACGGGGAGCGTGGGGAGCGTGGGGAGCGTGGGGAACATGGGGAGTGTGGGGAGCGTGGGGAGCGTGGGGAACATGGGGAGCGTGGGGAGCGTGGGGAGCGTGGGGAGCGTGGGGAGCACGGGGAACATGGGGAGCGTGGGGAACATGGGGAACATGGGGAGCGTGGGGAGCGTGGGGAACATGGGGAGCGTGGGGAGCGTGGGGAACATGGGGAGTGTGGGGAGCGTGGGGAGCGTGGGGAACATGGGGAGCGTGGGGAGCGTGGGGAACATGGGGAGCGTGGGGAGCGTGGGGAGCGTGGGGAGCGTGGGGAGCGTGGGGAACATGGGGAGCAGGCAGGGCTGAGGAGGAGAGCCTGGGGCTGCCCCGGCAGCTCCTTGGCACAGCCTGTACCAGGGCCCATCTCTGCCCGGTGCTGGGCAGCCCTGAGCTGGGGCACAGCAGGAACAGCTCCTGAGTCTGCACTCACAGCCTCCCCCAGGCTCCCTCCCTCCCTCCACCACCCTTTATTTATGGGACAGCTATTTCCTTTCAGAGAAGTAGCCAGCAGCACGAAATGGCTAAAGGCTTTGAATGAAAACAAGGCGTTTGCTTGAATCGTGGAAGATCTGAAGTGTCCGTGGGTGACGGTCTGTGATGCGCCAGCCCCCCTTTGTCCCCAGCAGCAGCAGGGACTGTCCCACAGGCACGTGCCACTCCTGCCTCCCGGGATGCTCTGCATTTGAAGGGACCATTTGCCATCTCCCAGAGTGTCTGCATTCAGGCCCTCATCTGAGTCACAGCTACAAATAACTGTGAATTTTTCCAGCCAGCGTGGCCCCACGTTGCTGCCCTCCAGCTCTGAGGAAGCGATGATGGAAGGTGATTGCTGTGAAGTGAGGTTTAGAGAGAAAATTTAGATTGTACTGATCACAGACAGCAGCTGCTGTAACCAGGGCAGGGGAAGGAGCTCCCTGCAGCTCTGGCACCGCCGGGATGGCAGCGGATGCCCTCAGAGACAGGGAAAGGAGCTCCCTGTACTGCTGTGTTTGCTCTGGCACCGCCGGGATGGCAGTGGATGCCCTCACACACACGGGAAGGGCTCTGGGCTCTTCCTGCCCGCTCAGCCGGAGCCGCGGGCGAGCGGGGCAGCTCGGCGGCACCGCTGTCCCTCTGTCCCACTGTCCCTCTGTCCCTGCTGTCTCTCTGTCCCTGCTGTCTCTCTGTCCCTCTGTCCCTGCTGTCTCTCTGTCCCTCTGTCCCTGCTGTCCCTCTGTCCCGCTGTCCCTCTGTCCCTGCTGTCTCTCTGTCCCTCTGTCCCGCTGTCCCTCTGTCCCTGCTGTCTCTCTGTCCCTCTGTCCCTCTGTCCCGCTGTCCCTGCTGTCTCTCTGTCCCTCTGTCCCGCTGTCCCTCTGTCCCTGCTGTCCCGCTGTCCCTCTGTCCCTGCTGTCTCTCTGTCTCTCTGTCCCTCTGTCTCTCTGTCCCTCTGTCCCTGCTGTCTCTCTGTCCCGCTGTCCCTCTGTCCCGCTGTCCCTCTGTCCCGCTGTCCCTGACATCCTTTCCCGACACTCGGCCCTTCCTTGCCCCCGGCCCCGCTCCGCTCCCTGCCGTGCCGCGGTGTCACCGAGCGCTGCGGTCACGCCGCCTGCGGGGAGGGAAGCAAACAGAAATAAAAGGGGGAGCTTTTCCTTCTGCCCCCCGGCCCGAGGCGAGGCCCAGGCTGGGCAGGCAGTGCCCATCCCAATGGCCGGACACCAAAGCTCCCTCGTTCCCCGAGGAACGGGCTGGTTTGTGAGAGGGGCGGGTGCTCTGCCGTGCCCACCATGCCCGAGGTGCCAGGGCTGCCACCCCTGTCTCAGAGACGCTGCCCTGGCACTGCAGCACGGTCACTCCTCACTCTCCAAAACCACTTTCTGCCTCATCAGGAAAGCGGGAAAAGCGATCAATGGCTCTAGGCCTGGCTTTAGAAAGTGGATTAAGGCCGGTGAATAGGAGCTGTCTCTCTAATGAAGTGCTATTACCAGCAGGCTAATTGAGTAATGACATAATGCAGGCCCTTGAAGCTCTTTACGGTGACTCCGTGCCACAACACGCCGGGGCTGCTCGCCCTGCCCGCAGCACATCGGGGCGCAGGAGGCTCCATGGGCAGCGCCGCGCTCCGAGCAGCCACAGACACCGCGCCGCCAGCATAACCCCGCGTGGAAAATGCGGAGGTGGAGGGAAACCCGGGCTAATGAGCTCGGGAGCCGCCAATCTCCTGCCTGTGAAACGTGAGCCTTTTACTGGGGAAAGTAAAACAGGCCTCGCATTGCTTCCAGGGAGCCAGTAAAACACGAGGTGATCCGTGCTTATGTGCATTGTGCTAGATTTAAAACGCTTTCTGATGATTTTCTAGGCACATCTCCAATGAGTTACAGCACGGCTGCTGCAGAGCGGGCACAGGCTGGTGGGGAGGACAGCAGTCACCGCTGCTGGCCCTTGTGCCCATCCCCAGGTGATGAATTAATGACACCAGCTCTTGGCAGGTGGCCTTTGCTGTGCTGGGGCTGGTGCAGCCCTGTGTGAGGTGGGCATCACTCTGTGCCCCTTGGTGAGATGGGCATCACCCTGTGTCCTTGTGGTGAGATGGGCATCCCCCTGTGCCCCCGCCCCGCTGCTCTGGGGGCAGCCAGGGGCACGGGCCGGGAGAGGGGATGCCTGGAAAGGTGAGTGCAGGCAGGGTAGACCACGGTGGCGCTGCCACCCAGACCACCCGCACCCCAGGAGGGACTGCACCTTTGTTTGAGCCCTGCAGCCTCCCCAGGGCCGCCCAGCCCTTCCTTCTGCACTTGCTGTGCTTTATCTGCGCGGGAAGGCTCGCACCTCCCCGGCCCCACGCCCTCAGTTCATCAGCCGATTAAAGATTAATTTGAGATTATTGCTCATGTCAATAGCCCACGGGCAGGAAAACAATAGCTACACCTGCAGCCTGTTTGTGAGCCCGCTCCTTCTGCAGAGCTGTTAATGGACAGAGGCTTTCCCGGCACTGCCTGATGACAGCCCGAGCCCCGCACGGCACCTGCTGCCCTTGGCCGGGCAGGGAGAAGCTCACCCCACTCCCGAGGCCTCCTGCATGCCAGCTATGGCCGGTGGGAGAGCCGCGGTGTCCCTGCTGGTCACCCCCTGAGCCGTCCCAGCCTCTCTGATCGTTCCCTGCCCCAAATCGGGAACGACTGCCCGACCCTTGGCTTCCAGAACGGGCCTTTCCCTCTCTGCATTCTGCCCGGCTCCTGTTTGCTTTTCAGCTTTCTCTATCTAAGGAGAGAGCCAAAAGAAGAATGAGGCTGCTGCGCTTTGGAAGGGCTGGGCTTTGGCTGCCTCCTCTGGGGGCTGCACTCTCAGATGCTGGGAGTGCTCCTGCAGAGGCTGAGGGGGATGCAGGAGATCACAGAGTCGTGAGATATCTGTCAGAGAGGTTTGCAGTGACAAGAGAAGTGGGAATTTTTTGCTTTCTGCCCCTCTGGAGGTGGGAGGAGGCATTCTGGGGGTCCCTCACAGCACAAGGACCAGGTGTGCCTTGTGCCTGTCCTTGAGAGAGATGGGGACAGAAAGGGGTGACAAAGGAAATTCTGGGAACTGCAGCTCCCAAATGACTGAGGGGATGAAGCTTGGCCTTTGCAAAGATGGGTGTAATCCTCCTGCTTTCCTTCCCCACGCCTCTGGGATGCTCCAGATGCCTGCTGAGCCAGGACGGGATAGCTCTCACTCCCCCTCAGGCCCAGCTCCTGGGGACGTTTCTCCATCCCAGAGCCCCAAAGCGCTGCAGGGGCAGAGAAAGGACGGACGGGATCACCCGTGGGTGGAGCTGGGCCCAAGGGTGTCCTGGCCATGGTCCTCCACCCTCTGCTCGCCCCAAACCCCTCAGGTGGAGAAAGAGAAATACTTCTGCAGTAGTAAATTGAGCAGCTGCTCAGAAAAGGAGGGATCTGGAGCACATTCATCACCCTGCCGAGGGACAGCAGCTGGTGCAGGGCTGGGCAGCACCTGGGGAGCCCCGAGGGGCGGGACATCACCTGAGAGCTGTGTCCCCAGGGCACACGGGCCGGGCAGGGCCGGCAGCAGATGCGGCAGAGTGCCAGTGGGCTGCGCTTTTGTGATTCAGAACAGGCAGCATTGCTTTTTTTCCAGTGTTTTAAGGCCGCATTTGTGTTTGAATGCCAGCGGGATTTGTCAGTGGAGCCTCGGCTGCTCCCCACCCGGTTTATACCTTCCCTCTAAAGGCCTGGCGTCCCAGCCAGGCTCTGGACAAAGCCGGGAGCACAGGGAGAGCAGCGAGGCTCGCTGAGGAGGAGGTTTCTCACAGCGCTCGCCGCCGGCCTGACCAATGTCAGCTGAAGCCCATTGAGAGGGAGCTGGCAGGGGTCCCCGAGGGTCCCCGCGGGATGGAGCGCGAGCCGAGCGACACGGGAAGGGTCGGGGTCCCCGGGAAGGGTCGGGGTCCCGTGCGGTGCCAGCCCTGGCACACGGGGCAGGACAGCGCCGTGCGGGCCCTGCCGGGGCTGTCAGAGCTGGGGCTGCGGGGCCGCTGCTCCAGGGCACCCACTCCTGACCCTCCTTCCCACTCCTGCAGGTGGTCCCTTCCCAAAACTGCTCTCCTTTTTTTTTTTTTTTTTTAACTGTTTAGCTGCTTTTGCGGCTCCAGGATTTTATGGATGGAAAGCTGAAAGTAATTAGTGCCCCTCCCCCGCTTCCTGTTGGGAAAAGGAAGAAAAGCACACACAAGAGCAAACCCAAAACTTCCTGCCCTGCTTAATAATCGAGTAATGAGTCCAACTCGGCTGGGAAAGTCACTTTATGCCGGGTGAGCTCTTAATTAAAGAAGGGCCGAGCAGCAGCTCTGCTGGCTTTTACAGCCACACACATCCTCCTGCTCCGAGCAGCCCTGGGGGAGCCGGAGCCCGCGGGCTGCGGGGATGGGAGCCGGGGGACGCTGTCCCTTCATTCAAGGCTGGAAGCAAGGTCCGGGAGATGGCACCGAGGAAACGCGGGCAGGACAAACCCCCAGGGCCTGGGGAGCAGGCAGGGAGCCGGGCTGCGGTCCCTGAAGTGCCCCGGGTTTGGGGGAGGCTGGGGCGGTGCAGGGCGCTGGGAAGGTGCAGGGCAGGTGGTGTGGGGCGCTGGGAGTTTCACCCTGGCAATCCTGGAGCAGACAGACACCGCAGCACCCCGCAGCACTGGCCCTTGGTGCCCCCAGGCAGGGACAGCCCCCTGTGATGGGGCGCTGCTGTGACAACGGGATGTGCCAGCCCTGCTGCCGCACCACCCGCACCGGGTCAGCCCTGGGGCTGGGGGCGCCCTGGCTCCGGCCGAGAGAGCTGTGCCACCCCCGAGGGATGCCCAGAGCCCTGTGCTGCCCCTGCCAGAGCCAGGGGAGCGCTGCCACCCCCGAGGGATGCCCAGAGCCCTGTGCTGCCCCTGCCAGAGCCAGGGGAGCGCTGCCACCCCCGAGGGACAGAGCACTGTGCTGTGGCAGGACCTGCTCCCCAGCCGTGCTCAGGGGCTCCAGCAGCTCCTGGGGACAGCAGCGCCCACCCGAGCGGGCTGGGAGGGACACGGCAAGCTCTGCTTTCCACACGAACCTGGAGATCTCCGCGCCCCCAGCCCCCCGGGGCACAGCTGCCCAGCAGGACCTGCCTTCTCCTCTCCTCACATCCCCTCCGGCAAACGCCTCTGTGGAGGCACCTGCAGCCAGAGGCCAAGGGTGGCAGGAGAGCCGAGCCCAGCAGCCGGGGCCGCACAGCGCTCCCCCCTCGCAGCTGCACGTTCGCCCCAAGCACCCACAACACCCCATTATAAATTAACGATTTTATTGAATATCAATAAATTGTATATCATTATATAAAAAGTTTCATCAGTACAAAATTGTGGCACAAAAATATAAATACCAGTGTACCTTTGAAATGTAAACATCCTCTTTGTAATGATTCCATGAAAACAATGTCCAAAGAAAGATGCATTCAGGAGGCACCTGTCAATACCCATAAATAGGGCTTTTGGCACACACCTGTCGATGGACGGCCTTGGGACAGGCCACCATTGTATCAGCTGACAAGTGCCTGCTATTAGTCACAGTTCTCTTGAAAAGCAGTTGTTAAGAGTCATATTAACAGGTGCTTGAGTGCATAGCTGCTCTGTAAACAGGGCTGGGGTTTGAAATGGCTACCCCTGCCTTTCATGGACACTGTTAATCTCGCAGGCATTGCAAATTGTCATTGTGCTGGGGAGAAGCAGCTGCTTCACAACTACTGGGATACTGTATTATTGCATAGTTACACCTTCTACAGGCGGGTTATATACACTCGGGGTACGGGGGGAGTGTCTTGTCCTTCATTGAAAAAATACTGGTTCTTAAAAGTTATCAAGTGGTTACGGTGTTACAAAAGAGAAAAAAAAAAAAAAAAAAACAAAAACAAAACAAAACAACAAAACCCAACAAATAGAACCCAAAACCCCCAACCCCCTCCCAGCTACGCGGTCGCAGTGTTGGAGGGTGCAGGTCCAGCCCTGCAAGGTGCCGAGGGCAGCACCGCGACCCCCGAGGCTCACACACCGGGCACGGAGCGCAGGCGGCACCCCCGGTGCCAGGCTGGGTCACAGCACCAAGCCGGGGCTCAGCAAGCTCCCAGGCACACGGTGGGGTTCTGGGGTGTCCTGCACAGGGCCAGGAATCACACTCGATCATCCTGACGGGTCCCTTCCAACCCAGCATCCTTCATGGTCGGGCTCTTGCATTGCACTGGAGGCACCAAGTGAGGAGGGCGAGGGGCCAGAGGAGCAGCGTCCAGCCCGGCGCACACTGCAATGGCCACGGAGGAAACTAACTCCTACAGAAACTAGTGAGAATATGGGAACTGGTGATGAGAGAGGCCTGGGGAGCAGAGTCCTCAGCGAGAGCCGGAGCAGCCCGTCTCCTCGTGCTTGTGGAGCAGCGACATGCGGGAGAAAGTCCGGGAGCAGGTTTTGCACTGGTACTTCTTTACATCTGAATGGGTCTGCAGGTGGGCGCGGAGATTAGAGCGGTCAGCAAAGGCCCGGTTGCAGTGTGTACAGGAAAAGGGCTTTTCACCTATGGGACAAAGAGAAACGCTCCCAATTAACCAGTGCATCAACACATGGGGAATATCAAAGAAGGAGCCATTCATTAGCCAAAGTTTGTGCAGAGCACAGTGAAAAGGATTGCTGGCTGTCATTGTTCGGGGGAGAGCCGGGTATGTACAGCATTGCTTGGGGGAGAACTGCCGGCCTGGGAATTGTACGCTCCTGAAAAACCTTTCCTGAGAACCACGGAAAATGAATGCTGGAAACATCTGCAAGCAGCGCGGCAGCCGCGCAGACAAACGAAGACACGATCCGCGTCTGCTGCGGAGCCAGGGAGGAGCTGCGGCCCGGCAGGAAAGCCGAGCGCTGTGTGTTAATTATATCATAGCAGGCAGCGGCTGCGAGGCGCCAGCCCAGGGTGAGTGCAGCTATTTCCTCTGCCGAGCCCTGCTCCCCCTTCTCCCGCCCGGCCCGCATTGAAAAGCCTGGCCAGGGCGAATTCCTCCCAGAAAGACTCTTTTGGAGGAAACAAATGTGTATGCTCAATTTGGAAAGCACAATTAAGTCTACCCGGCTTCCTTCAGCCATCATCTTTAGTACGTTAAGAGGGTGTGAAATCAGTGCCAAGTCACAATTACACCGTCCCACGGCCCCACAAAGGATGCTCGCGAGATGCTTTGTCGGGGCGGCCGCGGGGTGGGCTGCAGCTGCGCCCGGCCCCGCGCCAACAGGTGCCTCCTTCAGCACCTGCCCGGGCCGAGCGAGCCGGGCACAACCCGGCAGGGGCCGGGCCGAGCCGGGCACATCCCGGCCGCGCCCGGAGCGGGGCTCAGCACCCAGCGCTGCGGGGGCAGCTCTGCCCCGGCTGGGAACTCTCGCTGCGGGCACGGCAGGGGGCTCCGGCAGTCTCACAGCCCCCTTTTATGGCTGTATTTTGGTGAAGCGTGTGCCGTGGCTGGCGGGCAGGCCCTGCACTCCCAGCAGCAGCGCAGATTTACGGGCTGGGCCTTGACCCTGCGCTCCGTTCCAGCCAGGAGGATATTTAAAGGACATGTAAGAGAGATGTGCCAAGGGGGTCTGGGAAGCCCTTATCTTCCCAGATAACACGCGGCCCGCCGATTCGCCGGGGCAGCGGAGCAGGGAAGCGGGGGGTGATAAGGGAGGGAGGGAGAGGGACAGGAGGGGACGTTACCAGTGTGCGTCCGGATGTGGCCCTGCAGCAGCCAGGGCCGGGAGAACGCCTTCCCGCACATCTTGCAGACGCAGGGCAGCGTGTGGCTCCGGATGTGCATCTTGAGAGCCCCCAGGCTCACGTACTCCTTCTCGCAGTACTTGCAGCTGAAGGATTTCCTGGCCTGGGCGTCGCAGTGCAATTGCTTGTGCTTGGAGAGCCCGGCGAAGGTGGAGTACGCCTTGGCGCACTGGGCACAGCGGAAGCGCTCGGCGGCGGCGGGGGCCGAGGCCGGGCTGGGCGGCCCCGAGCTCTTGCCTTCATCCTCCTCGCTGGAGAGCGCCGTCAGGTCCAGGGCGGGCGCGGCGCCGCCCGCAGCCTCGCTGCCCGGGCCGCCCGGGAACAGGCTGGACAGCAGCCCCGCGTCCCACACCAGCGGAGGGTAGTAGGCTCCGGGGCCGAGCACCTCGGGCGGGGGGATGACGGGCAGCGGGCACGTCTCGTACAGCAGCGGGGCGGCCAGAACTGCGGGAGACAGCGGCGGTCAGCGGGGCCCACCCCGCGGGCTCGGTGGGACCCCATCCCCGGCCAGCCCTCGGGAGCCCCGCGCCGCACCGAGTCTGAGGAGCAAAGGGACCCCAGACCCCCACGGGAGCCCAGAGCCCAGCCCGCCCCGGCGCAGAGGTGACCGGCCTCACACCACAGGGACCCGCGCCCCTGCCCGCCTTGCCGCGAGGGATGGGGTGAAGAGACCCCCAGGCTCCCGCCCGCTACGGGCACCGAGAGCTCCCCGCGCACTCATGTGCGCCCCACGAGGGAGCCACCGACACCCCGGGGTACCAGGGAGCGGCTCAGCACCCCAGTACACGGGATCACGCCCCGCGAGACGCGCAAAACCGAAACGAACAAACAAATCCGCCACCCTGGAACAGCCGGTCAGTCCCTGCCCGCTCCTGTGCGGAGCCTTGGGGAGATCCCGCACCGGAGCCGCCGCCCCACCCGCGGAGCGCCCCACGTGCGCGTCCCGTACCGGCCTGGCTCTCCAGCTCGCTGTAGTTGGGCTTCTTGCTGGCCGAGAAGTGCTTCTTCACCAGGAACGAGCGCGGCATCTTGCAGCCCCGGTGCCGCGCGGAGCGGCCGCTGCCGCTGATATGGGCGCGGGGCCGGGGGCGCGGCGCGGGGCGGGCGCGGGGCCGCAGCCAATGGCCGGGAGGGACGGGGCGGGCTCGGGCAGGTGTCGGCCCCGCCGGGGGACGGGGCCCGGCGGCCGCTCCCGCGCTGCCGCAGCCCGAACCGCCGCTGCTGCCCCGGCCCTCCCGGGCGTTTCCCCGGACCGTGCTCCCGGTGCTCCGGGCCCGGCCGGTGCTCCCGCGGCTCCGGGAGCCTGGGCCGACCCACGGCCCGTGCCCAGCGCAGGCAGAGCGGGCTGGAGCAAGGCGCTGTGCCCGGCGGGGATCCCCGCGCCCCTGCTGCCTGTCCTTCCCCTTCCCCACGGCTGTGGGATGCGGTGCAGCGCGGGACAAGCCTCTGCCGTGCCCCTGCGGCGAAGCACCCTTCACAGGTTAACAGTCCTCTGGAAAGAGGCAGTGACTTTTGGAGCAGCGGGATGGATCCGGCACAGCCCTCGGTGCCTCCCTCCCGCTGCCAGGGTCAGGAGCACCTGCCCAGACACATTTTGTTTTCTGCTGGGATGGTTTTGGGCAGCGCAGCCGTCCCCTCAGCAAGCTCTCTGTTCTCCTCCCTGCTGCCTTCCCCTGACTCTTTTCCGCGGACAGGGCGGGTCACACGGCCCCTGAGGCACTCGCTCCCCGTGGCTCCCCGCTCCCAGGGCCGTGTGCCGGTGGAAAGGAGCCCAGGCACGGCCAGCGGGCGCTGGGGCAGAGATGCAGCAGTCAGAGGCGCAGCCTGCGCTCCCAGCTCACGCCTACCCCCGGGCTCACGGGGGTTCCCCGCTGGAAGGGCTCAGGGCACGGCTCCAGGCACCTGCTGCAGCGCCGCGCTCCGCGCCGGGCCAGGGCAGCTGCTGGCGGCTGCCGCGGGAGGAACGGGTCCTGCTGGGAACGCTCCTCCGGCCCTGCCGCTCGGAACGGGGCCGTGTGCCGGGCCACTCGTGACTCGGCCGTCACACACCACACACCGCCGCGCCAGCCCCTGCTGACCGCATCTTGCTGTTCAGCCGCAACGAAATGCAGAAGTGGGGCAAAGCTTTCCGCTGGCACGGCTGCGGGCAGGGGCTGAGCTCGCCGTCAGCCTGTCCTCGGGGCAGGAGCGGCTCGGAGAGCCTGTCCTGCCAGCCACGCGCATCCTGCCCAGACCAGACGCATTTGCAAAGCCTTCCCCTGCAGCCATGTGCTCTGCTGCTGCATCATCCCTCTTTTGCCGCCGAGCTGCCCGTGGCTTCCCGCAGGTGTTAATCCGCCAAACTCATCCCCGGGTCAGCCTGAAGCTCAGGGGAAAAGCGCCCCCGAAGGCCTTGGGGCACACAGCTCACAAAGTTGGGGTGCTCCGTTCTCGGGGTGCCGAGGCGCCGCTCCTGGGGCTGGGGCGGCCCCGGGGCTGGGCAGGTGCCTCCCCCGGCCCGGCCGCTCCACCTGCCGCGGATGTGGTTACAGAGGGGACACTCGCACCGGGAGCGCAGAGCGGTTTTCTGCTCTTTCTGAAATGGCAACAATCAGATCTGTTCCAACCACTGCGTGTGGAAACTTGCCTGTGCTAGGGGAAAAAACGAGATCGAGGGAGAGAGCGACCTAACCTACCTGTGCCTGTGAGCCAGCACGACGGGACAGAGCAGGACGCAGGGGAGGGGAAGCTCGGCAGTGCCTCACGGTGGAGTTTCTCCACCGTCCCACCCTGACCAGCAGCTGAGCCCCAGCGTGCTCAGGGCAGACCTGCCGCCAGCCCGCGGCACAGCTCCGGTCCCGGACACGCAAGGACTGGCCCAAGGAGCTCACAAATACACTTCAACCACCTCCAGGGCAACAAGTCTGCCGAAAATTATTCTTTTCACTTCCCTGGCCCCAGGTCTCCATGAATGTCTGGCTGCAGAGCAGAGCTCCTCCCGCCAAGGGAGGCCGCGGTGGGAAGAAGAGCAGCTCCGGCCATGGGACGGGCTGAGAACCCTCTCGGCAGGGCCGGAGGAGCTCCCTGGAGCCCACGGCTGGGGCTGGGCCCCGCTCCGGGAGCAGCGAGCCCGCTCTCTCCGAGATGCAAGGCCTCCCTCTGCCGTCTGCAGCCCCGAGCAGCGCTCCGGGCTCAGCCCCTGGCCGGGGATCCTCACTCGGGGCGCTCAGAGCTCCCTGAACCTCCACGGAACCATTGTCTCAAACCCCAGCATCTGTAAAGACAGAATAAATGTGAGAAGAACTAGAAGAGAGATCTAAGCCAGTAGCAATGACACCAATTTTTCACTAAGTGCTGAGTATTTTCTGGAGCTTTGGGGAAGGAGTAAGGAAGGAAAAGCAGGTTTCATAGTGGTTTCAACAGTCCTCATTTGTACCACCCATACAATTATGTAATTTGCTCATGAAATTGAATGAAGCGCAGACCAATGCAGCTGTAACACAAGGCTGTATGTCAGAAAAACAAACAAAAACCCACTCCCAAAACAGGCAAATGCTCCACTGTAATTTTTAGTATATCTAAACCAAAGAAAAGCTTTAGGACTGCAAACACATCCCTCATTTTCTTTTCCATGACTTCTCACAGCCTTGGTTGGTTAATCCTCAGTGAAGTGGGCTCACCAGTGAGAGTCCAGTACAGCTGGGAAAAGGCCTTGAAGAAAATTTGCTGTTCTCTTTTCAGTCTGGTGACATGAAGACCTGGAATACAGCACTTAAGCTTTGGCAAGATCTCATCCCCCAGCCTAAGGAGACCATGGGGATTTGCCGCTGCAATTCCACACGGAGCAATGCCCGTGCATTAGGAAATTAATGCTGACAACAATTTATCACAACTATTAAGACCAGTCGTTGTCTGGAGACGAATTTAATAGAACAGCTCAGCTGCAAAGCCGGCTCCTCCTATTGTGTGTCTCTGTGCTAATTGCGCTCCTCGGGCTGTCTCCTTGTGCCAGACACGGGGAATTTCACAGCTCCGGGCTGGCCCGATTGCATTATCGCCACAATGCAGCTGCAGGATCAGCTGCTGACGAGGTGCGAGCAGCACTGCGCCCTTCCCGGGGACACCCAGCGCCTCTGGGGACCCCAACTGGGGTCAGTCACTGCCTTTGGGAGCCCAGCTGGTTTGTGCTACACCGAGCCTTCCCCAGCACCCAAAGGAGATGAGCCCAGGCCGTGCACACACAGCTCACGGGTGCCTCCCACCCGTGCCTTTAAATCCATCAGGAGTCTCAGTCGGGCACACCCCAATGAGTGCTCAAAGGAAACACGAGGACCATGAGGGAGAAATGACAAGGGCTGACACAAAGGTAGGATTTTACAAATTAAATGACCTTTATTTGTAACTTGTCTTCAAAAGTCAAAAACATGACAAAGTAATTGCTTGGAAGCTTCTAATTGCTCCTTAAACATTTTATCAGAGTTGCATGGAAGTGCACTTAGAACAGCAGCAGGAATCTGGATTCCTGGCAATGGCATCACCAAACTGCACTGTGACCAGAGCCCAGAGATCCCTATCCATCCCCCAAGAGCCCTTCACCTCTCTGCAGGTCCAGTACACAATAACCACCCCAAACACAGCCCTTTCCCCACAACCAGGGGCTTCCACACCTCCCACCCCGGTGCTCAGGGTGGGACTGTAACAGCTCCTACCTGGGGACAGAAACACAAACCCCAGGAGCAGCAGAGGTGCCAGAGGTGGCTGCACACAAGGCAGAACCACGAGGCTTTAGCTGCAGCATGTTTCATTATTTTCAGGGTAAGGCTGCGCTGCCGTCTGCAGAGCACGAAGGGAGGAGCTTACTGCTCAAACAATTAATTAGTACTCAGTTCTGGGGTGGTGCAGGCCCACTGCTCCAATTACAACACTCTGATTTACAGGTTCTGGTCAGGTGCCTCAGATCTCAGCAGCTCCACTGTGAACTTCTTGAAAGCATCACACCAAAATTAAGGAATCTCCATGGTAAAAGTATAGGCTTGAACACAGAGTATCCACTGACTAGGGGCTGGAACTGTCCTGCTTTCAGGGCTGTATTTCACTTTTCCTTGGAAGCTACACCCGGCTCTACACGCACACTGCCTGATGGCAAACAATCCAAGCACAGCTTCAGCCACTTCAGAACATTTCAATGAAGAACAGGAATTCAAAATACCTGATAAAATCTGTGATGTAGAAAGGAAGTGCTATGCCAACGCTATGAATTACTTGTAATTTTCCCACCAGCTTGCCTTGAGAGATGGAAAACCCAAGAACGTACATGAAAATTTTAGTTTCAATAGAAAGCCGAGGTATTGAAAAAAACCTTCTGAACTCCCCTATCAGCATAAGGCTTAAAATTACTAGGAAACCAGTTTCAAACCCACCAATTTAATAATAAAGCCAGCAATTTTGATTAATATTTGCTAAGATAGTTAAAAAATTATGCATTTTAACTAAGACCAACACTAAAGATCATTTTCCAGGCTAGAAATTATAGTAAGAGTATGGAGGAAAGTAATCATCATGCATAGAACTGAAGTATTTTGAACTAGTTTTTACACAGTGCAAAGATTTCCTAGGAAAGTTTGCAGTTTGAACACTCATACTGAGGATATGTTTTCCGTACAGTTGGGAGGCTGCCTGTAAGGATTGAAACACTGGGATACATTATGGAATCACAGGCATCAGAGGTCACTTAAATGAGAGCTGGTCTGACAGTTACAGTTAGCACCTGAAGTCTCACTAAAGGGAACGAGCTACCAGTACACCTCACATACAATCACTTGAGATATGTAAATGAGATAAGGAAGATATTCATTAACTAGTCCAGGCCATTCCATTTGGAATGTTTTTGATTTTAGAGAGTCAAATAAACACAACCTCCAAAGAAACCTATAGGCATAGGTAAAGGAAAAAGCCTTGGTTCTCACGTGTTGATCTACACTGAAACTGAGTCTAAGTGAGTAGAAAAATGGAGCTGGCAGGGCTGAATGTCAGAGACCATGATACCAAAAGACTGAACGGCACAGAAATATCAAACCAGGATTTAAAACTGAGATAGGATTGAGTCTTCTATACTTCTGGATGCCTGAGTTAATCTTGGGATGTGCAGGGAGAAGTGCAAGGGTGCTGGGCATTTCCCCCTCGTGGAAGCTTGGGTTTGCAGTAAATCCTCTGGCCGGATCACTTATCCCGCAGAGAGCGCATCAAAACCTGCGCCATCATGTCATCCTCATCAGCATCATAATCCTGGAACAGAGCACAGAAACACTCCCACTGCAGCAGCCACGCTGCCCAGTGCCCTGGCACTGCAGAGCTGCAGCTCCCAGGGCAGCCAGGACAGGCTGGGGTTGTACAGCAGGACCAAGGAGCCCCAGCAGCAGGACCAGGGAGCCCCAGCAGCAGGACCAGGGAGCCCCAGGAGCCCCAGCTGGGCAGGCAGGACAGGCTGGGACTGCAGAGCAGAGCCCAAGGAGCCCCAGCTGGGCAGGCAGGACAGGCTGGGGTTGTACAGCAGGACCAGGGAGCCCCAGCTGGACAGGCAGGACAGGCTGGGGTTGTACAGCAGGACCAAGGAGCCCCAGGAGCAGGACCAGGGAGCCCCAGCTGGGCAGGCAGGACAGGCTGGGGTTGTACAGCAGGACCAGGGAGCCCCAGGAGCCCCAGCTGGGCAGGCAGGACAGGCTGGGACTGCAGAGCAGAGCCCAAGGAGCCCCAGCAGCCCCAGGCGTGCTGCAGGGTGAGCCAACACCTACCACAAAGGTGTCGTAGGAAAAGCGATGGCGTCTCTGCAGGTGCTCCATGAAGTTTGCACTCCTGTAGTTGGGGTCCCCCCACGGCATCGAGGCACAAATTGGGCACACCTTCAAGGAAGAAAAAAAACAGTTAGGGCCAATGCTTCAGTGCTTTAATGCTGACAGCAGAAGGGCAGGGACAGCCTGGGAAATGGAGCTGAGGGTTTGTGCTGTCACTGTTCTGTATGCAAAGGGATGGCCAATAACTTGCTGGAACATTGAATGCAAAAGCCTCAGATAACCCTGAATAATTTTACGTCTTAGATCCCTGAAATGGAATGGCTTACTCTTCTCCCACATTCTGAACATCAGAACTCATTAAAGCCTCTTGCTTTAAGAGATTTCAGCCTTTATTTCACAGTGCCAGGAAAGTTTCCTTGGTCTTCTCTGCAAAATTCACTTCTCTCCAAGAGAAAAAAGGAACTTTATCTTCCTGAACAATTTAGAATTCCAAAAAACTTCCCAGAAAAATTAAAGTTTCCAATTCAGTTCCATATTTTGTAATTCCTCTTACATAAGAGGAAGCGACACTGATAAGTTACTAGAATGATGCACTACTTTCTGCAAGCATTTCCCCCAACAGTTTATAGTATTTTCATGCTGAAAGCAAGGGGAAAAACAAGGAGAAAATTAAATGACTTTTAAAAAAAATTATATTTTATTGCTTTGCTGTGCCTAATTAACTTTGAATGTGTGCCATTTTTCAAGGATGAAAAGAGGATGTGGCCCAGCTGCAGTGGGTGTGAAGACCAGAGAGCCACAGAAAGGTGACAGCAGAACCACACCAGGCTTAGAGGCATGACCAGCACAGCCACACCGACTGAACAGCAGGAATTACACCTAACTCATTGTTTCAAAGGGCTTTAAGAGCCGACTTCACTGCAATTCCTGCACCAAGACTTTTTATTACCACTTGTTTTGCGTCCATGCTGTGCAAAGCTTTGCAGTGCTCAACCAGCCCCTCCTGATCAAAGTTCTTCTCGCTGCAGTACGGGCACGGGAAGGTGAAGCGATTGGGGAAGCTCCTGTGGGGAGAAAAGGTCATTTACAAACACAGATCATTCAAGGCAATCATTTACACATCCACTTAAGGCAAGCTAATTTTAACAATCAGTTTGTAAACTCCTAACAGTATTTCAGGGAACTCAATATTTAGACTGAATTACAGTTTTTCTGCAAATGTTCTGAGTGTCATTTTTCACCTTTCTGTCAGGACACCACCCACAAGAATGCACTGCCACCAACTCCCACTTCCCTCCTTTGTGGGTGAGTACAATCAGGAGGTATTTTAAAAGGTATTTTAAAGGTATTTTAAAAACCAGCTTCATCTACAGAATGCCCTGATCTTAGAGATGTCTAAGGAGAAGCAGCAGAGTTTACCTGGGCACAGCCAGCTGCAGGATCAAGGCTCAGTTTTTAACTACATAAAAACTAGCACCCAAACTGAGCAAAGTGGTAAATTCTGCTTTTACTTCAAAATTGTTTCTTGTGCAGAGAAGGCCAGGATCTCAGAGCAGAGGTGTTACCTGGTGCTGTGGAGGGGCTCCTTGGTAACAGCTTTGACACCTTCCATGATGTAGTTCTGGTACTTGGAGCAGGAGGCTGCGTGGCTGCGCATCTTGGACAGGAACATCTGTGCAGGCAACAACAGCACAGCAGGTGAGCCCAAACCTCTGACACACCTTAAACAACAGCAGCTAACATGGAGCCCTCAGCAGCCTTCAGCAGAAGGGCTACAGCAGGAACTCTAAATAGTTCAGCTGACCAAGCAGAAAATCTTTGAGATGACAGGTCAGCTAAGCTGTAACTCTGCTGTCGGTGGGACGTTACCATACACCCCTGCTACAGCAGCAACGTCCCACTGCAACTTTAAAATCAGAATCTTTCATTGGAAATTCATCTCCTGAAGAGGTAATGACAAAAAACTGAGGGAAGAATGTCAACATCTGGGTGCTGCCTGTATCAAACACCTTCAGCACATATCAGAACAAACACTTTGACCTGATTGTGCAGAAAGCTGAGGAGGAAACAGTTTATTTTCCCCTATGCAGACACATCTCGTGTACTGAATTTCCAAACCCTTTCATACTTTTTTATTGCAGCCGTTGCAAGTGGTTTCTGTCGTTTCAATTTGCTTTTCCAAGTCCAGAGCCCTGCTCCCGGGGGACAGGGTGCTGCGGCACACCCCACACACTGGCTTCTTGGGCTTCAGGCACTCCTGCAGGCACGGCGTGCAGAAGCTGTGAGAGAGAAAAGGAGCAGGTGGTGAGACAGCCCTCTGGGCAGCCACAGTGCCCCTGCCCTTGCACAGCCTCTGCCCAAAGGAGTAACAGAGCCTCGAGACTCTGATATAAAGAAAGGGAGAAGGAGCTGCTGGCACCTGGGCATGAAAGATCCCAGGCTGTCACACCCAGAATTGCTTGCTGTTGGACAGGGCTCCGTGCCCTCGGCTTCTGGACAGAATCATGGAATATTCTGGGCTGCAAGGGCCATCAAAGCCCACGCAGTGCCACTCTGGGCACCTGTGCCAGGGCCTGCCCACCCTCACAGGGAGCAATTCGATCCCAACACCCAAACTCAGCCTGCCCTCTGACGGTGCGAGGCCGCTGCCCCTAGTCCAGCCACTCCATGCCCGCACTCCTCAGGGGAGACGGGAAGCGAAAGCGGAAGAACACCGGCTTCCTTTCCCCCCTTTGCTTTCGTTTTCTCGCCTTAAGGCCGCTCCAGCCTGCCGTGCCGTGCCGTGCCGTGCCCAGCCCCGCGGCCGGGGCGCGGAGCAGCGTGCGGAGCCCCTGCCCTCAGCCCCGGCGGGGCCCGAGCCGCCGCTGCTCCCGAGGCCCCGCGGCCCCCGCCCCGGCCCCGCCCCCCGCCCGGCGGCGGGCGCTCACACGTGTCCGCAGGGGACGCGCACCGGGCAGTCGAACACCTCGAGGCACACGGGGCAGGTGAGGCGGGACAGCGGGTCCGGCCGCCGCTCCGGGGCCCGCGACGGCCCGCCCGCCGCCATCTTCCGCCGCGCCGCCAGGGGGCGGCCCTGCGCACGCGCGTCCCGCCGGCCCCGCCCCGCGCTCCGCGCTGGGGGCGTGACCGAGCGTTGTGGGCGCGGCGGGGCTGTGGGCGGGGCCGCCATCCCCGGGCCGCTGCCGGCGGGCGGGGCCCCGGGCGGTGCCCGCGCCGCTCCGAGCACGGCGGTGCCCTAACGGCGGTGGCGTCACGGCCCCGCAGCCGTTCCACGGCCGCTTCTCTCCCGGCTCTCCCCGGAGCGCGGCCCCGGGGAACCGCCCCGCCCCTCGCGCCCCGCCCCGATGACATCACGCGGCGGAAGTGCTCCCGCCCCGCCGTTCACTTCCGGGCCGCCGCTGCCGCCGCCGCGGCCCTGCCCGAGCCGTGAGGGCGGGCGCGCTCCGTCCGCGGCACCGGCCGGGCCTGCGCGGCTCTGCCGGGGCAGCGCGTCGGGACGCGGGGTAGCAGCCCGGGCGCTTCCGGTGGAGCGGCGGCGGCTCCCGGCGGCGGCGCGGAGCGGTGAGGGACGGGACAGGCCGCGGAGCGGGGGCTTGGCCGCGGCGGGTGGGCGGTGGGCGGCGCGGCACAGTGGGGGCGGCCGGGGGCGGCAGGAGCTCCCGGGGCCGGTGCCGCCGCGGAGGCCCGGGCGGTGCCTGGGGCTCTTCGCCCCGGCTCTGCAACAAGTGTCCCGGGCACGGAGGGCCAGGCGGGCGGGGTTCCGGGGCTGCCGCTCCCGCGCCGCTCGGAGCCGCCGTGTCCCGGAGCGGTTGGGCCGGGCGCGGCCCCGGGAGCGGCCCCGGGAGAAGGGGGCACGGCGGGAGCGGGGCGGGTTTGCCCTGTAGGTCCCTGTGCTGCCCGGGGTTTGTACAGCCCGCGGCCAGAGCAGTCGGGTCCCTCGGAGAGGTTTGGCCCTGGACACGGTCACGGTTAGAAGCGTTCTCTTGTCTCCACAGCCGGCACTGCGCTCCGGTCAGGAGTTTCTGTTGTCACAGCTCCGGGAAACGCTGGCCTTTGGCGTGAGCACCTTGCGGCAAAGCAGCCTCGTTCCTCTGTGCGTTCTGCCAGTCGGGGAGCTGCTGAAACCTATATTTATCCGTGCGTGCTCGCATCGTGAGCTCTCCGGAGCTGTAACCATGGATGTTGCTGCTGGGTGGGCTGCGGCGCGGGGAGCCCGTGCTGCCGCGGCTCGGTGTGCGGCCGGGCTGTGCCAGGTGTTCGACCGCCCGGTGTGCCAGCTGTGCTCTGGCACGGTGCGCTGTGCCCGCCCTGGCGGCCCCGGCTCGGGTGGCAGGCACGGGGCACGGGCAGGGCTGGCAGGGCTCTGGGAGCTCGATGAAGGCTCTCCCGTCACCCGGGGCTCGCTGACCCTGCCGTGCCTCGCGTGTGGCCAGGAGCTCTGTTTGGCGGCTGCTGGCAGCGGGGTGGCAGGGCTGTGGTGCTGAGGGCAGTTCCCTGCCAGCACAGGATCGCTCCGGGTCCTGGGGGTGTTGTGCTGACGTGCCAGACAAAGATCTCTCTCTGCGGCTCTTCTTGCCAAGGAACAGGCTCTGCTGTCTTTGTCCACAGACTTCATCCTGCACAACTTGCGTTGGAACGTGGGGAGGGAAGGGGCTGCTCCTGGCCCTTATGCTCAGATGTTAATTTAGCACTCTGCATTTCCTGTGATTCACAGCCTGTCTCTTGACAGGAGCGCCTGTGCCTTGCAGGAGAAGCAGAACTGCTGCTTAACTTTCCCCACACAGGGCTGGCACTGAGCACAGCCTTTCATCAAGGAATGTTAACTGCCAGGCTGTCGGTTTTGTTGTTTGTTTGTTTCCCTGGCCTCTTGGTTGTTGGTATTTTGTGTTTTGGCTCCTTCCCTTCAGGTGGAAAGTTATTTAACACGAGTGTTGATCGGCATTCTAGCAGCTGCAGTTAATACTGGGTGAAGAGACTTTTCTGAAATGCTGTTTGAGGCTGACTACATCTGAAACAGTGCACTGAATTCTCCCAGCTCCTCTCCCCTCAGGCCAAGAGCTAGTTTGTCTTTTCATGTAGTAAACAAAGCCTGTGGTCTGCTTTTTGATCACAGGTTCCTGAGGCACTGCAGGTGGAGCCTGTTGGCCTGTGAATTACCCTGGTTCTGGTAAAGCAGCATTTGGGAGATTCCTTTGTCACCAGCTGTTTCAGCTCAGTGCTCTGGAAGTGCAGATGAGTGTATCCACAAAACCAGCTATCCCTGCAGACAGGAGCACAGGAATGGTTTTTCTCAGTTCCCATAACGCAGCTGAAGGTGGCAGGTGTTGCTCTCTTGCTGAAAAGATCCCAGTGGTGTTTGCAGCTGCCAGCTTTCAGCTGGAATTGGGGCTGTGGCTCCTCTGGAGTGGCTGCAGAGCTGCCCTGGCTGCACTGGGCTACCAGCAGGAGGAATATCAGTGAAAATGTTAGAAATCAAAAGGCAGAGTCAATAAACCTGCTCAGCCTAGGGACAGTCCTGTGCCACTAGAGGTGAGGGGGAAAAGCAAATGCTTTCACAAAATGGGCAGGTACCTGGAAAATGGGTGGGGAATGATGTTGGAAAGCAGGACAGTGGCATTTGTGTGGCTCCTGTGCCTCTCGAGAGTCCTGCAGAGGCTGTGAGGGAGCTGCAGCTCTGTGGCCATGGTACAGAGCCCCGAGGGGCAGGGGATGTCTGGGGTGTGTGCACCTGCCATGACTTGTGCTTGTTTTCAGTTTTTATTCCAGGCCAGCTGCCATTGCTGAAGATCCCTAACGCCAGATACCCAACCCACTGCCAAACAGCCATGAAGGAGAGGAGGTAGCTGCCCCCAGCAGAGGGAAAATCTGATTTCAATGGATACAAAATATAAAGACGATTTATTTAGGAAGTATGTACAGTTCCACGAATGCAAGCTGAATGCCTCTGACAACAAGCAGCGTCCTATCAACGATGAGTACTTGCGAGTGGCAGCAGCAGCCTTACTTTGCCTTCCCAAAATTGATCCCTTTTATCGATTCCGGCTGATCAAATTTTACGAAATGGCTGAAAACTCACTGAGATCTGTGAAATCCTCAAGTTTACATTGTCTCCATAATGCATTCAACATGCTTGAGACAGTTGGGATTAATCTCTTTCTGTACCCCTGGAAAAAGGAGTTCAAGAACATTAAGGTAAGACTTTTTATGTAGCCATCACGAGAACACAGTTTATTTTTCTTTCTGTGAACGCATTTCATTTGTTTCCTTTAAAGGCTTCTCTTTTTTCCATTTATAGCATTATATATATATATTTATATTTATATATTACAGTAGGTAAACAGAAGCCATAGGAAAGCTCCTGTGTAAAATAAGTGAAGTTTATGCTGATGAGAGTATCCCCAGAGCAGAAGTACAAGCACTTGCTCCAATTATGGTGCGTATAAAGTAGGAGAAGAGCTTATTTAAGGTTGTTGTTCAGCCTCTCCTGCTGCACTGTTGTATTTCTACTTGGAGAGGCTTTCACTATGGTGAGTGGTCAAGCTGGATTTGAGCTGACTCAGAGTTTGATTTGTCTTGCCACAGCTGTTACTGGACTCAAGTATTAAACCCAGGGCATGTGTTCAAGTGGATGCTTTGCTGAGGTTCCCACAAGTTGTATGATAAAGATGAAGGAACTTCTGCAAAGGGGTTGTTTTCAGAGTATCTTTGATCTGCTTGTCAGTGCTCAGTTCCTGATGGTTTGATTTTAAGGTTCTTTCAAATGTATCTACCCAAGGCAGGTTCCCAGAGGGAAAAGTGGGATCTCACTGCTGGTATTGGGTGCTGCAGACCCATTGGGAGTTCTCTGCAGCCACGTTTTCTGTTTTATCTTTTGCCTGTGGTGGGCAGGCTGCTCCAGCCTGCACTCAGAACAGGCTGGACTGGGCTAAGCACATCCCTCAGGTGTGCCAGATGCTGAGGGGATTTCAGCTTGCAGAAACTCATGTCTCTGCTTTTGGGGCTCTTTTAGTGGAAGTTTTTGAATTAAATTAAATAAAACTAACATTTGAAACTGCATGGTAACAGTACACAAAGAAGGCTGCATCTCAAGTATATTTAAAGCTGAATTGGACTTTGGCACTCCTGCAGTAATTCTGAGTTCCTGATAGCTCCAGCTTGTTCCTGCATGGGATAGTTCCCAAATCCCGGCCTTTTTGCCTTTCATGGTAGACTTTCTGTAAATTAAGTATGTCTGGTATGCATTGTAGTTAATGTCAGTGCAGAGCAGAGTGATTTAAATCACCAGGGAGGACATTATGCTAATCAGGATTTTAAATTGAACGAAAACTCTCCTTCTTTGAATTTCCCTCATGTGGAATTTCCATCTGCTGAGCAGGAGGGATGCAGAAATGGAGCTCATCTTGCCAAGGCAGTTGCGTGCGTTCAGAGTCGTTATTGTTGTATTTAATTATATGCTCTCTGTCACTGAATTATCTGAACATCTCGTCCACCACTGAATTTGTAACCTAGTTTTCCTTTGTTCCCCCGGGCCCCTCAGACCTACACTGGACCCTTTGTTTATTATGTGAAGTCTGCTCTAACGGAAGATGACGTGAGGCAGATTCTGAACTACATGGGCTACGTCCAGGAGCTGGGAACAACGTTCAAGCTCAAAGAGCAGGTGGACGCCATTCAGGTGAAAATGATTTCGTTTGAGCTCTTCCTGGCCAAAGTGGAGTGCGAGCAGCTCCTGGAGATCCACCTGCAGGTGAAGGACAAGGGCTATTCGGAGGTGGACGTGGTGCAGGAGCGCAAGAGCAGCAGCGAGGACGTGCGGGGCTGCTCGGAGGCCATGCGGCGGCGCCTGGAGTGCAAGGAGAGCCTCAACGCGTCCATGGCGCGCATGGTGCTCCAGAAATCCGCCAGCGAGCGCGCCTCTAAGGACTACTACAAGCCGAAGGTCAGCAAGCCTTCCAAGTCCGTGGACGCCTATGACAGCTACTGGGAGAGTAAGAAACCGCCTCTGATGAGCTCGCTGAGCCTCCGGAAGGAGCCCATTCTGGTCGATGCGGAAGATGACATTAAAGATGAAATCATCCGGCCCTCGCCCTCCCTGCTGACCATGTCCAGCTCCCCTCACGGCTGTTCAGATGAATACTTGCCAACCTCCTCTCATCACAATGGCATGCTAAGAACAAATGTCCCTTACAGCTCCTATTTTTCTGCTCAAGAGGACTTAGATTTATATACTGACCCCGATTCTAGAAGCGTGTTAAATTTTAAAAGACAAGACGCTATTAAGCCTGATGTATGGCTGTTAAAAAGCGACGCCAACCCCGTTTACCACAAACGCACCCACCTAGCCAAAGAGACAGCTTCCTCCAAGTGCCAGAACTGTGGCATACCCTGTGGCGCTTCTGTGTGCCAGAAGTGCGACGGCCTGTTCGGCTCGAGGCAGGAGTACCCGGCAGTGAAGCAGAGCTCCTACTCCATCAAAGCGCTCCCGAGCGACGGCTTGTCCCCAGCCTCGGCTCTGAGGGAGAAATCTCAGTACGCGTCCCAGACTCAGAGTCAAGACAGAGCCGCCCAGTTCGGCTCCAAGCCCAAGCCCTCGGGCACCTCGCGCTGCGGCTTCTGCAACCGCTCGGGCGCGGCCAACACGTGCACCTTCTGCTCCAAGGTCTCGTGCGACTCCTGCCTCAGCGCCTACTACTACGACCCCTGCTGCAGGAAGAGCGACCTGCACAGGTTCCTGCCCAACAACCAGCTGAACTACAAATCGTCCCAGCTGTCCCACGTGGTTTACAGATAGACTGCCAGAGTCTGCTTGGGAAGGGGAGGGAAGGGGGAGGAAAGGGCTATCCTAACTAATGTTCTGACTCCACGCTGACCTCTTGGCAAAATCACATGTCCAGATATTTGGAACCATGGTTCAGTGATCAGGTGCCAGTTCTTGATTTTTGTGGCTTCACAGATGCTGCAGATCCATTAGATTTCATGCTGCTATAATTTAGGTAACTCCTAAATGAGCATTGCTTTTTAACTTACATGGGGGAGAAGAGCACATTTTTCGTTAAAACTTGGCAGCTGTTGTATTTTTAAGAAGTGACATCATACGTTCCTATTATATCATATCTTGCCCAAATAAAACCAGGCAGTATTTGAAAACAAAGTCTGAGAATTAAGGTTCTTCTTTTCTATGAGTGATGAAACCACTGCCAGTTTTTGATAAAGTATCAAAAAGTGAAGTCCTCACCCTGACTTCAAAACGTGCAGGAAATATGAGAATGGCTTGTTTTGCCAACAAGGACTATTTTTTGATGTGTGTCTGCATTTCTCGATCTCCAAAATGCGAACACCATAACCTCTCTTCCTTTTGTCTTTGTTTCCTCCTTCTCCCCTTCTCTCCTGGTTGTTTATTTCGAGCTTATATAACCTGAATCTGGACAATATGTGCTTTATTTTCCAGTGTTGCCAATATCATCCTTCTGGGTTTCACTGTATGGTATTTTAAAGAGGTGATCCTGTATCTGTGTCACTCAGATGATGCCTGGAGTGTTGTCCTCTCAGATGAGTGTCCATTTTCTTTCTGTTGCACATGGTTTAAGTACTGTTCTTTGTACTGTAAATAGGTGATTTGGAAACAGTTTATTTTTAATAAATATTTAATATGTTGAGTTCTTAAAAGTGGTAGAATCATTATAACTATGAAGTCTCTCTGGGTTATTTGTTCAGGTGACTTTATGTTTTTCCTTGTACTGTATTTCATAGCTTATTATAGCCACTGTGGCAGAATGATGTTCTTGGCTCTGATCAGTTCTTGGGTTTTAATCTGACAATTTTCCCTCTGATAAGGCTGGCGCTCATCTGAGGGAGTCTTGTCTAGGAATTGCAGGATTTTGCTCTCAGTGCACGCTTTTTCTTTGTGGTTATGGAAATTGTAAGTATCAATGTTCTGCTTGCTCCCAAATTCACTGCCAATCTGTCTGTAGCGTAGTCTAGCAAGTAAAGCACTGGCCTGGTTAAAATCAGAGCTCATTTGTGACTCCTGTTCAGGTGAACCCATCAGTTATGGATGTGAATCAGATGATGACCTTTGTCTCCTGCTATAGCACTTGGGAACCCTGGCTGAGAGCCAGGACTCCCTTGTGTTGGGCTCTGTACAGTCTGACCCCCAAACACCACCTGGCTAGGAATAGACTTTAGTTTTTCATTAAAAGAAAACCCCTAAGAATCCTAACTCCCTTATTCCAACTATAGCTAGTTAGCACAAAGTATCAGGCAACCTAATCTGATGTGCAGAATTAAATGTGTTTAAAATATCTGTAAAGAACTCTAGCTGAGATGTAAACTGTAGTCCACTTTGCACTGAAATGATTCACTTTGGGGTTTTTAATCACTGTTAGTCTAGGCTTCTCAACTTCATCACTCCCTGTGTGACAGGAACATGCATGAATGATCGTTTGTCTTACATTTTTTGGGGTGGGGGGGCTTCAGGTAGGTAGAGGGGAAAATTACATAGGCTAGTGTTGTAAAATAGCTAAAATAATTTTAGCCATAACTGGGTGTCAGAAGCATTATGGAAATAAGATGAAACCTGGGTCTTACAGAGTGCTGAGAACAAGAAGTTACTGTCCAGTTTGCACTAAGAAACAAAGAGAACAGAATGTTTAACAATCAGGGAAATTCTGAATCAAGGGACTGCAGCTGAGCATAATGTCAAGGGCGAGTATTGCCTTGCTGACCCTGAGTGTTGGGGTGAATATTGTTTAAGTGAATGATTTTAAGGTTTTCAATCTTGTATGTTTTTTATAAATATATATATATATATATAAATATGACACAAATGTAGATACATTATGTATATAGTGAAGAATTTAAAAACAATTTTACTATTAAAATGCAGTCTAAGGGTGGTTTTAATTTTGGTGGTTTTTGGGTTTTGTTCACCTTCTGCAGTTTCATGCCTGTTTGGCTGCTCTACAGTGTATCTTCTAGTTCACCAGTTCAATTTCCATATGGCTCCTCACACTACAGTGAATAACTAAAACTGTGATGCCACGTAATTTTTATGGTGACCAGGGCAGGGGCTACACCTGCTCTGAACAAGAGAAGTCCTCTGTATATATGTCATGGAATCCTGTAGTACAAGCCTGTGTTGAATTGAAGTGATACCATGCTCTATTTTTGTGTATCTTACTGTATGAGGTTGCTGTGATTGATACAGTAAAATATATGCGAATTTCAAATGCAGGTGTTTTGCATCTGATTTGTTGAAATTAATTTATGTTTTGAAGGAATTTAAAAATAAAGAGGCCTTTAAGAAAAGGCTTCACTCTTTTCTCAAAGTGGCGTGTGCATGTAGCTGTCTGTTCGCAGGTGCGTTGGCATGCCGCGAGCCGCTGCTCCCTCGCAGGCTCCCTCCAGCCGGGGCTGCTGAGACAAATGCCCCTTGGTTTGCAGCCTGGGCAGCATGACTCGGTGCTCATGGAGCAGGTGAGCCGCGCTGGCAGCCTCTGCAGCAGGCTCAGGTGGGGTGGCAGCAGGTGCTGGGCCGTGTGGAGCTCTCTCCGTGCGTCCCAGCCTTGGCTCTCCTTGCCTGACGAGCTTCCCGAGCCAAGCTGCATCTCCCAGAAGATGTGTGATACTGCTGAGGTACATTTTGGCACTTGGTTTAGGCCTTCTGGCTCCTTTTGCGTCTGCTAGCTCTGGAGCAGGAGAACTCCTCAAGTTCCAAACTAGATCATTCTTTTTGTGTGTTCCTTGTGTTAAGAAGCACGTCAGGTGAATGCTGAAGTGCCCATTCTATGAGTGCTTCATGCTCTGCTGTGATTGCTGGAAGTACCAGGGAGGATTATAGAAATCAGGCTCCAGGTAACTAAAATGTTCTTGCAGGAAATCTTGCCTCACACCGTGATGCTTCTTGAGCTGACATATTTCTGGTACATATAAAACCAGCCTGTAAGCTGTCTTGCTGCCTGGCATCTCTGATTACAGACCTCTAAGCTTGTTTGCTGCTTTGGCTTTCAACAGAAGCTTAAAGGTTCCATACACTGTTAAGTAGTTTAGACGTGATGATGTGAACTGACAGCTCCTGCAAGTTATTTTCTGGAAGATGACTGTAGGTTACGAGCATTTAGTGCACATTGCTAGCTATGCTGTAGAATGTTTCTAGGGGAAGAGATTCACCTTTCCAGTATTTGTTTAGAAACAGGAGCTAACCTGAGCATGGTAATAATTGATACACTGCCAGAGCGACTGGGAGAGAAGCAGGAGGTGACTCTTGATGTACCTGGTTTGGCTCTGAATTCAGAGTGAATTAGACCTTCTAGTGTGATCATTACCATGGTATCAGCAGCAACTGTCTTGGGCTGCAAATGTCCCTGTTTGCTGTTTCTGAAGGGTGTTCTGTGATTCCTTCCGAAAATCAGAAAATCATGGACCGTGGCTGTGTTTGTCCAAGATTGTAAGTACTTTTCTTTTTTACAGTTGATCATATTCCCCTGGGAAGTGTTTTCTGTAACTGGCCTTGCCAGTCTGGAAATGTCAGGGCAGGGGATTACCTGAGCCAGTTTGTGGTTTTGTACCCCTGCACCCTGCTGTGAAAAACCAGCTCGGGGAACGTGGAGAGGAAGAGGATGCAGCACATCTTACAGTGCCAGAGGAAGGCAAAGGGTTAAGGCCCCTGATGAGGCTGCAGCTCCTTTGCCTCCCAAACCCTGCAGACAGCCACAGGACAGGCTGCTCCATGCAGGAGAGGTAGGAGAGGCAGGGAGCAGCTGCTGCACAGCTCTCACTGTGTGTGCCAAGGGGCCGCTCCCCGGGCACGGGGCCTGCGCTGGCACAGCCTGGCAAGGTTTGCTCTGGGGGCTCCGTGGGCAGCCTGGGCTGCCCATCCCTGTGCCAGGGCTGCACTGGGCACCTGCCTGCCAGCAGCTCTGAGCCAGCCTCGGGAGAGCAGCTCTGATCGTGGGCTCCTGTTGGAGCTGTGGGACGAGCGAGCTGGAAGCAGGGTCAGTGCCCAGAGCGGGCACTCCCTGCCTGCTGCCCTCCTGCAGCACTGAGACCGGCTCTGGGAGCTCGGGCATGGCTGGGAGCTGTTGCTGTTTTGGAAGCAGCTGCTTTGCTGCCCTGACCTCTGGAGGAGAAGGGATCTGCTGCCCGTAGGGGATCCTGAAGGAGGGCAGGCACTGCCCCTTGGCTCCGGCCATTCCCCAGGGCAGAGCTGCCCAGGCCTTTCCAGAGGCAGGCAGAAAGGTTCTGGCCATGCTGCCACAGGGCTCTGGAGAGCCACGTTCACATTTCCTCACCCTGAGAAGAGCAGCCTCGGGGGCTTTGCTCCCCGCTGCTCTGCGGGTGCCCTGCTCCCCGTCCTCTCTGCTGGCAGCTGCAGCTCTGGCTCCTGCTGCTGTGGCGGGGCAGAGGGGCTGTGAAAGTCATCCTGACACCCAGTTCTACATTCACAGCCTCCTGTGTCAGGCACTGACTTGCAGTGAATGTAGAAAGGCTCTGTGCAAAAAAAGGTGGACAGGTGGAAATGTTCCAGATAAAAATGAAACGACCTGTGCTGATTATTTTTTCCCCTTGGCATCAAGAAGAAATTTCTCTTCCAGCATTCAGAGTCTGGGAGGCACTGAAGTAATTTTGCAGGGAACTTTACATGAGGTTAGAGATTGCTTTAATTATTGATATTTCTTATTGATGAGGTCTTTTCTGAGTGCTGCAAATCCTGGATGTGAGTGATGGTGATTCTGGAGCTTCTGCTCAGGCTGGGCTTTATCATACACAGTTTCTGCTTTGAGATGAGGATGTGAAATACCTTCTGACCTGGGTAATCACTCCCATTTGTTTTTCCTGTCTTATCTGGGCTTTGAGTTAACTCTGCACTGTGCAGATCTCTGCACTGAAGGCAGTGTCAGAGTTGCAATGGCTGTAAGTGGCGCAGGAGCAGCCCTGGCAACTTGTGTGTGGCAGCTGCTTCTGCTGTTGTGGGTGTGGGGCTGTCATGCTTCCTGCTTTAGAAATCATTCTCATGATAGTCATACTGTTCTGAGATTTTTCATCGTCAACCTGCTTTAAAAAAAGAAAAAGAAAAATCAACCCACAACTGCTCATCAACTCCTTAGAGAAAAATGCTGCTTTCTCCCAAGTAAGTGAAATCTGCTCTGTAGCTTTGTGTCAAGGTGCTTGAATTTAACTGCCTTACCTGTGCTCAGCTCAGCACTGCTGTGCAACCCCTCCCCAGGAACTCAGTTACCCTTGGGAAGTGCTGGTGAAGGCTCATTTATTGGTCTTGGGATGTGCTCTGAGGGGACACTGCCATTTCCAGCTCTTCTTGCTTCATACTTTGTTCCTGGCCCTCGAACTGCAAATGTCTGTGGCATTGTTTCCCGTGGTATTAACTGAGATGTGCTCTCAGAGCTGTTCCCAGCCTGCTTGATGCGCTGGCTTAGGGCCACCTCAGCAGAAATCAGTGGGCTGTGTGCATATGTTCTGCTTCTCCTTTTTGGGGGAGAGTGGGGGAGAGAGGCTTAGTTCCCCACTCTCTGCCTCTCACTCCTGGAGAAGTAAAACCCCTGTTGGAGACCAAATTCTCTCATTCTTCAGACCCCAAGGTCAGAAGCTGCTCTGGGGGATAATTCCAATGGCAGGCAGGAGAAGGAGGTGTCTGGTTCCTGCTCTGCAGGGCAGTGCCGTGCAGCAGCCGTGGATGGCACTCTGGCGCTGGTCAGTGCCCGTGGTGCTTGGTGCTGGGGGCCAGAGCGCAGTGACTCGGGCCTGGGGCAGCAGGATCAGCTCAGCCAGCTGCAGGAGGTTGTGAACTGCTGTGCAGCAAACCCGGGGCGTGAGCAAGGCTGCAGTTACAGGGAGCGAGGGTAGGAAGCTCCGTTCGAGGAGGGAGAGGAAGCGCAGTGCCAGGGGAGTATCCTGTCCCAGGAACGGTGTTTCCTGCTGCACACTGCTTACAGACATTTTGTGTCTTGTGTTGAGAAGGATCTCAGGAAACTTTTTACCTTTTTTAAGGGGATGTTTGCTCCCTCTGCCCAGCTCCCGTGCCCTGAGCAGTGCTGCTGGAGGCTGTGGTGCCCCACAGGGCCAAGGGACAGGCTGTGGGTGCTGGGGACGTGTGAGCTGAGCAGAGGATGCTCTTAGACTCTGTCACCCACTCCTGGGTCTCCAGTGGGGAATTAATTTCAGCCTGAGAACACAAAACCTCTTCATGTAAATCAGTAACAGAAGTGGGGCTTAGGATGGGTCACTACCAGGGGGTCAAAGAGCGTGTTTTGTCCTTGTCCTACCAGGGAGAGCTTTGCATCTTCAGAGGCCAGATTTGAAAGGTCAGTCTCAGAAATCACTTTTTCCCCTTTCTTACTCCTGCATTTCCATGTTCAGGTGGAGAAGCACTGAGTAATCTGAAATGTGTTCTCTCCTCCCAGGATCATGGCTGAGCTCTGGGCAGAGTCTGCCACATGCAGTCTTCCAAACCTCCCTTCACTTGGTTTCCTCTAGGACTTCTGCCTCCTTCAGGAATCAAGGTCTGATTCACTTTCCATTGTGACTCCTAAAGTCTTGGACTACTTAGAGGCATATCAAAAATTAAAATAATCTCTTTTGACAGCATTGAAGCCTGTGGTGTTTGAATCTTTGATATGAAGATTTCTCCCGCTTGGAGAATAGCTCATTTTTAATGCTGTGAAATAGAGCATGATAACTGTGCTGCTGTCTATACTACAGTGAGCATTATGTGCTGCTTAATAAAATGCTGCTCCTCTCCAAGAGCTCGCTTTCATAATGAAAGAAGGTGCAGTATTCAGATGTTGGTAACTCACACCGCAAAACTTTCTGTCTTTGGTGTAGATTTTCTGTCTGCAGCTGGAGTTAAATTCTTTCTCCCTGGTCCAGTGCTCACAGCTTAAACTCCAACCTGTTAAGTGTTGCAATGGCCCAGGTGCCTCTGGCACCTATTGTCTGTCTGGTCTTGCTCTGCAGGGGGTTTGCAGTACGGTGAGAAGCTGAGGAAGAATTTTTGAGATGTGCTGAAACACTGTGAGGTCTATAGACAAGATTTGAGGGAAACAAAGACGGGAGACCCTAGGAAGCAGCATGAAGCTGCAGAAAAGCTACAGGACTGTGCCACCAAGAACTCTGTCTGCTCTGCAGGATCAAACAGAAACATTCCTGCTGTAGTACAACCCCAGGTATAATCCCTGTATCTGCCTCCTGGCTGCTCCTGGGTCTGCATCTCAGGGCAGGTTGTAGGCATCTTCTGGTATGTTTCAGAGCATGTGTAAAAATCCTTTTCCCCTTTATTTTACTTGCTGCTTTTCAACAGGCTCAAAGCCTGTCGGCAAAATGACTTTTACCAAGCACAAGTAGGATGCTCACATGTCTTTGGGGTGAATGTGGATTTGACACTGATTTGGTTCTGCTTTTTCAGCCTGAAGGTTTTCACTCAGGCTCTCCAGTGAAGGACATTATTTCCTCAGTGGAATATTTTCCATATGACTAAATAATGGCCAAGGGCTGTGATTTTTGTGTCAGTGCTTGGCACTGTGGGCTTCTGCTCAGAAATCAGATGGGCATGTGAGAAGTAGTCCTAAAAACAAGCACTGCATTGTTCAGAGTGACAGGGTAAAATGAACCGATCAGGTATTTTTATTTCCATAGCACTTAGAATTTGTCCTTTTTTCCCGAGCAAAGCTTCAAAGCAGGAAGATTCATTCACTGTCAGCAGACACCTTCCCTGTCGGCCTGAAGGTCACGTCCCAGTGTCTCCACTGGCATCCCTGGAGCGTGGTGCTGGTGAGGAGCCCCAGCTCAGCTGCAGCAGGTTCAGAGCTCACCCTCCTGCCTGGAGCACTGACAGCAGCTCTGCCCCTTGCTGCAGGGGAGCTCATTTCCAGCTGTGCTGGGCCAAGAGCTGCCCTGCTGCCAGGGAGCAATGGGATTCCAGGTGGGGCTGCGTTCGGGGAAAACGCTCACTTACAAACCTCCTGAGCTGCCCCAGGCACCTGTCATCGAGGCACTGCCTTGTAGTCACAGCTTCACTCCAAAAACAAGGGCGGGCTCCCAAACCTGCCTGCTTTGTGTGGGGAGCACTGAGTGCCCTTGGCTGAACCTGATCTGTGCAACAGGGAGAGGAACTGAGGGGACAGAACTCATGCTAGATAAAACCACAGGTGTGGAAGGCTCGTTTAAAACTGTCAAGCCGTGGAGTAAAGAAATGTGGGAAAGCAATTACACCAGTGCCAAGAAGGAGAATGAGTAGGAAGATAAGGGGAGAAAGTTATTGGCCTGACAGTCCTTTAGAGAAGAGGAGGAAAAATTGTCTTAAAAATTGAGCCTGATAATGGTGTCTGATTACTACATACAAAAGTGACTGTTCCTTGAAATACTATTTTATAACCTAATGCAGAAAAGCTAGGTAGCAGCAAAGAAAGTTGATAGATTTCAAAGGGAATATTAATTTGGAATAATTTGAAAGTCTAGCTAAAGATCTATTTAAATTGATGCATTTTTAATGGAAATTAATCTTCCATAACTTGGAAATAAAATAACTTGGTAAGATACTAAGTCTGTATGTGTTCAAAGTAGACTTTGAACATTAGAAAAGAATAAACCAACAATTAAAGGAGTTCACTCTAGAGTATCAGGCGTGCAGCCCTTCCCAGCAGTGCTGCTCTCAGGGCTGGGAAACACGCAGAGCTGGGAGACAGGAGGGCCTGCTGCAGGTTCCTGTGCCTCTCCACGATGTTTGGAGCGAAATGGAGACTTCTGTAGTGTGTTCAGAGAGGGCACAGGCTGTGTGCTGCTTGGTGCCAGAGGGGCTCTGCTCCTGTGTGTGCTGGGGCTCGCAGTGCCAGGCTGGGCTGGCTCCACTCTGCAGGGCCAGGTGAGCTGTGGTGGAGGTTGGTGGGTCTGGCTGCACACCTGCAGGGATTTTGCAGAAAATCAGACTCACAGGTGCAATGGGTAGGTCCTGTGTGCGGTGGCAGCCTGGAGGTGTGCCTTCCTTTTGGAATTGCTGGAAAAGCAGGCAGGTGTGTGGTGTGGTGTGGTGTGGTGTGGTGTGGTGTGGTGAGGCATGGAGGAGGCACCACAGTGGCAGGCTGTGCTGTGTTGGGCTACAAAAGGCTGAATAGAGCACTCTGTGATCTGAGCACGGCGGTTCCTTTGAGATAACCTCTGGAATATGGGCACACTGCACCACTGACAGCAGGCAGCCCCTGTCTGGCTGTGAAGGGCTGTGAGCTGCAGGAGTTTCCTCTGCAGTGCTGTCCAAAGGACTGCCAGGTGTCCTGCTGTGAGAGGGATAACCATGGCTCTGTGGGTGCTGCTTTGCTGCTCTGAGTGCTGCCTTACTGCCTTTGGGGTTTATACCCTCTGCTCTCCAGGCTCTCGGCCACCAAGGCCAACCCCTGACTGCCAGCATCAGAGCCTGCTCCTTGTCCCTCCTCACATCTCCCTGCTCCCCTCAGTCTGTCCCTGAGGTTGCTATAGGAGGGGAGGCTCCCTCTGTGGCAGGGGAAGGTGGAGAGGGAGCACCTGCACACAGCCCCCAGGTGCTCCAGGGGTGCTTTGCAGTGCAGTCAGGCTGTGGAGCTGAGCAGAGCTGACAGCCTGAGAGGATGCTGAAAGTCAAGGGTTAAGCTCTGGCCAGCTGGACTTTAGGAGACAGGCAGCATTCAAAGCAGAGAGGACAAGTGGGATGTGAGAAGGCAGAATTTGCAGGCACGGGGAATTGTGGGTGGCACTGAAAAGCCAAATACACGAACAGAAACACGCGTATTTAATATATATTTCCATTACAGTCACAAGCACAAATTGTGAGGGGGGAAGCGCATCTCAAGAGCAACATATGTGTTACCTCATGCCTCCTGCTAAGTATACAAGCATGGGAATAAGTGTCTATTTAACACAGAGCTGAAAGTTTTGTGTACAGATGGTAGGAAGTTGGGCAACAGCATGTGTAGCTTGGATCTGTCCTACGTGAATGCCATCACCCAGCATTGTTTCTCACTAAATGTCACCCTTCAGATCATCCCTGACCCACTTGCAAAGATGCTGAGCTGCCTCTTCAGCACAGGAGTGCTCAGGAAATTATGGGGGTGTGACCTCAGCTGGGCTAGTGAGAACCTAGCGACGATAAAATCAGGTGAGAACACAAAGCAGTGGGAGAAATATGGGCTGATAAACCCAGCCAGTGGGCACAAATCTTGTCAGACAAGTGTGGGGTTTCTCCCTTCCCTTTAAGGTCAGCCACAGGAAGCGATGGACAGAGACACCTGTGAGTCACTGGAGAGTGAGGCACAGCAGGCTGATGGGCTGGATTAGCAGGTACAAAATGTGCCTGGGAGATACTAAAGGAGGAAATGTGGCTGGCGTGCTGAAAAACCCATTGAATGCAGATTTCAGAGCCGTGCACAGACAGGTAATGAGCAGAACCTGCTACCACACAGTGTGAAATAAATACTATTAATGCTGTTTGTAGGTGGGGACCAGGGGCCTGGGGAGCTGACATGATTCATGAAAAGCCAGTGCAATAGAACTGGAAGTAATGCTTTCCAGATTAATTTCATTAGTGTGATGTACTGTGGCTGCTTTGGTACATCCCTGCTCCAGCCAAGTAACCAGAGGGTCCTGTGAGGGGAGGAGACTTTACAGAGAACATCACTCCACATTCAGGCAATTGTTTTCAGAACCTTCCTCTGTGCCTATTTATGGTGATCATTTTTGTCTTAATAAGTCTGACCTAGTCCACCTTTCAATCTGCTGTGATTGAGGTCAAATGTTAGGAGCATGCTTTTAGGGAAATATTTTTGCCCTTGCTGATTATGTAGAGCTCTCTGTTCCAAAGCTTAGGACACTGTCTGCTTAATGAATGCAATTCAAATTGGTGCTTTGAGCCTCTGCTGTCTGTTGGCTCTCTAGAATTAAATGCTCTTGTGGTCGGAGTGGAAGCCAAGAGTGGTGATGTGCAACACTTGAGCTGCAGCTGCCTGGCTTGGAGACCTCTCAAACTGAAGCAGGCCAGTGCCTTCCAGCATGGGCAGAGCCACAGGGCAGGAGGTCCAAACTCAGCCAGATTTGGTGCTTCTCAAAGTCCCATCTTCTCTTCTCTGACACTGCCAGAATTCGCTGCCAGCATTTCAGGGGTGCTCCCAGGAAAGGGTCCTGTGTCTGGTGGTTTCTCAAAGGCAGAGGGATACCAGTTTCAGGTTTCTCCCACCATCTGGAGTTCAGAAATGCCAAGGAGCAGCTGGGCTGCACTGTCCCTGCCTCCCCTGGTGCAGGAGTGATACCACATCCCCACGGAGCAGCTGGGCAGCAGGGCAGGCAGCCCTGGGGCAGAGCTGGAAGGTCTGCCGCGTGCACACCTGTGTGTGCATGTGCATCTCATCCCCTGCCAGCTTCCCTTGCTGAAGAAGAGTCCAGATACACATTTTGAAGAGCCACAGTAATTTGATTTTGTTTGTTTCCATTTTCAAGTTTTTTTGTAACAAAAAGAGCCCACAATCTTCGTTTCAGAGGTGGAATTTAGAATGCTTGCTCCTGGATCTGGAACCTGGCATTGCTAAAGGAGCTGTTCCAGCTGCTGGAAGGATGAAGAAGGGAGAACTTAGAAAACAAAATTAGTTGCTTGAGATAACAAAGACTACACCAGCATCTCTAGAGTTCACAGCAAAGAATTCTGCTTCAGGTCAGTTTTGGTTTCCAGAAGACAATCTGTTGGTTAATTCCCAGGTCAAAAGGACTCCTTTGAAGACTCTCTGTGCCTTGACCACTGCCATAAAAAGCAAAGAAAGGGTGATGGGCCTGGGCTTGAGCACAGCTCTCTGTGTGCTTAGGCTTAAGAAGAAAAAGCTGGTTCATGGACAACCAAGTGTGTAGAGTCTGGTTTCCTGCAGGTTTGGTTTCCTGTCCCACCACCTCCATAACCCCTGGCTTCTCCACCTCTTCTGGGAAAACTCTTGCAGACACAAAGGGAAACAGCAAACTGGGGTCTGTGTCTGCTCTGTGGCATCTCCCCTGAGCTTCCTCCCCTTCTCAGACAGCTCCCCTGCCACACAAACCAAGCGGGAACTCGCTTATCTCAAAGGCTTCAGTCCCTCCTCCCAGCCTGGGTGAGAAGCGGTGATTGATGGAGTGCTGGCTAGGAGAGGTGTTGTTGAGGAAAGACACACTGTGAGGGAGGTCGGTTCCCAGGGAAAAGCATGCTAAAGCAATAATGCAGTGCTGCAAGTGTGCCCACAAAGTGCAGCAGCTGTTGGCAGCAGGGTGTGGAGTGGAAAGTGCTGCTGCTCCTGGGTGAGCTCGTGGCTGCTGAGAGCTCCCTGTCCCGTGGCTGTTATGAGCATCTTCCCTCAGCTCCCCTCCAGGTGAAAGGGGGAAAATGGGGCACATTCCCCGGGCATGTTGGGATTTTGGGGTTAACTCTGGACTTATGGAGGGGCTGCACAATGGGCCCTCAGACTTGGCTGAGGCCTTTTGTATTTCTGGAACATAAACAACAAATAACTTTCAGTTTATGACAATCTCAGTATGCATCTATTTACATAGCTGGTGAGTCCATAAATTATTCTCTTTCACACATGTAGGTACACAAAGCTCTTGCTGTGCATTTCTCCAGCTTTGGATTTCCTTTCTGTAGCAAATTTAGGCACCTGGATGCAAGCTGACCAGCAGTCCTGGCAGTATTTGGAACTCTAAAAATTAATATTAGGATTTTTGATATCGTTCCCATTTCTTACTGGCAACTAGGGGAAAATAAGTGACGGTTGTGACTCGTGTTTTGCCAAGCAGAGAGAGGTCAAATGCTTTGGGTGGAAAACAAAACCCAGCTCCGACTGACAAGAGACTCAGTGTGACGGTCCCCATGTCCTCGTCCCCACTGTCGCTCTGAGCGTGTCCCTGGAGCGCCTCAGAGCTCCCACAGGGTCCTGCCCTGGCCAGCCGGGTCCGCAGGGACAGGTGAGTGAGTGACCAGCCTGTTTTCCTCGGGCACAGGAGAGGGGTGGCCAGGCAGAGCTAAAAACCAGCCCGGGAATGCTGAGGCCACGGTCTGCTGCTTTAAAGGACCCTCTTGGTGCCTCAGTTTCTCTTGCTGTGAAAATCGAGGCTCCAGGGGCAGGGCAGGGGTGACCGGGCGGCGGTGGAGACGGTGTCCCTTGTCCCTCAGCCTGGCCAGCGCCGCGGGCAGCGCGGGACAGAGCGGTGCGGGAGGGACAGCGCGGTGCGGACAGGACACAGCGGTGCGGGAGGGACAGAGCGGTGCGGGCAGCTTAGAGCGGTGCGGGAGGGACAGCGCGGTGCGGGAGGGACAGAGCGCGGCGCGGGCAGGTTAGAGCGGCGCGGGCAGGATAGAGCGGTGCGGGCAGCTTAGAGCGGTGCGGGAGGGACAGCGCGGTGCGGGAGGGACAGAGCGCGGCGCGGGCAGGATAGAGCGGTGCGGACAGGACACAGCGGTGCGGGCAGGTTAGAGCGGTGCGGGCAGGATAGAGCGGTGCGGGAGGGACAGCGCGGTGCGGACGGGTTAGAGTGGCACGCACAGTTCAGCGCGGTGCGAGCAGATTAGAACGGTGCGGACAGGTTAGAGTGGTGCGGACAGGACGGAGCGGTGCGGGCAGATTAGAGCGCGGCGCAGACGGTTCAGCGCGGTGCGGACAGGACAGAGCGGTGCGGACGGTTCAGCGCGGTGCGGACGGCTCAGCGCGGTGCGGGCAGATTAGAGCGCGGCGCGGACGGCTCAGCGCGGTGCCGGGCGGAGCTGTCCGTCGCTGGCGGTGCTGAGCGAGCGGCGGAGCCCCGGTAAGTTGCTGTCGCGGGGAGAGGAGCGGGAACTCCCGGGGGAAGGTGAGGCGCTGGCCGGAGGGACGCGGTGCCCCGAGCACCCCCGGGTGCGGGCAGGACACGGGTGCCCGCGGGTGTCCCCGAGTGCAGCGGACCCGGGGCCGGCGGTGGCGGTCCGGGCTGTGTGTCCCGGGCCTGCCCTGGGCACCGGTGGGGTGTGTGAGCGAGTGACACGCTTTGGCGTGTGAGCAGGGTTGAACTCCCCTGACGGGGGCTTGCAGGAGTCCCGGGTGCATAACTGAGGCAGAAAGCAGATTTTACTGTCCATAGCCGGTGGGAATGGGCAGCCCTGGTACAGAAGAACTCTGTGATTTCAAGCAGGGGTCCGAGGGCTGCCTGTGCTCACACTGCTGTCTGTCCTTCCCATCCCGAGCCGTGTGCTTCTGCTGCTCTGTGACTTTCTAAAGCCTGCACTATTTCTTAGGTAGGCAACAGTGTCTGAGCTTCCCCTGTGCTGGGAATTGCAGAAATTGATTCCTGCCGTTGCCTATTGAAAGAGTCTGGAAGTCAGGAGAGTTTCCAGGCTCATCAGGTTTCTTCCTCCTCTCCAAGGCAGACTCTGGCTTTGTAGCACGTTTGCTGAAGGAAAGCAACTTCAAGTCTGGAGGAGAAAAGGGCAGAGCTGACAATCACACAAAATGAAAGCAGGATTTTCCATGCAGACAGAGTGCATGTGATCAGGCCAGTCCAGCTGTGCCAGTGTCCTCCCAGGTGCCAGACACAGACACGGGGTGTGGGTTTGGGTTTGGGTTTGATTCCTCCTGTGAACACAGGAATAAGGGCTGGCATGCAGAATACAAGGCTTCCTTGTAATGTACCTGTGGCAGCAGCTGCTTGGAAAACTTCATCTCATTTTGAAGTCTGATTAAATTGAGGGGAAGGGAGCTTTCACAGTCTGTCTTTTCTCAGAACAGCATCTGAGCAATGGAGCTTAAATCAAATTCAGCAGCTCTGCATGCCCAGAGACTACGTGGCTCAGCAGTTTGATGTTGGAGGATGCTCAGTGCTGGCTGCATCCCCGAGGACAGTCTGGGCTGAATCCCTCCCAGAGGAGTCACAGATTTAGTCCTGACTGAGCACAGTCATGTGTTTGGAATACTCCTGAGTTGGAAGAAAACTCCTGTAGCTGTTTGTGTCAGAAATTGTTGTGGATGTGTTTGGTACCTGTGCTGATATTTCTGCAGTTTGTGGCTCTCCACTAAAGGATGTGCCTGTGCAGGCATCCCCCACCACATGCTCACCTGAGAGAGCACTTTGATGGGAGGATCCAATTTATGATTTACTTTTGGACACAAAAGGGAGAGCTCTTTGTGTTTATATAAACTGATTTATCATCTATGTGTCAGTGACATCAGCACACTGATCAGAGCAAGAAATGCATTTTCATCAGTTCTGTATTAGAACGAGAGATGTGTGCTTCACAGGTGGCTCAAGCACAATCATAAAAATAGGGTTGATTGTAAGTAATATGTCAGAAATGGAAATTCCTCTCCTGTGATTATTGGTCCTTTTTGCCAGCCTGATCTCACAGGACACTTGCAGCTCCCCTGATGTACTGCAGGATGGAGACCTGCCAGGGATCTGAAGGAAATCAAATCCTACAAGCTTTGCCAGTTCTCTCCTTTGCTGCATGTGTGCTGAGGAGCAGGAACAATTCCTTCCAGACTGTTTGTACTGGGCCTTGCCCTGTCTCATCACCAGTGCAGCTGTGTGGCCACAGTCCCTCCTTTTTCCCTGGCTGTGCTCTGAATACACAGATGCTTTGCTAAAGCCTCTTGGAGAGGTGATGTGCATGTGCTGCGTTCAGCTTGGCTGCTTCCAAAGGCTCTGGAGGAAGATCAGTTATGGCCTAGGGGAGAACTGTGCATTATGAGAAATTCAGGAGTGATTTGCTCAGCTCTAAATGAAGGTTGTTTCCAATTAGGTTAATGAGGAACATCGTTCTCATGTCCAGAGTCACTTGGTCTGTTCAGGGAGATATAAATCACCCGTCCCTGTACACAGACACTCTGAAAAGCACAGGAGAGTAAAGACCATTTCCACTGGGCTGTGAAGCATTGAGCATCCAGGGTGGGAGGAGATGAGCCCAGAGCCCCCTTCCACCACTGGCACTGTGTCCTGCTGCCACCATCACCCTGGGGGCTGCCAGCTCAGGGGTGTCCTGGGCTGCTCCAAGCAGCCAGTCCCAGTGTCCAAAGAGGGCCAAACACGTCGTGCTGCTGCAGTCACGCAAGGCCAGGACATGCCCAGAGAGCCACCATGCAAGGGCTGATGATCATCAGTGAAATCTGTGGCTGAAGGAATGACAGTCAGGTGGGATTAGCAGCCTGATCCCATCCCAGGCTGCTCAGTGCTGCAGGCAGCGTTGGCCAGAGGATCCTGCTGGCCAGGAATGTGCCGTTGTGTCCTCTGGGGAACTGAAGGAGCTGGGCGCTCCTCATCAGCCAGAATTCATTCTCACTTCCATGTGTGTCTTGCTTTACAGATGGGAAATGCATCCAACACCTCAGCGTTCGCCTCCACCTTATCGGAGAGAGAAGACCTGATTTTTGGCACTCTCTATTTAGTCTTTGGTAAGGAAAGATGGCCTGTTGATCCCCATGTCCCTGCCAAGCTGCCTGCCAGAGACAGCCAGGCCTTTGCAGTCACTGGTGCTTCCAGAAGTGTCCAGTCATTAGCAGATTAATTAAACTGACCTTCCCATGTTACCCAAAAGCATGGTCTGGTGACTGCATTCCCCTCTCAAGTGAATTTCAAGCCTGTTATGGTTTTAAGTATTTGAAAAGTTGAATAACTTTGAGGAACATCCTGTAACTCCTACCACAGCCACCTGAGCTGAGACAGGCAAGGGCTCTGCTGGTACCACCAGCTTCAGGTCCATTGAAGGGGAGGGATTTGGAGCTCGAGCTGGCCCTTGATTTCAGCAGGAGTTGGAAAAGCTAATAAAGTGTACTTAGCACAGATGTGAGACTTGCTCTGTGGGAAAAAATGCCTTGTGAGGCTGGGAAGAAGGATAAACATCTCAATACTCTGCTCTCCAGTGACTCCAAAGCCTCCAGAGCTCTGGATTTGCCCAGATCCCATGTGGGAGTTCCCTGAGGGGAGCTTAGTGTTGGCCATTCAGTGGCTTTGGAAGTGGGTTTTTACCATGAGATTTAATTTGCAGCCTAATCCATTAGGGAGGAACTCTTATCCTGCTCAACCTGCCCCAAAAGCAGCAAAGATTCCCCTTTTGAGGACACTGAAACCTCTTTTCCATGAAATCACAATTATGTAATGAAAAAGAGAAAGCCCTTATTATAAAACTTAAATCACTACTGTTGATTTAAATACACTAATAGCAAACAAAAAGCCTCCTTTTGTTTAGTCTGGATTTTCCTTGATCTTCATAATGCCTTTCTTCTTGTTTGTTTTGTTACCATGAGATGGGACAGTGCAGACTCACAGGAGTGACATTGCCAGGAGGAAATTAGGAAGGCCGAGGGGCCCAGCTCCCTGGCCCCACATCAGAGGAGCAGTCTCACAGAGCTCCCGTTATTTATCTAGCTGGGAGGAAGTGCCCCTTGCTCCTTCCAGCTGCAGCGAGTGACTGCGGCCAGACCCTGCACCCGGAGCCCGCTGCAGCCTCATCCCATCTCTGCCTCCCACCAAACGCCTCTGTAGGATCTCAGGAAGGGCAAGGGATCCAATCCAATGTAAAGGAGCTCCAGATGTGCTCACTGAGCTCTGTGGGTCCTGCTCAGCCCACCCTAGAGAGGGAAGCCTGGAGCCCTCTCCAACTTCTCTAGACTTCTGCAGTGTTTCCTCCCAAACATCTCAGGATGCTCCTGGTTCCTCTCCTGACCCTGTCACGCTCAGCACCATTCTCTGCCTCCTCCACAGGCATCATGTCCCTGTCTGGGAACTCCCTGCTGCTGCTGGTGGCCCATCAGAAGAGGTCCCTGCTGAAACCTGCCGAGCTCTTCATCGTCAACCTGGCCATCAGTGACCTGAGCATGACGGTGACGCTCTTCCCCCTGGCCGCCTCCTCCTTGTTTGCACACAGGTACCTCCTGGAGCAGCTCTGCACTGGCCAGTGGCCCGGTTTGCAGACTACCTGGGAGCCAGGAGATCCCTGGCAGTGCAGAGGGACCCGGGGTGGCACAGGGGCGCATGTGAGCTCCCAGCCAGCCGTCCCACAGTGCGCGCTTTGCTGCTCCCTGTCCCTCCAGGTCCTCACACAGACCCGCTGCCAAAGGGCTCTGGTGGTGCTGTCCAAGCTGGCACTGCAGGGCTGGGAGCTGCTGTGGGTCAGGGCAGCTGCTGCACCCCCAGATCCCCCCATGTGCATCTTTGGGGTGCTCAGGGAACAAACCAGGGGCGAGGTCATGCCCACGTGTACTGGCCAGGTGCTGGTACCCGTGCAGCCCGTTGGAACCTGCCCACGTGTGCCCAGCTCTGCTGCAGGAACGGGAGCAGCCGCCGGGAAACTCCCGCACAGAGAAGGCTCCAGTGCAGCCGGGGCCAGGGCTGTGGGGAGGGACAGACTCACGGCAGGCTCTCCTTGCAGGTGGCTCTTTGACCAGGCTGTGTGCACGCTCTACGCCTTCTGTGGGGTCCTGTTCGGGCTGAGCAGCCTGGCCAGCCTGACGGCGCTCAGCACGGTCTGCTGCCTCAAGGTCTGCTACCCGGCATATGGTAGGTGCTGGGACGTGTTATCTGATCCTCGCTCACACCCCTTTTAACAGGGCCCTTTTCCTTTCCATGAGCCAGATCCACCTCTCCAGGGAAAGCTTTACCCCAGGGCAACCTATTCCCAGTCAAAATTTAGTCATAGAATCACAGAAACAAGTTCAGGCTGGAAATTATCTATAAGATCATTGAGTCCAGCTGTTACCACAGCACTTCCAAGTCCAGCACTAAACCATATCCCCAAGTGTCACATCTGTGTGGCTGTATCACGGCAGATTGCAGGTTTTTGAATGTCCACACACAGATTTGAGCTTAGGCTAGAGCAGACTGCAGCTGGGAAGCCACAAGCTCTGGCAGAGCAAGAAGAGCTGCTTTCCCTGGTGGGAGAGCCACAGGCTCCTGAAGGAGCGCTGGCCATGGCAGGGTGTGGGTGGCCTGGAGGAGCCGTGGCAGGGTGTGGGTGGCCTGGAGGAGCCATGGCAGGGTCTGGGTGGCCTGGAGGAGCCATGGCAGGGTCTGGGTGGCCTGGAGGAGCCATGGTAGGGTCTGGGTGACCTGGAGTAGCCATGGCAAGGTGTGGGTGGCCTGGAGGAGCCATGGCAGGGTGTGGGTGGCCTGGAGGAGCCATGGCAGGGTCTAGGTGACCTGGAGTAGCCATGGCAAGGTGTGGGTGGCCTGGAGGAGCCCCGGCCATGGCAGGGTGTGGGTGGCCTACAGGAGCCCTGGTAGGGTGTGGGTGGCCTGGGAGAGCCATGGCACAGCGTAGTGGGCATAGGAGCTGCTGGCAGCGCTCGGCAGGCCGGAGGGGCTGCACACCTGGCCCTGTGCCGGACCCCAGCAGCTCCCTGGCTCTGTGGGTAGTGTGTACCTCAGGGGCAGCTCCCTGCCCCTGGCCCATGGGACCCCTGCCCTCACCACAGGGAGCAGGTTCTCACACGGCCATGCCATGGGGCTGCTGCTGGCCGTGTGGGCCTACGCCCTGGCCTTCGCTGCCGCGCCCCTGGCCCGCTGGGGCAGCTACGGCCCCGAGCCCTACGGGACGGCCTGCTGCGTCACCTGGGAGCCCTCCAGCAAGGAGGCCACGCTCTACATCCTCGCCCTCCTCATCTGCTGCTACCTGCTGCCCTGCCTGCTCATCCTGGCGTCCTACGCGCTGATCCTGTGGACGGTGTGGGCGTCACGGAGAGCCCTGAGGAGGCACAGGCACATGTGCCCCCAGCGCGGGAACCGCGGCCTGCACGGGCTGCTCCTCAGGGTATGGGGGAACGGGGCTGCTCCTCAGGGTATGGGGGAACGGGGCTGCTCCTCAGGGTATGGGTATGGGGGAACGGGGCTGCTCCTCAGGGTATGGGTATGGGGGAACGGGGCTGCTCCTCAGGGTACGGGGGAATGGGGCTGCTCCTCAGGGTATGGGTATGGGACTTCTCCTCAGGGTACAGGAACAGGAACCGTGGCCTGCACAGCCTGCACGGCCTGCACAGGCTGCTCCTCAGGGTATGGGTATGGGGGAATGGGACTGCTCCTCAGGGTACGGGAACGGGGCTGCTCCTCAGGGTATGGGTATGGGGGAATTGGGCTGCTCCTCAAGGTACCGGGGTTGGGGGCCTGTGGGGTCACGGGGTGTCCTGCCCAGCCCACTGCCCATGGGCAGGTGAACAGCAGGGCCCCTCCTGCCTGGCATCTGCTGTTCCTGATGAATTCTGCAGGTGTCTGTGTCAGTGTGGGTAACAACACATTGCTCCTCATTTAAAGTCATCAGGTGGAGGAGTTTTCATTTTAAATTACATTGGAAAAGATCATAAAGGAGCTTGCATGAGTCATTGTTCCCCAGACTACAAGCTAATACTATAATTTACCAAGAATATGTAAAAAACCCCAAATAACCTTTTAAAAACACAGCATGAGAGAAAACAACTTGCAAGCCTGGCTTCAAACGAAACAGCCACAGCCACTCAGGGGAGGGGACAGAGCACAGCCCATTTCCAGGCTGCCCAAGCCACATAGGTTGCTGGAGGGATTTGCAGTGCTGCCAGAATGTGAGCTGGTCCCACCAGGTCACTGTGTCCTTTGTACCCATGTGCCACAGCAGGCAGAGGCTGTTCTGAGTTCCCCAGGTGGGGCAGGGCCTGAAGCCCAGGTCTATGCATGGGCTGTGCTGAGTTGCTGCCCTGCTCTCTGACATTCCAGTACAGGTCCAGAAGGCTGAGCACCTTTCCCAGGGATGTGAGGGCTGCTCAGGGTCCTGCTGCATGTGGCTGTGTTTGGGGGGTGTCAGCGTCCCCCCAGTGCTGCAGGAGGCTCACGGTGTCCCCATCTGCCTCTGCTCCCTCTCCAGCTGAGCATCACCGTGTGCCTGGGGTTCCTGGCTGCCTGGACTCCCTACGCTGTGCTGGCGCTCTGGGCCCTGCTTGGGGATGCCAGCCAGGTGCCAGCGCTGGCCTTCGTGCTCTCGGCTGTCTTCGCCAAGTCCTCGACGCTCTACAACCCGCTGGTGTGCCTGCTGCTCAAGCCCACCTTCCACAGGTTCCTCTCCAGGGACAGGGCTCCTCTCCTGCAGGCCCTGTGCACGCTCCTGTGCTGCGCCTGCCGGGGCACTGTGCTCCAGCCCGGCCCGGCCCGGGGCTGCAGGAGCTGCAGCGATGTTCCTGAGCGTCTCAGCGCCTGCCCCAGGTGCTGCACTGCCCCCCGGCTGCCCGGCAGCCCTGCCCGGCGTGGGGCCCTGGCCGTGCTGGCCGGCGGAGCCGCGGGGCAGCCGGGGCTCAGGAGCGCGCTGCAGGTGATGGTGCTGCTCACACGGAGATGGTCAGGCCTGGGCACTGCCAGCGTGGCAGGGGAGGCCCTGCCCTCTGCCATGGCCAAGGGCCTGCTCTGAGCCCAGCCCTGCAGTAGAGCCCAGGGTAATCTACCTCCAGTGCCAGCTCCTACAGCCCCCACAGCCACCTCCTGTCCTGCTGGGCAGTGAGATTGTCCACACAGCTACCTCAGCTGGGGTAAGGAAGCAGCTCCCTACAGGTCCCTGGGACTGCTCTCTGTGCCAGCTGTGCTACCCTGCTCCCTCCACTGGAGTGGAAGCCACCACTGTCCCACAGGCAGAAATGGGAGCTTGCCTATAGAGCAAGGATTTGGGGTTACAGTAATCCTGGAGTGAGTAGTAGCAGTCCCAGGGAATGATCAGCAGGCTGGGAACAGCAAATCTGTGGGTGAGCACCTCCCTGGAGAAGGGACAGTGGCTGCAGAGTGTCCCTGGTGCTGGGACAATGGGGCAGCTCGTGCCATCCGCACAGGGCAGCAGCTGCCTGGGCTGCAGCACCCTGAAGGATTGGAGCTGGCCTTTGGAGATCAGCGAGGGCAGCACACCATGGGTAGAGCCTGGGACAAAAAGGAACAAGAAGCTGTGCCAGAGGCTGGTGCAAAGCCATGCACAGGATAACCCCAGCTGGAAAGCTCCCTGTGCCCCGTCCCCAGCCCTCAGGAATACAAGGGGATCACGCAGTGTCTCCACTAACCATTCACTATGTTCCACCTGTCATTTCTAAAGTAAATTCACTCATGCAAAACCAGTGTCTGACTCAGTTCAGCTCCGTGCTGGCAGCTGTGCCCCAGGATACCGGGAATGAGGATGGGGATGGGACAGAGCATGCCCCGGGCCAGAGCAGGGCCAGGCTGGGTGCCACGGGGCAGCCACGCAGAGGGGCACAGCCCAAGAGCTGGGCACGGGCACAGGGCACCAGCAAACCTCCTCTGCCCTCGTGCCAGTGCCACAGCCACGCTGTACCGGCAGCACCGGGACCCTGCCACACCCTGCGTGTCCCCCGGCCCATCCCGGGCCGTCCTGCCGCTGCCCTTCGACAGCAGCCTCCAGAAAGGGACCGGGGCTGGTTTCCCCTTGGAGGACACAAACACGAAGGGCTGCTGCCATCTCCTGGGGGCTCTCAGGGCATGGCCACCCCGGGATGGACAGGGACAAGGACTGACCAGCCAGGCTGGGCACTGGGCTGTGCCAGCCTTGGGGACAGAGCGCTGGGTCCCTGCTCCACCTGCCAGCCCCTGAGTTACAGCTTTGGCCCTGCTGCCTAAAAATCCAGTGCTCCAGAGATCATCTAAAGAAGACAGGGAGAAAGATAATGACCTGCCAATCCCTCGAGTCCTTTATTACTCCAGAAAAGCTCCAGATCAGTGTTTTCATCCCACAGGTTGGTGTGGGCATGCCCAGCACTGAGAGCCCCAATGCTGGGGGTGTTTATTCTCCATTCCCAGACACTTCTGCTGCCAAGGGCCAGCGTTTGCAGCCACCCAGCAAACCCCAACCAGTCCAATGAACTCCATGTGCTGTGGCCAGGCCAAACAGCCAGTCCAGGGTCTGGCACTGCCCAGGGACTCCTCTCTGCCAGGCTGGATCCATCCCGTGGGGCACAGCACAGGTGGGGCCAATGTAGCCGTGTCTCCCGCTGGGAATGGTGCTGACAGCTGCCACCAATTACCTGAGGATCAGAGACAACCCCTCTCTCTTTTCAGCTCTCCTGGTGCTGCTGGTGGGCTGAGCCTGGGAAGAGGGTGGTGGCTTCGCCCTCGGAGCTGAGGCCCAGCAGGGTTTGGAAGGGGGTTCCTGATTGCAAGAAACAATTTCTTTGTGTTTGGTCACACCGCAGTGGGAGGGAGGGGAGTTGGGGCCTGCAGTGCTGCTCAGTGAGGGCCTGTCCCTGGAGCAGGAACAGAGCCAGGCTGCCTTGGGGTGGGCTTGGTGCCAGGGGCTGCACTATGGGCGCTGCATTTCCCTCTGTGCTGCCTCACTCGGGAGTCTGAGGGCACAGCTACAGCTCCAGGGTAGTGGGGACACCGTCTGTCCTGGGAAAGGAAAAAAACCCAACCATCCCCAGCGTCTCCACCGGAGCCGCTTCAGAGCGAGTCCCTCCGCTCCCTCAGTCCCGCCGGCCGCCGCCAGAGGGCGGCAGCGAACAGCGCACCGGGCCGCAGGTGCGGCGCCACCGAGCCGAGGCACCGGGAACGGCCCGGAGGCACCGGGAACGGCCGGGAATCGCCGGGAGGCGCGGCCCTCGGGCACGGCAGCGGGACTGGGGCATTGTGCCACCCCGGGGTAACAGCAGCTCCACCACCGAACACCTGAGGAGCTCTCAGAGACCTGCCAGCAGCTCCTGGGCGTAAAGGTGAGAAAGGCAGTAGTAACTGAAGTTTGATTCAGCCTGCTGGGGTCTAGAAGGATGACAAAAAGGCCGATGTTCACACAGATCCCCCATGGATGAAACAAGCACCCGTGGCTTTCACAGCCTGCTCAGCTCCAGCTGTGCCTGTCCCAGCTCTGGGACAAGGGGTGAGGCCCTTTCCGCAGGCAGGGAAAGGGCAGCAGGGGAAAAGATGTGGTGTGGGATCTCAGCACATCAGTCCTGATGTGCAGAGTCACCGAGATAACCCTTGGGGGGCTCGGAGGTCCTGGAATGTTGCCAGAAGTGTCTGGTGGCTGGACTTTGATCCTGCACAGGAGACAACACCTGTATGAGGATGGGAGGATTTCACTGGGATAAATGGTGAAGGGATAGGTTAATTATAGTGTGAAACATAGGTTTTAGAATTTCAGTACAGGAAAGTCTAGAGAAGCAAGATGGAAGAACTGAGGTGTGTCCTGTCCTTCTTCTTCTTCTTCTTGGCCTCTATCTTCTGTAGTGGTGGTGGCACTTTGAGATTAGTTCTTACTAAAAGTGCACTTGTCAATAAGGGTGAAAGGTATTGGGGAAAATAGGTAAATATCTTATAGGTAGTTTTGGGTATAAAGATAAGTGACCGCCCCGGGGGCTCGCAGTGTGCTCATGGCTGGCGTGCTGTGTGGACCTCTGTCGAGCCCAGAGAAAATCTTGTAGATAAAAACTAATAAACACTGAAGACCAAGAAAAAACCTGAAGACTTCTCATCCTTTAGAGCGTGGGCTGTCCCAAGGCCATCCCGAGCCTTTCCAAGCCATCAAAAACAGCCGAGAACGAGACAATGTGGCATGTTGAAAAACTGCTCAGACAACAGGTTCAGGATTCAGAATACATTCTTGAACTTTTATTCTCTCCGTAGGTAAGCAGTGGATTAAAAAACTCAATAGCAAAACCAGACCAAAACTAAGTCTCACATCTTCAGAAACAAACATGCACATTTGCATGTCAGATTTGGGTGCTGAACTGTAATTCACATCCTGACAGTGGAAATGCAAATGGCCAAGGAGGAATTTGGCAGTGGGAGCAAACTGCTGCATGTGTCACCATGGCAAATGTGTAACAAACACGTTCAGGTGTTGGCAATGCCGAGCAAACACTGGGCCATGGAGAGCAAACGCAGTGATAACAAAGATTCTGAAACAGCGTAAGCAGAAGAGAAAAATGGGACAGCTTAATGGAAGCTGTTTGGCACTTCCCAGCAGAGGCTGCTTCAGCCACGCGCAATATTCATCTTTCTGTACCTGGATTAGATTTTGAAGGCTCTTTTTCCTCACGTATGTCCTGCCTTGCTTCCACCGAAGCTTAAAAATTCCACTGGTGAATTCTGGAGTGTTAGGGACATTTCATAAATTAGGCAAAACAGAAGCTGCTCTTTTCTAAGATTTGAAGCCAAAGTGCTAGCAAGGAGCAACTGCCAATTATAGAAACCCAACTGCAACTGGCTTTAGCCAAAGAAAAGAGCTACAATTTCAAACGCAGCTCTGTGCTGTTACAGACCCCCATTTTCCCAAAACCATGCTATAATCAGTACTGTGGATCAGATCCCTCACCATAAAAACCAAAAAATCTAATAAAACAGACGTCAAGGATTTCTTAAGTGACAAAGCTACATTTCCAGAGGTGATTCCCTGTATGTGCAACATCTGCTCTTGTCAAGGTATGCATCTTTTCTGGGTTCAAAATGTGCAAATTCCATAAATTATACGTTTCCTCCAGTCAGATTCCCTTACTAGTGCTGACACAAATTCACAGTATAAGCTGTCAAGACTCTTCATGCTGTGAATGAATATATTTATATATATATATATAAAAGGTAAAGTGCAATTTGTTGTTTTGCAGAGCCACACACGGCCCTGTCCTGCAGCGTGTGGTCCCAGCAGGTTTTGGGACGGGAACAAGCCCATCCCCATTAACAATGGCCTCATTCCACGGCAGATGGTTCGCCCTTCATCGGGCTGCCTGCAATTTGCTGCGCAGTGAAGTCTGAGCACAAGGTTCTTCCTTGAGCCCAGCCAGCGTCTGACCCTTGTGGGTTTCCCTTCCTGAACGGCGGCAGCAGAGCTGTGGGTGTCACCTGAACGAGGAGCACGGACTGCAGTGCAGGAGCCCAGCCCTGGCTCAGCAGCCCGCGTCCCCGGCCCCGGAGGCACGGGGGGCTCAGCGCGCCCCGGCCCCGCTCTGCTGCAGCAGCTCCTGCTCGTCGTCCTCGGAGCCCGAGGGGCCCTGGCGCACCTCCTCGTACCACTTGTTGGTCAGGGTCTTCATCTGGATGCGCCCGTCGTGCAGGTCCTGGGGCAAAGCAAAGCACAGCGTGTCACCCGTGGGCACTGCAGGGCAGGGCTGGGCACAGCTTGGGACATCACTGCTCCTGCCTCTGAGCACCACTGCCCCCCTGCTTCCCAACAGAAAACATCATTACTGCTACAGATGACAGCTTTGGTGAGGGGTGTTTTCACCTGTGTTCTCCAGACAGTCCTGCTCTGTGTTTCAACAATCCTAATGCTGTCTGGAGGGCCAGGCTTTGACTCTGCTCCTCGTGCTCCCAGGGACACTGGGAAGCTTGTGGCCTGCCCTGGTGATTCACATGCTTATTTTTCCAGCCTTTGGTTGCAATCTGGATGGCAGCCCGTGCTTTTGGCTACCAACTACGAATCAGATGCTTACTTTGGTTTTTGATTCCTTTCTGGTTTTGCAATAAATTACTTCAGTTTTTGTAGGAAAGTGCTGAAACGGTACTTTTGAAAAGTACAAAACAAGAGGAAAAACAGTACTTTTGAGCAGGCTAGGAAGATGGAATGCGTACTTACACAAAATTATTAACTCCACAGCCAAAATGCTTCCATGGGAAATTGGAAAAACAGTGAATTCAGTGACTAAGGAGCCTCAGATTTCTGAAGCCTGGGAGTGAAAAAGGCACAGCATTTACACCTTGGGGCCACTCAGTGTTAAATTACTGTCAGGTGTTGTTTTGCATGTACAGCCCCAGAGCCCTGGGAAGTGAGCAGTCTGGAAAGCACAGGGTGCAATGCTGGTGCCTATTTCCAAGACACAAACTGCACTCTGCAGCAACAGCACAGCTCCAAAGTCACAGGACCACTGACATTAAGAGGCAGGAAGCGTGTGTGAAAGCTCTTTAAAAACTCTACCCGAGTGGCAGCAGCTTTTTCTAGCAGCCAGGGACTCCTGATGCCCTTCATGGTTCCCTGCACAATTACAGGCGAGTTCAGCAAATCCCTACACCAAGTTTAACTGGGGGAGCTCTGAGATGCTCATTTAATCCAACTTACAGAGCAGCTGCTCATTACAGCTGCTCTCTCTATGATGAGCAATACACAGATGTCCCACTGTCCCCACACACGTCGTGTGGCTGCACGATGAGCCCTGTGTGGTACTGAGGACAACCACCAACTCGACCAGTTTCTCTTCTTCAAGAAGATAAGGAAGACTTACTTCTTGTGTGAGTCTTCTGGTGAAGAAAGGATTCAAATACTCCACATCAAGCCGCATAAACCCTTTGAGGTTCTGACGTTTTATGTACTGGGCTTCATATTCCTCCTCCGTGAGCTCTGACAAATGCTCAGATTCTATGGTGTTTCCCTAGAAAAATCACAAAGATGGAATAACCGAGGGAAGTGGTAGTCATCCCACCACCACCTTGCTTCAGCCCCTGCTCTGTGGTGTCCCTTGTCACAACCAGTTGTCATGCTGGAACAATATGGAACCGATCCCCATCCCAGCCTCGCAGGGCTTAGGACTGTGAGTCTGTTCAGCCATTGAATCCCAGAGCCACTTAGTTCCCTTTCCATGCTGAAAGGGAAAAGACCTCAAATGTTCCATGTTTTGTATTGTCACTATTGCTGAGAACAGGTTTCGACTGTGCAGGTTTTCTCTTGTGAGCTGGACAATGCTTTAATCCAGCAAGCTCCACTGCTGTCACTGTCCCACTGAAAACGAGCCCTGTCAAACGCCCTGTCCCTGCACTCTGCCTGCACTTCCTTGTGTGGACAGTGCAAGGGCATTCTGAAGACTACAACCAACCTCATACAAAGAGAAAATGTTCTTAAGATCCTCTAGAACAATACTCTGCATATACTTTTCAATGGTTTAGAGAAAAACAGGCAAAAAATGTTCTGTGATACTTTTTAGTCTCTTCTTTTGCACAAGAGGTTCCAGAGTGGCTTTTGGCTTTGTCAGATCTCTTGCTTTGCCAGAAATTGCTTTAAAATAAAGTCCAGTCAGAGGGGGGCCATTCTTATGACCTTCTCATGACCTTTGCATTTTTCAAAATAATTTCCATCTGCCTTTTATAATTAATTTCCGTCTCACACTGTACCAACTTTCTCTTTGTGTATGACTCAATCCTCTATCATCGGCTTTATACTTTTCCAGGGATTACTTTAATTTATATAGCTCAACCTGTAATTGGATTGAATTAAGAGATTATTTCTCCTTCCCTTGTCCAAACACATATATTGTATAAACACTAACCAAACTCTGTCTTTGGGATATATTAAAATTATATTGCTTGGCTTTGTCCTACTGCCTTGGCTTTTTCTACTGCCTTCATCTTACTTTTTAGTAAAGAAGCATGTACTAGTCCTAAAAAATGTCTGAACTGAAAAAAACTCCCCACCCAAACCCCAGTGACGCTGTGAATGAAAGCCCAAACAAACCATCTTCTCTGTCTTGCTGAGATTGACGTCCTTCTTGCTCCTCTTGCGGGGCTTGGAGTCCTCGATGTCCACGAGCCTGATGAGGGGCATGGTTCCCCCTCCCAGCAGCAGGATGGTGAAGAGCACGATGATGATGGTCGTGGTGCCGATGAGCTGCCGCTTCTCGATGGGCTCCAGGCCCAGGTGCAGGCTGAGGGCATAGGGAATGGCACCACGTAATCCTCAGGGGAGAGAGCAGGGCAGCAAGGGAGAGTCACCAACAGCAGCAGCACCTGAGCACCCGGAGAGCCCAGCAGCCATTCTCCACCCTCCACAGGGCCTTCACCACTGTCCACCCTCCACAGGGCCTTCACCACTGTCCACCCTCCACAGGGCCTTCACCACTGTCCACCCTCCACAGGGCCTTCACAACTGTCCACCCTCCACAGGGCCTTCACAATCCTCCACCCTCCACAGGGCCTTCACAACTCTCCACCCTCCACAGGGCCTTCACAATCCTGTCCGTGCCCATTTGCTACCACTGGGCTGCCACCCTAAACGAGTCTGAGCATTTCAGACACTCTTGGTCAAACTGTGAAGCTGTTGGGCCTAGAGAGACAAGCACCTCCACGCAGAAAAGCTCTTGTGGGCCTCACCGGAGCAAAGTCCTCCAGCACAAAGGGGAAAGAGAACATTTCCTTACACTTGGGTATCAGAACAGTGAAATGAGCTGAGTTTTGCTCAACCAATGAGAAACCGGTTCCTCCTCAAGTGGGCCACACAATGAAAGAGATAAAACATTTTTTCTGGCTCTCAGTATTCTGAGCTTTAACTTACCACTAAACCACATGATAAACATCATTTTGGGCGTGATTTTATGATCACGGAAAAAGTTGAGTAGGTAGGAAAGTGGAAAAATATTCACTGCTCTACCAAAGAGAACCAGCACCTGAAAAACAGAAATAAAAGCAAAGACCATTTGATGTGTTACATCCACAAGCCCCAGTTGCAGCTGGCTTTACAGGGCAAGGTGAATATGTTCTTTTTGCTCATAGGCAGGTGTGCTGCTCCATGAACAGAGAGAAACTCCTCAGCACATGGCATTGTGGAATTTTGCTCCTGAAACATTTTGTCTGATTAACTGAAACTAAATCAGACCTGTCACTGATGGTGACCAAGTTGCTTTACTTATAATAAATAAATGGAACCCGGGAGACATTCCAGGGAGACCAAGAAGTACTTTGGGTAAAAGTGCTCCTCAGTTCAGCTCCTTTAATAAGTCCCTTGGTGCAGCAGCCAAGAGGCAATAAGGTATTTCTATTGTCTCCCTGTTGCTCAGAAAGGCCAGGAGCCAAACAAATACACGTCAGCCTGTTTCTCAACACATCCCTGGGTAAGGCTATAAAACATACCCCACACTGAAGCAACACTTTTGAGAGCAGAAAAGAAAAAAAGGGGACTATTGATTTAACAGCAAACAATTAACAAACACAGAGAAAACTTTAACTCAGAAAAAGGCAAGGTTTTCTCAGAGCATTGTTTTTAAGCTCCACTACAAACAGACCTTGATAAGGTAAATATCCTAGAATTAGTCAGCAGGATCCTTGAAGGGCTGTGCTGTTTTCCTTTATGAATCACCCCAAAATTACACAATTGCATCATGCCTGAGAGAGCAATGCCACCCAGAAGGAAGTGTCACACCTTAGTTATACATTAGCTAGGGAAGCTGTGTGCAGTGCAGGCAGAGCAGTTCCCTGTGCTGATATCCCTGTCTGGGGAAGCTGTAGATAACAATCCTTCCCTTGAACCATGCACTGAATGGGCCAGTGTGCACAGCTGTACACAGCTGGAAAGGGACCCACACTGCCCCCACTGCAAAAGGAACACACTTCTCATACTGATATTAAACCATTATAATGGCAACAGGTGATCCACAGAGTCACTGCACTAAGGCACGCTGAAATGGGTTTAAAAACAAAAGAATTAGGAAAGGAGTCAGAGAATTTTTTATAAAACCCCATATATCATAACAATTATTCTAAAATCTTTTAACTGTAAGGTGTTTCCCCCTCCCCAATACCAAAAAATGCATCTAAAAAGATATGGAAGGAAGTAAATACCTACTATGCACCAGATGACAAAGGACATTTCAAACTTGTGAGGAAAACTAAAAATTGACAGGCCAAGAAATGCAAAAACACACGTTTCTGAAAAAGAGAAATCACATTTAAATAAACAATTCTAGAAGATCTTTTCTACTCCTGCTATTAATTACTACATACAGTACATAAAACAGGATTTCCTGACCAAACCCTGGAGAGCTGCTGGTGCTCACTAAGGAGTGGTTAAGTTCCCTCTGCAGCAAAGCCACTCCCTGATCACACTGCATCCTCCTGCAAACAATACAGAATTCATTCATGGCAGCCCCTAGAAATCAGGGACATGTTTGTAATGCAGGAACATGTCATTTCTTCAAAGGCTTGGTTTGCAAAAGGAACTGGAAAGGCTCTAGGACTGAGCTGCTTGTACCATTACTTCCAAAAACCTCCATATGTAAAGTTACTGTTTTTGCAAGTAGCTTTTTGTATTAAAAAACATTTAAAAATACCATCAACCCCCACCTCCTAGAACTAAAAAGAGACTAGAGGAACACCGGAGTCAGTGATCTCTATTTGGCCATCAATCTTATGGCAAATCTTAGCAGGAGCCTGCAGGATGGCAGAGAGATCTACTGCATGTTTTATCCAGCGTGGCAGGAAAGGTGACTTTTGAGTGCCTTCCAGCCTCCACTCTCAGGAACTCTTCTCTTAAAGACAAGGACCACGGACACACAAATGCCTGGATGCAAATTCACACCTCTGCTGCTCCCAACAGAACCACAGCTCCATGCAAGTGACATTTTAAAGGATTAATATTAGATTTAATAGCAGGCAGCACCTACCACACATGAAAGCCACAGTTCTGAGTGTCTGCTGCATCAGGATCTGTGTCACTGGGGACAGGTTGTGGTGAGTGTAGTGAGACATCACGATGCCAGAGAACAGGATTGCCATGATACCTGTGGGCAGGAACGGGACAGTCAGCACAGGACTCTGCGAGGATTTACTGCTGAGACCCTCCAGAGTCATCTTCTCACAAGGCAAAACCTGCTTCTGCAGCAATACAAATATTTTAATATACCAAACAGTGTGGTCAGAACTCATTCTGCTACTCACCTGAGAGTGAGATCCCTTCTGCAAGTCCATAAGGAAGGTAAGCAAAGATAATCATCATCCCAAATTCCAGGGAAGGTGTCTTCCTTAAATCAATGTGCTTTAGTACGTACGCACAGAAATGTTATGGAAAAAGTAAACTAAAAAATAAATCAAAGAAATATTTTGATGTGTTCATTCCATTACAAAACAATGGTTACGCTTAATGTACTTCTACTGAATAACCAATAAAATCTACTTATTGGCCTTCAACTCAAGTATGGAAAGATTAGTAATTTCTTATGAGAGGAATGTGTCTTATAGAAGCTACTGCTGCTAGAAGTCTGTCAGAAGACAGAGATAGACACAGAAGAAGATCTCTTATTGATGTGCCTCTACAATACTGATAACAACAGGTAAGTCAAATACTTTTCAGGCACAAGTAATTCTAAAGGGCAAACAAGCTGCTTTTCTCTTTGACTTAGTATAATTTAGATATGAGTCAAAGACGTGTTAAACATCTGTTTCCCTCTTTTGTTGTGATGTATGGAATAATTTCAAAGTTTTTGAATTAGGCTGATGAACCAAAAGGGGAAATTAGTCTGTATTTAATCAAATATTCTCTTCCTGCTGTTTACAAACCAAGTGTTTGGCAGTGTGTCCCAGCTGATCCAAGTACAGCTGCACAGCCCAGAGCTCACACAGTGAAGTCAGAGCTAGCATTAAACCAGCCCAAGAAGGAACAAAGGTGTCTGGGCCACAGCAAACAGCCTTCCTGATCTCAGCACAGCAGCTCCTGGGTTGTTCAGCAACCAATTCATGGAAGTGGAAGAGGCAAAATATAACCCAGGGTAAATCCAAACAGAACAGTGTCTGCATTCAGCTGCCTGCACATGATCCATAGGGACAAACGAGCTGGGCTGACTCAAAGGCCCCCGGGAAAAGCAGCTTTTTTTTCTTTTTAATTAACTGTTTTATATATGTAAAGAAGAAGCCATATGCTTGTTAAAATGGATTGGTATTGAAATGGAATTAATATATTTTGAATTTACAAAACAATTACCATATCTTATAACACTCCAATGCACATAAGCTATTATACAACATTTCATACCTTAATTATGTTCATAAAAATTTGATGCCACTTTTAATACACTCCCATGCACACTAACATAAAACCGAAATAATGTCTAATAAGAAATATCCTCTAAGAAATGCTGGAGAAGATGGGGAGAAAAATACTACTAGGATGTTGCAGTTCACCAATGTATACATATATATCACCAAAATTAAAAAAGGATATTAATGCAGAAATAAGACCAGTAAGTGTGCCAAGTGCTGCAGAGCCAAAGAACATCTTGAGAAAGTATCCCAGTGCCTGTAGAAAGGTTTGCCATCCACTTACATCTGACATATTTTCCCTTGTCAAACCTTCTGCTGTGCTAGATACAATTAAAAGAGAAATAAAAAGAAATGGTTATACATTCTAAGCCTGGATCCAAAAATATCAAACATCTTTTGAGCATAACAACAAAAAAGACTCCAATTTCTTTGTTGCTACCACTCTTAAAAGGCTTTTACTGTGATATATATAACAAGAGGAATGTCAAAAGATGTTAAATCAAGCCTCAGTGTAATCCCCAAAGGGAAACCTAATTCTGCTAAAAACCCAGCATTGCTCCTCTGAAGAATCCCAGAATGGCGTAAATAGGCTATGGTGATGCCCAGCATTTGAAAACAATGTTCAAACTTTGAGAAGGAAAAGAAAACACATTTTACAGTGCTAAAAACTCATGTGATCCTCTGAGAAGAACAAATGAACAGGAAGAACTCTCATCAAATATTTAGGTGTGGATGAGAGACAAGAAGGTCACTGAAGGAAAACAAAGCAGCTCTTAACAGGAAAGGGAAGAAATCTCTTTGAATTTCAGGAATATATTTAATGACAATTCTGTGCAAAGAACACACAGATTCTAGCTAGTGTTTCTTTTGGCTGCTTTTAGCCTTCAGCACTGGAAGCACCACAACTGTAATAAAAGCAATTAATCCCTTAGAAAATTACTCTGACTTCACTACCTGCTTGGCACAGCTGTTCCTTCTGTACATTCACAGTCACGTCTATTGGTTTCAGCAATAAGATGAAGACACACCTATCCATTCTTTACTCTTTCAGCCCCAAAGAATTCTCATAGGCAACAGACAAGGATACTGGAGGTTCCTCTTGTCTGCAGCCCCAACATGAACACGACCCCAGTGCATGGACTGCACTGCTCCCCAGGCACAGCGGCACTCTGGGCACAAGCCAATGGCACAGAGACAGAGCAGCAGGGAAGGTGAATATTGCTGTGCCTGACAGGTCACATCTGGGGCTCCTGCTGCCAGGACCCTCCATGGAAAGAGAGCTGATCATGAATGGAATTAGAATGAATCCATTATCTAGGGTCAATGAGATAAGGCTCTGAGGTAGGGAAATGAGGCAACCATTTACTGTCCCCTGCCCGTGCAGTTCATGTTATGGATTGCTTTTGACACAGAAGCACCATGCAGGATTCAGCCTCACACCTGAAATACACAATGTGCTCCAAAGGAAGGTGGAAGAATAACTGTAGACCAAAAAACAAACAGAAAACAGTGTAGTGACTTAGTGACTGTTTCCATAAACACGTGTGGCTCCGATGCACTTACTTGGTCAGGACAATTGAGACTGCATCGTTGAGAATACTTTCTCCAAAAACCAACATGTTAAGCACAGGATCCACATTAAGGGCATTGAAAATGGCAATAGTAGCCACGGGGTCAACTGCAGATATCAAAGAGCCGAATGCAAAACTGGGAGAACACAAAAGAGGACACTAAGTGAAAGAAAAACACCTACCTAGTAACTTACATGAACAACTGTAACAAAGCTCATTTGTGTTACAGTTTCTACACAGTGATAACAAAGTACTTTCTTTCCAGTCATAAGAACTTGGCCACTTGCCAAGTTCTTGAAAAATTTACATTATTGATTTTGAAAAACTTACCCTGTCTTTTAAGAGAGGATGTGGACAAGGAAGTTATACCCTTATCACATGTATTAATAATACCAGCTAATCAAGATTTACAAATCTTAAAGTTTGGTTAAAATACCCAGTATCTCTCTCAAGAAATCACTGAGCACAGAACAGAATAGACTGGAATGCAAATGATGGAATACAATACAATACTATTTGGAAATAAGGGTAATAAATATGGTATAGAAGTGTTGCATCTATTTCTTAGTTTCATATACAATGTTGAATTTCAGCAGTCTATATACTGACCAAAAGAGGTGGCCAACTGCAGTGCATTTCCCACCTACAGCTATCCTGAAGAAAGCTTTATTCCATAAACTACACCATTTCCCCAAGAGCTTACCTGTCTGTCATGTTGAGTTTATAAATTACATCAGCCTGAAAGAATAGGTAGAACATAATCACAATTAACTATGGTGTTCTTCTGTTCTTAAAAACCAAACTATTCATCAAATCCTGAATTCATTGTGAAGAAAAATTCACAGTAGTGATGTTGTCCAGTTTAACACTGCCCTCCCACTGTAATTTACTGCTACAGCTCTGGTCACCCCAGATCAGGGAACTAGAGCAGAGTCAGAAAGGGTAACCATGACATTCAGAGGAGGAGAAATCTGAGTGGCAAAGAGGAAAGTATACAATGCTTGGCCTTCCAATGAAGTCTGAGAGAAAAGATAAATATCTGTGTCTATATGTAGCCAATGGGAAACACCAAAATTAATATTGTAGAGTATAAGATGGCTCTAGAGAACACAGGTTTTAGAACAGCCTTCCAACAGGAAGACTGTGGAAGTTAGAAAAAAGCAAAGCTCAAGTGTTAATTGCTTTTCCCAGACATGCTGTGTCAGAGTGGCTCAGGCTGGGAGGGACCCCTGAGGTCACCTACCCCACCCCTCCAGCTCACAGGGCCCTTGGAACACGGCACCCAGGGTTGTGTGCAGAGAGCTCTGAAGTACTTCAGGGAGGGAGACTGCACAGCCTCTCCAGCAATATCCACGGAAGGGGTGTGTGACACTGCCTTGGTGAGAGCAGAGAACTGCACTGTGTGACCCAGCAATTCACTTCACTCTATTTGTCTGCTCTTGAAAAAGGGACTTGCAAACAACAAGCCAGATAAAATGGAGTGCTTTAAACAGTAAGTCTTACCCGGCCCAGGAAATAGATTCCTCCACCTACAATGAAAGCTGATATCGCAGTGCCAAATACTGAGAACAGAATGATGGAACCAATGTTCTGAAAAAAATTACCCTGGAACACAGTAATAAAATAAGTAAATTAGTACAAATGGCCTGAGGGAAAACTCATGTTTGGGTTTCCATTTAATTAGATTCAAACTCACAACTGGGTTTCCCATTGCAAAGGCTCAGTTTGGTTCCAGCTACCCCAGGACACACATCCATACCATCTGCCCAGAGAGACTGCTGCTCTCCTGAGGACAACAGCAATTCCTCTGACTCCCAGCACCGATTCCCTGGCTGGCACCATAGCAAGAGCCCAATCCTCAGGCAAACAGCTGGATATTCATCAGAACTCAGACATATTTCCCACCTGGCAAAAGGGTAAGTTAATCCCTCTGCTGGAGACAGGGCATGTGAAAAAGGCTTGTACGCTTCCCAGCTGCTAGTCCATTGCTTGTGATTTTGTATGAGAAGGTCTCCAGTGCTGGTAGCAGCTCCTGGTATCACCGTGGCCACTGTTCCCTGCTCTCCTGCAGCACAGCTGGAGCACAAGGCTGCCCAAGGGAGCACCAAAGCCCCTGGGCCAGGAGGGGAGCTGTGAGAAATGCCCATGGAAACACGGGCCCCCAGGCAAGGCTCACAACCTCACACACATTTCCCTCTTCTTTAGCTGTGGAGTGACCCCACCTTTCCCACTTCTCCTCCTTCACAGCAGCCCTGGTACAGCTCTGGTGAGGTAAGAACCTCTCCAGCCAAGGAAAACCTCGTCTGTACCCTGCCCCACACCTTGCCAGCACTCAGTTATCAGCAACAAGCTACACTCCCTGCACTCTGGGCTGAAGGGGTTTAAATTTTGCACTCTCGATTCCCTAATGATTAATATAATGGAATTTAATGCAATTATCCTAAGCTTCATGGAGATAACTAAAAGCAGAATCTGTTCCAAACAAAACCTCAACATCCAAAAGGAGTGTCTGGCAGGGACTGACCTTGTGCAGTGAATATCCAGATTCAAATATAATAGGTGGAAGCAAAAGCAGAAAAAACATATTTGGACGAAACATTTCTTCTTCCTGCAAAAAAAAAAATCATTTTAATTTCAGGGATATCATCATTATTGAAATAACATCAAATCTTCCAAAAGAAAAGCTATTAAAATAGTGATGGAAAATGAAAAATCTTTCTCCCTTCTTATCATGAAATACAAGACTGAAGAACAGTACACTATTCCAGGGCTGCTGCTTCTATTGTTCTTTTTCAACCCAGTGACAGAAAACTAGGAGTTACTTATTTTAAATTACTGTCTCCAAAAAAGCTGCATAGAAACAGGTTATTTATGGTAAAGGAAAAATCTTCCTGCTTCCACAAAGAGTATTCCCACTTTGTCTGAGAGTTTGGAAATCTGTAAGGACTGCCAAGGAATAGTGACCTCCTGGCCACTGTTAGAACAGAACAGAACAGGTTAACTGGGACCAAGCAGTTTCACTGGAAAACTCATCACCTGACAAGAAAATCACATCATCAGCCCAGTGCCCCTGCAGGTGACCAGGCTCAGGTGACACACCACCTGAGGGGCCCGAGGCTGGATTCTTCTCAGCAGATGTCATTTCTGCTGAATTCAATGGGACTGTTCTGATGGCTCCTCTTTGCCATCACAGTGATATAAATGGAATCCACCATGAGGTAAGATGCTATTTTCTGTGTCCTCAGTCTCTGTCACTTATCTCATCCCTGGCTAACACTGCTCATGCTGCACCTCCAGCCTGGCACCCTGGTTCTTCTGCTGGCAGAGCAGGCACAGAAGGCAAATGAATGCCAGCTGAGGGGCCAGTCTCTGTGCCCACCTGTTTCCTCCCTCCTGCTCCCCCAGAGCTGTCACCTCCACAAGCACTGACTAACTTGTTTAAACCCAGGGTGAACGGCTGATGGACTGCTCTGTTCTGTTCTGTTCTAACACCAGCTCTCAAAACAGAGGTACTCATCTCTTTATTTACAGTCTCATTCCTGCCTGATAATCATCTTGTAGGATTTGGGGGCTCAGCAAACCAAACTCATCCTTTGGGTGTGCAGCACAGCCCTGCGAGTGCATGGCTGCCTCTGCCTGCTCCTGCCAGCACAGCACGTGCCCCTGCCCCTCAGCAGCCCCACAGACACCTGAGACACGGCTGGACGAGGAATGAGAGCAGTGGAAGGGAAGGACTGTGCTTGTGCTGCATGGCACCAGAGGAAAATAAAACGTGGGGGCTCTCACTATCAGCTGTGCTGACCAGGAACAACCGGCAAGCACAAGGTCCTGGTGCCGAACCTGAATGAACACTCAGAAGTTAAACAGCAAAGTTTTCAGGGCAGGGAGATTATCCAAGATTTGCTTTGTACAGGGATATAGCCTGTGGTTAAATATTGCATTTTTTATCTTATCAGATAAAGAGAAGGTATTTAGTAAATTTAGAACCATTTAAAACCATGTAATAAAGTCCATAATTATTGATCTAACATTACAACAGCCTATGCTAAAACCTAAGGTTTATAACAATGAAAATAACTCAAATAAAAAATAATAATGTGATATCTGTGGCCTTCCACCTTGGCTGACAACACAAACAAGCACAACTCCCCAATGCCTCCCAAGATGTGACCAACACTTCCCAGAAAACCCCCATGTAATTGATCAGCTGTGATCAGTATTTGCTGTGTTTAGAGAACAACTGCCCTAATCAGAGCATGAAGCTTTCTTTTTCTCTCTTACATGCATGATCTTACTCAGATTATTTTATTTAATCTGTAGGAAACTACTTTAAAATGCTGATGTTGTGGCCATTTAATTGATTTTCAATTTTAAGTCAAATCCAGTTGACACAAATCATGAATGAAAAAGCACTAACTACTGCAGCCCCCATTGTTTCTAATGACTTCATATGTAAAAATGAAATATTTCAACACAACTGCTGAGCTATGTAATTGTTTAAACAAGTTTACACAGAACCAGTGTGGTTAGTTGATAAAAAAATAAAAGTATAATATGTAGTTCAAAAGCTACATCAGATTGAAAATCTATGCATTTTAATGTATTTCAACTAAGGAGAAAAAGATCTTCCTTTAGGGCAATAACTGCCAAGAAATATAAAATTACAAGCTAGGATTAAAATTCACTACTCAGACCAAGATGTTCAGCTGGCTGATATAAATTCTGTTTAGAACTGGCAATTCAAATCACTGTGACTTCAATCAGTTCACTGATCTAATAAATTGTTCAGTGCTGTGAAACAAAATCATAGTTTAAATGCTGCAAGATTTTAAATTAAAGCAGGAATAGTGAAGAGTTCATTGCTTCGATAATGTGGAGAAACAGCAGGAGGCAAAATCCTTCCTTCAATGGAGACTTCAGCTCTCAAGAGAAACTTCTGCCAGGACTTGCCCTCTAAAACACCAAGTATTACAAAGCCTTTTTTGTAAGATTTAGGGAGTTTTCTACATTTAAAAATTAATTGTTACAACTATACCTTCCAGTTGGCCAGCTTTTGAGCCTCTATGATTTTTATAAAAGCTCCCATAAGGATACCTAGGAGAGAATAAGAAAACATTCTGAAATAGCAACAAAATGTGTCACTGTTTATCAGCTCTCCAAGTTTTAGAAGTGAAAACAATGCAAAACATAGCGCAAGTTAGTTTCATCCCTAAACCATGAAAGCACTGAGTGGTTTTGGGTTTAATCCCCAAATACCCAGTTTCCAATACCTTACATAACTGCAGTTTCCCTGCACAACAGATTGTCTCTTGGGATATCCCAGCTCCGAACAGACCTACCGAGAGAGTGATGCTCACTGGGTCAGAAAGACAACAGGCTTAACTACTCAAAACCACTTCTCATCCTAGCTGCACTCAAATGAAATTGCACCTTGCTTGCTGAAGAATCAGGAAGTTATGAGTTAGGCATCTGTGCTTCATGTCACTTCAATATTATCTGCAGTTAAAGCAGCTTAAACGAAATCAGTCTTCTCCACAAAAATGAATTTTGTTTGAATGAAATCATAGCCCTTTCTGGCAATGAAGAAGGCAACAAACTCTGATCAGGGTGGAGATCCTGTCAGAACTATTTTCCAAATGAATTACACACTGTTTAAGTCATGTAGAAATAATGTGAATACAGAAGATAGAATTTTATCAAGGCTGCTGCAAACTTGGTGGTTAAAGGTTATAGCACTCTTTCCTCCCATACATCTTCAAACATAAAACTGTAACAAGATTTCCTCTGGAAGTCAAGAAGATAACTCATGAACTGTCATTAATTGTTTTCAAGTAGTTCTAGGGAACTCGTCTTCAGCCAGATTTCAGATCTGTGCCTCTGCCTACTTGTGTTTTATAATTTACAGAATGGAGACTTCACAGTCAAACACTGGGACAGAAGCCAAATACTCCAAACAAAAGGTACAGGGTGTCTGAGGAGCCTGAAGTATGCCTTCCTGTAACTCATGTAAAGTGTGCTTTTCTGTGACTCATGAGACCTCCTCTCCTGCTGCAGCTAACAAAAGAGTCTCACAAACAGAATCACATGGATTACTGCTGATGGATGTGTCACACACACAAAGCCACGAGGCCTAAGCCCTCCTTTATACAAAGATCTGGGAAGGCTTCGGTCCCAGAGGGGAGAAATAATTGTTCCATGAAATGGTTTCTGTGGAAAGGAAGAGGAAAACATAAATGAAGCAACATCAAAGGTCTGCTGTTCCTTGAAGGACAGAATGCAGACAGCCATTCACATGCCACATGCATTTACAAACTACTCTTTCTTTATTACTAAATGAATGAATGTAGGTTTAGATCAGCTGTTTCTATTAAATCAGGCAGGTCAGTTTTGTCGAGGGGCTAATTAGAAGGGTTAGTCTGCACCAGTTAATCTATACCTCATTTTTTAAAAATTTTATAGGCATTTTCTTATTGCAACCAACCTTTATTTTTCCTGAGAACATGTTAAAACTCAGTAACAAGTCAAAGAGAAAAAACATTTCTGGAAACTATTTTTACCAACAAAATTCCAGCAACTTATAAGGATGAGGATCAAAACCCAGCCTCAGAGAATGCACTCCCACCCTGTCCACCAGGAGAGACACACCCTCTAGGAAACATAAACCAGAAGCTTCCGAGCAGCTCAGACAATGGATGGAAAAACACTTGTGAAAATCATATCTCTCTTCTCTGCTGCCACTTTTATTAGCCTTCAATAACTTCCTGAGAGGACTGCTAAATTTACAAGTCAAAACAGGACACACCTCACTTCTGGCACTGCTGGCAAAACTGCATACTTGAAACTCAAGCTGTGCTCTTGCAGCTGTGCAGAGCGTTAGCAGGACCAGAGGGTCACTGTGCTGGCAGCTGCAGGAATCACACAGGTGCTGTACTCCCACCAGGCTGAGAGTACATTGAGAAAATAATGAATATTAGAGAAAAATACAGTAGAGAAAATAATCAATATTTTAACTGATTTGCTCCTCAATTAAACATTTATAAATCAGGAGCAGCAGCATACGAATAAATTAAATTACCTTGACATAAAACTGTAGGCTCAGAAATACTCCAAATTTATTCCAAATGAAGTACACACCTGATCTCCATGAAGCATGACACTCTTGTAGCCCTAGCCATAGGAAAAGCTCTTGTCATGGTACTGCTGGGACAGTTAAGGGTCTGGCAGTCCAGGTGAGTTTTTGGGACAGTTGCAGTCCCCAGCTACATTAAAATCCCACACTCAGACATAAATCTGCCAACACCAATATAAACTCATGTACCAGCTCAAAGGGAAGGCTGGAGCCTCATGACCAGGGCGTGTTGCACATCTTGTCCTGCCCCGAGGATGCAAACCAGAGGAAGATGCCAAAGTACTCAGGCAGTGATGTCCCTACAGGTGTCATTTTCCTGGGCCGGTCTCTGTGTGTATGCTCATTTCTTTATTTATTCAATCAATTTAACTCTGAGAATGACTTGTTTTCTTCACTGCATTCAGTGTGCCGTATCTTTCTAGTGATGGCTAACACACAACAGAGCATTATCTCTCTTATAGGTAGGTAAAAGTTAAATTAGGGTATAGCTCAATTATAGTGTATTAATTATGTTATATTAATTGCATTATGTTAAGGGGAGTTATTAGAATGTTCTAGAAGGGTCCAGGGTTTGGCGAGGATGAAGAGAGACTGGATCGAAGATCTGACCAATCACTTGAAGCCTTGCAGAACGATTGGTCGGAATGAATGGCGTTAAAGACCAATGGGAAGCCTGAAAACGGACCAATCACCATGCGGATCCAAAATGGACCAATCCTGGCCTGAAGGGGACTATAAATGGGGCAGTTCCGTTCTTTTCAGAAACTTGTGTGCGGAGAGTCCAGAGCACCTGGGGGTAGCGCACTGTTCTGGTTTGGCTCGCTCTGTGGGTGCCTGGGCTTACCCTGGGTACTCCGTTCCTGGCAGCTATTTTAATAAATGAGAACCTCTTTCTCCAGAGAAAGTTTGACCTCGTTCATATTCATAACATTTCCAGTGCACACTACTGACAGTCCCTGGATTAACACAAATCCAACATAAAAATGTCATGGTTACTTACCTAAGGAAACAACAGCCACGCTCTCTGGTAAAAAATGAAGCCGGTATTCTATCAGTAAATGCACCAATATGATGCAAATTGCTGTGAAGGGAAAAGAATGGAGATTCAGGAGCGTTGGAAAAGAGTAAAATATACTTTTAAGTAGTATTTTTAAAATACACAAGCAAACTTCTAATGATTTAGTAGACTTCACTTTGGCAATAAACCAAAGCACCAGTGTAAGCAGTGGCTTCCATCACCACAAATGTTCCAAACCCCTGTGCCTGCGCACAGAGAGAACCAGAAGAGAAATAATAACTATGATTTTGATTTGGCCTATGTCCTCAGACACAGAGTACAGTTAACAGAGATTAACAGACTTTCAATTCATCGTTCACCTATAACAAGAAGACTAAAAAAAATCGTCATGCCACTGGACTGTTCCTCTTGCTGTGCCTGGACTCCAGTCTGAACTGGAAGGATGGGCTTGGGAGGCGTAGGTGCCACCAGCTTGGTGGTGGCGGCCAGCAGAGTGTGGAGGGTGGCATTGATGACCTCGCGGGTGGCATTTGCAGACCTGTCAGGACAACACAATGTGTGACTATAGCGGACGGGAGCAACACGACAGAGCCCAGTACAGACACGCACACACCGACCCACCCCCCGGAGCTCGTGCCGGTGACCGGCTCCTCACGGCGTGCTTCAGAAGCAGTCCGATCAGACAAACACGGCACGCTCCTGTTCCCGGAGCCGCTGCTGAGTGCCCCACGCACCGCAGCGCCCACCCCGCTGTGCACCGAGCCTGGTACCGAGGGCACGACCGGCGCACCCGGCTGGGCACGGCAACAGCAACAGCAACGGCAACGGCAACGGCAACAGCAACAACCCCGCTGCCGGTCCCGGTGCCTCCGCCACTGCCACTGCGGTGCCTCCGCCACTGCCACTGCGGCCCGTGCCCGCCGCTCCGGCACCGCGCGGGGCCTGGGGCCGCACCGCACGGCACCGCACCGCGAGCCGCTGCGGAGGGGACGGGCACCTCTGGCAGGCACGGCACAGCACAGCCCGCCCGTGCCCCGCAGCGCGACCGATCCCGGCCCGCACGGCACCGAACGGAACGGAACGGCACGGCACGGCACGGCACGGCATGGCCGTGGCCCGCAGCCCCGGGCCGCCCCGCACTCACTCCGCCATCTTGCCGGGCTCACGCTCCCACGGCGCCCCGCGCGCCGCCGCTTCCGGCGCTCGGGCGGGCACGTCCGGCCGGAACGGCCGCGGGGGCGGCGGCGGGCGCGCGACACCGTTCCCGCTCCGCGCGCGCATCGGGGCGGCGGAGCCTGGGGCGCCCCCTGCCGGCGGGGGCAGCGGCTGCAGCGCCGCCATCGCTCCCTGTCCCCACAGCCGCCATAGTGTCCTGTCCCCAGGGCCGCCATCGTGTTCTGTATCCCAGAGCCACCATTGCTCCCTGTTCCCAGAGCCACCATTGCTCTCCGTCCTCAGAGCCACCACTGCTCCCCATCCCCAGAGTCACCATTGCTCCTTGTCCCCACAGCTGCCATCCTGTCTTGTCTCTCAGATCCACCATTGCTCCCTGTCCCCAGAGCCGCCATCGCTCCCTGTCCCCAGAGCCACCATCGTGTCCTGTCTCTCAGATCCACCATCGCTCCCTGTCCCCAGAGCCGCCATCGCTCCCTGTCCCTCAGATCCACCATTGCTCCCTGTCCCTCAGATCCACCATTGCTCCCTGTCCCCAGATCCACCATTGCTCCCTGTCCCTCAGATCCACCATTGCTCCCTGTCCCCAGAGCCGCCATTGCTCCCTGTCCCTCAGATCCACCATTGCTCCCTGTCCCTCAGATCCACCATCGCTCCCTGTCCCCAGATCCACCATTGCTCCCTGTCCCCAGAGCCGCCTCTGCGGTCGCGGTAGCACAGGCTGTCCCTCAGGCTGCTGTGACTCCAGGGTGAGATGCCTGCAAGTGTCACACCAGGCCTGCTCTGCAGTGCCCAGGGCAGACGTGGATCCTGATTTTCCACCCAGACACGTTCACCTGCTGGAGCCCTTGCGCTGGCTGAGCTGACCTGTGCAGGGCACAGCTGGTCACGGCTCCCACCTCCAGCCACAGCCTGGCCCTACAGCAACAACAGAGCCTCAGACACGTCCCACTGAGCTGAATCAAAAGCCACTGCCTCAAAACCAGCATAAAAATGCACTTGAATTAAAATAGCAGTGAGTAATTAATTAGTGATTTTAATCAGCAAGTTAAAATAAAATTTAGACCAGCTTTATTTGGTCTAAGTTCAAATGCCCTCCTGGCCCAGGCTGCTGCTGGGGTTGGGTCTCTAAAGTCTCCTGTGCATCCTGGAAAATAATGCTAATTAGCACCTTTCTGCTTATAAAGTCAGTTGAGGATATCCATCCATCCATCCATCCATCCATCCATCCATCCATCCATCCATCCATCCATCATCCATCCAGTGCAAGTTCAAGCTGCTGGGCTGACAAGGACATGGGACAGTGTATAACAGCATCACATGCATTTCTTTGATTTCTGGTCTGACTAGCTCAGGAAATAAAAGGGGAGCTGTACAAACACACTCATTGAGTACCTCAAATTGTTTTAAAGGCCCTCTGAAATATCAGCTGTGAACTTAATCAAATGAAATTTCAGATTTATGACATTGACACTCATTTACTTAAAAGTGAAAGCCGCATGAATAGTTATGAACATGCCTGACTTTTAAAAACCAGTGACTAGGACAGTAGCTGTTTTTCTCCGGGTTACTGGCAGGGCAGAGCGGGAGAATGTCTGGTTTCTTGTTGACAGACTGAACCTACACCTCCTTTGCTCATCTGATGTAGTTTTGTTGTGACCTACTTAGATAGTCTTACCACAGTTCTGACCAAGGTTTTTTTCCACATTGGCTAATTTCCGATGATCTGCAGTTTGCTAATCCCATCTGCATTAACTCATTCTCTGCATCCCAGTAGCACTGGGGACAGAGTGCATGGCTTCAGCAGAGGCACAGCCCATGGGGTGACTCAGAGCTCACAGGTGCCAGTGAAAAAGGAGACTGGTGCTTTGGAAAGTGGTGCAAGCTGATCTCCAGAGTGATGCGCACATCTTCCTCCACTTGGAAACAGCGGGACTGCAGGCCCCCAGCACATCACACACCCAGGCACTTCTGCTTTTTGATCTCAGTTTTCATTATATACTGGAGTAGAGATTTTGAACAACACTTCATCCATAAATAATGAAGCTTGATCCAGAATGAGATGCACTTAAGCTGATGAAACACAGGAAATTTCCTTGTGAATACTGTCTTCCTTTTTTCTGTGAAAACTAAAACTCAGAGTTTGCCAAGGAAGGCTGGAAGTAGCTGGTCACTAAAAGGTGAATCATTAGTGTTCCCCTTGAGAATGCCTCTAAGAAGAAATTAGTCTTCTGCAAACTTGCATGGTCTTAGCTCATAATATCTTTTGGGGGTTTTATTTGTTTTTCTGGGAAGCACAGTGAAAAAGCCAGAAGTTCTGTTGAAAGGGACCAAGAGTCAGTGGGATTGTGGCAGAGAAGGACAGTGGGGACCATGTTCCCCTCTCCTCCATGCAGTACACCTCATGCTCTGGGTCACAGGACAGAAGAAGCTCCCCAGCTGTGCAGCCTAGTCCTCTTTGGCAGGTCAGCATCCTGTCCTCCTAAAAATCAGAGAAAAATATCATTGAAAGCACCTCTGGAGAGCTCCAGCCTGTCCTCTGTTTATAGCAGGTCTAGCTTCAAGGTCAGAGGAGTTTGCTCAGGGTCTTGTCTCCAGAGAAATTCTGATAATGTCTAAGGAATGGAATGTCTCTGTGGATGGAGCTGCTCTGGGAGACCTGTCCTCGTGCTGCACTGCTCTCAGGGTGAAGAACTCTTTCTCTTGTGCAGCTGGAAGCCCTTTATTTGTACTTCATAGCAGCTGCCATGGCAGGCACCTGCTCCTCTTCCCTTACAGCCGTGCCCACACTGATCTGAGGCAGGAGTAGCTGTGTCCATTCCTGGTGGTTCAAATCCAGTCAGACAGTGGTGGAAAAGTCAGCTGCTCAGGGAAAAGGGCATGCCTGCAGTCCTGTGTGATCTTCACCAGTGGCAAAGGGCTCCTGCCCTTGTCACCAGAGCAATGCTCAGCTCTCTACCAGGCTGGTGCACAACAAGAGGAAAATCTTAAAACTCTCTTTCCTAGTCATGTGAGTTGTGTTTGGCATAATGAGTAGGTCATCTGTCCTAAGAAAGAAGGCCAGAAATTGTACTGGTTTGCTTTTTCTTTGCTATTTCTTCGCTTTTGTTTTGTTTGGGGTTTTTTTGGTTTTGGCATTGGCCTCGGCCTCAGCCTCATTTTTTGGGTTGTTTTTTGTTCCTTGAATCTTTCAACTGGTGTGATCAGAAAGCTCCACACTTGTTTTGTTTTACTGGCCTTTTAGCTGTCATGTGCTTTTAATCATGAGGGACTGGTGCAGAAAAGGGATGAGTGCAGATGTAAGTCTTCAGGAGGTGACTGACCTCGTCCTCTCTGTGCCTGCTGGCCATGGCCAAAAGGAAACCACAGATGGGGTTTGGGAGCCATGGGAAGGATTCAGGAAGGGATGTGGAAGAGAGGAAGATTTAGCCAGGAAAGCAGAGGCCTGGCAACATAAACACAAACTCAGGACTGAACCTCACAAAGGCCTGGATCTGAAGGGAAAAAAACAACAGGAAAAGGGAAAAAGGCAGATGGAGAACAAGAGAGCATCAGAGGGGGGAGCATCAGAGCAGTTGGAGGCAACGAGGGCTGCTGGGTCAGGCTCCTGTGTGAGAACAGGAAATTGCAGCAAGCAGCACGTAGCAGTCGGTGACTACTCGGAGCTGTCTCCTTCCCACCGAGCTGCAGCGCTGCACACACACGCTCAGCGCTGCACACTGGCTGGAGTAATCACAGGTGATACCAAATTATAACGTCCCAAGTGTCCTGTGCCAAGAGATGGTGATTTTCATGTCTCATCTCTGACTCATCAGCAGGAAATACCACTGCCTGTTTGACCTGTTGTTTCCAGCGAGAAGGGCCAGTCCGAGTTAGTGCCACTGAGGTAACCAAGGCAAGCACCGCTCCAGCATCACGGTGCACCTGGGGTTTCAAGGACTTGGTCACAAGGAAAGTAATAATTTCAGCAGGAGGCTGTTCAGGCTGCTTCTCACTTGTGGTTTTCTGATGCACAGCGACTGAGCATCTGTTGATTAATGCATGCACTGAATGTTGCTTTTAATAGATCACAGGAATTTCACAGTTGTTTAAGCTCATCTAAGATGATGTGGCTGTAGGTAACATAGTGTTTAGTTTTAATTCTTAAATTATGCAGATCAGCCTAAAGAGATAGCTGTGTAGAACATGGAGGGCAGGCACAGATGCGTTAGTGACCAGCTGTAACCTTGTGCTGGAAATGTTGGGGAAGGTGCTAATTTACAGCCCAGGACTTTGTTCTCGCTCGGGAGTGGAGTCTGTCGGCTCTAAAGGCCAAGGCCATGCCAGATTTCCTCTAGGAAGTTGGTTTAGCTCTTATGACAGTCTTTGGCCTTGAAAACACGTGGGTTTGCCTCTTAGATTATCTACATACATGGTAATCTCAGGCATGTTGAAGTCACCCTTGAGTCAATTCTCTCTGGAGCAGTGCTGAACTTCTTTGCAGTGGGTGCAGCAACAGTGTGAGGAGCTGCCAGATGTAGGGAAGGTGAAGTGCTTCAACCAGATTTACTGTAGAACTATCCTACAAGTGTTTAAATACATCAGTTCCCTTCCAAGCCTGGATTCATAGTAAAGATAAAATATTTCCTGGGTTGTGGAGAGGGATTCAGCTCTAAGCTTACCTGATGCCAGATCCTGATCTGGCATGGAATATAGTATAAATCCAAAATAAGCCAGTGTTTTCAAAGACAAAATCAGCAATACTGAGAACACCAAGATCAGCAGTGGTCTGAAAGTGGCCATATCTGTGGGCTGCATGTGAGGAGGAAATGCCTATGGCTATGGCACCACAGTACCAACAGGGCTTACAAAACACCTGCCTTTTGGGGGCTGCAGCATCACCCAGGATTGGCCCCATCACGGCTGCTGAAGATCTTGGCAGGCTGGGATGTGCGTGCTGGAGAGCTGCACTGGCCTGAGAACAACCTCTGCACAAATGGATCAGCTCCTCTCACTCCCCTCTCTCAGTCTGAGACTGAAAAAGAGAGAACTGACGGTACTTTCACTGGGCAGAGGAATGATCTTTGTTATTAAACTGAGGACATTTCTTTATTACACAGGTGAAGGTTCAGCTGCCACTAAGGAGGCAGGGAAAGCATGTGCTTTGCTTTATTGCTTTGGGATAGATGTGAGAGATTCTCTTAAGCTGACTAAGAAATGTAGAAAACACTTTTAGACCCTTCACTGTACAGAGTTGTTTTTCCATTTCTTCAAGTGCCCTAGCATGTACAACATTTTGTTCTCTTGTTTTCTAGCTATGTGCAGTAGCATATGCCTGGGTGCATATATACACACAGACTTGCATGTATAAACATAAATAAATACATAGGCAGGCAAATTCCAGGCACTAGTTCTCAACAGATAATCTCTCTCCTGTTGCTTTGTTATCTGTTGCTTGAAACTATTGGATGCTTGGTTTGTTTGCTTTTCATTGCATGTTTAGTCTGGTTTTGACATGCTCAATCTGGAGTTTATCCAGGAGGAAGCAGTGACAATGGGAATCGCATGGCGTGGCTGCAGCCAGTGCTTAGCAAGGTGAGCTGCTGTAGCCAGGCAGCAAAGGTTGTGATTCACCTGCAATGCAAAGGGGACCAGCTCTTGGAAACGGGGACCCAAAGGGCACAGGAGGGAGTGTCCCCAGGGACACTGCCACGTCACCTGCTGGCACTGCTGGCTGAGTGGCTCAGTACCCAGGCTGGGGAGACGGAGCTCCTCTGTTGCCCTGGGTGGGGACGGGGTGAGGAGCACCTCGCTGAGGAGTGATGCCAGCTTCTCCAGCCCTGATTGCTTTTCAGGGAAAGGCGGCTCTCCTGACCCCAGCCCCTCGTCTTCAATTTTGGCAGCGGAGGTTTGTTCATGCCGCCTTGTGCCCTGCCACACCAACAACTGCTCTGCCAGGCAGCAGCCACAGCCCTGTCCCTATGACAGAGCTCGCTCCTTTACCCACAGACGGGCTCTGCTGGCTGCACGGTTCAGACACTGACAGGTATGGCCAGGAGGTGCTACCCCAGAGACAGGACATAGAGGAATTTTCCTCTCTTGTTTTTTGTTTTAAACACTGAATTTTTTTGACTGTGAACTCGGGCATTTCATGAATTTCAGAGCTGGTGCTGTGCCGTGACTCATCGAGTCCCCTCTCCCAGCAGTGTGTGATGGGCCTTCTGTCTCACGACGTGACTCTCCCAGCACAAATGGGCTATGTTTAGTGACAGGCTTCGGCAGGAGGCTGTTGCTGTTTTACAAATGCCTAAACTGAGGCAAGAGAGGCTGGAGAAACGGGCCCAGAACAGACAGCAAGTCAACGAGTGAGCTGGAAAGCGTCTCACAGGGTCTCTTCCACCTGCTTTCTGACCAAGGCTTTATCTGGAAACCCAAACACGCTGGGGAAACCTCTCCAGCTGCTCCTCAGTAAATAAAAATCATGGAAACTTCTAGTATCTGCAGCTTCCTCTGGCAGCCAGTCCCCACTGGGCTGTGAGCACAGCCCCCTCCGTTTCTGTTCGGGACCTGGTTGCCACCAGATTCCTTGGGCACGGGCCCATGTGCTGCAGGAACCCAGGGTGTTGTGCCCATGTTTGCCCTCAGTGGGCAGACAGCAGCTGCTGACAGACAGCAGCCAATTGTCACCCAAATGGGGAGGTGAAACCCCAGTGCCATCTGCAGAAAGCTGGGGCTGAGCCCTGCCTTCCTTCCTGCACAGCTCACCTCCCCGCTGCCTGCCCTCTGCCCGGGGTTTGTTCCAATGCTGAACACCTGTTTGTTAAGGGCAGGGTGCAGTATTCTCTGGATTACATTCTTTCTCGTCTATAAATTAAAAGTTCTTCCTCTTTCCTCATTACAGACTATCCTGAAAGGCCTTCTGTCAATGGGAATTAACAAATCTTTATGACAGCTCTGACAAACAGAGTGTTTGGTTAGCTGGATTACATTTACTGGTGCCAGCTGCAAACGAGCCCAAGTATCTGTTGTACTGGTGAGGTGCATCTGCTGTGACATGTCTACAAACAAATGGCAACTGGAAAAGAGAGCAACTGTACAAACAACTGCATTTCTTGCTCATGGCAGTAGCCTGGAGCTGCTGGGCACTCCCAGGGCTTGTCACCTCTCGCTCACATGTGCATCTTGCTCTCAAGCTGCCTCCAGAGCCGCCAGCCCTCACAGGAGGAAAGGCAGGACCCTTCCAAGAAGGATGCCGGTCTTCTCTGCCCTTTGCCAGTAATGGGACGGCCTGGCAGGGACACAGGGAGGCACAGGGGGTGGCACTCCGAAGTGTGTGCCAGTGTGCACACGTATTTCCCAGCTGGTCTGGCTGGCCTCCAGCCCGCTCAGCTCTGCTCAGGAGCCCTTGCTGCAGCTGGCCAGACACCCCTGCCCACTGCCATTGAGCACATTGTTGGGGGTACAAGCAGGAGGACCTAGAATTTTTGGGAGGCTCCATTACCTTGTCCGTGGTGCCTCTGCTGGGAGACGGAAGCTTCACAGCTGGAATTGTATAAGTATTCTGTTCAGTACCCAGCAAAGAGCAGAGAGAAAAATAATCACCTGAAAGTTCTGCTCGGCCCAGTACACCACTCTCTCTCTCATCTCCTTCCTGTCAGAGTCTGCTGCTGGTGGTCTTTATGGGCATTCTCTGAAGTGTAAGAAGTAAAAGAATGTTCTCCTGCTTCTGTTATCTCTGCAATCTCTCATCAGGACAGCAATTGCTTTGTTGATAAAACACAGCTCCTGTTCACACCCACTTCACAAATCACTTTTGACACACAACATGCAGGACCCATAGGACAAGAGCTACATCCCTTCCCAGGGCCCTGTGGCCTGTCTTGCCCTGCATGGAGAACATGGCTCCTGCATCCTGAAGCATTGATAAGGGACAAATGCAGATTCTACAGAGGTAAAGTGGAAAAGCAACGTTAACAAAGATTTAATGCCACACAAGCAATAACCATCTCATAGGAAAAAGGGGATATATTGTGAAAGAAAGAAAAGACAATGGAAGAAAAGCTATCTAGCTGTGGTGGGCTGGTAAATACCCAAGCAGGTGTTCACTCCCCTCCAGCCAGATGGGGAAGAAGATCAGAAGGACAAAAGTGAGAAAGAAGGAGTGTGTTGGCACAGGGCAGTTTAGTAAGAGAAGCAGAGCTGTACAAGCAAGAAAGCAAGATAAGGAATTCAGTCACCACTTTGCATCAGCAGGCAAGTGTTGTGCAGCTCCTAGGGAAGCTCATAAATGTTACTTGGGAAGACAAACACCATAACCTTGAACATCTCTCTTTCCTCATCCTATCCCTCAGCTTTTATTGCTGAGAACAATGTCCAGTGGTGTGGACTGTCCTTTTGGTCACTGAGGGAGTCAGCTGTGTGTCCCCCCCAGGCTATTCACTGTGGGGGCAGAGTGTGGAAAAGAAAAGGCTTGGTGCTGTGCCAGCCCTGCTGGACAGTGGGTAAAGCACTGTGGCATTACCAGGGCTGGTTTTGTCCAAACTACAAACCACAGCACCTGAGCAGTGCCACTGAAGAAAGTCCACTTGTCCCCAGCCAGAGCCAGTCTGGCAGCGCTGGAGGAGGAGAGCCTGGTGAGAAAGGACCAAAAGCCAAGGACAAGGAATTATTTCTTTCCTTGGCAAGGCCATTTTCCTTGGGTACTCCTCTCTCTCCAAGAAGAGATGACTCTTTGATAGACACAGCTGCTCCTTCTCACTGGCACATCCATGCAGCCGTGGCACACAGGCTGAAGTGGGTGCATTGCCATTCCTGCAGTGCTGCTGCCCGTGGCTGTTCCTGGCTCAGGTAAGATGAAGCTGTAACCAGCAGCTCCCCCTGCTCTCTAAGGGCCAGATCTTCTGCTGATACTCCAATTAATTTCAGGTCTGATAAAAGGTTGCATAGTCTCAGAGTTTCAGCTGGGACATATAATATCATATCCCTCTGTCCCAGCAAAGCAGTGATGGCTCAAAGTGATCCATGCTATCCTAAACCCAGAAATCTGCAGCAGCAGGGAAAAATGTTAACAAAAAGGTATTTGTTTAGTTTAAAATACCCTTACAAACTAAACAGCTTAAATCCAGGTTGTGTACAATGAACTGTGCACTGTAAAAAAATATTTTTCTTGGTTTCTCTGAGAAAAATATGCTGATGGCAAGGCCAGGCCTGGTTTGTTGTTGTAACTAGGCACCATTCTTAGCAAAGTCGCTGCTCGCCTCAGTCAGCCATTGTGAATAACAAATGGAGGTTACATAAGAAGAGAAGCTCTTGGAACCTGGCTGGAACCAGCTGGCCATGCAGGGAGCACCCTCACCCTGCTGAATCACAGGGTGGTGGCTGTCTGGGGACACAGCAGATAGGGCCAGCAGACCCACGAGGTGACCTTCGCTGGCCACCTTTGTGTCACAGGCCTGTATTATCCTCTGTGAAACCCCGTAATGAGTCCCACAGCTTGTATTTCAGGATGTGTGGCTGACACTTAAATTCCACGGAATTGCACTGATTTAATTGGGTGACAGCAAGACATCAAAAACCCCATCACTTCCACTCTGCTCTTACAAAACTCAGCCTGACTTTCAATTGGAATATTTCAGGCTGCAGTTATGTGGTCACTCAGGCTGTTTGTAAGAAGCAAGTATGAGCCCTGGTGTCCTGGACAAATTCCAGTTCAGCTGATTCTATTCTGCTTCCCACCATTGCTGTACTGGCTGGTGATGCTCTGCCTTTCCTGCCCTGCCCCACATCTCAGGGTTATTCTGCACTGTCAGCTGCAGACCCTGCTGTAGCTTGGGTGGAGATTCTGCGATTCCCAGAGGAAATACCAGAGCAGGGTCAGCCTGATTGTGGACTGCAGCTCGTGTTCCTGTTCCGATGGCACAACCAACCCTGCCACACTGGATCCCTGGTGTCCTTGCGAAATGTTCTGCCTCTTTCAAGCCCACCTTGACACAGCCACTGTCTTTCCCTGTGTGGGACCAGGGCTGGTGCCTTTCTTTGTGGCTTTCCTGGGTAGATGGTTTGTGCAGGCTCAGCAAATCCACCGTGCTCGAAAGGTTCTGACCCATCACACACACACAGCTGCACAACACCTCCACGGTGAGCCTGATGCTTCCAGAAGGTGTTGGGCTTGCAGCACAGGGACCATGCAGCAGACAGACAAACACTGTTCTTCCTGACTCTGCTGTGTGGCAGCACGGCTGGGGCTGCTGTACAGCACTGCTGGCCTGCCTGCACGCCCCTGGCTGCTGCCAATCTCTCCTCTCTCCAAGTGCAACATCTCAGCTGAAAAAGAGCAGGTATCTGGGCAGAGGCAGGCAGGCAGCAAACTCCTCTTCAGGGACAGCTGCAGTTGTGAAATAGGTTGTTTCCAGATGCCTTATGATCCCTTGCAGTGAGGGCATTAAATCAATACCTATTTCACTCCTATAGGCAGGGTCCTGCTTATGTCAGCAGCTGATACTTGCATTAAGTAATTAGAAAAGCGAACTGCCCCGCAGAGTGAGATATTCCATGGAGTAAATATCTGTTTAGATCAGATTGTTGGGACTGAAGCCGGGTAATCTGCGAGGCCACTTGAGAGACACTTTGCACTTGAATTCTGGAGAAAGAAGGACAAGAGATTCGTGCATGGCCTTGTGTGAAGATCACTGGAGCGATGTTTCTGGTCAGCATTTTCCAGAATCAGTGCTGAGAGCACAGGGTGTGAGTGTGGTGTGGGTGCGGCGTGGCGCAGGTGTGTGCCCTGCCCTTGGTGGCAGCTCCCTGGCCCTGTACTGCTGAAATCACTGATTTGCTTTGTTTGGTCAGCAAGTCAAGCCAGTGGCTGGGAGCAGGCAGTGCTCGTGCTGTCAGCATCGAGCCCCAGGGCCAGGGCCAGTCTGTGTGGAGAGTTTGCAGCCCTGGATTCAGAGTCCTGCTGGTGTGACTGTTACACTTGATGCCACATTCAAACCCTGAGTTTCCCTTTCTGCTCTGTGCTGGGGAATTTCTGGTTGTTAATTTTGCAGAGGCACCCAGCAAAGCTGGGTAATGCAGAGAAGCAGCCTCAGACTGCCTGAGTGTGGAGGAAGTTACACATTTGGCATTTGAGAAAATGTATGCAAATAGCTTTTCCAAGGCGTTCTCATCACCATCTACGTTTAAAGCAATTAAACCTCCCTCAGAGCAACACTTCCATGCAATAAACATTATACAGCTCCTCACCAGTCTCCAGCACAGCCAAATAAATAATTGAAGACAAGGATTCTGAGCTCTGAACTGTTGTTCTCTAGCTGAGGAATAAATCAGCTGCAGCAGCAAGAGCAGCAGCTGTTTTTAGAGCTGGTGAAGGCCTCTTTAGCTTGACTTCACCTTTCCTGCTCACAGTCGCGCTCACTTCTGCAAAGATTTGAGAGTCAGATATTTATAGAGGATAGCAGCAGTCCTGGAGCAAACAGGATCAGAATCAACTATGACAGGAAATCATTAGGATTTCCTCAGAATAAAATAAATATAGTAAAGGTGCAAATGGTCCTTCGGGGAAAAGTAAGAGCACGTGGCACAAGGGGTGCTAGTGCCAAAAGCAGGCGGTAATGCAGCCCAGAGGAGAGGCAATCCCAAAGGGCAGCGCTGGCTGCAGCAGCTCTCTCACAGGCTGAGCTGCTCCCCAAGCCTTGCTCCAGCACATGCCTGACCCCTGCAGAGGTCTGTGACTTTTCAGCAGGTACCCGAGTGCTCTGTCAGACTGCAGGGAGCAGGGACAGGGATGCCCGCCCACAGCCCAACTCGCTGGGTGTGGATGATGTTACCCTGCTCATGTCAGCTCCACATCACTGCTCTGCTGGGAGGGAAACCCCAGAGCCATGGCCAGGAGCCCGTGACAGGAGGAAAACACCCAGAGCCATGGCCAGGAGCCCCTGACAGGAGGGAAACACCCAGAGCCATGGCCAGGAGCCCCTGACAGGAGGGAAACACCCAGAGCCATGGCCAGGAGCCCCTGACAGGAGGGAAACACCCAGAGCCGTGGCCAGGAGCCCCTGACAGGAGGAAAACACCCAGAGCCATGGCCAGGAGCCCCTGACCCTGCAGCCAGCTCCTCGTGGCTGTCACTGCTGTCACTGCCCAGGGAGGGCTGCAGGAGCCAGCAGCTTCAAGGCAAGTAGGGAGGGCCCCCAGCCCCAGCTTTTCATGGGGACGTGTGTGACACAGACAATGCTCCAGCTCCTGTTGGCTGTGGGGGCAAGGCAAGGCAAGCCTCCCTCCCTCATCTGATGACTGAGAAGAAGTCACTCTCACAAGATGAGCAGCAATCACTCTGTGCCATGTTCACTGCACAGCTTCTGAGTGATAAATCCAAAAACTGAGCCCGACCTTGCTACAATTTTAAGAGAAATGAAAGGCTGCACATGTTTTAAGGAAGTCCTACAAGGCCTTTCCTTGTACATCAAAGGGCAATGACTACAGAGGCAGCGCCTGGGTGGTCAAGAGGTTCATCTCTTTGCCTTTCTAATTAAACATTTATTCCAGCTAATCAAAATCCAAGTTAAGAAGAAGATTAAGGTGGCGGGAAGGCTTCATGCTTTATTCCAGCAACATACCCAAATATATTCACGGGATTGATCATGATTTTTTGTGTGGCTGAAAGTGCAAGGATGGATCCCGAAGAGAGCCATTTTGTATGGTCACCTGAGCAGCTTACCACTGGTCAGCAATAGAGCAGAAATGGTTAAAACCCCATCTGTAATAGCTTTTGAAGGAAATGAGCTTTTTTTTTTTTTGCTTCACAGTAGAATTTATATTCTGCATTTGAACCATCATACTTAATGTGACCGTGGAAGGTTCTTATTCACCATACAACTGTTTTCCCCTCTTGGGAATCCAATTAAGCTATTGGCCTTTGTGAGTTAATTTTGCATTATGTAATTATGAGTTAATAGAAAGCAATTTCCTCTGAAATGTTCTTTTGTTCCTGATGTCCTTGTCCCTGGATTTCTGGAAGGCAGTTGCATTTCTGTGTGGTGTGAAGTTGTGAAGTCAGGTGGCTTCAAGAAAGGCAGAATTTTTATCCTTCATCACTTTCTTGCTTCTGCTGCTAGTTTTGAAATCCAGCTGTGTTCCTGAATAATGCAGATGTTTTTCCATCCCTGTCCCCTGGCAGGAGTTAGGCAGGGTTTCACCTCTGCCTGCATTGCCTTTTCATCTGGTTTTGCCTGATGTCCTTGCAATGCTTCACACACCAGGGAAGAACAGCATTCTTCCATCTGATCCATAAACAAGGCTGGTCCCAGTGGAGAGCTTTCTGACATTCTCCTCTTGACCTCCAGGTGTACTGGAAATAGCCTGTTTATTTTCTGACTCTTGGACAGTTTGGGCTGTTTGGCAGTAGTTTACCCCAGCTATTGCCATAGCCTTTTGACAGGGACTTTTTGAAACAGTATTTTTAAATCCAGATAAATTACTTGCACCGAATTACACAATAATTTTATCTCATCAGCTGAAATCTCCTTCCTTGGGAAGTTTTGGGAAGTACAGCCTGCTGTATTCCCTTGACTGAACATTAAATCTCAAAGGCATTTTATGAGTCTTTGCACAAGTCCACTTTGACTGGGTGAGATGATCAACCTTCAGAGGTGGGCTGATGCAACAAAATCATTTGAATCTCTGCAATGTGCCATGAGAAGATAAACATTTTTGCCTATTTCTCTGATGAGAGCTACCTTCCAAGTGAACGTGGAGCTTTGCAAAATCGTTTCTGTGGATACTGCCTCCTTTTGGGAGCTATGAGCCATGTGTTGACTCTGGCAGAATGAGTCATCCCCATGGTTAGGCACAGGTACAGGTGCTACTAAGATCAGAGCCCTAACAGCCTTGTTAGAAAGTGTAGTGGGTGGCATAATCTGAGAACTGGTCTAGAGCACTCCTGTGTGCAAGGAGCACCTTGCAGCATTCAGTGGAGTTTTTCCATCTTAACAAACAAATATTGCTTTTGTTTTCTCTCTGCCACTGCCAGTACACCAATGTGAGATTAAATAGTTGCATCCGTGGGTGGCAGTGGTCTGATACCCAGCCGAAAATGCCAGGGCCACTTAGGTATGCTCTTATTGCCAAATTAAGTACACACCCTGTTGTGTCTTTCTGAAAACCTGCTGCATCAATTATTATGTCTCTGATCTGGCACATGGCATATGCTGAGTATTTATTGCATACACTGGGGCTGTGGGTGTACATATAAAAAATATTTACATTCCTACTGTGCATGGGTCCTCTACGTCCTGCTCAGAGCCTGGGATGACACTGGGTTGTCTTTAAATGGAGCTGGAGCCGCAAAGAGACATCCAGTAAAACAGAGAGGGAGCACACGGCTTCTGCAAGGCCGGGAGCTGGTCAGCGTCCGCTGCACCCCAGTTTGTGTCTGTCTCTGAGAGACACAGCTCAGGTTCCCTCTTCCCTCACAACCATCTGGCAGCAGGAACTCCAGGGAAGAGCTGAAGCAAGCGGCACTGCTGACAGCTGGAGGGCTGACACAGTGCGATGCTGACTGTCCTCGCCTTTATAAATGGAGGCGTTTCCTTAATCATAGCATGAAGTCTGTTCTGGAAAGTCTCTGCCATTGGGGCTGAAGGTGCCAGAAGTCCCAAAGTCCATGAAAAAGACTGCAAAATGCTGGCCAGTGTGGTGACATCCTTGCTATGGCCTGTCCTTTCCTGTAGTGGCAGAACAAAGATGATCATCTGCCCAGATTATCTAGTCCACATCAAGTATCCGTGGAAAGTGACAATAAGAGAAGTGCAGCTGAAGTGGAGCATCCCTTTAATGATGGTTGAAACTCCAAACCTGAGTGTTACGTGCTCCACAGCAGTCCTTTTACCTCCCCTGGGATCAGCTCCAGCAAGGCTTTGCTGCTGACCCTGCCAGGCAGTGCTCCCCAGCTCTGTGTCCCTTGGCAGCCTGTGGCATTGCCCAGCTGAGGGTGAGGACCTCGGGGCACCTCTGGGCAGGTGGGTTCGCTGCGTGCAGGGTGCCAGGTAGCCCCAGCCTCCCTCTCCCGTGGCTGGGTGCAGGATCTGACGTGCCAGACTCAGCCCAGCCGTGCCATGGCCAGCATTCGTCGGGGTGGGCAATGGCAGCTGCCCCTCACATGCATCACTGCAGGACACTGCTGTGTCCCTGCTGTGGGCAATGTGCAGCTCCAGCCTCCCCAGACCCCGCATGGAGCAACAGTGTCCGTACCCTCCCTTGGAGCGCTGCCAGCCCTGGGCCCCTCGAGCCATCAAAACCGCTCTCCCTCCAGATACAAAATGTCTTTCGTGTGGATACGTGCTCCAAGGGTGCAGCTACGTCTTCTCGGGAGGGTAGGTGCCCTGGCAGGACCTGTCCCTCCATTCCTGCTCATGGCCACGCACCAACAGACCTTGCCGTCCCCTTGAGGCCATCGGCAAAGCTGCTCACACAAACGCACCTTAAAAAGTGTCTGAGGCACCGTGGGCTCGTTGAACTCTGCAGAAAATGGGGCTTTGCTGCTCCCACAGCTGGGAGAGTGCAGTGCCTGTGCAGGCTGGAGCTGGGGCAGAGCCAGGGCTCCCCACGCGCTCCTGAGACAGCCCCACTTGGCAGCGCTCCCGCCCCAGTCCTGACCTGGCCTGTGGAGTGATCCGAGACTTTGAGACCTCCCGTCCTGTTCAGTGTCAGGTTTTTATTGGAAAAGGGTGACCAGTGGGAGGGTGGCTTTGACTGATGCTCCGAATCCCTTAGCTGGCATGCAGTGGAGGGGCAGGGAAGGATAAGCGGGGAACACACAAAACAAAATAAAAGGGTCAGAGTGAAGTGGGTTGCCTGGAGGCCTGGGGAGAGAGGGAGATGGGAGGTGAGTCAGAGCGGGACAGGCATGTCCCAGTGTGACTCCAAGGCTTCTCTGACTTCACTTGTCGGTGACAGTCCCCATTGCGGCAGCCAGGCCTGGGAGCCAGTTTCTGGGTGGCTCCTCCAGCAATGTCATTGCTAATTAAATATGTTCTAAAGGTTAGATTATTGGTTGCGACGATGTCTCACCTTTGACCATGTCTGCATCAAACAAATCATAAACCAACCAAGAAATCTTCTTGCATTTCCCTGCCCAAGGCATCCTTTTAGGAGTTGGCTAAACGCTATTTTGTGAACAGCAAATCCAGCCGCCGTTTGGCCATGCAGTTCTGTGGCAGTACTGTGAGCTAGCAGAAGTTAATAGGGCTCAGGATTTAATTTGTTTCAATGAAGGGGGTGATGGAGTAGCAATCCTGGAAAACAAGAACAAGTACCAGTTTCCTCATTCCTGAAATTAATGCAGCTCATGCAGCCTCTCCAGGGAAATCCCTGTTTTCCTCCTCAGCATCCTTCCATGACTTGGCACATGAAGGAAATGGATACCTTACCTTTTAATGAGAGATTTCTACTTTTCTGCTAAACTCCCCTCTTTTTAAACTTTATTTTTATTCCCTGGCTCCATTGAGACTCCGTATCTAAGAGAAGCTTGCTTGTGTGCCATTTGTTGAACGTGGGAACTGTTTTCTTTATGTGCCCTTACTGCATCCAGGCTGGAAGGGGGGCTGGTCCTCCCAGGGCTGCTGTGACACGCAGCCACACCTGGAGAATCCTTTATCACCAGGCTGACACGGGCTGGTATAAGGCCCTGCCCAGCCCACAGCCCCGCAGTCGCTGTGTTGTGGGGTCAGAGTTTGGGTTGGGCAATGCCTCGCTCCTTGCCTGGGGGAGACTCGCCCCAGGACACGTGTCTGGAGGGACATACAGGGCATGTCCTGGCAGATGGCCCGGCCCCATCTCCTACCCCACAGCCCATTATTCCTGGGACTGCTGCTGCCTTTGCTGCCCTCCCAGTGGCACCTGGTCATGTCTGGCCCACAGCCTTGTTTCCTGCCTGGAGCCTCGGCTTGGTTTTCTCAGCACTATGTGTTGGTGAAAGAAGAATTGTCTCTCCTTCCAGCCTCCCCTGAGCAAAGTCTCCAATCATAAACGAGGCAAAACCCAGTCCTCTCTGGGCTGGGCTGGGCTCCATCTGCTCTGCATCTACTTCCGGCTCCCTTGATAAAGAAGGTGTTTCTGGTCCCTCATATTTTCATTTTCAAGCATCTCCATATCTGCTTCCAACTCCTCCTACACACATCAGGGGAGCTGCCCACAAATGTGTGAAAACTACTTAATTACTCTGTAACTGACTGGGGTGCTGGTTGCTGGTTGTGCTGATTATTGCGCTGACTGTGATGACTTCACCCCTGTTCCCTTCCACATGTCGGTGTCCATCACACCCCTCTGGCTGCGTCTTCCCCCACAATGTCCAGCACAGGCTTGAACAGACCCTGCTGCTCGGTGGAGCAGGGGCTGAGCCCTTGCTCTCCTGGGGCTGTGTGTCCCAGGTATATGGCTGGGTGTCCCAGACCACGTCTGGGTGCCCTGAGCCATGGATGAATGTCCCAGGGCCATGGCTAGGTGTCCTGGATGGCTTCGCTGGGGCCATGGCCTGCTGCCCTTGGCCACTCTGAGTGTCTCGGGGCACTCGTTGGGTGTCCCTTGACAGCTGCTGGGTGTCCTGGACCATCGTTGAGTGTCTCTTGACAGCTGCTGGGTGTCCTGGACCATCGTTGGGTGTCCCTTGACCGCTGCTGGGTGTCCTGGACCATTGTTGGGTGTCCCTTGACCGCTGCTGGGTGTCCTGGACCATCGTTGGGTGTCCCTTGATCGCTGCGGGGTGTCCTGGACCATCGTTGGGTGTCCCTTGACAGCTGCTGGGTGTCCTGGACCATCGTTGGGTGTCCCTTGACCGCTGCTGGGTGTCCTGGACCATCGTTGGGTGTCCCTTGATCGCTGCGGGGTGTCCTGGACCATCGTTGGGTGTCCCTTGACAGCTGCTGGGTGTCCTGGACCATCGTTGGGTGTCCCTTGATCGCTGCGGGGTGTCCTGGGCATCGCGGTCTGTCTCAGGGCCATTGTGTGGGCCCCAGAGCCCGTGCCCAACGTGCTGGGGCTGATGCCGGCTGTTCCAGGAGCATCGGCGGCGCCCCGGGAGCGCGGCCGGGCGCGCTGCGGTCGCCGCCGGCTCCCCGGGACCCCCGGCGCTGCGCGGGGCGGCGCACGGCGCGAGCGGCCGTCGGTGCGGCGGGGGCTCGCAGGTCCCGCCCCGCTCGGTGCCCCGCCCCGGCCCGCCCCGCCGCGGCACATTCGTGCGGCGGCGCTGGGCGCGGGCGGCGGCTCGGAGCGGCCCCGGCGCGGCGCCTCCCGCCGGGCCTCGGCGCATGTGAGCGGCGGCGGAGGCAGCAGGGCGGCGGCGGCGCCGCATCGGCCATGCGGTGGCCCCGCGGCCCCCGCGGCGCCTGGCGGCTGCTGCCCCGGCGCTCGCTGCTGGCCGCGCTCTTCCTCTTCTCGCTCTCCTCCTCCTTCCTCTACTTCGTGTATGTGGCGCCGGGCATCGGTAAGCGGCGGGCCGGGGCCCGGGGCGGGGGGCGCGGGCAGGGGCGCGGGCGCACCGGCCGCCGCTGGAAACGCTGAGTAATCCGCGCCCGGCCGGCCCGGGGCCGCGGCATCCCCGGCGGGGCGAGGGGCGGCCCGGGCCCGGCGCCCCCGGCTGCGGCTCCGCGGTGCCCGGCGCTGCCCGGCGCGTCCTCATCTCCCGCCGCGGCCGGAGGAGGGGGCGCTGCCCGCGGCGTGCCCGGCGCCCCTCGGGCCCGGCTGCGGCTCCGCGGATCCCCGGGGCCCCGCTCCCCGCGATCCCCGCGCCGCCGGGGCCGAGCGGCGCCCGTGCCAGCGGCGAGCGGGGGGCAGCGAGCCCGCTGCCGCTGCCCGGAGTTTGTTTTGGAGGAGTGCGGTGTTGTCCAAGTGCTTGTGATCCGAACGTGCTCCCTCGCGGAAATCCTAACTCTGATTGTCAAGTGGGAAGATGAGAAGTGTGTATTTTAGAAGGAGAGCGAACTCGTCCCTGTGTTCGTGTCATCGCTTCGTGGGGAACCGGAGGAGCCGTGTGTCAATATGGCCAGCACCCGGTGCTGCTGGGGCTGTCTGTCCATCTCCGCGGAGATACGGGAAGGCTTGTGCCCGGAAAGCATCTGTTCGCTTCATACGGTGTATCTCGTTTCTGCAAGGAGCCAAGGCTCGTGGTTTGGCCTTCAACCAAACTTTGGCAACAATTTATTTCTATAGAAACGGCCCTTTCCAAAGAAATAGGGAATTTCTCCTTGAAATGTCATTGGTATTGCTCATGCCATTCCTATCTTGGACATCCCAAGGAGATCTCTGTGTGCTTTCAAGGTGACTTCTGTGGGTTTTTATTTACAAATTACGTCCCGTGGCTGCCTCTGGGCTTTGGGAGCCTTTCCCAGGGCTGAGTAGGGGTTGGCTGGTGTGTGAGGCTCTGCTCGTGTCCTGGGCACGTCCCAAGTGAGGCTGGGTGTGCCGAGCCTTGCTGTGGTGGCCCAGGGAGGGCTGTGCTGGCCCCCAGGCTCCGGGAGGCACAGCCGCCTCCTGCTCCCTCCCTGAGCACAGCCTGGCCCGTTGGGTTCACTCTCGTGCCGCCGTGGGCCAGCGGCTCTGTGTCCAGTGCATCCTGCAGCCCCTTGTGGGGCAGGCACAGGGAATGGCGTGGCTCTCGATGAGCTGCCCAGGCCCACGTAGAACTGCACTTGAAGAAGGAAATTTCTCTTGTAAGGATGGTTTTTTTCCTTTTTTTAGAGTATTCTGATTAATTTCATGTTACTTCTGTGTGGTCACCAGTCTTAGAGGTGGTGTAGGGTATAAATACATTTAAGGCTAGTTCTGTGCCAAGAAGATTTTCTCTGTGTGGACCTCAGATAATGCGGTCACGTCCTACCCAATGTTCTTCCTCTGTGATGCTCAAAGACGAGGCAAGGAGGTGTTAGTGGTCCCTGTCCCTACCCACCCATGGATGTCAGTGATGTTCTGAGTCATCTTCTCATCAGGTGACAGAAGATCTGCTTCCTTTTTTTTTTTTTATTTCCTTCCTCTTTTAGCCAAAAATGTTTCCTCATGAAAGCCCAGCCCAGTATTCCTGGGATGGCTGGGCTAATCCTGCCAGCACTTGGAGGGAGTTTGGTTTTGGGCTGCAGGGGTGAGTAGAAGCTTGGGAGAAGAGCGAGTGTGATAGGAGATGAGCTGAGCTGGGGATTTGAATAAATCAGCCACATGCAGGTGATGGCAAGGTGCTGTCAGCAGAGAGTTCTGGGGCATTTGTCCTGCCTGCTGCTGCCTCAGTGCACAGAGTGGGGCTGGGCTGCTCTCCTGTGGCCACTGAAGGGCTGGGGAAATCTCTGTCCTGAGACCATCCCTTGTAGGGAGTGCTGGGGAGGTGGGCAAAGAAGGACTCACAGTTCATTGGCTAAACCACGGGCAGGGACGTGATTAATCCAGTGATGAATCAATTCCTTGATTGTACCTCAGTTGAAAATAAAAAAATCCAAATAAATGGGACCTGAAGCTGCAAGTGAGCTTGAACCAGCTGGAGCCTGGAAGGGCTTTTGTCTGCCAGGTGCCACAGGCTGCTGGAAGGGTCTGTGCTTGTGGGTCAGCAGCTGCTGGTGGCAGGGCTGGAGCCAGCCTGCCCTGCCTGGGCATGGCCCTGTCACCATGGCTGGGAGCTGTCCCCAGCCCCACGTTTGTGGGGTAAATTTCACGGCCCTGCCGAGGCGTGTTGTGTTCAAGCAGTTGTGCGCCAGTGCCAGGAGAAAACTGGGACAGTTGCACTTCTGGGTGCTGTCTCAGCATTGGTGTGGAGCTGGCATGCTTGTCAGCTGGAAAAGCTGGATAACTGCTCCTGGTGCCTTTTGGAGATGGGCAAGGGACCCCAACCTGGGTTCTGAGTTGCCTGCCCAGTGCTGGCCTGCTACCTGATTGACCGCGGTGTTTGGCTCCTCACAGCCCAGGTAACCCAGCAGTCTGCTCCAGATGGAAATGCAGGAAGAAATTTGTGTTTACTGTCAGCAAATAACAATGCTTGGCTCCTGCAGGCAGTCCAGGGCTTTTGGGCCTTATGTTTGTGTTGTGCCTGGACTTAGGTGATGCCCAAGGTAGCTCCTCGTTTCTGTTCTTCACCAAGGTTTCCTCCTGGGAACTGAAACGTTCTTGTGGCTTCAAGTTTGCACAGTGATCCAATGTAAACAGCCGGTGCCAGCTCCTTCCCAGCTCTCACATCCAATTCCTGTGCGTCCTCCCCACACATCAACCTGGCAGCTCCGTCCTGGGCTCCCACCTTGGCACGTGAAGTGCCAGGTACCCGGCCATGGCACAGGCACAGCAGGCTCTCCTTGAGCTCCAGCTGCTCCCGGTGACTGTGTGGGTCTGTCTCACCGTGTCATTGTGTGCAGGATGAGGTGGCAAATTGTTCTGGAGGCTCCAGGAGCTGCCCTGGCGTCCCTGCTCAGGCAGCAGGTACGAGGGATGCCCGTGCGGGTGGGGAGGTGGCTTGTGCTCACTGCTGTGCTCAGAGGGCCTGGGGCCAGCAGGGCACAGGGCTGCAGGGCAGGCTGGGCTTTCGCTGCAGGAACTCACACTGGCCTCCTCTTGGAAAAAACAGAGCATGGCACTGGGCAAACAGCTTTGGCCTGTTATGGAGGTCAGGGGCCACCTCGACAGGTTGTTTTGTAGGGCTTGCTCTTGGCACTGAGGCTCTTGCCCCCGGGACAGCTGCCCTCTGTGCCTGTTGCCTTCCCAGATGGGATGTGGAGAAATGGGCTCACCAGAGTCACTCTGTCCATGCCCAGACCCCAGTGTTGGAGCAGGGACGATGTGGGCACAAAGAGGGTGCTGACCTGGAGGTGGAACACCTGGAGAAGCTGTTTCTCTGTTTCTGTTTCATGCTATCCTCTGCTTCTGAATTCATCCCTGGGATGTGGGGTTGTCCCTGTGTGTCCCGTTTTCACATGCTGGTGGCTCATACAGCTTTTCTACAAGTGTCTGGTTTTATTCTCTTTGAACAGGGCCTAGGAAATTAAGGGAACTCCCTCCTGCAGCTGAAAGCAATAATGCTTTTTCAAGCTGCAAGTCATTTAATCTTGATACCTATAACTGCAACAGTGGGAAGGTCTCTGACCTTGGACTTGGTTGTGGTGTGGAGGGTGGTGGCTGCACGGCTGGGAGGGCTGGCAGGGGCCTTCCCTGGTGCTCAGGTAGCAGCTCTTGGCTTTTCCTTTGTTGTCTCAGTGGCTGTTGGAGCCTCTATTTAATTTTTTTTTTTTTTTAATTTTGATTTTTCCAGGAGTCATACTTGGTTGGATATTATGTGGGAAAATAATGCAGAGAATTTAAATTACTGGGTGAAAGATTGTTACCTTTGAGAGAGAGCTGTAATTCAGTCTGCCTTTACTTCCTCCAAACTTATCAGGAATTGCTCCCAACTGGTCATACAGGGCATGAAATAGCACCACTAGCCCTGAATTACATTTATGGTGCAAGAACTTGATTTTGATAGGCAGGAATGCTTTGAAACGCTGTTCTGTCAGGCTGTGTGTGGGTGACCAGCAGAGCAGGGCTGTGGGGACCAACAGCTGCCATGGTACAGCTCATTTGTCACTTTTGGAGCAATATTGTATCACCAAAGGTGGCTGATCCAGCTTGGCCGTTTAATGCATCCACCTGGCAGATCTTAGCACAGAGGAGTTCTGGGGATGAAAATGGCAAAAGGTTTTGCTATTGCCAGCTTGTCCCAGCTGGAGACACTCTGGTTGAGTGTCACCATGGTGGTGAGGGGCAGAGTGGAGGCCAGGGCAAGGGGATGGCACTGGGGAGTGGAGCTGCTGGGCTGGGGAGCCCCAGCGGGGCAGCTGTGTGTGTGGGGAGAGGCTGCTGCTGCTTTGCCTCCTGAGCCCTGCTGTGGCAGCCGGGGCAGACGGAAGGGGTGGCAGGGCAGAGCCCCGAGCCAGCCCAGGGCGCGGGTGAGCCCCTGGCAGGGCAGGGCAGGGAGCAGGTGAGCCCCTGGCAGGGCGGGCAGGGTGAGCCCTGGGCAGGGCAGAGTGAGCCCCTGGCAGGGCAGGGCACGGGTGAGCCCCTGGCAGGGCGGGCAGGGTGCGGGTGAGCCCCTGGCAGGGCAGGGTGAGCCCCTGGCAGGGCGGGCAGGGTGCGGGTGAGCCCCTGGCAGGGCGGGCAGGGTGCGGGTGAGCCCCTGGCAGGGCAGGGTGAGCCCCGGGCAGGGCAGGGCGCGGGTGAGCCCCAGGCAGGGCGGGCAGGGTGCGGGTGAGCCCCGGGCAGGGCAGGGTGCGGGTGAGCCCCGGGCAGGGCGGGCAGGGTGCGGGTGAGCCCCGGGCAGGGCAGGGTGCGGGTGAGCCCCGGGCAGGGCAGGGTGAGCCCCGGGCAGGGCAGGGTGCGGGTGAGCCCCGGGCAGGGCGGGCAGGGTGCGGGTGAGCCACTGGCAGTCCGGGACGTGGGTGAGCCGCAATGGCCTCGGCTTGGCCAGGCAGGGGCTGGGTGCAGGTGTCCTTCTGGGTTTGCTAGCAGCATGCTGGGTGTGTCTGAGCATGGACACAAGGGGAAGGTGCAGCTTGGAATTATGAAATGAGGTTTGTGCTGTCATAGCCCTGGCTTTCATCTCCAGGTCTTCCCCAGGCACATGAGCAGTGTGGTCTCTTACTGTGGAGCACAGCAGCACTGCCCTCCCTCACCCTCCTCTGCCCAAAGATCTGCCAAGCAGCATTTCACAACCTGAGCAGGGAGCAGCCTGGTTCCACAGTGTGTCTCACAGAGAATATTGCAGTCATTGGGTCTGACAGTGATTGGGGTGGTAAGAAATGCTCAAGTGCTCCTTGATACAAGAACTTGAGCTTGGGGTCTCCTGTGCTCTGAGCGGGAGGAGACTGGTGGCAGCTGTGGGAAACGTTCCTTTGGCAGCACCAGGTTCTTCCAGCACAGAGTCCTACAAGGCAGGGCTGGGATGGGGAGCAGCCCTGTTCACCCAGCTGCTCCTGTGCCAGTGTGTCCAGGATGTTGGTGGTGCAATGTTGGTTGGAGACCACTTCTTGCTCAAGGCTAACAAATTACTGTGAGGGCAGATGGATTACTGGGTTTTCCTTGCCTGTAAGCACCTGTGCTGTTTGTCAGGCACATCTGGTTTGGGTTATTTTGCTGGTGGCTCTCTGGGTGTTGCAACTGCAGATTATGTGTAGAGTTCATGTTTCATCCCTGTGTCTCTGGAAGCCTGGTTTGTGGGAGCTGATTGGCAGACACAAAAGCTTCCAGGTACTGGATCATTCCAGTGAATTGAGTGCTTCAAAACCTCAATAATCTGTAGCAGAGCAGACCTTAAAGCAAAAGCACCCATGCTGTGAGCCCAGGAGACAATGGTTTTCATGGGTTTGGGAGGCCATGGAAGGCCAGGGCTTCAGCAGGCACTCAGCTGCCTCAGGTGGTGCTGGTTCTGGTGGAGAGAAGGCCTCTGGCACTGCTGCTCTATTTCCTGGGCTGATCTCTGCCTCTCTTCCAGGTGGACTCATTAATTGCATTAACTCAGGCAGCATCTGCTCTGCAGGGTACGATGAACACCCTGGGGACCAATGCAGGAGCTGGGCGGTGTGGGGAGCTCTGTGTTTGCTCTGGATCCCATTTGAATGCTGTTACAACTGCTGGATTTAAATATCCAAGCACATGGAGTCATTAAATACTTAATCTTAACTGAAATTTCGGGGAGCCTCCCAGGGGTGGCAGCAGTGGGGGTGGCACGGCTGATGTGCCCTTGGCTCTGCAGGGCCCTGCGAGGGCTGAGGGCTCTGCGAGAGGAGCTGGACAGAGCAAGAAAAGCCTTCCCTCAACAGCTTTATTTTTAAAACATCATTGTCACAATACAATGTGTGTATTTACTTTGACAAAACCTTTGCTGGGTTATTTTAGTAAAGTTTATTTCCATACAGGCTTTTTCTTCTCCATTGCATTCAGAATCTTCTGGCTGTGGTTTTGGCCGGCAGCATTTTGAACATGGATGCTTTAGGGTGGTTAATGTGCGTTTGAAGCTTTTCTAGCACAAGCTCTAAATACCGTGGGGATTAGTCCTGTTTGGAGAGATAGAGTAGAAAATGTATAGTGGACTGTGCTGTTGAAATGCAAGATAAGCCCAAATCAGAAATTTTTGAGAGATGGTGGGTGTGGTTTTTTGGGGAATGTGGAATAGATAACGTTAAAACCACCAGGGCTTTCAGCATTACCCTGGAGCTGCTCTTATATTGAAAGGAAAGGTGGATTGGAAAGCTGAGGGTGATGTCAGTGCCCGGCAGGAGAAGAGCCCTGGGCCATCCTCATCTGCTGCTTGGACAGGTCCCAGGGGTGACAGTGGATGGCACTGGTCCTGGTGGGAGGTGTCCTTGTGGGACACTGCATGTGGAGTGGAGTGTGATGGGCAGGGCCACGGGGCCTTTTTCCATTCTAGAAGGAATTTCCTGGTGCCTGCTGGCCTTGCTAAAGTGAAGGAGGGACCCGGGGGATGGTGTTTTTGGGGGATCCATGGTGCTTTGTGGTGACACTTTGCTTTCTCAAGGCACGCAAATGTGCCTGCAGGGGTTTGAGAAGCTGGGTTTGAGCTCCTGCCTCCCTCCTGGCTGTGCAGGGGAGGTGATGGGTCAGTGCTTGCTGGGGCTTTAGCCGCAAGTGCGTGGTGATGTCGTGTGTGACTTCCTAAAGGTCATTTTCCTAGGTTTTTGTTTGAGGTGCAAAACCAACAGGTTCTGCCTTTGTAAGCCCGCAGCCCATCCGTGGGCTGGCACAAAGCTCTCTGGAGCCCTTGCCCTGGGCAGGGCTGTCATCCTGGGGCCACTCTGCAGGTGCTGCTGGGCAGCCCCTTCAGCCCAGGGGACCCAGCTGGGTGTGCGTGCCTGTCCCCAGCTCCAGGGGCTGCTCCCAGGGCGTGTGAGTGCAAATAGGACTGTGGATTTTCCCTGGGGTTTGGGCCTCAGTCTCCCTTGCTCGGTGGGAGCCTGTGCCCCTTTCCTGCCCCTTTTCCTGCCCCTTTCCTGCCCCAATGGACAGGCCCATTTCCCTGGGATGGTTGGGCTGTGTGGGACAGCTCCTATGATGCTGTTCCTCCTGTGCCTTTCCAACCTGACAGGTGAAGGCTGGGAGCTATTTCTGTGTGGAAGATGCCATGCACACATGATGAAAGGAAGGAAACACAGGCAGAGCACCCTCTGCACTGCTGTGGGCTGTGCTGTGAGCAGTTCCACCCGTGCTCATTTGTGCGTCTGGAGAATTTTATGGCAAAATAATTGATTGGCTTTATTGAATGCTATTGCCATACAAATTATCCAAGGAGGCTCTTGAGCCTGGTGCTGTGTTAGCCACCTCCCTTGCTTTGGAGAGCCTGGGCTGGGCTGGGCTTGCCTGAGCTGTGCTCAGAGCCTGCCAAGAGGCTCCTGACTGGGGCTGGGGGGTCCCTGCACTGGCAGCGCAGGCTGGAGAGGGCCATGGGATGCCTGTGACACTCTGGATTGATGGTGAGGCCCCACAGCAGCAGGTTGGCAGCAAGCGTTTTGAGTGGGAAGTGGAGAAGGTGACTACATGAATGCCAATGTTTATAAATTGCCTCCAAAAAAACTGTACAAAGCAGCTGGAATAGGAGAGGAAAGCAAACACTGCAGTGCACCAGGTAGTCAAGTGCAAACAGATATTTTTTTCCCTCTCTACCTGGCAGGAAAAGGAGGCATTTCAGTGCCTGCCTCCGTGCCCTCTGTGCCAGCAGGGCTGGCAGAGGCGCAGGCTGTGCCTCGGAGCCCTGGGCACTCCTGGCAGGGCTGGCATGCACGGGGGAAGCTGTGGGGATGCACAGAGCACAGGTAAATAAAATCAGCTGCTGGAACAGCCGTGTGCCTCGGCAGGAAAGCCAGGAGCTGCTGTGGCTGGAAATGAGTGCAGGCCGTGCCCAGAGCTCAGGGTGGGATCTGCAGCAGCCTGGGTGAGGGAGAACACCGTGCATGCTGAGCTCCTGTCAGCAGACACGGGCTTCCCCTGGAGCTGGGGACCCTGCAGGGGCGCGGGCTGGCCCCCACTCCCGCAGGAATGTGAAATGCTTCCTCACATGCAGCTCGCTCCTATTCTGCAGTCATTTTTTTCTCCCTCAGTGTTTTTCCAACTCATGTCTTGCTGCCAGAGTCCATATTAATAATGCATGACTTTTTTTTTATGGTGCTTCCTTCCCGGCATCCCTTTCAGCTGCTGAGTCAGAGAAGATTGTTATAGCAGCAACCTCTGAAGCGGTGAAATGCCCCTGCAGTGCTCAACTGCTGTCATTTATCATCCCAGCTCCTCTGCGGGCAGCCTGTTCCCTTGCCTGGCTTGGGGGGAGGCTCCTCATGCCAAAATCCTGATTCCTGTTACACCAGCTGGTGACTGGCAAGCTGAGCTCTGCTCAGCCTTCCTGGCTGCTCTTTGGTGAGGGCAGGTATTGCCTCTGTTGGCTGCTTGTTGTTGTTGTTGTTTGAAATCCTGTGAAGATTTTCCTGATCTGCCTGAAACAGTGTTTTGGGATTGTGCCCAAGACTTTTTTTTCCCCTTTTTTTCCCCTCCTTACTAATTTTTAAATATTTTTTTCCTTCTCTCTGCATGCCTCTCAAGATCAATACCTGGGCTTTTTCGGGTAATTGGGATGACAGAAGCCATATAATGTGTTAACTAGTTTAATGGGTTAAATTAGCTTAAAAATCTTTTCGGTAGCTGTTAAACATGCCTGGCTGCTGCAGGAAGTGTTGGAGCTGCTAATGCAGCATGAACAGAGATCTGCAGGCTGTGCCCAGCCCCCAGAGGGTCACCTGCATGCAGAGCCAGTCCCCACCTGCTGGCTCCAAAACCTGGAGGGAAGCAGGGAGCAATAGCACTTGTCAGGGAATTATTCTTCTAAAGACTTCAGTAACACCTGCACTGTGGTCTCGGGAGCAGATGTCCCCTGTCCCAGTACACCTTTGGGTGGCAGTGGTGCTGGGGTGATCACTCTCCCTGTGTCCCACTGTTGAGGATGGTACACACACGTGTGCACCCGCAGTGCTGTGTGCTCTGGGGAGTGCAGAGGCTCTGGAAGGAGGAGCTGCTGCCTTTCCCTGCTCTCTCAGCTGCAGGAGCTCTGCGTGTGAGCCTGATGTCCTGCCTGCACACCTGCATCTCACCTGGGCCAGGCCCCTGGCTGGCCCTTGTGCTGTGCTTCCCCCTCAGCACCATCCTGTTCCGCTGAGGCTCCACGGGGCTGGGCTACTGATTCATTCCTCCCGAGGAAGGAAAAACTGCTGTGGTGTGAAATTCCCCCAAAGCTGCAGCACATGCTCCTTCCCTGCTGCAGCCTGGCTCCCTGCTCAGGATCAGTGAATTCCCTTTTCCTGGTTTTGTGTTTTTGAGGGTTTTGCTGGCTGTTGGGGGCACCCTCGCTGTACCTGCCAGCTGGGAGGGCGCAGGTGCCTTCGTGGGCGCTTTGTGCGTGCTGCAGGGGGAGCTTTGCAGGAGGATGCCACGGATGGGAGCGCACAGGGGCTGGCAGGAGCAGCCTTGCTGTGGCCAGCAGCTGCCCCAGTGCTGCTGCCTGCCCTGGGGGACACCTGCACGGTGCCACAGCCCCGCTTGCCCCGCGGTGACACACGCTGCCACCCACAACTGGCGAGACGAGCAACTTGCTTCTCGGCTAACAAGATTTAGGTGGATTATGCTATGTATTTAATCAAGGGCTAAGCTGATTGCCTTATTTGGAATGGATCAAAGCCCTTGGAAATGCCAGCCTGGGGACCAGCTATTGAGCGGGAATGTGCCTCAGCCCTGTGCCGGGGTGCCGAGCCGTGCTCTCGAGGAAGCCCGAGGTTCAGCAGGCAGGTTTGACAGCAGCACTGACCAAGTGCAGAACCAGACTGGAGAAGTCTGAGGTGATGGGGAGGTAGGAGTGTGAGAATGTTATTAGTCATTGACCACCGTGGAGCATTTGGGGGAAAGGCTTCCTTTTCTAGCTTTCAGGTTGAAACCACGTTTCCAGATAGATAAAGCTTTGTGCTGACAGGTGAAATGCTCTGCTGTTTGGCCGTCAGCCTTCCACCCTCTAGAACAGCAGCTCTTGTAGCTTGTGTGGCTCTGCATTGGAGACCAAACTCCCTGCTGCTGGCACAGGGAGCCCCACATCTCCCTGCAGTGGCTGTCAGCAGCCTTGGAGCTCTCGGGGGCCTCTGCTCGCCTTGTCCTGGCCCCAGTGCAGCGTTGCCCTGGGCACTGCGGGGCTCTGGCAGCACAGGAGCTGGTGCTGGTTGTGGAGGAGCCGGGCAGAGCCAGGCACTGGGTGTTCCTTGCTGCTGCCAGCCCACAGGCACTCGCTCCTTGCTGTGCCCTTGGTGTGCAGAGGGAGCCCACGGTTCAGAGCTGTCCCTACAGGCAGGTGTTTGCAAGGTGTTAAAAGTTTGAAATTACTTTCCAGTGAAGAGCTCTTGTGCTTGTCAGGGTTGGCCTGGAGGGGCAGGGCCAGCACAGTGTCCAAGGCGTGTGGTGTCTCTGTCCTGTGGGACTGGGGTTTTTGCCATCAGAGGTGTGGTGGTGCTCTGGGTGCCCTGTGAGCTGTGAGCATGATCTGGGCTGCTTCACCTGCGGGCACTGAGATGGTCCAGTTGAGCAAGATGTTGGAAATACACTGCTTATTCAAATCACCCTCTCTTTTTCTGAAAAGGGGAAGTTTATTCTAGGAACCAAGCTCTGTCTTGCTCCATTTGATGCAAGTATGGCAAGCATAGGTCACAGCTCTCCCACTCTGTGACTGTGGGCACTGCTGTAGAACCGAAAATACCCCAACCAAAAGGCTTGGCTGGAGGAGCACGGGCAGCTTCTGCTTTGAGGTGGGTCAGGCTGCTCTCAGGCAGCAGCAGGTGCTCCCCACAGCATCACTGCTCCTTCCTTTTGCATAAAGCAGCCCTGGGACCTTGCAAACATCTCTCCCCTCTGCCTCTCAGACCTCCTTGTTTTTGCCTGCTGCAGGAATAACCCTGGAGCAAGTGCAGGGATGTGCTCTGTCACACTCTCCTGTGCTGTGGGCCCTGGTGCGGGGCTGACAGAGCGTTTTGTGTGACAGCCAGGTGTAAAACGTTCCGTGTTCAATTATTGCTGATCAAACCTGCAAATAAGGCTGGGGGGCTGGCAGAGCATCTTGTGTGACAGCCAGGTGTAAAATGTTCCATGTTCGATTACTGCTGATCAAACCTGCAAATAAGGTGCTGCCTCAGTTCTCCTTCTGCCCAGACCCATTATGCATCTTCCTGCTGAACTCATATTTGGAGCTACAGGAAAGGCTTGGTCAAGCATCCCTTTGTGTTTGGAGGGCCTGGGCAGGATTGTCATTGTGCCAGTGTGCAGCCACCCCCTCAGCCTGACTTTGGGGTGTCCTAGGCTGGCCTGGATGGCCTGGCAGTTTCTGGGCTGCAGCAGCAGGGTCTCTGCTGGTACCTGCCCTGTGAGCAGCTCCAGGGCTGCTGCTTCTGTGCAGGGGCTGGGAAGGGCCCTGGGGCAGGAGCAGATGGAGGGAGCTGTGGCAGGAGGGGGTGCTCTGGGTTAACCCTGCTTTCACCTAATTAAACAGGAGAAAACGCCTGTCAACACAGCATTGTGGGTTTGCTGCAGCACTGCAGAAAGCTGGGGCAGAGCAGGGCTCGTGGCAGTGCTGACTCTGCCCCTTTTCCCCACACTGCCCTCCCCCAGCTGCACGAGGGGTGTCCCCCTGGCTGGGGAGGGGTCCCCAATCCCCAGCACCGTGGGGAGAGAGCAGCACGGCATTTACAGGCCCACATGGGGGAAGATGGCCTTTGGCTGTAATAGCGTGGGGAAGCAAACACAACCCGCACAAGTTGGGTGACTTGAGTGGGTAAATGGGTGTAATGCAACATCTCGTTATCCAGATGGAGGGAATGGCTGGTGCCTTGGCAGGGAGGAGGAGGAGGGTGGGCTGCTGCATTGCTGTGGGCCCATGCCATGGCCAGGGAGCTGGAGGCGGGCAGGGTCTGTGGGGTACCAGCCTCAGCCAGCTCCTTGCTGAGACCCCTTGGGCTGCCCTGGCCCAGTCCTGCCCTCGCTGCCTGCTCTGCTCTTCTGGCTGCCCCACCTGGGAGCACTGGCCTCCCATTCCCGAGGTGTTTCATTTTTCCAAGGTAGCCATATGTCTGACTCTTGTTTGCAGGGCTCCATTTCTGGCTGCAGCCAGGCTGGAATTGATTAGTTCATTATTTTCCCCCCCTCTGCCCTGTTGCTTGTATCAATAGGAGAGTGGTCAGAACGCTTGGCAGACACTCAGGTCTCTTAAGGAAACTTAAGTTGCTGCTGTGTGCAAGGAGCAAGGAGGTGTTTCAGTGGGAGAGAGGGAAGGAGGAAAAGGATGTTTTCTGCCCCCTCATGTGCCCCTGTGTGTGCTCATCCCTTCCGGAGCAGTTGCGGAGCCGATGAGAGCTGGTGCCCGGGGCAGGAGGAGGCAGCGTTGGCTGCTCCTGCCCACAGAGGGACAGGCAGGATCTTTTGTGTCCCATGTCCACAGGCTGATCACAGACAGCCTGTGCTGAACCTGCCTCAGGTTGTTGCTGTTTGTATGGAGCCTGGTGAGCCTGGTGGGCCATGAGCCTTGTCCTCGGTGGTGGTGGCGGCCCCTGAGCCCCGGCTGCAGCTCGGGGCTGTGCTGGTGCTGATCCCTTGCTGAGCTGGCTGGCTCAACAGCCTTGTGGCCGCTTATCTGGGATTAATGTGTAACTTAATGGCAGTGCTGGTGCGGTGCTGTGGTACAGGGTGGTGCTGATCTGCTCTCTAATTCCCCCTGCCCGTGATAAGGGTCAGGGCCTGCCCGTGCCTGGCGCCGGCGCTGCTGGTGAGGGTTGGGGTGTCTGGGAGGAGGGAAGGGCAGTGCCGGGGCAGCCACGAGCCTGCCCTGCACACAGTCTGTCCTGAAGGGCATGGGTGGCACAGGCCTGGGGTGATGGAAGGAAGGGTTTTTCTTTTCCCTGTTCATGGCATCCCAAACAGACTCATGCTATTGCTCTTCTGCTGACACATAGGGAGGCGTCACACAGGCTGGGATTTGATGGGCAGTCTCTTTGGTGTTAAATAAGTTCATAGATGGAGGGATGATTTTTTTCCAGTGAGGTCATTCCCCACACTGATAATGGAATCAGTTAATTTATTTACAGCAGCTGTGTTACCAGTTTGCTTGTCAGGCGGAAGAAAATCGTATAAAAATATTGTGTGTTCCAAGGTTGCATAGCTCACAACAAAGCTAATAAATGTCTTGGAACATCAGAGTTCTTACAAAATCCCATAGGTAATGGTCTGTGTGTTGGAAGTTCAAAGTTGCACCCTTTCTCTGATAGCTTTTTTGCTTCTAATAAAACACAGCAGCTGGAGAGGCCATTCAGCATTGCCTTTAATTATTGCAGACAAGAACAACTCTGTAATCTGACTGTGGAGGTCAAGCTGCTGTGGGTCCTAAGTGGGTACACTCACTGCATGGAGCTCTGAGCTGCTGCCTTTGAAAATCTCGGACAACAATCATCCCACATGATTTGAAGAATTCCAGCTTGGAGAATTTTTTAGGAGTTGAAAGGGCTGGCAAGCCAGGCAGATGCATAGTGTGGAGGTGGGGCTGTGGCTGTGCTCCTTCCCTGGCTGCTGGCACGGCTGCTTTCCCAGGACCTGGCAATGTACAGAAAAGAAACCACAGCAGGGACAGTCTCGGGGTGTTGCTGCCGAGGGATCTCTCCTTGTCTCCATGGTGCAAATCGCGTTTGCTGCAAAGCAGCCTCTGTACGGTCAGGGCTGAGGCAGCTCGGGATGCTTTATTCCCGCGTGGCATTGCAGAGGTGGGCCTGTCTCGGGCCGTTTAGCCCCGGTGAGAGTGGAAGCAGCGGGTTCACGTCAGGTCAGAGGCCGCAGCTGCTGCAGGTGGCCGTGTCGTGCCGAGCAGGGCGGTGCTGCGTGTGCCAGGTGAGCCGGGCGGGCTGGCGCACTCTGCCCCTGCCGTGCCCCTCTGCTGGGCGTCCCCGCCTGCCCTGCGGAGCTCGGAGCCAGGGACAGGCTGGGCACAGGCCAGCCCTCCTCGGGGTGAGCGTCCCTGCCCTGGGATCCTCCCGTGCGGGTCCCCTGGGCCGCAGCATCGTGGGCGAGCTCGGCTGCGAGCAGGGCTTTCCCCGAGCTGGTTTTTTCAGGCGATGTATGTAGGACATGCTGGACCGTGCTCCAGCCATAAATGGCACCGGGAGCTGTGCCGCGGCTCTCGCTGAACGGAGCGAGGAGCGCCCGCTGTCCTGGCCGCTGCGGCACCGCCCTGCGCGGCGTGCGGGGCCCTGCCCCGAGTGCGGCCGGGAGAGCGGAGCCCCTGCCCGGTGTGCCGGTGGGCAAGCAGAGCCCTGCCCCTCGCAGCCCCTGCCCGGTGTGCCGGTGGGCAAGCAGAGCCCTGCCCCGTGTGGAGCCCCTGCCCCGTGTGCCGGTGGGCAAGCAGAGCCCTGCCCCGTGTGGAGCCCCTGCCCGGTGTGCCGGTGGGCAAGCAGAGCCCCTGCCCGGTGTGCCGGTGGGCAAGCAGAGCCCTGCCCCGTGTGGAGCCCCTGCCCGGTGTGCCACCCTTCGCAGCCCCCGCCCCATGTGCGGCCCCTCCTCGCAGCCCCGGCCAGCCGGGTGTGACAGGCAGGGCACTGACCTGGAAGAGCCTCTCGGACCCCCTTGGAACGGCTCCCTTGCAGCAGGCATGAGGCTGTGCATGTGATAACCCTTTTTGTTCAGCCACGCTGAACTTGTAAAACATGCTTGAAAAATCAGGTCTGTGGTGTTTTTTTTGGGGAATAGCCAAAACAACAGAACCTGTTCTCTTTTTCTCCATCAAAGTCAGGGTGTTAAAAGGCCAGGCAGTGCAGTTTGTGGTGTGTGAGCTGAGTCAGTAGATCCATTACTCTTAAGTTGTTTTTTGACAGTTTCCAATGGGTACTCTCCAATGGGTATAATCTCCTAATTTGCAAGACCAACAAATCAATTATTTCAAAATCTATTTAACTGGTGTTTGATGTGTATGGAAATTTAAAATCCAAATTCCGCCTGTCTCCTGTTCTCTGCTATGGTCTGACTGTATTCTAGATTGCTTCCAGCTGGTGAAGGACAGCACTGGTGAACTCCCTACTGACTGCATTTCCTCGGCAGTGCCACTCCACATGTCCCCATTTTCCTGCGTGTCCTGTGGCTGCCTGGTTGAGCAGGATGCCCAGGCTGGTGGCAGGACCTGCCTGCAGTGGAGGATTTCCTTTGTCTCCTGCAGCAGTTCCAGTTCCCATGGCCCAGGGGATGAGGAGTTGTCCCCATGTCCTTCCCTGCCCTCCTGCTTCAAGGACAGTGCTGGGGAGGTTCTGTGTGTTTTTTCCTCTCCCTTGCTCGCCCAAGCGTTCACTTAATTCTTATTTATTATTTTTCTTAACGAAAGCTCTCCCTCTGTTTGTTCATCCTGATCCTCCATGAGCACTGGGCTCAGGCGCTGGGATTCCTGACGCCTTCGGAGGGTGTCCAGGAGGCAGGAATTCCCACCCCTTTGTCTCCTAATGAACAGAAGGAGCAAGCACCGGGCTGTGAGTGTTTGGAAGTGCAAATGTTTGCTGTGGTAGCAGCAGCCGGTGCTGCCAGCCCCGAGGTCGGGTCGGTGTCAGCGGCTGCTGAAGAGCCTTTGATTGCTCATTTGTGGTGGCTGCGTTTGTGCTCTGCCTGCACGGAACGTGCTGCCGGCGGATCCCTGCTGCTCCTGGGAGCCTTTGTGCCGATCCTGGTGAAGGGAGCGGGATGGGGAGAGCGGACTGGCTGGAGATGGGCACGGAGGGGTGGAAAATAGCCAGGACGTGCAGCCGTGTGCAATCGCATCTCCTGAATGGCAATTAAAGCAGGAGAGTCTGGATCTCTCGAGGAAGGGTAATATTTAACTCGGGCAAGTGCTTGTTGTGCTCTGTGCTCCAGCCTGCACGTGTCACTGTGCCCTTCCTCAGAGAGAGCTGCAGCAGAGACCTGCATTGCTCTTGGGCTTTGCAGAGCCTGGTGCGATTTTACAGCCATCCCTGCATTACATTACACAGGTAACTGTGTGCTCGGGGCTCTCCCCTGCTCGGAGCTGGGTTGGCACATGTTGGCACTGCACCTGGCCTGGCACTGCTGCCAGCCCTGCCTGCTGCTGGGGTGCAGAGCTCCTTCCTCGGCTGCTCTGGGGCTGTGGGTGTTTTATGAGTTCCCTTCTGGGCTTTCCCGTGTGTGCAGAGTATGTTGTGCTCCCCTTGCTGGGTATCCTAAAGCAGTGCAGTGGCACAAACACCTCCGTGCAGGCAGCTGTGGGAGTACAAGTGGAAGTTGCCACCTTAAATGTGTACCTGAAAAATTTAGAATCTCTTAGTATAATACGGATTTTCCTCCCCTTGCGGAGGCTTCCCCAGGGTCATTTTTCTGTAAGACAATTCAGGCACAAATTTCCCATATTCAGGTTTTGACTGAGTGTCGCTTTAGCCTCCCATCTTCCTGCTTGCTGTGTGCACGTGCAAGCTGCCAACTTGCCAATTTTGGGAACAAGTGGTTTGTAATTACCAGCTCAGTGCTGCTGCTGCGCTGTTAATTCTTAGAGCATTTAATGTATCAAATTATTCCTTCCTGTGCTATTTAGAGGCAAAGGGCTAAGTAACAGTGATGGCATTAATATTAAATTCTCTAAAACTAATAGGAACCTCTTATTTAATTGTTCTGGCACTCAGCATGTCTGGGGAATACAGTGCCACTGGAAAGCTAATGGAGATAGAGGTCTCATGATGTATTAACGCTGGGATGCTGCTACTTTTCCTAGTTGGGTTATTTATGAGTTAAGACTATCGTAACTGTCTATCAGTGCCTTAGAGGCTTACTTTGATTAAACCCCTTTATTTTGCTAATGCTAATGGAGCTGGATTGATGCTGGGGATCTGAGGGGAGAGCTTAGCAAAAGGCTTAACGCAGACATGACTCTGCTGGTTTTGCTGTCTCTGGGCCCTGCGGGAGGTGTCTGCAGCAGGCAGGACCCCCCAGCCCTGCAGGGTGACCTGGGCACCCACCCTGCTGCCTGTGGGACCCTCATCCCTTCCCAGTCACTGCTGCATCTCCCATGTGAGGTGTCCCGCGAGCTCTGCTGGGCACCTTGTGCCCACTCCCAGCATCTGGCAGAGTGTTCGGCAGGAGTTTCCCTGGTTTGTGACTGTGCAGGTTGAAATGGGGGCTCTGGGGGCCAGCAGGGATTGTCCTTGCTGGTGCAGGGCTCCAGGTGCTGGCGGGAGAAGGCTGCACGTAGCAGTGAGACCCTGATGAGCCCAAAGAGCCCCTCTGTGCTTCTGCAGCACGAGTGCACTAATGAATGGGAAAATGCTGAATGTGACAGAAAGCCCTAAGTGTCAAAGCAGAGGAAGGCTGGCTCCTTCCTCAGGAAAGCCTGGCTGCCGTGCTGGGCGCTGATACTGCTGCAGGCGTGCGGGGCAGCTGTGAGCCACTTGGCCCCTCTTCCTGCCCTGGCTGCAGGGGCTGTGTCCCCCAGCCCGGGGCTCCCCGCTGTCCCTGCAGCTGCAGGAAGGTCCCGTGTCAGGGTCAGCAGTGGGATGTGTCAGTCTGCCCCTGTCCTGTGTCGGGGGCTGGCACAGATCGCAGTCAGTCCTCTTCCAAATCAGGTCCCAAGCTGCAAATTACCCTGTTGCCTCTTCTAGTATGTATCATCATGATGAAACCAATTTTCCATGGGAGAGTCAGCTGTTTCTTGATTAGAAGTGCTCCAAAAATACTAACAGAGAAATGATTACAGGAAGACTTCAGTGCTCATTTATATAATTGGACTTTACTTCCCTGGCTGAAGTTGTTGCATCCACTCCTGGCTGGAGTGAGCACTGGCTCTCCCAGTTTGCTTGTGAGCAGAGAGGTTAGGGTGCAGCATCCCAAGGGGTGCCATGCCCTGGGGTGCAGCCTCCTGCCTCTGTTCCAGCTGGTGACAAGCTGTCCTGTTTTCTGTGTGTTTAAATCACAGCAGGGTTGACTTGTCCTTTAATGAACCAACAAGAATAATCTTCAGGCAGTTATTTGAGCAAATGGATTCTTAAATTCTGCTTGTTTTCTGGGTGGGGAGTGAGGATTTGCTGGAAATTAATAGGAGAAGGAACAGCTCCCCTCTCCCATGCTGTCCCTGTCCAGCTGCCCAGTGGCAGCAGCTGGGCTGTTGGCACTCCGTGCTGTGCTGTGCAGCCCCGCATGCTCACAGGGAAGAAAGGCAGAAGGCCAATGCAATTTCCGAGATCATCCTGTGTGATGAGATTAGCAATATTTCACAACAGGGAGAATTGCTTTCTGGCTGAGCCACGGCTCAGGCCAAGCCCAGCACGAGCCTGTGTCTGCAGCAGGGAACGCTCAGGGTGATGGGCATCTGCTCTGGAAAACGCCTCTGGGTACAGGGGCCCTGGGCTCTGTAGGGTCGGCCAGGTCAGGCTTAATAAATTTAAAACATGGCTAATTTGCTCATCAAAAGAGCAGTAAATGGAGGAGGAGTGAGATTTGAGCTCGGTACAGCCATTCCCAAATGTTGGTGCAGCCCCAGCCCTGGCCACAGCAGCCCCTGGAGCTAATCTGAGTACGGTGTGTGCACAGGGAGGGAAGTGTTTACAATAACGTGGTTTAAATCCAATTTTCTGACCTGAAAGAATTGCATGTTCTGGATAAACCACAGTGTTTGTGAAGCTTATCCCATGCAGGCGGTTTTGGGGGTAGGAGAAGGGGCTCTGGTCACGGGGGGCTGTTGATGTTGGATGTTTGGCGCGTTGATGGCACACCGTCCTCGGCCAGGTATTTCTTAATCATCTGCGCAAAGGGGTTAATATGTGAAGCGGCCGCTGCTGCTGACACAAAGCTGGTGGTGTTGCTGGCCGCTGCCCTGGATGCTGTGACGGTCTGCTCGGGGTTGCCGCGGCCGCCGGAGCAGCCCGGCCCTGCGAGCCGAGTCGTGTGGCTGCGGCGGGGCCGGCTCGCTCTGCGCCGCGCAGGGAACAAACGGCGCTTTCAGCGCGCCCGAGAGCCTCCCTCTGCCTCAAACGCACCGGGGCCGCACGCTCATCTGTCTCTCCTGCTCTTTCATGCTTCACCAAACCTGGATCTGCTTTACCCAGCCAGCAGAAGCATAATGAAGTAGAAAGTGAAATTACTTGATCAGCATCAGCGAGCTGTTTTCCCGCGCTGGCCCAGCTCCGTGTGCGCTGGGAGATGCGGACGGGCCGCCCCTTCCTGCCGCACCCGGGCCCGAGAGCAGCCCGGCTGAGCGCCTCCAGCCCCACGGCTCTGTGCCGGGGAGAGGAGCCGTGCCTGCCTCCTGAGCGGGCTCCGTGTTTGTGGGAGGGCTGTCCGAGCCGCCTGGAGGCGGTGCCGGGGCTGCGGTGCCCTGTCCTGCCCAGTCCGTGCCCGGCCGTGCCCTGCCCGGAGGGATGCTGTGTCCGTGCCCTGCCCGGAGAGATGCTGTGCCCGTGGCTGCATGCCCTGCCATGCCCTGCCCGGCTCTGAGGGTTGCTGTGCCCGTGGCTACATGTCCTGCCCAGCTCTAGGGGTTGCTGTGCCCATGCCATGCCCTGCCCGGCTCCGGGGATGCTGTGCCCGTGGCTGCATGCCCTGCCCTGCTTGCTGCTGCCTGCTGGTAGGGCCTGGTGCCAGCAGCAGGGTGGCTGCTGTCACTGGGCAGGACGTGGCCTTGGGGACCAGGTGCCCCAAGCGCCAACGTGGTGGTGGCACACCCGAGGCAGGGCTGTGGCTGGGCCTTGCTGAGCAGCTGCGCCAGAGCTCGCTCTGATTTAAGCTGTAGCTGCCACCAGCTGACCTGGCAGTCACTCCGGTAGCAGAGCTGGCCCCAGAACAGGTGCCTGGGCCAAGAGGGTTTGAGCTTTGTCTGAGGCAGCTCCTGCTCGTTGCTGTGAAACCGCTGGCTTAAGGTGCCATCACTGCCCCAGCTGCAAAGCGTACACACGTGGGAAGGGAGGGGCTGGAAATGGACATTCAAAATTGCATTTCAAGGTGTTTAATTGCCAAGCACTTCATGCAGTTGACCCCCTTCTTTATGAAAATCCAGTGATTCCCCATGGCTCAGAGACAGGGTGGGCATGGGCAGCAGCTGGGCAGGGCTCTGGGCATGATGTGGGGCTCCATCCCCCTTTCAAATATTTACTTTACTGTGTGAAAACAAAATACATTTGGGATTGGGAAATGTATCTGGGCAGGCTTTCTGGAGCAGCCTCAGTGTGTGGGTGCAGAAGGGTGTACCCCGGGATGGGGACCCCGCTCTCCTGTGGCAGTGCCATATCCAACCTGTGCTCCTGGTGCCTCCAGCCATGGCTGTGCCTTCCTGGTGCTGGCAGCTGCTGGTGTCAGGCTGTGATATGCCTGCTGTACAAATGACCTGTCTGGCATGGGTGTTTCCTGGTGACATTGCATCAGCTACTGCCCTCCTCTGAGCAGGGGCTCTGTTGTTTCCTTGGCCCAGTGCCCTCTTTATCCCTCCTGGAGTGTGTTTTGACCTGGTTTTTTAATTACTAGCGCAGAATAGCCCTTCTAGGTTGTCCCTTCTCGGTATCTTCACGTCAAGATTTTATTTGTTTTCCACTTCATTCTTAAGCCTCAAACTCCACCAAGAGGGTTGTGGCTGGCACCGTGATGCTGGCGAGGGGTGCTGTGCATGGTGTCTGTCCTGCCCTGCCATGGGAGCTGCTGGGGACACAGGGCTGTGCTTGCTGCTGTTGCTTTGGGGCTTGGTGCTGCCAGCTGGGTGTCAGCTTAAACTGAAACCTAATCGGGCTCAGCCTGAGCTGTGCCAGGGCACGGGGTCAGCAGGAGAGGAGAGGGGGAAGGAACGTGGCTGGGGAGCTGCCCTGGGGACCAGGGCTTGTGCTGCTGCCTGCCCAGGGCTGTGACATGCTGGGGGCTCGGAGCCTGGCGTGGGGATGCTTTTTGTGGTGCTTTTTGTGGTGCCTCTGCCAGGCAAGTGCCAGCCCTCAGTGCTGCAGTCTGGAACAGCTGCCCTTCTCCAGGCACACAGCTGGGTTTCCTGTTATAATGATATTTCCTAATTAAACCTCCCTAATTAAGCAGCCAAAGGTGCTGTTGGTGAAGCTGCAGTGCTGTCTCACAGCCTGTGGGTTGTGGTAGTCAGGTTTGGCTGGGTACATCCCCCTTGTCACCAGCTGGGTTCCCACACGTGCCCTACGCCTCCACTGCCCGATTCCCTGCCCTTCCCAGCTCTGCTGCAGCACATGCAGCCCAGGGATCCTTCTGGCATGGCAGCTGAAATCAAGCAGGAGGCTGGGAGTGCTTCCAAAAGACCCTCATTTCTTTTCCCTGCAAAAGCTGCTGCTGATGGAAATATTCCTTTTCCTTCCTCCTTGCAGTGAACACCTACCTCTTCATGATGCAAGCCCAAGGCATCATGATCCGTGAGAACATGCGAACTATAGGAGCTCAGGTGTACGAGCAGGTGGTCCGCAGTGCCTATGCCAAGAGGAACAGCAGCGTCAATGACTCAGGTACTTCTTGAATAACTGAAATTTTGATTCAAAGTCCCATTCTCATTGAAAATTAAGGTGAAGGCATTAATTTATACTGGTAAATGCAGGGTGGAAGCTTTGATTAATTGTCTGCAGCTTTTATTTTTAAATATAAAATATATATGTAACATTGAAATACCCTATATATATAGAGACACTGTCAAAACATAAAAAATTTATTTATTTATTCATATATGTAAAAAGTTCAAACGCTTGTAACTTGTATAAGGAGTGAAAATCTTGAAAGGTCTGAAGTGATGGGATTTGATCTGAAAACCTCTTTGCTTTCCAGGAATTCAACTTGTAGCTTCAACCAGTCTGAGGGTAAACACTTTCAATTCTGTGCAAGGATCAGGTTTCATATTTAAAAAATACTATCCCAGGTGTGCGCCTGCGCAGAGCCCTGGCTGTGGGCACGTGGAGGAGCTGTGCCCGTGTTCTTCACTCTTCCCGTGCGAGCATGAACCAAGCTGGCTCGGCTGGAGATCTGCCACAGATAATGTGCTGAGCTCTGGGCAGGATGTGGGGAGCGGAGCGCAGGCTCGCCCTCCCAGCCCCTCATCATCCCCACACAGGAGCACACAGCGCTTTAAGCTGTGCTGTCAGCGTGGTGCAGTGGGGCAGAGCTGCCCTGGCTGTGTGCAAGGCACTGCTGCTGGGCTGGGGACACCAGCCTGTCCCCTCCCTGCTGGCACGTCCCCACGCGCCGGGGCTGTTGGCACCAGGCTGGCGTGGGGAGCTCGGCTCCTCGCCCGCCGGGGTTCAGCAGCGGAGCAGGGGCTGACAGAGTTTTACAAGGCAGGATCATTTTCTCATTAGCAGCAGTATGAGCCGTGTCCTTGGTGCCCAGCCTGTTGAAGTGCAGCCACCAGTTCAGCTGCGCCCTGGCTGGGATGGCACGGGAGGGGAATTATCGACTTAGGAGGAGATGAACACCCCAGGTCACCCCTGTGCTGCACCAAGTCAGCCAGGGCAGCCACCCCAGGCTATTTTTAAGACTGGAAACATCAACTAAAGCAGAGGCAGGGTGAGGAAGTGGCTGATCCCCTGAAGGGAGGAGGGTTAGAGGCTCCATTACTGCTGCTGGAGGTAGTGAGAGCCTTCATCCTGCTGGGGCTGTGGCCTGGGGGGTATCAGGTGATGCAGGAACCTGTGTCCCCCACAGTGCCGCTGACACCAGTGCTGCTGCCGGACTGGGCTTTGCTTGAACCTCATCCCAGTCAGTCCCAGCTGCGCAGGCACGTGAGGACACTGTCCCTGCCCAGGAGCCCCAGCCACGAGGACAGTTTTAGCACATGGGAGCACCGTGCGCCGTCCTTGGGTGACCTTCCCTGGCAGGCAGGTCAGGGCAGGCACAGGATGGCTGGTGGTGGCGTCTGGAAGGCACTTGGTGCTGTGGTCACAAGGACTGCACTAACACTGGGGTCAGAACCTTCTCTCCCTGACAGATTTTGGGTGTCACTGCCTGGGGAATGCACTGTCCCCTCACTGCTATGGGCAGAGAGGCCCTGTGACAGCTGCGAGAGGAAACCCAGCAAAAAAGGCAGCCCTTGGTAAAACAGAGCCGTTGAGCTTCACTGTGGGCAGGGACCCGGGCTGAGTACTGCGGGTGTGCTCTGGTAATGGGAGTTTACCGGGAAAATTGCTTCTGGAAATTTGGAACAGTATCAAGCAACCAAAATAACATCTATCCTACTTGAGAAGCCCTTAGGTTCTGTGTACAGCCCATCTTCAGTTTTGAGATAGTTTGGATACTGTTTACTTGAGTGAATAAACAAGGTTACTGACATGATGTTACATACTAGCACCCACAGCGAGCGGCTTGCTCAGGTGGAAAACCCTCAAACATGCTCAGGTGCAGGCTGGGGGGGCTGCCCGGGAGGTTCAGGGATGTTAAAGGGGATGGGGAGCTCGGGGGCTCCTCTGCTCTTGCACAGCAGGAAGCAGAGGGAAGTCTGTGTGTAATGTGAGAGTTTGTATTGATCCTTTGAGGAGGATTCCAGGCAGGATTGCCCTGTGCAGGGTACTGCACTGGCAGTCCTAGCTGGCATTGAGACTTGCCTCTCTCCTGCTGGGAAAGGCCCTGCTGGAGGAGCACATCTCCCCTTGCTGTACCAGGGTCCTTCAGGGACAAGGCACTGGTAGCTTTTCCTTTCAAGAGTCACATGCTCCTTTGGATGCTCAAAATTCCTCCTTTGGCCAGAAAATGCAAAGGTTTCTTTGGTGTGGTGCTAAGGCTGCTGGGGCTCCTGCAGGTACCTGTCCCAGGATGGGGATGAGCACCCAGCTGGGTTGCAGGGCTAGAGCACGTTCCACTGGGGACACAGCTGTGCTGTTGGGGACATCCTCAGCTGAGGCTGACTTTGGAGTCTGCTCACAGTAGCATGGGGAGGTGGCTGGAAATCACAAATCTATAGCTCATATGAAAGCTCCTCTCCTTTTTTTTCTTTTTTCCCCCCCCAGATTATCCTCTTGATCTGAGCCACAATGACACCTTTCTGCAAGCCACAACGTTTCTTCCTGAAGACTTTACCTACTTCCCCAACAATACCTGTCCTGAGAGGCTCCCTTCTATGAGTGAGTGGCATTCCTGTCACCCCGTGCCCCTCTCCCGCTCCCCACGGCTTTGGAGGGCTCTCAGTGGCATTCCCAGCCTCACCACCACTGCACCTTTCCCTGCCAGGCACCTGGGGATGAATGGGAGCACTGTTCAGAGCCAGCTCCCTCCTGGGAAATCATTGTTTACCCACCCTCAGGAATTAATCCCTGCTGTGTCGGAGGCATGTCTCCCTGCTGAAGTAGGAGCCCATTGCCTGGCAAACACAAACAAAAGAGGGATTGTGTGCTGAGAGCTGGTGGAAAGGCTCTGCCAGCCCTTTTCCAGGGGCAGTGACGGCGGGGTGGCTCCCTGTGCCTCGGCAGTGCTGCCAGCCCCAGCCCCGAGCTGTGCCAGGGCTGCTGTGGGACGTGGGCTGGGCCCCGGGGGAAATGCTTCACCAAAGCTGCCCTCAGGTGGAGAACTGGCCTTCTGGGGGCAAATGTTTCCGAAGGGGAGAACGCTCTCTGCTGAGGTGGGAGGTTTAGTCTGCTGGAAACAAGCAGGGAGGAGCAGAGGGGTACCCCTGGCATGGGGCTCTCATGGAGAGCTGCATCCAACAGCAGCCACAAAGGCTGAGGAGGCTGAGGTGTTACAGCAGCAGCATTTCCTAATTGCTTTTGCTGGGGCTGGAGGAAAGAAGCTGAGAGCTGGAGATGGAGGACAGGGATGGAGCGATTGCTGCCCCAACACCACAGCAGGTCCTCACCTCTCTGCTTCTCCTGCTCCACAGAGGGCCCCATTGATGTAAATATGAGCGAGATCACCATGGAGGACATCCACCAGTTCTTCTCCAAAGACCCTTCCATCAAGCTGGGAGGGCACTGGAAGCCGAGTGACTGCCTGCCTCGCTGGAAGGTAACTGGGAGCTGGGCAGCAGGAGGGCGTTCATGGGAGCGCCTCTGCTGTGCTGCATCCTCAGAGCAGTGATGGGGGAGCTCTGAACTGTGCGAGTGCAGTGCCCAGGGAAGGAATAGTGAACTCAAGGGCTGCTTCAGTGTCCCCAGTGCTGGGCAGAGAGGACAAGGGGGCACTGCAGGTCTCCCTTCTCAAGGTGACACTGAGTTTTTGCAAAGCAACAATTCCTCAAAAACTGGATAGGAAATCCATGTTTTGGGAGTTGGGAGGGTTTCAGGCTGATCTGCATGGGGGAGCTTAGAGTGCTTGGTCAGTGCTGCTCCTGCTCCTCTAGCCCCAGCCCAGCCCAGCTGCTGCCCAGCCCGGCGTGGGGCAGTGGGTAAGGGCCTGTTCTCTGCTCTCAGGTGGCGATCCTGATCCCATTCCGCAATCGCTACGAGCACCTGCCCGTCCTCTTCAGACACCTCATTCCCATGCTGCAGCGGCAGCGCTTGCAGTTCGCCTTCTACGTCGTGGAGCAGGTGAGGCAGGGGCAGGCACAGCTCTGCCCTGTCCCAGGTGCAGGCTCATGCTGCAATGTCTAAGTTGTCCCGTTCTGTCCAAAAGGGGCACAGCTAAGAGATTACTGGTGCCTGGAAATTACTGGTTTTATATGAAAAATAGAAATTGGGGACTTGTGTTGTTGGGGTTTTTTTGTTTGTTTGTTTTTTTTTTTTTTAATTGTGTTTAGTAGGAGTTATTTTTTTAAAGAAAGCTTTGGACCAGGTATTTGCAGGTTTTTTGTATAACCCTGCAGTGGTTCCAGGCAGCATCCCCTAGGCACAGAAATGGCCTGACCAGAGTTAGGCATGTCATGTAGAACATGAGTGTTATTTCATGTGTACATGGACCTCTCACTTAAGCTGTTTGGCTTCATCCACACAATAAATGTGCCTCCATATTTAGATCTAGCTAAAACAGATTGATCAAAATTGGAGTTTTTTCCAAGTGTCTGAGAAACAAGGCTTCAGCATCTTTATTTTTACTCCTGTATTGTAAATTGGATATTGCAGCGTTGGTTGATCTCACTGGTCTGCTCCAATACATCACTTCTTTCACGGTGCCAGTATGGGAGCTGGTTGCTCTCTGCAGTTTTCTAGGCAGGGCTGGGAACACGCACAGAGCAAGAACTGCAGGGACTCCTCTTGAGAAGGAACTTTCTCCCTGCCAGGCTGGAAACCAACCCTTCAACCGTGCCATGCTCTTCAACGTTGGCTTTCGGGAAGCAATGAAGGACTTGGCTTGGGACTGCCTCATCTTCCACGACGTGGACCACATACCAGAGAACGACCGTAACTACTACGGCTGTGGGCAGATGCCCAGGCACTTTGCAGCCAAGCTGGATAAGTACATGTACCTGTAAGCACTGCTCTTCTCCCTGCTGCCACAACTGCTGAGGGCACAGTGATAGATTTCATTTATCTATTTTTAAGGCAGAAAATGAGTCTGGGTTTTTTTCTCAGGCTTTGTGCAAAGGGAGCATGAGAGGAAATGTCAGAGAGCGTCCTCAGGGCTGGGGCTGTCCCATGGCAGCTGGGAGAGCCCCATGCAGGGGGCTCTGCCCTGACGGGGGGCTCTGCCCTGACCCTTCTCTCCTGCTCAGGCTCCCATACAACGAGTTCTTCGGGGGCGTGAGTGGCCTCACTGTCGAGCAGTTCCAGAAGATCAACGGGTTCCCCAACGCCTTCTGGGGCTGGGGTGGCGAGGATGACGACCTCTGGAACAGGTACGGGCACTGTGGGCCCCGTGGTGGTTCTGTGAACTGGGCCTGGCACTGATGCTCTGAGGGGACAATTGCCACCCTGGGCAGGGGCTGGGCTGGCTGTGCCTGCCTGGCTGTGCTGTCTCTGTGGGCAGGGGCTGCCCCAGGCTGCAGGGCAGTGTGTGGGAAGCAGAGGGGTGCTGGCTGGGAGGCTGCTGGCTCTGTGCAGTGTCCCACTCTGAGGCTGCTGGCTCTGTGCAGTGTCCCACTCTGAGGCTGCTGGCTCTGTGCAGTGTCCCAGGCCTGGCTCTGTGCAGTGTCCCACTCTGAGGCTGCTGGCTCTGTGCAGTGTCCCAGGCCTGGCTCTGTGCAGTGTCCCAGGCCTGGCTCTGTGCAGTGTCCCACTCTGAGGCTGCTGGCTCTGTGCTGTGTCCCAGGCCTGGCTCTGTGCAGTGTCCCACTCTGAGGCTGCTGGCTCTGTGCTGTGTCCCAGGCCTGGCTCTGTGCAGTGTCCCAGGCCTGGCTCTGTGCAGTGTCCCAGGCCCGGCTCTGTGCAGTGTCCCAGGCCCGGCTCTGTGCTGTGTCCCAGGCCTGGCTCTGTGCAGTGTCCCAGGCCCGGCTCTGTGCTGTGTCCCAGGCCTGGCTCTGTGCAGTGTCCCAGGCCTGGCTCTGTGCAGTGTCCCAGGCCTGGCTCTCTGCAGTGTCCCAGGCCTGGCTCTGTGCAGTGTCCCAGGCCTGGCTCTGTGCAGTGTCCCAGGCCCGGCTCTGTGCAGTGTCCCAGGCCCGGCTCTGTGCAGTGTCCCAGGCCCGGCTCTGTGCTGTGTCCCACGCTGCTGCTGAGCGGGCCCCGAGGTGCTGAGGGACGTGCCTGAGCCCAGGGCAGTGGGAGGTTTGTGTGGCTGCTCTGTGGGTGGGAAGGCTGAGCCATGGCCCCAGGAGCTCTGAGTGCAGCCCTGAAGCACTGCCAGCACAGCAAACACAACGGGTGATTATTTTTTGTTTATTTTATTTTATTTCTCCCCTTTCTAATGCAGAGTGCAGTATGCAGGCTACTCGGTGACTCGACCAGAAGGAGACACAGGGAAATATAAATCAATTCCCCACCATCATCGGGGTGAAGTGCAGTTCCTAGGAAGGCAAGTAAATTTTTTTAAGAATCCTAATACATCTTTCACAAACAACTTCAGGAATTAACACTTGTAGCTGAGCAGCTGCTGGACAAGCAGTGCAGGCTCTGTTCTGCAGAGGGGCTATAGGTTTCTGCTGCAGAGATTTGAGCTATCTGCTGGTCTTCTTTTGCAGCAGACTCATTTTTGGGGGTGTTTCCATTTGAGTTTCCATCTTTAGCCCTACTTTTCATTTCTCTGTTGCACAGAATGCAGCCAGTCAGAGATGCTTCTCTGACTTCACTCTTGAAAAAGAGAAGTTGCTTTTGGTTTAAAAAAACCATATTTAGTCAAACCAGTGAAGCATGGCAGGCTGATAATGGCATGGGACTGAGCTCTGGTTCCTGGTACTTCCCCCTTTGTTCTCAGCCAGCACCTTCCCGTGCCTCATGGCACAGCCCTTCCCTGGTCCCTTCTCTGTGCCCAGGTCATAGCCCAGCTCCCACTCGCCCTGGGGCCTCCAGGCTCCCAGCACTGTGCTCAAGGGAGTCTCTGTCCTGCTGAGATATTTCTGCCTATTTTCCTCTCACAACCCTCCTCTTTCTATTTCCTCATGCTGCCTCTCAGTGTGTTTGAGGCTGCTTTTGTGCACCAGCTGCAGTTTCCTTCCCTATATCACCATTCTGCTGGTTTTACTTCCTTGCCCCCATCCCTCAGACTAAAGCCATTTAGTTCTGTTCTTGTTCATGTCTGGTTTCATAAAAGTGGCAAGGACCACGTCCCCCTTCAGCTGTGTCTCCCTGGGATGGTGTGGAAGGTGGGCTTGGCAGGACCCCTTTGGGCAGGTGCCACAGGTTGTTTTGGTGGCTGAGTGCTTGCTGGTGGCACAATGAGCATTTTGCCCTTTATCAAGGGATGGACTTCTCTGGAATTTTCTGGTATTTACTAACACAGGCTATTTAAATGTGATGGTTGCCTTTATTAAGGACTCAGAAGTTCATTGCTTTGTAGCTGCTCCTGAGCCTGGCTCTTTGAACGGTGTTCTGGTAGTCCCGGGAGGAGTTTGCAGGTGCTATGAGATCCATGAAGTGACTCTGGCCTCTGGTTCTCGTTGCACAGGTACGCCTTGCTGAGGAAGTCAAAAGAAAGGCAAGCCCTGGACGGCCTCAATAACTTGAACTACTTTCCAAACGTCACATATGACGCCTTGTATAAGAACATCACTGTTAACCTGACACCGGAGCTGGCTCTGGTGACCGAATATTAAGAGCAGAAAATAACTTTGCTCTGCCCTCCACCAAGAAAGCACCACACTAGACTTTCTTTTCCAAGGGTTATTGAGGACAAGCAACACTTTGTTGAATGAAGGATCACAGTATTTTGGAGAATGAGGCTGAAAGTGCACGCACAAATTGCCCTAGCTGTACCAATCCAGACCGATACCTGGGCAGCGAGCTCAGCAGTCTCTATTTTTTCTGCCACTTGCTTTCTGGGTTTCAGGACAACAGTTCGACCTGCTGCTCTCGTCTCCACATTCCTCCTCTAGCAATCTCTGGCACTGGGACTCTCCTGGGATGTGTTCTCTCCTCCGGGAAGCGGCTCAGCTGAGGGACTCTGGCTGCTTGGCAGTGAACGTCGCGAGCAATTTGGGTGGCAACTGCCCTGGTGGGAGATCAGACGATTTCTGATGCCATTCTTCTATGTCTGTGCGGTTTTTTAAATGACCTGCTTGAAGTACATACAACAGAATCGCTTCTTAAAGAAGTGTAAGTGTAAATATGCTGTGTAAATCGCCCCTTTTTATTTTTCTCCTATGGCTCAAGTCCAAGCGAGAGGTTTACATACGGTCACTCATTTTAGTCCTGAGTTCTGAAAACACTTGTGTGAGCATCACTGTACTTGTGCAAGGTGTTCCCTTTTAAGCCAGTGAGCCTACTCGCATGATCCCAGCTGGGCATTTGCAGAAATGTTTGTGGGCCAGGGCCCAGAACCTTCCAGTGCAGTGGGTGAGAAATACAGCCAGGTCATCACTCATTCCAGAAACCACAGGGCTGGCTTGTTCAGGGAGGGTGATGAAATGGGAATATTTATTACAAACCCTCCCTTTTCTGTCACTTTTGCAGCGTGATGTGCAATGAGTCCAAAAGCCCTGTGGAAGGCAGTCCTGTGGCTGTGGCTCTGTCCCACTGACAGCAGGGCTGAGCCAGAGGGGCTGGGATGGAGCCACTGCTCCCATGTGAACCCTTCCCACAGCCGTGCTTGCCCTCACTCTGGAACGTGCTGGAATGGTTGGGGAGGTTAGTTTAGTTTGTATTTATCGTGTAAATCCAACACAGAGGTGCTGTCAGGGGCAGGCAGCACCTTGTGCTGTCCCCCTCGGTACCTGGCAGCACTGGCATGGGCACAGCCATGGGACGGGGTCCCAGCTCAGTAAGAGACATGAAGGACACGTGAAAATATGAGGACTGGGAGCCAGAGCTGGGTCTGACAGCCCATCCAGCCACCCAATGCCATCCCTCTGTCCTTCACACCGTGGGCAGGCTGCACTTCGGGCCCTGTCCCCACGGACACAGTCCAGCCCTTACACAGCACTGACACCACCACTTTCACTGGACCTCTCTGACTTAAAAGTAAATGCATTGGGTGTTGGTTTTAGTTTGTATTTCCACACAACAAGGGCGGGTACTTGACCTCCGAAGGACTTCAGCTCTTTCATTGCATTGTTTGCCTTTGGTTTCCTTAACTTCTCATGGTTTACACTGTTTCCTCAGTTCTGTGGACGTATGATCCCCATACGCATCTGTGGTGGGTGTGACTGCCCAGGGCATTCCTAACCTGTATCCAGAAAACGTTAGTTTAGAAAACACAAGTTTTGTGTAGATCTTATCGGCCGGCATGAGAGGACAGCGAGCCTGCCCTTGAAAAGCGCTGATGAGTTTGTAACTAAGTTTTAAAGTCTCTGAACTTACATGTGCTTTAAACTCGCTTCCCGAGGGGATTCAGCCTGGTTATTTATAGGCAGAGGTGAGGATTTGCTTTTTCTGGTGCATACAGCAATAAAGACTTTTGCTTCAGAGTCTTGATCTGTAATTCACGTGGACCCTTTCCGGGTGTTGAACCCGCGTTGCCCTGCCCCTCTTTTCTTTCATCTTGAGACCTTGCTAGAAACCTGTCTTTGTTTAATGGTGCTTCAAACAAGGAATGTATTTCAACTAGTCCAAGTTCACTACCCCGGAATCATGCATGTGTGTGTGAGTAAGTGTTGAACTACCTTAGTTGGGATCCTCAGCCTTCCATGTCCCTGACACCCGGCGCACCTGGTGTGGAACAAAAGCCATTACCTCTGCTCAGAACTGCACTCTGCGGTTGGCACAGAAGGGTCCATCCCCAGCAGCATCCCATCCTTCCTTCTAACCACGTTGAGTTTTTTTTCCCTTTTTAAAATGTGGATTATCTGAAAATGTGCACTGTTAATCTTATCAGCTATGTCAAATACTGTATAGTAAATGTAACTGTTAAAAACATACTGTCAAGCGCATGTGCTGTTATGGTGTAAAAATTCTTGTATTAAGGAGAACTTGTACATATTCTGGCAGCTGAAGTTCGACAAGGCCACTCGTTTGCCCCTTCCACGTCAGCGCCGTCACTCAGCCCTGCTGGAGGGCAGGTCCTGTGCGATGCTGATTTATTTTTTTAAATGAGCCATGTGGGTTTTATTTGCAAAACTATTTATTGACAGTTAATTCTCCATAAAGCTCTGCTTCTCTAAGGGAGGTACCGTCTGAGCATCGGCCGCGCACTTCAGGCCCCTCACCATCAGAAGTGGCTTTAAACTCTCAAGCAGCTTTCCATCATCATGGCTTTTGAGCTTACTGTTATGTTTTTAAGAGGTGCCAGGGGGACATTTTTGCACTGAAGATTAGTGTTTTACAACACACACACACTTCTCAGCAAAGCAATCCTTTGTGTCATTACATTTATTTACCCATGTGTTTGTACATTTTTGTATTTGTTAATTTATGAATGATTTTTTCAGTAAAAATACATATTCAAGAACAGAGATTGCAGTGCTTTGCTTTTTTTTTTTTTTTTTTTTTTTTAAACAGGAGGCTGGGGTGTGCTTTTTTGGTAGGAGGTGAGGTTTGTAAGCCCAGAGGGGTAAGTGTCAATGAGAGTTTGAGCAGTAAGGGTGAGCCCTTGATGCTAAAAGCTGGTAAGAAATTTCTCATTAGGACGGACCAGAAATAAATAGAATGTGAGATGTGAATGCTTCCCAAACTCTTCCTGATGTGTTGGTGCCTAAGCCTTTTTCCAAGCATCTGCTCCAGTGTGGTTCTGATGGAGGGGTTGGCTGCCTTAGGGTGTTAGGAAGGCACTTGGCTGAAGGTGGTGCAGGACTGGTGCTGGGGACTGTTGGTAATTGCATTTTTGGACAACAAACCCAGGCAGACAGACAAGCTTCCTTGCAGCAGCTTTAAAATATCTTTCTCCTGCTCTGCAGCGTACAGGCATGCTAGAATAAATAGCTGGCAGCCCCGGGTTGCTCCAAGCCTTGCCTTTTTTTAGCTCTCCTTCTTCTGGGAAGCTTCCTCCCACCCGCGGCGCTGGGCTGGAGCCGGGGGGGTGTCGGGCTCCTTCCAGCGCTGCCCCAGCGCCCGCGGAGGGAGGGAGGGAGCGAGCCCCGGGGCTCCTGCAGTGCCGGGGGCTCCTGACCCGCTCTCCCCGCGGGCAGCGAGGCTCGGCCGCTCCCTCGCCCCGCTGGCGGGGATGCGGATGGGCCGCGGCGGCTGAGCCCAACAGGCCGGGCCGGTCAGCCGGGAGAGCCACAGGCTGCCGGGACGCTCGGCTGGGAAATCCTCGCCGTCAGCGCCGCCTCGAGCCGCACGGACAGTCCGAGGGCCGCGGATGCGGTGCCACCTTCGGGACCCTCTTGCGCCGGGGCCGCCTGCTCACCTGCGCGGCACCGCGTGGTGGCCGTGAGCCCACGGGCCACCGTGTGACAGGTGCCGTGCGCCTCCCCACCTCATCCCTGCCCTCCGTGGCATTAGAGCAGCTTAATGGCATTATTAATGCCAATTAATGGGGCGACAGCCCCGGATCCACCCGGGTACCTGTGTGTATCAGGGGCTTTGTTATCAACAGCTGCCTCCAGCACAGGGCTCAGGGCTGATCGCTGAGCCTGGCAAAGCACATCCATTCACAGTTCAGAGCCGCTGCTGCGGCTGGAAACCTTTCCCAGGTGACCGAGCTGAGGAGCCTGGGCACGGCCGGGCCGGTAGCCAGTCCTGGGGCCACAGGGGTGACAGGGATGCCGTGCCTGACAGAGCTGGTTCCCGTGGGGGCTTAGAGCCTGTGGGACGGTAAATGAGCCACGGCCGGGCGTTAGGGCAGCACAACGGGCAGTGACCGTCGGCGCCGGGCCTGGAGGGAACCCGGGCAGTGCCTGGGGACAGCGGGACAGCTCCCCGAGCCCGAGTCACCTCCGCTGGGGGAGCCCCTGCCAGGCTCGGTCCGCGTCGCTGCCGGGGGCGTTCGGAGCCTGGTGCGAGCCCCGCTCCTCAGGATGGGCTGCGCTGGGGCTGCCCGGCCACGGCTGGCGAGCGACGGGGACCCTGGGGCGAGCGGAAAGGGCTCAGCCCCAAACCAGTCCGGGCGGCCGGAGGAGGGGAGCCCCGGGCCCCGGAGCCGCAGCCGGCTCAGCTCAACAAGCTGCAGGTGGGCTGGAGGGTCGGTGCCACCGGAACCGGGCACTGGGCAGCGGGGCTGGGCTGGGGGCACCGAGCGGGGCCGGGCTTTGGGTCCGGGCCGGGCTGGGGGCACCGAGCGGGGCCGAGCGGGGCCGAGCGGGGCCGGGCTTTGGGTCCGGGCCGGGCTGGGGGCACCGAGCGGGGCCGGGCTGGGCCGGGCTGGGCTGGGGGCACCGAGCGGGGCCGGGCTGGGCCGGGCTTTGGGTCCGGGCTGGGCTGGGGGCACCGAGCGGGGCCGGACTTTGGGTCCGGGCCGGGCTGGGGGCACCGAGCGGGGCCGGGCTGGGCCGGGCTGGGCCGGGCCGGCGGCGCGCGCTCCCACAGCGATCTCTGGCGGCGCCGGGAGGAGCGGCCCCGGCCCGGCCCGGCTGCGGAGCTGCCGCGCGGGTCCGTCCCCGTGCCCCCTGTCCCCGTGCCCCCGTGCCCCCTGTCCCCGTGCCCCCTGTCCCCGTGTCCCCGTGCCCCCTGTCCCCGTGTCCCCCTGTCCCCGTGTCCCCGTGCCCCCTGTCCCCGTGCCCCCTGTCCCCGTGTCCCCGTGCCCCCTGTCCCCGTGCCCCCTGTCCCCGTGTCCCCGTGCCCCCTGTCCCCGTGCCCCCTGTCCCCGTGTCCCCGTGTTCCCGTGTCCCCGTGCTCCGTGTCCCCACCTGCGGGGCTGCCACGCCGCGTCCCCACCGGCGCACGGCGGCACCGGCCCTCTGCCGGAATTCTCCTTTCTTGGGGCAGAACGGGGTCCAGCTCTTGCCGGAGGGGGAGAAATCCCAGTTTGTCAGAGATGTCGAGTGCAGAGGGAAAGCGCAGCACCACGAGCCCAGGGGAGGCAGCCGGAGGCTTTGGCTTCTTGGCCTTGGAGGTGCCCCAGGCAGCCTTGTGACACCGTTTGTTTGGCCCAAAAGCCAGGTGTTGGGCTGCAGAGAGGGAGGTTGGGATGTAAGCTGGGGCAATCTGGGAAGGCATTTGGAAAAGGACACGGGGGTTTCTGCACATCCCACGACTCTATCTTTAGAGGTTTTTTCCACAGTGGGAAGTTTGTTGGGAGCTCTTGGAAAATCAAGGTGTCTTGAAGGCTTAACTCACTCATCCCTGCTCCCAAGCACCGTGCAAGCCACTGGCAGCAGCTGCTCCCTGGAAGCATCTCCTGTGTCCCACCAGGTGCAGTTTAGGATGTGGTGAATGTTTAAACTCGATCCTGCAGACTTTTCAAGCTCTCTCTCCTCCTGAGGCACTGCAGTCCCTGTTTTTCTTCCATGTCCATGGGCACTGCAATGTCTGCCTGTGGTTTATGCTGTCGGATTCCCGCTGCCCTCGTGGATCTGCCATGTGTGAGCTGGATGATGTGAATGAGTTCTTTGGGTTTTTCATGTTCTTATTTGGTAAACTTGGGTTGGTGTTCTGGGAAACTCATCCCAGTGCTCCACAGGGTCTGTGGATATAAATCTGCTCTGAACTCCTGCTTATTGCCAACATTTTTCAAACCAGATACCAAACAAGAGAGGGTTTTAGTTAACATAAACCAGAGGCAATTTATGACGACAAAGTATTGCAAGATGTGTGAGGGAAGAGACAAGCTGCTGAAATGTTTGGCTGAAGTGAAGAAGTGGAATGTTTTTCTCTGTTCAGTGGCGTCCCCAGGGCGGGCTGGGGCAGGGTGAGGAGGCTGCACAGCCCCAGCTGCCCCTGCCAGGGCCTGGGGGGCTCTGGGGAGGATGGAGACCCTCGGTGCCCAGCAAACCTTGGCAGGGCCGGCTGGGTCAGGCTTCTGGAGCTCAGCTGCTGTTCCATTGCTGGGTTTGGGGGTTTGTTCTCTTTTCCTTTAAGGTACCTTGAGAAGGGGTGTTGGCCGGGGTGTGTGTGGCCCTGCAGAGCCCCCGGGGTGGCCGCAGCAGCCCCTGGCACGTCCAGATGCTGACAGCCCCAGCTCAGCGGGCTGGGAGGACTCACGAGCCCCATTTTCCTGGCTGCTTTCCACCGGCCCAAGGACAATGGTTCCTCCCGCTGGGACCTGAGGGAGTTGGACCTGGAGAAGGACTTGGAGATGATCCCTGTGGAGATGGGGAACTCGGGGTTTGAGATTAGCGTGGTCTAACACACAGATATTTAAAAAGCTCTCTGCTTTTTTAGCAACGTGGAGCAGTGTGTGGGCTAATGGGGAAGTGTCCCCTGCTCCAGGTGGGAATTGGCCTTTTCCCTCCCTGCCTGGTGCCCCGGGCTGGCTCGGTGCGGCAGAGCCCAGTGCGGCAATAGATGGCACTGCGGGCACTGCTGGCCATAGGTGGCACTGCGGGCACGGCTGGCAATAGATGGCACTGCTGGCACTGCTGGCCATAGGTGGCACTGCGGGCACGGCTGGCAATAGATGGCACTGCGGGCACTGCTGGCCATAGGTGGCACTGCGGGCACGGCTGGCCATAGGTGGCACTGCTGGCACGGCTGGCCATAGGTGGCACTGCTGGCACGGCTGGCAATAGATGGCACTGCTGGCACTGCTGGCCATAGGTGGCACTGCTGGCACTGCTGGCCATAGGTGGCACTGCGGGCACGGCTGGCAATAGATGGCACTGCTGGCACTGCTGGCCATAGGTGGCACTGCGGGCACGGCTGGCAATAGATGGCACTGCGGGCACTGCTGGCCATAGGTGGCACTGTGGGCACGGCTGAGCTGCCGCCGCTGCCCCGCGCCTGCCCTGGCTCTGTCGGAGCTGTGGGGCCGTGATCTGGGCAAACCCCTGCAAGGTGACTGCAGCGAGGCTTCATGGCAGCATCCGAATTTTGGCTTCTCTTTGCCTGCAGGGAGAAGGAGACATCTCTGGAAAGCTCCATCTGGAAAGCCAGAGCAGCAAAGCAGCAAAGCAGCAAAGCAGCAAAGCAGATGGGAGATGCCCTCAGTATCTGTTGCTCAGGGCTGGGGTTCCCGTGCTCTGTCCTTGCCTGGGCCAGCCCCACAAACCAGGTGGGACTGACTCTCCAGAGCTAGAGATCTGGAAAAGGAGGGAGAGGACGGTTCCCTGCAGGGTTATTAGGAATTAAACCCTTAAAAGAAATCACCTGCACTCTGGCTGTCCACCTTCAGAACATCCCCGTTTGCTGGGGAGAGCCTGCCTGAGGCTGCTGCTGGGCCAGGCTGGTTCTGCATGCCGTTGGCTCTCCAGCACCTCATTCTCTTAGCCAGGCCTCAGCAAATGCATCCTCCCAGGGCTGCACAGGGGTGAAAACACACTCCCATCAGAGGGCAGACCTCATATTTTTGCAGCCCTGAGGTTTGCTGGGTGTGATCTAGAGAGACATAAGAGCAGCTTTATTCTCTCTGATGCATGACCGAGTCAGCTTGTTTCCAACATGAATGATTAAAGACCCACGTGCATTTGTAATGACCATATTCTAATTAAAAAGCAGCCCCTTCTTTGAAAATTTGGGCAGCTACAGTGGCATCGTGCTAACAAAAAAATAATTAATTATTTATATGAAGTGCTCTGGTCTTTAAATTACTTGGGTTTAATGTACTGCAAAGGCACTTGTATCAATAACAGGGCTATTTTACTTCCACTTAATCATCACAATTTTATTTATTTATTTATTACCAAGAACAAAAATACCCAGGCTGGTCCATCTGATACTTTGCTGCACCGCTGAAGGACTGCTTTTCCTCCAGTCTTACATTGCAGTGCTGGTGGTCTTGCTGCCCTTCCACAGCCCCTGGGGGCCTTGGAGCCGTGTGGGGGCCAGGATGGGGCTCCTGTCACCCCAGGCATTTGTCACCAGGGTGGTGCTGTCACTGACCCAGGCGCTGCTTTGTGGGGGCTCTGCTCACTCCAGCACCCCTGAACAGCTCCGGGCCCTTTCAGGTGTTTATTTTAGGGTAATGTAGGTCTTGTGTTCCTCTGGCTTCTCCTGTTTCTCTGGTTTGCTTCAGCCATGGCAGCAGTTCAAGGTGAGTGAGGAGCAGTGACTGAAGCAGAGGCCAGGCTGCAGGGCTGCTGTGTGGGTGTAGCTGGATGATGCCGCGGTTCTGGGCTGGTGCTCCTCTTCTGCCTCTTCTGGTTACCAGCAACGCTTCATTTTCTCTTCTTTTCAGTTATCAATTTTATTTTTTTAAAAATATTTGCCATTCAAATCAGTTGGGATTCAAGCTGCCCTGCTCAGCAGCCACTTCATTGGGGCTGACTGACATGTTAATGTGCTGTTAATGCCAGAACAGGCAAGACTGTTTAGCAGAAGCAGCTTTGGAAACCAGGAACTGATGGGCTGCAGGAAGGTGTTGTTGCATTGCTGCCATTTCTAAGAGGGGGATCAATAGATTAATAACAGGATTTGCTGGTTAAAGTTAAAGGAGAATCACTGAGAAGTGTAGCAGAGACCCCTTGAGTGCTGCTGCTGGGACACTGAGCTCCCAGGGTGGCGTGGCCAGGCTGGGAACTGCTGAGTGTGAGACACAAGGTGGGCCCAGGGAACGCTGAGAACCTTTGGTACCTTCTGAAACACCAGCCCCAATTCTGGCACTGCAACCAAGATGACTCCAGTGCTCCAGGGGTGTGTGATTGCAGTGCACACGTGAGGTTCTCACAGAGCAATCACAGCATGGCAGGAAGGGAGATGGAGATGTACCCTAATCCATCCTCCTGCACCAAGCCAGGATCAATATGTCTAGACCATCCTGACAGGTGCTCAAAGATCCTTTTCTTGAAAGCCCTACTGGTGTCTCCACTCCCTATTGTCCTTGGGCATACTACCCCAGGACTTTACCCTTTTTGTTCGCAACAGTCATCCCAATTCTCCCATCCTATTGTATTTTGTCCAGTTCCCAGCAGACTGGGAACACAAACCATTGCTGATCTCTACAGAAGCCTTTTATGAACAGAAAACTGTCACCCCATCTCTGCTGCGCCTTCTGTTTCCATGAGCTGACCATTTTCCTCCACCTCTCCTCAGCGGCTGTTTTCCACATCTCTGGTCCCTCCTTTTGCTGCCCTCTGGGCTCTGGCCAGTGGAGGCCTGGCTCCCTGGATGAGCAGTGCCCAAACTTGGACGCAGGGCTCAGCCCAGGCTGTGGTAGCAGGGCATGTGTCTCACACACAGCTTTTCTGTTTATGAATTCCAGCATGATAGCTGCAAGAAAAAAGCAAACAATGTCCTGGTAGCCCTTGAGATTTGGACATGGTGGAGATGAGGACCATATAAGTGCATAGATGGATGTGTGGATGAAATGCAGACTTTCAGCAGTCAGACAGAAGGAACCGAGCGAGGGGAGGCAGCCCCAGGGTGGCTGCTGGTGTTTGTGAGCCCGGCTCTGCCTGCTGGGCTGTGGGAGCAGGGGCATCCCCACCCACAGGACACAGCAGCAGCCCTGTGTTTGTCCCCTGGACACACACAGCCGCTGGCTTTGCTGTGCTGGGGCTCCCAGTCCCTGTGGGTCCCAGGGCTGGGAGGGTCTGAGCCCTCCTGCTGCTGGAGCTGGCTTTGGGTTGGGTTTGGGTTTGGGTCTGAACCTTCCTGCTGCTGGAGCTGGCTTTGGGTTGGGTTTGGGTTTGGGTCTGAACCTTCCTGCTGCTGGAGCTGGCTTTGGGTTGGGTTTGGGTTTGGTTTGGGTTTTGGTCTGAACCTTCCTGCTGCTGGAGCTGGGTTTGGTGCTGCATCCACAGGCAGTCCTTAGAGCCGTTCTCATTTCCCTGGCACTCCTGAGGAAAAGGCTCTCTGGGAGAAGATGAGTTGCACATTTTCCCCCTCCCCTTCAGCCCAGGCGTTCGGCAGGAGCTGCGGCGTGATGCAAAGTTGGGCTCTGCAGAGGATGGCAGGAGGCGTCGGAGCAGCCCGCGGTGGTGGCTGGAATTCCTGTTGCCATAACAACCCAGCGCAGCCCTTGAATATAGAGCCGGTTTTACCCCAGAGCCCCGCTCCGTCCTTCCTGCTGCAGCACACAGCAAGCGGCCTTTGCTCCCTCCTTTGCCACCGCGGAACCCCAAAGGTCAGAAATGGAGGCACCCCTAGAGCCGCGTGTGCTGTGTGGGGTCAGGAGAGCACTGACCGTGACTCTGGGGCTCTGTTCCATCACAGCTTTGCTGTGTGGGGCCCAGACTCTGCTCTGGCCCAGGGAACATCCTCGGGGAGGCTGGGCTGAAAAAGAGATCCCCTGGAGGAGTGGAAAACATCCAACTGCTGGAGCAGCTGTGGGGTGGGAGGGTACGGAATGCAGCTGGGCACAACGCAGCTCTCCTGGCGGGGATGGTCCTGAACGCAGCCCAGGGATGGTCCTGAACGCAGCCCAGGAATGGCCTCAAATCCAGCCCAGGGATGGTCCTGAATGCAGCCCAGGGTTGGTTCCATACCCAGCCCAGGGATGGTCCCAAACCCAGCCCAGGGATGGTCCTGAATCCAAACCCAGCCCAGGGATGGCCCCAAACCCAGCCCAGGAATGGTCCCAAACCCAGCCCAGGGATGGCCCCAAACCCAGCCCAGGAATGGTCCCAAACCCAGCCCAGGATGGCCCCAAATCCAGCCCAGGGATGGTTCCAAACCCCGCTGAAGTCCCTTAGCCTGAGAGAAAGGTCATCACGTGGAAAATGTACCGTGTGCCTTTGGTATCTCCAGTGTATGATTTCACTGCAAACCCATCTGTTATGTTTGTGTTTATTGCCCAGCAAATTGTGTAGACACTTTTACAAGTTCTTGTTTATCTATTTAATTAAAAATTGCATTCTAAACCATGGATCAGGAAGAGCCATAAACTGCAGGAATTATTTATTAGTGCAATACAGTTGGAGACCTCCCAGAATCCTGGCTCTACTCTGTTGGTTTCATTATGGTGCTGTAGTTGAAGTAGTTTAATTCTGTTAGCTTGTAAGAAGGATACTTGGATTGGAAGACAAAGCTGCTGGTAGGTATGAAATGCTAAAATTAAGGTTTTCTCACAAAATCCTAATTCCTGTCCCTTGTTAATCTACACAGAAGTGCAACCTGCAAATGTCAGATGAAACTCTTATTCTTTACCATCTCCAATAACATCTTATCACTCTTAATATTGTGTAATTTTCTCCTGGTTGAGTCATTGAAAGTAGCTAACTTTCCCGAAATGGCCTTTCATTCCTGCTAGAGACCAACAAATGGTGGAAAATTCCAACCTGAGCATTTTTAGCTTTGGCAGAGGTACAAGTAACAGAATACAGAACACCTTGGGCAGGTCAGGCAGGTGCCCCAGTGAGCAATAGGAGGCAGCTCTTCTGCACCGACTCCTTTATCCCCTCAGAGGCATTTTCCTTCTGCTGACCTCTTCTGAACCAGATTTGAAAGACGTTAGGCCATAAATCCTGGGGTTTGAGAAGGAAAGATACCACTTTGGGATATCACAGCCCCCAAAAAGACATCGGATTCACTATCAATTGAACATTGAGTAAAACAGCAAGGGCCTGCTTTCCATCACCTGGCTGCCATCTCCCACCTCTCTCTTTCTTGAGAATTGTTGCTTTTTAACTCAGCCATGCATTGCCCAGTGCACTGGGGTGATGAACTGGTAGAAGGAGTTGCAGTCCAGCCCACCCTTGTTTATGTCAGTTTTGCAGCTGTGGGAATGCAGCTTTGAGGCCGTGTCCAGGGTCTGAGGGGGCCGTGTGTGCTCTGCAGTCATTCCCAGCAGCTGAGCCCTGGACAGCTCATCCCGGAGAGGTTTCAAGGGAAACTGCCAGAATCCAAAGGGCTCCTGCTCCTGGGACAGAGGGACACAGAGAGGGACACAGACAGAGGGACACAGACAGGGACACAGCCTCCTGGGACACAGGGACACAGGGACACAGGGACACAGGGACACAGCCCCTCCTGCTCCTCTGGGATCCAGGAACGCTGAATTCAAACCTGGAAACTGTGAGCTGGTCAAAGGATTTGTTTGTACCTACAAAGTCACCCCCTAAATGTACTTTAGTCCATATTAGGGCTGGAGCATCGCATTTCTCCTGATTAAGCAAATGATTGGGAGGTTTGGTTTCAAATGGCACTGCAAAGACTTGTAAAGCAAACCGCTGAAGTTCCTGGGTGGCTCCCCAGACAATGCTGATTGTTTGTGCTTGTTCCTATCCTAATTAAACTTTTTCCACAGGGAAACTCTAGTTTTAGTCAATTTTTTTTTTTTTTTTGCAAAATTGAACTGTTCTTTTTTTTTTTTTTTTTTTTTTTACTAAATTGAAATCCACAAAGACAGATGCTTTAGGAACAGATACTGAGACCTGTTGTTCACATTGTTGAGTCTGACTTTTTACAATGCATCTTCATTGAACTGCAGGAGTCCTGGGGACTATTATCTGCTTTAGATGGCAAAGCAGCTGCTGGGGCCATGGGCATCCAGTCCCAGGGGTGGCACATTCCCCGAAGCTCAGCCCCTGGGATTCACCCAGCCCTCATCAGCCTCCACACTGCTGCCATCCAACTCCCTTCTCCCTCCCCTCTGGAAGTGGGAACAGTTTGTGCAGCCACGTGTAGGACCCCCAAAGTCAATTCTCATCTTATCAGGGTTTTACTGCAGAAAGTTGAAAAACACCCCCGCAGGACCAATAGCTTTAGGCCAGGAGGAAATTGCAGCTGCTTTATGGAGCCTGAGATGTGCTGGCATGGAACTGGAGCTGTCCTGGCTGGTCAGGGGAGCTGGATCGCTGCGTGACCTCCTCTGCCCCTGCACAGCCTCTCCCAGTCAAAGGGGTGGGCAGGGCAGGGCAGGGCAGGCAGAGACCCCCTGGCCTGGAGAGGAGCCTGTGATGGGCAGGGGTATTGAATTACCCTCTGTTCATTTCGGTGGAGAACCTCCTTCAGTCCTTATGTGCAAGGGAAAAGAGACTGAAGAGCAGGCCCGGGGAGCAGAGCCAGGGCAGTGCTGGGTGGGTTTGGTTCTTCACCTCTGGGTTTTGTGCAGGGCCGTGGCTGACCTCTGTGAGCGTGCCAGGAAACAGAGAGACCGTGAAGGGGCTGAGTAAAACTGGGGAGAACATCTCGGGATGTGCTGCCCACAGGGGGTCAGGGTGTGTCAGGGGGGCACACACCCCGTCCTGGCAGCTGTGCCCTCTGAGCAGGGCCAGGGCGGGCAGGGGGAGCAGGGGAAGGGGAGCTGGCACAGGGTGTGTGCCCGGGCTGGGAGATGCCCAGGATGGAGCTGGCACAGGGTGTGTGCCCGGGCTGGGAGATGCCCAGGATGGAGCTGGCACAGGGTGTGTGCCCGGGCTGGGAGATGCCCAGGATGGAGCTGGCACAGGATGTGTGCCCGGGCTGGGAGATGCCCAGGATGGAGCTGGCACAGGGTGTGTGCCCGGGCTGGGGGATGCCCAGGATGGAGCTGGCACAGGATGTGTGCCTGGGCTGGGGGATGCCCGGGGGGAGCAGGGGAAGGGGAGCTGGCACAGGGTGTGTGCCCGGGCTGGGAGATGCCCAGGATGGAGCTGGCACAGGGTGTGTGCCCGGGCTGGGAGATGCCCAGGATGGAGCTGGCACAGGATGTGTGCCCGGGCTGGGAGATGCCCGGGGGGAGCAGGGGAAGGGGAGCTGGCACAGGATGCTCAGGCTGGGGGATGCCTGGGGCAGAGCAGGGGTGGGGCACCCCCAGCTGCCTCCCACAGCCCTCGGGCAGGGGCTCTGCCTGGTGCTGACACCAACAGGAGCGGCGGGGTCAGCTGAAAATGCAGGCTGAGCTTGAACCTGAAGGGCCATCACAGTGTTTTGGAGAACAGCTGTGAAATACTGAAATAGTGAAATACTGCTTGCTCTTCAAACATGATGGTTATTGTCAAGTTTGGGAGATTGCTGGAATTTCCTGATTTAATGGGGCTTAACAGCTTGAATTGAGGGCCTTTTCAATTTTGCATTACGTTGGCTGTTGTTAATTATGTTGTTAATATTTAACGAATGGAAAAAGACAAAGGTAGGTAGCTGGTAACTCTTCTAAAATAAAAATCTCTATTATGACAATCCTGAGGAATCTTTGTATTGTTGTTAGGTACCTGACAACTCTCGTAAAATACAAAGATTCCTCGGAATTGTCATAATAGAGATTTTATTGGTGTTACTTTGGTTACTGGAACGACAGAACGTAAAGGCTGGGAGAAGGGAGAGAAACCTCTGTGGGCCAGGGTCAGGGTCAGAAGCTTGCCGTGCGAGTGGCAGGGAGGCCGTGGGGACGGGAGGTGCCCAGTTCCTGAGGGCTGTGCCATGTGTCCCCCTGTCCCTGAGCTGTGGGCTGGGCTGGGGACTCAGCCCTGCTGGGCTGCCTGACCCTGCCCTGTGTGCCATGTCCTGTGTGCCCTGCCCCGTGTGCCCCGCCCTGTGTGCCCCTGCCCTGCGTGCCCCTGCCCTGTGTGCCCTGCCCTGTGTGCCCTGCCCTGTGTGCCATGTCCTGTGTGCCCTGCCCCGTGTGTCCCTGTGTGCCCTGCCCCGTGTGCCCTGCCCTGTGTGCCCTGCGCCGTGTGCCCCTGTGTGCCCTGCCCTGTGTGCCCCTGCCCTGTGTGCCCTGCCCTGTGTGCCCCTGTGTGCCCTGCCCTGTGTGCCCTGCCCTGTGTGCCATGTCCTGTGTCCCTGTGTGCCCTGCCCTGTGTGCCCTGCCCTGTGTGCCCTGCCCTGTGTGCCATGTCCTGTGTCCCTGTGTGCCATGTCCTGTGTGCCCCTGCCCTGTGTGCCCTGCCCTGTGTGCCCTGCCCTGTGTGCCATGTCCTGTGTCCCTGTGTGCCATGTCCTGTGTGCCCCTGCCCTGTGTGCCCTGCCCTGTGTGCCCTGCCCTGTGTGCCATGTCCTGTGTGCCCTGCCCTGTGTGCCCTGCCCTGTGTGCCATGTCCTGTGTCCCTGTGTGCCCTGCCCTGTGTGCCCTGCTCCATGTGCCCCTGCCCTGTGTGCCCTGCCCCGTGTGCCCCTGCCCTGTGTGCCATGTCCTGTGTGCCCTGCCCTGTGTGCCCCTGCCCTGTGTGCCCTGCCCTGTGTGCCCTGCCGTGTGTGCCCCTGCCCTGTGTGCCATGTCCTGTGTGCCATGTCCTGTGTCCCTGTGTGCCCTGCCCTGTGTGCCATGTCCTGTGTGCCCTGCCCCGTGTGCCCCTGCCCCTGCAGGGCCCCAGGGGGGTTCCTGCTCCTGGGCTCTTTCTCCCCTTCCCTCGGGACCCTTCCCCTCCCCAGCCAGCAGAGATTGGAGGGGCAGCTGGGTGGGAGTTTGGCCAGACCCCATTTTTCACCTTTTTACAGGAATTTCTGCCCTCCCCGGTGGGTGTGGGGCTGGCTGAGCCCTGCAGAGCTGGCAGGAGGGCAGAGCAGGATTCCCAGGGCTGCCCTGCCACATCCTTTGCCCTTTGCAGAGAAGGAGCCCCATGTGCTTTGCTGAAGAGCTGCACTGCAACTGCTTTTTGCAGAAAACAACGTGTTCACCAGAATTCTGTGTTATAATGAGGAGTTAGGACAGAAAAATGCTTTTTAGAGCACTGCAATGCTGGAATTCAGAGAGGATAGAAATTTCTTAGCTGTTGACCTTTTTAGATGTTTAGTCATGCCAGAAAACGAGTCTCAGCAGGGCAGGGGATGACTGGCTCAGGTGCTGGGGTAAAGGTTTTCTTGCGAGGCTGTTGGGATTTTGGTGCCTAAATCAAAAGCAGCTGAGGACAGGGAGGGGGCTGAGCTGGAGGACTTGAGCAGGGGTCTCTGCTCTCTGGACAAGTGTTCATTGTGGGGCTGTTTCTGAAAAACAAAATAAAATCTGCTGTTTTCTGACCTTTGCTAGCTGCTGCTGTTTGAAAAACAAAGTGGACACTAAGTGCCCTGGAAGATGCAGCACACAGAGCAGCCTTTAGGAGGGGTCTCAGGCTGCAGATCCCAAGGATAAAGAAAAATGTCACTGGCATTAAAGAGGGGCCAGACAAGGCAGGAGATGTGATCCTCAGACGGCCCATGGCCCAGTTTCCCTGCTGGTCAGCCTCAGGCTGCCCGTGCTCCGTTGCTGGTCGTTCCCAGCCCCGCAGCTTTCCCTGGGTTTGCTGCTCTGATGGCCGGGAGCGCTCCCTGCCCTGCTCCAGAGGGTGAGCGGGGCTGCAGCAATGCCAGCCCCTCCTGGGCAGCAGCAGGGAGGGAAGCCAGCCCCAACAAGGGGCTTTGGGCCACCCTGGGACTCCAAAATGCATCCAAAAAGTTTACACAAGCTGACACCTTCAACTCTTATCTTTCTTTAAGGTTCATTTTTGGATCATATTTTGCTGTCTGCTTCCAGCATTTCCCCCTGGTATTCCAGTATTTCCACACTCCTGGGCTCTCAGTAGCACAAGCACGATCTATCTCAGTTCTTTTTGCACTTTTCAACACTTGTTATGGATCTCTGCCAAGGAACCTGATAATTTTTTTCCCATTTAAGGGAAAGAATTTTGGGCTATACAAGAAAATCTCCATTGTACCTAAAGTGTTTCCAGTCTGGAAAGAAAATCCCAGGAAACTGAGGGAAGTCTTAAAGGGACATAATAGGAAACACTGTGCAACAGAGGCAGCTTATTGTGCGTGATTGCCTGTCCCACTCGCAAGGAACAGTACAGGGCCCTCGGGCTGTGAGAACAGCGTGGGTTATTGTTACCTCAGAGCTCCTTTCGGAGTGTGAAACTCAGCAATGGGGACCAGCCAAACCTGGGGCCCCCCAAAGCTGCTGCTCCCCTCGCTGTGGGGACCCTGTGTCCCACTCACCATCGCTGTGACAGGGCTGGGCCCTGCTTTGCAGAGGGACCAGGAGCCTTTCCTTCCTCACAGCCCTTGGTTTGTCTGCCAGCACTGAAATGGGGTGAGCCAGCCTTCCCTGTTGTCTCACAGGATGGACAGGAGGATGCCAGACTGTCCCATGGCACAGGTGTTTGGGAAGATGTGATGCTTTCCTTGTGCAGGCAGAGGAGTCACTGCACATCAGCAGAGGGATGTTTATTTCCACATCTAGGCTCAGCCTATTTCCCTCTCACGTTGTAGCTCAACAAGCACTGCCTTACAGAGCTGCTCTGCCTGGCAGTGGCACCCAGGTATGTCTATGGCACTGAATGCAGGCCCAGGAGAACATATCTTTGCTATGCTCAGCATTTTTCCTGTGAGGGGCTCGGGTCTGAGGTGTTTCCTTGTCAATAACTGCCGTAATACCCGGGAGAAACGGGGTTTGCACAAACTGCATCCAAACATTTGGCCGGCTCCACAGGCTGGGGAAATAACAAACCATAAATTGAGTTTGCAAAGCTCAGAGTACAAAAATATCAATTGAAATGTGTATCCAAACCAAGAGTGGGTGAAATAACCTTGGAGAAGAGCGAGCGGGACGCACATTTCTGCATCTCCAGGCCTGCACTGCCCCTCGCTGACAAACTCTTGGTGTGGGACAAGAAATGCTGCAGGGAACAGATGTCCTGGGGTTGGAAACATCCTCTCCTCCCCCAGGCTCGTGGGTCACCCCGGGCAGAGCCAGCTGGAGGGACTGCCCTGGGCAGGGCTGCCTCTCCAGCTCCCTCGGGGCCGCTTTCAGCAGGGGCCAGAGGAGCAGCGGGGAAGGGGAGCTCTGGGGGAGCCTGTGCTGCCCCTGCCCCTGTGCTGCCCCTGCCCCTGTGCTGCCCCTGCCCCAGGGCTGCCCCTGCCCCTGTGCTGCCCCTGCCCCAGGGCTGCCCCTTCCCCAGGGCTGCCCCTGGGGAGCCTGTGCTGCCCCTGCCCCTGTGCTGCCCCTGGGGAGCCTGTGCTGCCCCTGCCCCTGTGCTGCCCCTGCCCCTGTGCTGCCCCTGGGGAGCCTGTGCTGCCCCTGCCCCTGTGCTGCCCCTGCCCCTGTGCTGCCCCTGGGGAGCCTGTGCTGCCCCTGCCCCTGTGCTGCCCCTGCCCCTGTGCTGCCCCTCTCCAGGGCTGCCCCTGGGGAGCCTGTGCTGCCCCTGCCCCTGTGCTGCCCCTGCCCCAGGGCTGCCCCTGCCCCAGGGCTGCCCCTCTCCAGGGCTTTCTCTCCGTGCCTGGGCAGAGCGCGTCCGTGGCAGTGGCAGGGAGCCTGCATGACGCAGGAAGGTACAAATGCCCTGCTAGCAAAGCCAAGGTGCCTCTCCCCCCGTGATTTACTGGTGAATCTGACGCATCTCCCCGCATTAGGCCACTTGTCATTTTCCCTCCCAGCATCACGGGGGGAGATAATGTGCCCAGGAGGTCAGTGCTGACAAACCTTGCTCTCCTGTGGCACCTGCCAGCTGCAAGTTTCAAAGCATTTTATAATCATTAACAGACTGAGCTTCCTGGCCCTCATCAGGGGTTTTGTCTCTGTTGTAAGGGGAGAAAAGTCGGGTGTGGAGGTGAAATGATGACAAAGCAACAGGAGAGCTGAAGTGCTCCCAATATTGCCCTAATGTCTGTCCTGCATTGGAAGCATTCTTGGAGTAGGAGGAGCTACTTCACTGGAGGGGCCCTGGGCTAGGATTAAGCTGGTCAACAGGTTTTATTCCCAATTCTTCCTTCCACCCCTTTCTGGGTGATCTTGCTTTTCTATATCTTAATTTCCTCTTCTCCAAAAGGAAGGTAGTGATCAACTCCTCATAACAAATTCCTAAATGTACAGCTGATACAGAGTTGTGTGAAGTACTGGACAAAAGCACTGTTTGGGATTTCAGAAAGCCTCCTCTTAGGAAGATGTAGGCATTCAAACACCAAATATAACAGTCTAGCACTGACACTGAGAACACTGGGCATCAGGAGCCAGGCACGGGCGAGAGAAGCACAGATAATGGGGGAAAGCAGCACTGGGGTCATTTTCCCTAATTAATCACATAAAATCAGACAGCGGGCTCCAGTTTCAGGAACTGTCACTGGAGTCCAGGAGCCACGAGCAATCAAGGCAAGAGAAGGGCACAGCTGTGTACCCCTGGTACAGCAGTCCAAACAGGTGAATTGCATTAAGTGATGCTAATTGGTGCTAATGGCTCTCCAGGCTGTTGCTGAGGGCCATTTTCCCTGGTGGGAGTGAAGGAAGGAGACAAGAGGGACAGCCTGGCAGAGGAATACTTCGATTGCTGTGCTGTTGCCTGGAAAGTCGACGTTTTCTCTATTTCTGCTGTGTTTTCAGGTTAGTAAATGCTGCTTTACGTTGTATTTATAGTCCTAATCGGCAGCAGAGATCCATTGCTATTCCTTCTATGTGTTTCTGCAAATATCTGCGACCATCGTTGTGGGCTCCTTCCTCCGACGAGGAGCAGCGGGTGGGGGCGAGGGTCCGGTTCGCCCTCCCAGCCGGGGTGATGAGCAATGTCCCAGCGCTCCGCTGCTCCCGGCTGGGCTCGGAACCGCCTGGCGGGCGGCGCGGCCCTGCGGGGCTCTGGGCTCCTGGCTCGCCTGGGCGCTCTCCGCCGGCCCCGAGCCGCGCAGGGAGGGCCCGGGGAGCGGAGCGGGGCGGCCCCGCTGCAATGCTGGGCTCCGGCTCACGGTGGAGCTGCCCGGCCCCGGCCCCGAGCCCTCCGCCCCGCGCGGGACAGCCGCGCACGGCCGCGCCGGAGCCGGGGCCGCACTTGTTGAGCGCCGGGCCGAGGCGGCGGCGGGCAGCGCCGGGGCTCCGCTCCGCGTGTGCCGGGGACGGGCCGGGGGCGGCGCAGACGCGGCTCCGGCGCTGGGCGCGGGCAGGAGCGGGGGAGCCGCAGCCGAGGGAAGGCCTCGGAGAGCTTCCTGCCGAAGGAGCCGATTCACCTCGCTTCCCTTCCCCTCCCCCTGGGCTCGGCGGGCAGCCGGGAGCGCCGCCGCCATCCCTCCGCCCCGAGGCTGCCCGGGGGGGATGCGAGCGGGGCCGCCCCTGCCGCCCGCCCCGCCGCAGGATGTAGCCGCCCTCGGCCCCGCGCCGCCGCGCCGGGAGCCCGCAGCAGGAGGTAGGTGAGGGCTGGGCTCGGCCGGGCCCCGCCACGCCAGCCTCTCTGTCCCCGTGCGCGGCGGCGGGGCTCCGCTGTGGGGCTGGGGGGGACGGGGCGGCGGGGACGGGGCCGAGCCCCGAGCTGTGCCGGCGGTGCGCGGGGAGCCGCTCCTGCCTGCGCCGGGGCTTCTCTTCGTGCCATCTTGTGTAAGCAACAGTGCTCGGCGCTGTCAGGAGCCACCCGGCTCCCTAACGCAGGCTCGGGGTTTTTCCTTGTTCCCGGGTTCGTTGCTTTCCCGGTTATGCAGAGGCCGGTGTGGGGGGCTTGGGGGGCGTCCCTGGGCAGCCCAGAGAGGCAGAGCGCGTCGTTAGAGTGGCTGTAAATCCTACCATTTCTCTGCCCCAGCTCTTTCCTCGGGAAATCGCTAAGGCTGGAGTTACTAAAAGCCTCCGCAGCTCGCACGGCCGGGCAGGGCGGGGGGCAGCCCGGGGGCCGCTCGGGCTGGGGTGGGGACCGGAGGGGCCGGGCGCTCCGCGATGGGAGCCCGGTGCCAGCGCAGCCCGGCCGGGGCCCGGCGCCTCTCGGGGCGCATCGCCGAGCTCTGCTCGGGGCAGCTCCGCAGTCCCCGGAGCGGCTCCCGGGGCCGAGCCCGGCTCCGCGGCCGCCGGGGCGGGGGAACCCCGGCCGCCGCCCGGGGGAGCTCGGCGGCAGGGCGGCCGCACGTGGAGCGGGCCGGGCGGGCGCGGGTTCAGCACCGGCGGGCGGACAGCGCCGCCGCCCCCCCGCCATTGGCGGCCCCGCTCCCCGCCCGCGGGGGCGGCGGGCGGGGACCCACGCGCGGCCTCTCTTGCAGCTCCGGGGCATGGAGGGCAGCGAGAGGTGAGCAGCGCCGGCCCCGCGCCCTGCCCCGCGCCGCACCGAGCCGCCCGCAGCCCGAGCGGGACCCGCGATGCCTCTGGGGATGAATAAGCATGGATCTCGCTCTACTACCTCTTTGCCTCCGGACCCCGCCGAGATCGTCAGGAGCAAGGCCTGCTCCCGGAGGGTCAAGCTCAACGTGGGGGGGCTGGCCCACGAGGTTCTCTGGCGCACCTTGGACAGGCTGCCGCGGACCAGGCTGGGTAAGCTCAGAGACTGCAACACGCACGACTCCCTCATGGAGATCTGCGACGACTACAACCTGGAGGAGAACGAGTACTTCTTCGACAGGCACCCCGGGGCGTTCACCTCGATCTTGAACTTCTATCGCACCGGCAAGCTGCACATGATGGAGGAGATGTGCGCCTTGTCCTTCAGCCAGGAGCTGGACTACTGGGGGGTGGACGAGATCTACCTGGAGTCCTGCTGCCAGGCCCGCTACCACCAGAAGAAAGAGCAGATGAACGAGGAGCTGAAGAGAGAAGCGGAGACCCTGAGGGAAAGGGAAGGGGAGGAATTCGATAACACTTGCTGTGCTGAGAAAAGGAAAAAGCTCTGGGACCTCCTGGAGAAGCCCAACTCCTCGGTAGCGGCCAAGGTAAGCGTTCCACATCTCTGTTGTCTACCGGCTCCTGACTGGTGATGCTCCCTGAGGAGCTGCCCTTGCTTTGATGCCTGGGCACTTGTGGCTGGCTGGATGCTGTGAGTGAAGGAGAGGAAGGCCTCTCATATACAAATGAATTTCAATGTTTTTTGGGTGGTTTTTTGGTAGTTTGGAAGGCATGTGGTTTGAGCGTCCCTGGGGCAGCCTGGGCTGCTCAGTGTGGGAGAAGCTCCTCTGAGCAGTGGGTCAGTGTGCAAAGACTGCTGTGGCTGGGCATTTTAGACTTGTTACCCACTGGCCTGGGTTGGTGCAGTTTGTAATAGACATTTCTTTGGGCCTAAAACGCGTGAGTCTTCTGCTGCTTAACCAAATTGGCTTTCAAGAAGCCACTTCTGCTTGAACTCCTAGACCCAGGGGGAGTGAGGAAATAATGCCTTCCATTCCAGGGCTTAATTGAATTTTGTTTTTGTAGTGAAATGTGTCTCCTAGTTATTTGTATCACGCACTTCTAGGCTGTGTGTCTGCTAAAGCTGGTGTTTGATTTTCATCCTTTACCTGATTCCAGCCTTTTAAAACTCTTCCCTGCGCAAGCGATGCAGCATTGTCAATAGCTGAAGTGCTGCTTACTCTGAAGTTGGTTTCAGTGGACAGATCTACTTGAAGGCATTTTGAAGATAAGATCCATATTGGGAGAAACCAATGTCAGAGTTGGCTCTGATAATTTAGCTGCCTCATGTTAGTCACATTTTCTTTAGTGAGGAAAATCTCTGCGAACACAGTGATTCAGTAACCATGGGGACAAAAGTGAAGGGGGAGAGGTTGAAAACTGTGGGATGAATAACTGAAAAGCATGAGAGACTGAGCAGTAGGGACCAAAACTTGAATTTTCTATATACCCACATCCTCACTGTATGGCAGAGAAGTCACAAGAAGCCCTGGCTACCTCTGTAATGCCTCTGTACAAACATCTGCAAATACAGACCATGGCTCCATCCCTTAGGAGTCTGGCTTGGGTGGGCTATATGTGAAAACAGACTTCTTTTCCTCTTTTTTTTCTCTTCTCAAAATGCTGCACATTGTGAATCGAGAGCATGTATGAAACTTTGGGGAAGGGATTTCGTGAGACATGGACTGGCTGAGCCTGGCATGGGGAGGGGAGGCATGGTCTGCCTGCTGAACCCATTATCACTTTTTTAATGTCAAACAGAGCCCCAGAGTGCCTCTGTCTCTCCAGTGGCACAGATGACACTGTGATGAACACATTAATAATTTATAAGGCTCCTTTGGCACAGTCCTGGAATCCTGAAACACAGGCCCCAGGCTTTGCTGTCTGTGGCACTGACTCAAAATCCATTAGAGACTGTTGATGTTCATGATTTATTGTATATGAGCAAGGGTCATTCTTGCCAAATAAGTGTCTTTTGTGATTTATAAATGAAATACTCTAGCTTCATTTTCTGAGAAAATTCTCGGAGTAAGTGCACCCGGCATTGCAGGCTCTGGATTAATTGAGAGGGAATGGAAATGCATCATTACCCTTAGCATTTAAAGCTGCCATTCTGTGCTTTCATTACTGCAATGGAAGTGATGCTGTGTGTTCTCAGAGCTCAGATAGCGCAGCAGTTCCCAAGCACAGGTTCCCACTCACCTCGTGTGTTAGCAGGGCAAGCAGGCCTGGAGAACAATTAGCTTAGCAGGCAGGGACAGCAGCTCTGCTAAGCCTGCTCTTGATCCGATTTGCTCCCTGCTGCTGGGCTGCTTTCCCTCCTGCCAGAGGATGCCCTTAGCTTTGATCACCTGCCCGAGTTCAATGCACATATTGAACAGGTTGGGAAGGGCGCGGGGAAGGCATTGGCAGCCTGGCCCGTCCCTGCCCTGTGCAGCTGTGCCAGCTCCTGGCAGGGAGCCCTGCTGGAGCTCCTGCTCCTTGCCCAGCTGCCTGCCCAGTGCAGGGTGCACAGGAGCTCCTGTCACCTCCCCTGCAGCCGGACTGCCTCTGCTTTGCCAGCTCTGGGAGCTCACGCTGTTCCTGTGGAAAGGAACAAAGTGAACTCTTGTGAGGTTTAATGTCAGAAAGGTCCTAAAACCGCTCTTGGGGAAATCTGAACTACTCTTGTTTGTTTTTTCTCTTCAGACTTGTTCCACTCAGTGCAAAGGGTTTTCCATGCAACAGATACCAGACAGCTTCATGTTCTGTTTAAGAAGCCCAGAAAACGGGTACAGGTGCAGGCTCTCCCCCAAACCAAACCAGGGTCTTTGGCTGCATTTTAACATTTTCTGCACAGCACTGCACCTCACCCCTCCATACCTGCTTACTCCTGGCTTATACTGGGACTGGTTAAACAGACAGACTTCTTTATTTGCTTGGTTTTCAGGGATTTGGGATAGCCTTTTTTTTATTCTTGGATGCTTTTTGTTGGCTTTGTTTTTATGGATTTTATTTTTATTTATTTAAATGGGACAATACGTGGCTTATCCCAGGTTGTAAAATAGCATTCAAATAAGAGAAGAAGAATCCCCCAGACCTTAGTTTTTGTTGCGTTCTTATCCCCTGGAGAGTCACCCATATCTTCTAATTTCTCCGTCTGGCTTTTAAACCAACCATTGTGGCAAGCAGGGTCTAATTTATGTGTGAGGCTTTGCCCTGTGTGTGAGTGGAGAGAGCCCTCCTGGATTTGAGTGCTGCTGTCCCTGGGCTGTCCCCCTGCTGTCACCCCCTGTGCTGCTGTCCCTGGCACAGCCCGGCTCCTGGGTCCCTCTGGGTGATCCCAGAGCCCAGCACGGCTCAGCTTGGCCAGGGCAGCCCCCAGTGCCCAAAGGGGTTCCAGTTTAGCCCCGTGCCCTGGGCTGGGATGCTCTGTGCTCCCTGCCCAGAGGGAAACCCCCGGGCACACAGTGCAGCACTCCGGGGACTTGGCCTCTGTCAAATGGAAAAAAGTATCAGGCAGTTATTAAATAAAACTCTGCTCCTCTCCTTCTAACCTTAGCATATATTTTAAAGGATCTGATTCTCCCTTTTCCTGTGGTTATTTACCTGCATATTCCTGACAAACATTCACCGCAGGCTTTGAGGATGCTTTATCCTCTTCCTGCAATCACTGTTTTTGCATGTTCGTGCTTATTCTTATCATTCTCCCAGTCTCTCTTAATAGTTTGGTGGTTGATTCTTGGTTTTGTTTTTTAAATAGTATTCTTCATGTGCTTTGGTGTACTCACAACATCCATTTTTAACCACAGAGGACTCTGGTGCTCATTTCTGTCATGGTTTACTCTAGAAGCTGACGAGGTGCAGATATTTTCTGGAGTAGCTCTCACACTTTGTTGCATGGCAGTTTCCTTTGTCAGGAAAGCAAAGCAGCTCTCCAGAAGCCAGGCAGAGCCGCTGCTTTTCCTCGGGCACGGTGCCCATGCCAGGGCAGTAGTGGTTACACAGCTCCAGCGCTCTGGTTTGGGTTTTGATCCCGATTGCTCCTTCCCTTGCCAGGGCTCAGCTTGGGCAGCTGGTTCCTGCCACCCTCAGCCCAGCCACCATCCTGCCTTGCCAAAGTCCCCTCTGAAGCTGCTGCTTTCCCCTGACCAAGGCCAGTTAGGATCCATGGGTCACTCAGTGCCTGTTCCTTGGGAGAGCCAGCCTAGCTGCAATCCCAACTAGGCTTCATGTCTGTGCTACCATGAAAAATAAGACTGCAGTTGTTGGAGCTCTCCAGTATAAACAAATAACAAATTAGACCAGCTCAACATCTTAGGCTAGCATCTATGGTTCTGGAAATTCTCCGATCGCCTGGACCTTTCCAGCAGCTCTGCAGGAGCATTGCCCTTTTTGCTTCTTAAGAGGAAAGTATTTCTTTTCCTCCTTTAGTCCTTACAAATGATTTCCCCGATCAATATTTGAGCAATTAGTGTTGCATGGGGTGTGGGGGGGAAGTCTGCTCGTCTTACAGACTCCTCTGCATGTGCTGGTTTCATCTATTTTTCTCTTGCTGTCCTGAAGGCTGAGGAAAACACGATGACATCACTCACTTTGCAAAAAGCTTCTCTGCATATCTGCATGTCAAGTAGGATGTGCACTTCCTTTCCTCCTCGCTGCCTCCACTTCCCACTTGTCCCTGTCCTGTTGGGAGCTCAGCTGCAGTGATCCCTCCCTTCTGACAGGCTATTTCTCATCTTTTCCCTGCTCCTGCTCTGCCTTTGCCAGTGCAATAATATCGCATTTATCCTTGAAAACATGCAACTCCAATTCGGTAATCTCATTATGCATGCCTCTACATTCCTTGAACAGCTTTTCTCTGCTGCCCACTGCTCTCTGCTGCTAATCTCTGGATGCATTGCTTAGGGACTGGGGAGGATGCTCTGTAAGCTCTTTTCTTATTATTGTTGATAGTAGTGACAAAATAAGAATGATAAAAGCCTCTTGGAGATGCGTTTGCTACATCTAGAGCATTCTTCCCCCACATGGGCTTTCTATTCCTGGCCCTCCCTTATGGTGTGCAGTTTTCATTCATCTCCAAACCTGCCTGAATTTAGCATTTGGCAGAGGAAACCCCTCTCCTGAATCGTAGGGGTCACATCTTGGCTGTGTCCTGTCTGTCTCCAAGGGTCCCAGCTCAGGGCACATGCTGACTTGGACTATTAAAGGCGGATTGCCCATATTTTGCCTCCATCTGTAACTTTTTTTAGTGTGATGCAGCTACTGCCTTGGCTTTTTTGCTATATATAGGAGACTTTTTCCCTTCATCCAAAATGAACTCGTATCTTCAGAGATCCTCAAGAGCAGAGCCTCATTGCAAAGCCTGTCCCCTGGGTTCAGGGATTTGCCACTTTGCTCTGGAGCTTATCTCTGGGCTTCTAACACAGCCCTGTCCTGTGGACACAAGTGATTTCTGTTCTGGATCAATCTCTTTTCATCCTGCAGCTGCTTTCTGGGTCTTGTCCTTCCAGTGGACTTAAATCTTTTGTCTGGGGAGCCCTAATTCCTATGTTTAGTTCCCTGCAATGTCCTCTGTCTCGCTGGTGGACCTGCCCAGAGTGTATTGCTGTGCTGCCAGCTCCCAGAGCTCGTCTGCATTACAGCCTGCACAAATCCCCAGCTGGGGCAGAAACCCCCAGCCACAGTCTGGTACGACTGCCAGCTTGGCAGCTGTGTCCTGTGGCCCTTTCCTGGCTCTGAAGAGATTGCTGGGAGTCCCTGTGACACGCATTGCCTCCTGCATGGGCCGCACCTGCCAGGGATCCGCTGGTTCTGAGTGCTCCAGGTGAGATGCTCACCTGTCCCAGGGGATGCTCTCCCAGAGCTGCTGTTCCAGCCCCTGGATGCAGGCAGGAGTTTCCTGCCAGTCCTCACTGAGGATGGTTTGGGCTCAGCTCTTTCCCATCCAGGCCTACAGCTCTCTGCTCTCTAGAGAATTCCATCAAAGGAAAGTTAATTGCTGGGCCTTGCATTTTGCTTGATGCTCTCACCATCCAGTCCATGGAGTGCCAGCATGGATGAACACGTGTGTGTTGGGACACTGCTGGATTTTTAACTTCTCTGTAACTCCCTGCTAGGGGAGCCTGGAGGGGCTTGTGATGCTGCCTGAGCATCCTCATCCATGAGAGCCTGCCTGCCTCTGGAGGGAGGTGAGCAGCTTACATGCTTGGGCTGAATTCCTTGGAGGACGTGTGCTATAGAAGTATAGTTGGTGCTATTTTTAATGCACCAGCTCTCATTTGTACCTTTGGAAAAATCTCTGAGAAATTAATTCCCCTCGCTGCTCAGTGTTCTCCATCCTGTTCAGCCTGAGAGCAGACAGGGTTTGAGGTGCCAACATCACCAGTCAAAAAGTAGAAAATGTTGCAACAATGGAAAATTCCTGTTTTGTTCAGCTGTAACTGCACAGGTTTAGTAATAATGGGATTCAGAAGAGGAGTGCTGGGCCCAGCCCCCCAGGCTCTGCGGTGTGGTGTGATGTGCCCAATGTGCAGGTGTGGCTTTGGCTACAGGTACCTGTGAAAAGCCCTGGCATGGGGGCCAGGCCCTGCCCTGTGCTGACCACCACAGTGCCCAGGGCTGGCTCTGCCCTCCAGAGCTCCATGGAGAAATCCATTCTTCTCAGACATAGATAAATATCCTTGCTGTCACAGTCTGCCTTCTGCCCACTTCTCCAATCACAATTTCCTTCTGATTTCTCGTGATGTGAATGCCCCCATGGTGAGGAATAACCCAATGTTACTTTTACAACATGAGCGTTGCTATTTGTCATTGCTAATGGCAAAATATTTACGTCAAAGAAAGTTCACAGCTGATCACTTAGTTCTTCCAATAAACACAGTCACAGTGATTTACTCTGCAGAGAGGCCTGGCAGCAGCATCAACAGTGGGGCTGCTGTGTGTGAGCGAGGCATCAGGGTGAGCCTCCTCCCTGCATCCATGTTGTTGTGCTAAGGCAGGTGAGGCTCAGGTGTGACTGGTGGGAGCTGTGAGGTTTGGAGGCTCAGCCCCTCCTGGGTCAGTTTGGGGCAGCAGCAGCTGGGGGTGAAGGGGCTCCACGCTGCTGAGCCAGGCACCGAGGGCTGGTGGCACCCCCTGCCCGTGCCCCAGTGCCCTGCCCGAGCTGCTTCAGCCCTGCTCTCTCCATCCTTGGGCTCAGCCCCTGGGGCAGCAGCCTCGTGTTCCCCTCCTGCCATTCCCGGTTCCTCAGTGCAGCAATTCTAAACCTTGTAGAGAGCTTCCCCTGAGCTGGCCTGGTCTCTGCTTTCTCCCCACTGCTCTGGCTTCTCTTTTGGCCTCTCCTGTCTCCTGCACAGCCTGGCACCTGCTGAACGTGTTTACCAGAATGCCTTGGTGAGGTTTTGTTGTGATTTCCAATGAGAAATTCCACCCTTTACTGTAGGGATGGCCTGGAAGAGGGCTGAGGTGAGCACTGTGCCTCGGTGCCTGCCTATGGCCCTCCCCAGGCACTGGATTCCCAAGCAGATTTATTTTCTAGGTCCCAAGTAACACCAGCAGCCCCAGTGCTGATCTGTGGAGGGTAAAACTCCCTGTGAATGTATTTGGAACAGATGAGTATTATAGTGTCTGTGCTCATCAAGCAAAGCTCTCAAAGTGCTTTGAAAAGATGGATTAGTGAAGGCCAGGACAAACCTGTGATATATGTATTATCCCCATCTTAAGGTGAGCAGGTGACCATTGCCCAAGGTCAGTGGGAAGGCTGGGCAGGGCTGGGGGACCCTGCCTCCAGTGCCACCAGGACATTTTCATGGTCTGGATGAGCTTCCTGTGGCCCCTGCACTGCCCACCACAGATCCTACAGAGGGCTGGCAGCCCTCAGACAGTGTGTCCTGGGCATGGAGAGAGGAAACAGCCCCCTTGTTGTTTAGGCATTCCCACTGAGGGGAGCCCAGCCTGCAGGGGAAGGTGCTGGAACCTTGGTCAGCTTTGGAGGATGAGTGGTTACAGAAGAAAAGCAGGTTTTCCTCTGCTAGGCCTAAAAGCAGAAGGTCTGCCCTGGGGTGTTTCCAGGGAGGGGATGCTGCTCAAGTGTTTTGAGCAGCAAGGGAGTGCAGATGTCGGCCTGGCACACAGGAAAACCCGTGGTGTGAAATGCTCAGATCAGTCACAATACATAACTGCTGCACTGTGCATTGAGATGCATGAACGTACATTAAACCTGCCCATCCGTGTGGGGATTCCTTTTCACCAAACTTAACCTCTGTGAGGAAGTTATTTATTTCCAATTAAGAGCTAATCTGTGCAAGCAGCTCTGCTTTGAGCACAGCAAATGCAATGATGAGTGACCCAAGTGCTACCCAACAGGAGCAGTGTCTCCTCAGACACCCCAGCTGCCACCTTTACAACACAGAGCTCAGAGCATGGCTTGGGCAGCCTGGGAGCTCCTTCCAGCCTGGCCTTGAAGATGGATTTGCAATTTTTGGTGTGCTCCCCCTTTCCCTGTTCCCGCTGTGATTCCTGTGGGGTTGTGCTGAGGTTTGCAGTTACTCTGGCCCAGTGATGTGGACCGTTGCTGCAGGGCTGTGGATGATTTGTGACCCTTCCCTGAGCTGCTGGCACTGCAGTGGGGGAAGGTGGCCTGAGCTCAGCACTCGGGCTCTTGGTTGTGTGCTTGGGCAAGATAAATGAACAGCAAAGCCAAACCCAAGCACTTGTTGGTGCTCAACTGACATCGATAGCATCCATCAGGTTTCTGTCTAATCTGATTAAAAACCTGTGTCCCTAACAAAAGCTGGTGAACAGTCAAAGGAACAATTTATTTGAAAGTTCTTTTTTTCTGCTGTGTATAATCAGTTCCTGTTATTATGAGTTGAACTTACTCAATACTGTTTGGACTAGGATTTGTGCAGAGTCTCTAGCCAAAAGCACAGATTAGTTTTGTTTTATTTTATTTAAGTCCATTTGCTCTAGTTAATTTTTGAACAAAATGGAGTTGTAAATCTCATTTGCAGTACATAAACAGCATAAACACCAGAAATGCTTTCTCATTGGTACTGATAGGCAAAATGCTTCTAAAGCATGATTATGCTTACCAAATGTTCAGATTTGAGATTCCTTGTGGATATATCTTTAAAAACCCCTCCTTTTGCTAAAAGAATAAATTGAAGGTGTGAGCAAAGAGGTCTGCTGCAGTGTCACCACTTGAAATCTTTTCTAGGGGCAGGAACTACAGTAAGCACCCTTCCCATGGCAAGGAATCTTTTCCACGTGCTTTTTCTTGGGTGGTTCAGCAGCATCCAGTGGCAGCACAAACAGGGATGGAAAGGTGTGGTGGCACACCAGGAGCAGCAGCTTGGCTCCCTGAGGACCCTTCTGTATTCCTGTCCGCTCTCCTCTCCTTCCCTGCCGTGGTTTGCTGTCTGTCCGTCCGGGCTGTTTGTCCTCCCGGCTGCCCTGCCCGGCGGAGCAGCGTGGTTGTCCTGGTGGTTGTCCAGCCCTGAGAGGCTCCTCAGGGTCTGTGGTGGAGGAGGGGGCAGAGCTGTAATTCACCCCCAATCTCTGGGCCCCTTTCCCTGGTGCAGCTGGATCCCAGCCATAAATGTTCAAGCAGCAGCTGGAGTCCGTGAGAGCTGACCCCTTCAGTGGAGCTGCCCAGGAATCCATCTGAGACTGAGTTTCTGTGTATTTCTGGGAATCAGGCTTGTGTCTGGCACGCTCTCAGCTCTGAAAAACTTGGTTCACACAGCTGTGGTTCTTCTGTTTGTTTGAAAATGTCCATCTCTTGCTGTGCACACTTGACTGCTTCTGCAGGGCATGCTTTTGTCAACCATAGTGACCACACATTAAACAAACTCTCTGCTCCTTGTAATTGGTGCATTTGACCACTTCCACTGTTAGCAACATCCCTGCACTTCTCCATGGCTGGCTACTCTCACAAACCGTGGGTTCCCAAGTGTCTGGGCTGATGGGGAGTGGAACTCGCTTCCTCAGGCAGTGTTTGCTGCCTGCCTTCCTGGTGGAACAGGGAGCTTTCACTCCTTGTTTACTTACTTGGGAATTTTTGGGAAATCTGTCCTTCATTGCATAAAAGTTGAATCTTTTTAGAAAATAAAAGGATAAAAAAAGAGAAGCGTTGTCTTCCCTCCTGTCAATGTGCCAGGAGTTTATTAATAATACATAATAATTATATGTTGCGTTTCCTAGCCGCTTTCATGCGAGGATCTAAAAGTGCTTCACAAACATTAATTAAGTAATCCTCACGCCTGCCTGGTGCAGTAACTCTCGCTATCAATCTGCACTGAAATATGACCGTGCAGAAGACACAGTGAATAAGGAAATCTCCCAGGGACAGGCAGGAGCACAGCTGGCATGGAGAGGAAGGCAGGCTGGAGCAGACTTTGTGCTGTGTGAATCCAGCAGCCTCCCTGCACTGCCTCAGTGCTGTTCCCTCTGGGGCGTTGGACACGGGCTGCACACAGCGGAGAGGAGATTTTCTTGACCAATGCAGGATTGTCTCTGCTGGCAAGAGGAGATTTGTGACTGGCAGCAGCCCCTGTGTCCTGGCTGAGAGCAGCAGGGCTGGTGGCAGCATTGGCAGCCCTCTCTGAAGCTGCCTCAGCGTGGGATTGACTGATCCTTGCTCCAGGAGAGCCCCTGTTTGTTACCCTCAGGTGGGGCCCAGCAGGTGCTGAAGGTCCCACAAAGGGTCTCCTTAACCCCAGCTCACCGCCAGGGCATGTCACAGGTTTGTGCTGTCCCCACATGATTTTGCTCCTTCTCTCGCGCTCAGAGCAGAGCTTCAGGGAGTCCTGCAGAGCTGGGCTGCAAAGCTCAGCCCAGTTCCTTCCCCTCAGCCCTTGGCCTGAGCTGCCTGGGCACCTCTGTCTCGTTACCTTGGCTGGCATCCCTTAGGAGCAGTTTTTGTTAGGGTACAACAGGGATGAAAAGTGAATGAGCACCAATGTTCTGCCAGCAATGCCCGCTCAGTGTGCAGCTGTAGCTGAGTTAAACTCAGGGCAGTCACACACAGTTGTTATTCTTTGCCTCTGATATTCCCCACACTGTTGTTATTCTTTGCCTCTGAGTTTCCCCAGGTCAGTCAGAGTCTGATTGACCTCAGTTCTGCAGAGCTCAGCTGTCCTGATCAGGAGATATTTGAGATATTTCCCCCAAACATAGGATGTGCTGCATTCTAGAGCACATCAGGTGTCAGAGTGCATTTTGATAATTGCTGTGTTTGTGCTCTCTCTGTCTGTGTTTACACACAATGTTATTCTATAGGTGTAACTTTAGACTTCCTGCAATCCCAGGGAAGGGTCTCATTTAACATCTGCAGCCCTGGCCAAAGCTCCAGCACATGCCTGCTCAAATATCAGATTTCCATCATGCTAGGCAAGTGCATTGGGTCTCAGCAGAGGGGTCTTTGGCCTCTGTTTTCTCTCTGCTGAACACTGGGGCAGTGTTCATAATGCAATTGCATTATTTTTGCATGTTCATCAAGCTAAAGAACACATTTGATGAAGTTTCTGGCTATGAATGAATGGCCAGGAATGAAACCCACTTGACTTAATAGCTATTTTTAAAGATGCTCTTAAGAGCTTTGGTAAAGTGGCTGCGAAATACATCTTGGTTTGCACTGTCTTCTGGAAAATTTTCTTCATGGTCCAGATAACTGGAGCATGGCAGTGCCACTTCCAGGAGTTATAGATGTAATTAATTTAATCCATAAACTCTTTGTAGGAAGTTCTGTCTTTTTGTTCTGTGTTTATGTAGCACTAAGTACCACAGGGTCTTGACTCACAGCTCGTGTATGCTGCCCCAAAATGAGTAATAAATATGTTTTACAGAGAAAGCCCGAGCTGCAGTGGGAAGGAGGGCGTGGGATCAGAGTGGCTGATGGTGATGCCATGGGCAGCCTGGCCTGGGTGCCAGGGGAAGGGACGTGAGCCCAGCTCAGAGCCCCGGGCTGGGATCCAGCACTGGGGCAGGGTGTGCCAGGCAGGGAGGGGGCTGGAGCTCAGCTCCAGGGCACTGCTGTGGTTTGTGTGTGGAGTGAGGCAGGGGACAGGGATGGCCCCGGGCACTGCCTTGGCTGCTCCTGGCACCTCTGGGCTGGGCTTTGCTCTGAGTTTCCTGCACCAAAAGGGGATTTTTAGTCTCTTGTGCCTCTGACCAAAATCTGCAAAAATCTCTCTTTGCTTTTGAGAGATGGAAAATCTGTCTCTGCTTCTCCCATGCTTGTCTGGTTGGACAGGGTCCTTTGGGCACCACTCCTTGTACATCAGAGCCCTGATTCAAGGGGCAAACCAAGCCCAGCCTGTGTGCTCACTGCCCCATTTCTGCCTGTGCCCTCAGAAGCAGCACAGTAAAGCTGAGTTTGGCTGTCTCCTTGCTGATTTAGTGGTGGTCAGCAGCTAATGACCAATGTTCACTGTCGCCTCTTTTCCTCCGAGGCTGAGTCCCTAAGCTGTTGGAATGTGTGAGTGTGTTTTAAGTGAAGCACCAATCCCTGCCAAAGCACAGAGCAGCTGTGGCAAGGCTCCAGCCTTGCACCTGGTCTGGTCTGCTCTTTGTGTGAAGTGCTGCATAATTGTCTTCTTCATTAGCTGCCTGCTGAATTCTGCTTTGTGAGGGATTAAAATCTCCAATGAATATGGATTATTTGGAATGTTTTCCTTTGGGATACAGGACAGAATGAAGATTTTTGGAGCTGTATGTTTGTGCAATAACAAGGGATGGAAGATGCCTTTCCCCGTCCTTTTCAAAGCTCCCTCTTCAGTCCAGTGTCAGGCAGAGCTGATCCCCCCTGTCTGTGATCCCCCTGGGCACACACAGGCTCTGCCTGGGGGCAGAATGAAACCCTTGCTGAGAGTGGGGAACTTCAGCACACACAAAACTCAGTATGTGAGTGATCTCCTCAAAGTCAACAAGGCTTAAGCAACTTCTAGCATTAAGCATGTAGCAAAGAGGGAGCAGTTAAAGGACCCATTTCACTGAAGAGGCCAGGAGCATGTGCTGATGAAGTTTCTATAACAATAGGGACATTTTCCTCCTCCAGTTAAATTTTTTTAGTGCTTCAGGTTAATGTGACATCTGCAACATCCAAGAAGCCTACAGAGAATTGTTTCTGTGGAACAGATGTTTAACAATCCAAATTTTATTTTATGTTTCTGTCTGTTTGGACACTTTCTTGTCATCTGCTTTTTGTGCCTGTGACAGTGCTGGCCCCAGGAGCTGTGAGAAGGGCCTGACACAGGGAAGGAAACCTGGCTTTTTCTCTAATTCAGCAATCAGTCTGCCACCACACATTCAGCTCAAGTCTTTTTCCCGCCCTGGTGAAAGCAGCATTTGATTTTCTCTCCTACAGGCATTGCAGAGCCAGGCTCCTTGCAGGAGAGGGGGGTCTCCTTTTTGACCTCCTTGGGAAATATCCTCCCAAAGTGCAGAGCAAGGCCCCTGTGACAGCAGAAATGCTCTGGCAGCCGGCCCTGGCAGCCAGGAGAGAGGGTGGGTGTCCCTGCAGGAGCCTGGGTATCTCCACAGCCTGGAGGGGCTCGAAGCTGTGCTGGGGAAAACAAAGGCACAAAACTTGTGCAGGAGCTTGGGCAGGGCTGGGGGGTCCCAGGAGCGCTGCAGCCTTGGGCACGGCCAGGCCCGGGCACTGCCAGGCCCTTCCCAGCAGGCTGCAAATCCCAGCCCTGCACTGGCTCTGCAAGGGTACTCTTCCTCTCCAGGTGAAGATGCACATGGCCATAAAATTTAGTAATGTAAACAAGGCAGACGTGGTCAGAATCCTATTTGGACAGATTTATAGCCTGACTGTGGAGCAGCAGCCTGGCCTGGGCTGTGTGCCAGCAGCAATTAATATGCATCCTGGGCTCTGTTTTCCTTCTGGACAGTGTCCTTGTGCATGCTTGTGTGTTAGACTGCAAGCACGAGAGGCTGCTGTCTGCTGGGGAAGCTGTACTGGAAAGGCACGGCCCTGCAGGCTGTGTGGGACTGAGGGACAGGGAATGGCCAAATTTGGGGGAGCAGCACGTGCAGAGCCTCCAGGTAGCTGGCACTGGGCCTCTGTGCGTGATGATCACAAAGACAATGCTTGCCATGGCTTCGGCCTGCACTGAGATGGGGAGTTGCTGCAGAAACCACGTCTGTGGACACTGAGCAGTGATCTCCAGCTCTCTGCTCTCTGTGCCACGTTTGTGTGAGGCTGTGGTTGTGTTCAGCTGCAAATACCTGCACCAAAGCCTTGAACACAATTTCCCTGCTGCTTATTAATTCCAGTCTAATTAATTCAGCCAGACGTGTCCACGTAGGCCTCACTCAGTGAGTGCTCCCACGGGGTCTGTGTGTCCCCCAGAGCTGAGTGAAGCTGTGCTGGGCTCTGCTGCAGGGGATGTGTGCCAGGAGGAGCTGGGTATCTGCTGGCATTGCCTGGGGTCTGCGATGGCCAGGGAAACCGAGTGCCACAGGATTTATCCCCAATAATCCCTCCTAGCAGCAGTGGGGCCAGCAGGGTCCCATTTGGGCTTGCCCCAGCCTGGCAGGAGACTGGATGGGGGTGGATCATGTTCCCTCAGTATTTACCTCCTGTCCTGAAATGCTGGGTGAAGCCACCATTTTATTTCTTCTCTTATGGCTTTTCCTGGAGCGGCATTGGTGTCCTTTGTTCTCCTCCTGCCCCAGGTGTTCCCACCCAGAGGTGAGCACAGGAGTTACTACCCCTCCAGGCTGCTCAGAATTGCCTTTTCCAGCCTTTGCTCTCAGGTCATCTCTTGGGCACTTCAAAAACATTGAAAAGTAATGAAGGAATTAAAGAAAAATGCAGAGAGGGTAGAGAAACTGACCCATTTTATGGGTCATTGCAGTGCCATTCCCAGCACTGGAGCTCAGCACAGGTTTTCATTTTGGGCACCCATTCCCATCTGAAATCCATTCTCATTATCACCCTAGGAGTGAGTCCCTCCCTTTTCTCACAGTGCTCGTGTGTGGGGGATTTTGGGCACTGTGAGCCCTCAGCCTCTGCTGGCAGGGTCACAATATAAAATTTGTCTCTAATTAATGACCGATGACCTCGTGCCATTCACGACTATCTGGCAAGGGATGAGCAGAGGATGCTGGCACATTGAAGTCTGTCTCTGTCAGGATCTGAGTGTGAAGCAAGCCCTGTTGCATTGCTGGGTTGTTTGTCCTGTCATTAATGAGATTTCTCTGCCCTTTCTGTCTCGTTTGGAAAACACAGTGCTGGTCAGGCAGCAATCCTAGAAACACAGTCCTTAACAGCACAATCGGTGTGGTTTCCTTAGACTCAGTGCTCGGGGTGCAGTTATGTTGTTTTCCCAGCAGCCGGGGGCTGCACCTCCTCGGGCAGGGAAAGGGCTCTTGCTGAGGGTTCCTGGGGACACGTGGGGCTGGGGGGAGCCAGGGCTTGGCTCTACCTGCAGCAGCTGTCAGGGCCTCCCCAGGTGGTGTTTGTGCGGGGGGAACAGTTTAATGCTCAGCTGTGTGTTTGGAGCCATGGGGGCTGCGCAGGCTGTGCTGTGTGACTGGGGCACTCCCTAGGGCTGGGTGAGTCTCATGCAGCAGAGGGCTCTGTGCTCTGTCACCCACGGCACATCATCCCAAATCGCTCAGCCAGGGGCAGTTTTACAGCGTCTGTACTGGCCAAATTCCTTCTTTGTAAAAAAACAAATTAGGTGAAAGGACTGGTTTTCTGATTGATGGCTTAAGCTGCATTGACCAAATGACAGCCACTCTGAAGGGCTGGTTGCCATGGGATTGCCCGATACCTTCAGGATAAAAAAAAAAAAAAAAAGGAAATAAAAATAGTTTCTTTGGGTTCAGCAGTTGATGGTGTAGCAGCATTAATGCCAGGGCCTGTGGTGTGCTCTGGTTTGTAGTTCCCTGCTCCTCACAGAGCTACCTGGTGGTTTGTGGGGTTTCGGGGCAGGTGGCAGGAGGGCACTGGGGTGCTCTGGAGTGCCCATGAACAGCACGCTGTGTCTGCTGAAGGCCTGAGGAGGCTCTGCACTGATGGTGCCTCCCTGTCCCCATCCCCAGGGCCTCCCCCCAGTGCCAGCATTGCTGCAGTGATTGAACTGAGCCTTCCCCTTGACTCTGTGCTGCAGGAAAGCACCAAGTTCTCTCCTTTCCCCGGGCACTGAGCCCACGAGGGCTCCTCACCAGGTCCCAGAGCAGTCTGGGGTCACTGCACGGTGCCACTCAGGCATCAGGGCTCCCACGCCTCTGAGAGGGGTACACAGTGTGCTGGGATGGCAGGTTAATTCTGCTTGAGGTGAGCAATGTGCACTACACTCAAAATGACCACACCAGTCTAAATATAGAGAGAAGAGCAGGGTTGTAGATGAGATTTCTGAGCAAATGCTTCCCCCACTGCTGGGGGAAGGCTGTAAAAGTGATTAAACTGTCAAATTTGCTCTCTTTAGTTTGTTGGATGATACAAGGAGGTTTGTGTGCAGTAAGGTGTTTGTATTAGCAGCACTGACAATGGTGAGGGTCAGAGGTAACGTGGAGGTGTTACCTGTGGGATCCATCTTCAGTGCAGACCAGCAGGATTCTCAAACTCTTCCCATGCCCTCTTGTCCCTTCCCATTATTAACATTCAGGGGAGTTCCTGGGAAAGGAACTCTCAAAATTTCATGCTCTCATGTAGGTGCAAACCATTCCTGGGGCTCACACCATTAAAGGGAGGTTTGGAGTCATCAGGATGAGAGATGCTAAAGGCTCCTGAGCTTCCCAGGGGAGAGCTGCTCATTGACTGCAGGACAGGGCTGTGCAGAAGGATTAGCACTCAATAACTCCATCACAGGAGTACCAAGATGTTATTGCTTGGGTTTGGAATATCCTGAATTAGCTCACCACCTTGGCAATTTTGCATCATTGATGTACTCTCACTGGATAATAGACTTTGTAGAAATGGATTGGATAAACAGAGCGGCTTTGAGTGTCTGCCTCTATTATTCACATATTTCTTCAATTTGGATTCCAGGAGAAATAATAATATTCTCTAGGGGCGCCATTCATTCATACGTTCACAGCAGAGCCCCAGCTGCCATCACCAATAAAACACAGGGTTTTTAATTAACAACCTCAGGGAGCACGGCATCAGGCAGGTACCACCAGCACCTCAGAACAAAGTACACATGGAACCAGGTGCAGCTATTTACCAAAAGCTTCCAGAAAGCCAGCAGTAAAACTGTTTGTTTTTCCAGTACATGTTGTGCACTCACTGTTATTTCTCTAGATGGAAGAAGCAATCTGAGACACTAAAAATACACACCTTAGGCCAACAGAGCTGTAAAATGGTGCTAAATAAACAGTAACTCGAGGAAATCTTCCTCATTACTGTTTTATCTTCTGGGAGAGGCAGGAGAGGTCATAGGGCAGGATTTTATTGGGAGGGGGCCCTGGGGATGTCCCTCAGCAGAGAGGACAGCCAGGGGACACAGCAGGACAGCTGCCCTTGGCAGCTCTTTGGTGTGGATGTGAGCAGTGAAATCTGTCCTTTGGGATGAGCCCTGCTTTCACAGGAGCCTCAGAGGAGGAGCAGGGAGCAGGCTGCGTTTTCCCCTGGGCAGTCGGGAGCAGGGCAGAGCTGGGAATGGAGCACAGCACCCGGGGATGCTCTGGGGGGCCAGCGAGGGCTGGCTGGGGGCCCAGGGGCATGGGCTGTGCTGGGGACAGGCTGCAGAGGGGCTGGGAGGCAAGGGCCGCATTGCCCGTGGGGCTGGGGAAGGGCCCGTGGTACCTGCAGGCTCTGAGGTGCAGCCGTGACAGTCTGGCGTTGTGTGTAGAGCTGCAGCTGCAGAGTGGCTTTGAAGCGGTGGAGCTCCCTGTTTCAGACCCAGGGACAATGGAAAAAAGTCACTTTTCCTAAAATAGCTGGCATGTCAAAACCTTGATTTTATTTATTGACCTTTCCAAAACCCATAAAAAGAAGTCCTTTTACAGAAGTAGCCGCTGCCTCGTGTCTGGCCCCGGAGGCTGGGGAAGCATGTGGGACCCAGCATGGCCCCTGCTGGTTTCACTGGGACCAGACATGGGACCTGGGCCCCTGAGCATGGGCTTGTGCATAATTCATTGGTGTGTTTTTTAGAAAAGACTTTTGCTCTGTCTTGTGTCAGCCACACGCTTCTGACTCAGTTGAACTGCTTATTCTTTCCCTTAAGCTCTGCCCTTGTTCTGACAAAGGGTTTCTAGTGGCTCAGTTCTTGTTGCTAGCAGCCTGTAGAAAGCTGCAGATGCAGACGTTATTTTCCTGGTAATGCAGAATTTCACTGTGCTGGGGTATTTTTTCAGCCTGTCCATCAGACAGATAGAACAGACTCCTTTTTTCTCCACTGTCAGATTTTTCAAAGGCTCTTCCAAAGCAGGTGCATAAATTAAAACAAAATAGAAGTCAGAAGTCAGAGGAAAACTCTTAAGTCTGTACCCTACTGAGAGGGATTATGGGGAGTGGAAAGAATGAGTCATGGCAGGGCTACTCCCAAGCCAGAGCTAATGCAGCTCCTGCAGGGCAGGGCAGAGCCCCGAGGGGCAGCTGCTCCTCTGAAACCCATCCCCATCCTGCAAGTCTGACCACAGCTAAAGGAAAAAGAGGAAACACGTTGGTGAGATGTACTTATCCTTTGATCTTTCCCTAAAGTCTGGTTTCTTGGCCAGGTTTCCAGGCATTTCAGTTCTGAGAACGTGGCAGTATTTTAACTCTATTTTGGCAGTTCAGGCCCCGTGCTCTGGGATTTATCCTGGCTGCCCTTTATCTCCACAGCCACACTTGCACATGGAACCTGAATTGGATGCCCAGGGCTAAAACTCTGCCTCTGAGGGTTCTCTCCTTCCCTGTGTCAGTGGTGCCCCATGGCAGGGAGGTGCTGCTCTCCTGGATGCCCCACGGACATTCTGTAAATGTTCCTCCCCTTACACAGCACTGCACAAATATTGAGCTTTATAAACATTAACTGGGAGGATGCAGGTGCAGTGAGGCTGGAAGGCAGCTCTGGGTTGCATTTATTTCCCTCAGTGCAGGCAAGTGCAAGGGACATCTGGCACGTCCCATAGGGCGCCCCATCCACTCTCCCTGAGCTGTGCAGCTATGACCTGAAATCAGAAATATTCCCCATGAAATTGGCCTTTTTCTGGTCTGCTCCCCTGCAATGTTTTTCTCAGCTTTTTCCCATCAATGTGCTGTTTTCCCTCAGGAACCCACAGGATCCCAGGATACAGAGCCTTGGGTTTCACAGCTCACATGAATGGGAAAGGGGGAACACGACAGTTGTCCTTCCAAACTGAGGGCAGGAGGGTTTGCTTTCCCACCAGCTCGGGCTGAGTTTAAGCTTCAGTGGAGGGTGGGTTTGGTTCCCTGTGTGTACTGGCCAGGGCAGGCCGAGTCCCCAGTGAGGGTGTTAGAAAACAGCTTAAACAGATTATTTGGCTAAATGGTTCACTTCAGTCCTATAGTGTTTGGAATTTTGGTTAGAAATTGAGTAATTATGGATAGGACAGCCTTGTTGAGCAGTGTCCTTGCCAGTCTGGAGTTTTGGTTTCAGAACAGCTGCCTGTAGGTTTCCACAGCATCTCAGACTTCCTCATGTGCAATTTCTGCAAGGCACAGATGCTGCCTGCAGTTGCCACAGGTATGTGCAGCATCAGAAAGGTTCCAGCAGAGTTGCTGAGTCCCAGTTTCCCTCAGAGCTGGACAGAGGAGGACCTTAATGCTCCATTCTTCAGCAACACCATCAGAGCTGGGGTCCCCTTGTAATATCCTCACTGAAAATTGAGGATCTGCAGGCCAAGTGCACTGGTCACTGCTTGGTAAGGGAGCAGCAGATGAGGGGTGATGGGGCAGTGCCAGCTTGCTGGCACCAGTCTGGCCCTTTGGTCCTTCCCAACAGAGCAATCTGAAAAGGCAGAGAACCAAGAGCCCACAGTCAGTCTGTGCTTCTGAACATTTCTGAGGTTAACAGGGACTGTCTCAGTCTGAACTTCCACAAAGGTTTAATGGAAATGAAAAAACAACACTTGTTTGTAGGGTTTGTATTTTTACCCCAGGCAAACCCAGGCGATGGATTAAGCTGAGGAATGCCTTGTTCCTCAGTTTATTCTCAAAATACAACACACATTCAGAGGGATATAATTTTTCTGTTAAGTTTACCACGCTATCTTTGTTAGCTTCATTCCTGGTGATTCACTTGTCACAATAAGAACCTCAGCAGAGACACAAAGCGCGGCAGCTCCTGTGCCGGCGTCTCCGGGGTGTCGGGGTGTCCCGTCCTGGCCCCCGGAGCTCTGCGGCTCCTCAACACCGAGCTCATCCCGGTGCCACGGCCCCCGGAGCCCGCTGGGGAGCGAGGCTGCCGGCCCGGCCCTGTCCGTGTCCCCTCCCGGCTCTGTGTCCCCTCCCAGAGCTGTCCCTGTCCCCTGTCCCCTCCCGGCCCTGTCCGTGTCCCCTCCCGGCTCTGTGTCCCCTCCCAGAGCTGTCCGTGTCCCCTGCCCGGCGCTGTCCCTGTCCCCTCCCGGCGCTGTGTGCCCTCCCAGCGCTGTCCCTGTCCCCTGTCCCCTCCCGGCTCTGTGTCCCCTCCCGGCTCTGTGTCCCCTCCCGGCGCTGTCCCTGTCCCCTCCCGGCTCTGTGTCCCCTCCCAGCGCTGTCCCTGTCCCCTGTCCCCTCCCGGCTCTGTGTCCCCTCCCGGCGCTGTCCCTGTCCCCTGTCCCCTCCCGGCTCTGTGTCCCCTCCCGGCGCTGTCCCTGTCCCCTGTCCCCTCCCGGCTCTGTGTCCCCTCCCGGCGCTGTCCCTGTCCCCTGTCCCCTCCCGGCTCTGTGTCCCCTCCCAGCGCTGTCCCTGTCCCCTGTCCCCTCCCGGAGGCAGTGGCAGTGCCGCTCCCGGCCCGAGCGCTCCGTGCAGGGCAGCGCTGCCATCCCAGGGCCGCGGCTCCCGGCAGTGGAACATCGCAGTGCCGGTCCCCAAAGCGCACGGGTGCCGGGCGGTAAATGCTGTGCCAGCCTGCGGTGACAGCGGCGGTGGCTCCCTCGGGGCTGCAGTGACACCTCTCCTGTCTGTGCTCCCACCTTTATCTGCCCCGTTCATCTCCATCCTCCCCCGCCTGCCTCTCCTTTACTGCCCGCCCGGCCCGGCCCGGCCCGGCCCAGCGCAGCGGTTCCCCCTCAGCACAGGGGCCGTGCCAGGCCGGCCCTTTGTCCCTCGCTCCAGTTCTGGCCGGGAGGGGACAGGGCCATCCCGTGGGAGCCCCTTTCCCTTCCCTGCTCTCCCGTGGTGCGGTGTCCCAGCTGTGAGCGCTCCCAGCCCCGCTGTGTGCACAGCCCGTGCTGACTGCTGCCTGCCCAGGGTCTGGCACGGCCGTGCCAGTGCTTGGGGAGCTGGAAAAAAACACATTCTTTGGTGTGATTTCAGTGAGACAGTCCAGCAGCCAAGGCTATGATGTAAATACCTTTCTGCCAAGGCTTACATCAGCTGTGCTGAGCTCACACGTCAGAGCGCTTGCAATGGTCTCCTTGTGCTGACTAACACGATCATGAAGGCTGTGGCTGGTTCCACCTCTTCAGAGCTTGACTCACCAGCTTTGTTCAGAGGATCAGTTGCCAAATTTGAAGTTAGACTTTATGAATCATATTTATTTATATTAGGGTAGCACTTGGGAGGTCTAGTGCTGGGCCAGGAGCCTGCTGTGTTAGCGAGGTGCTGCACAGCATCCTGGCCCAGAGGCTCAACTCCTGCTTCTAAGGAGAATGAGAAGGGCAGGGAAAGGCAGGAGTCACCCACAAAGACTGGGGAATACCATTTGTTTCCTTCCAAATCCTCGTAGGAGATTCTGGGAAGGAGAGAAAGCCTCTGCTTTCCTGGATAGGGCATGGTACTGCGCCACTGTGCTGCAGAGAAAATATTTCCTTTCCACACTGTCGCTAAAAACCAGCTACTGGTGCAAGATGGATAGAGGGGTTTAGGTTTTATTGGCTTACCATGACTCTTTCATAGCAAAAACTTCTGAGGAGAAGATAAATGCTCCCAGCACTGGCAAATTAGTGCATTCTCCCCTAGATTAATTACTGTAAAGTGAAATCAGGTGCTCGTTATTTATTCAAAGCTTCCCCAGAAACCCTTGGTGGGTACCAGGCAGGGAGGTGGGACTGGGTGCAGAGGGAAGGGCAGAGCCGTGGGCTGGGCTCTGGTGCCCAGGCTGAGCTGGGCAGGGTGGGTGCCAGGCAGGGAAGGTGCCAGGCTGGCAGGTGGGACTGGGTGCAGAGGGAAGGGCAGAGCCGTGGGCTGGGCTGGGCAGGGTGGGCACCAGGCAGGGAGGGTGCCAGGCTGGGAGGTGGGACTGGGTGCAGAGGGAAGGGCAGAGCCGTGGGCTGGGCTCTGGTGCCCGGGCTGAGCTGGGCAGGGTGGGCACCAGGCTGGCAGGTGGGAATGGGTGCAGAGGGAAGGGCAGAGCCGTGGGCTGGGCTGGGCTGGGCTGGGCAGGGAGGGCAGCACCGGCGTGGGAGGAGCAGCTCCCGCAGGGAACCACCGCACCTCGCGGCTCTGCTGACACTTGTTCTCACATCCCATTTCCGTGCCATCTCCGTAGCTCTGCTCTCAGGCAACTCCAACTCCTTTTTTCCCCTCAGTAGTAGTGAAAACTCCTTTTTGAACCATCTCACTGGCTGGATCCCCGTGGCCTGTCAGCTGTGCTACACCCCTGTGTCCCGAGGCTGCCCCACGGTGGGGTGCTGGTAAGCAGCCTTTCCACACCAAAAGTGTGTAGGAAAGCCAAATCTTGTCCACATGTGTGGAGGCACCGAGTTCAGCAGTGCCGGGGCAGGGATGAGCTTGGCCCCAGGCAGTTATTTCTGCAGCTCTCCCAGCCTTGTGCAAAAAAGCCAGTGGGATAATTGACAGGTCTGGGTGTCTGCTGCTGCCTTGTTTGCTTTTGCCTTCCATGCTTACCGTGGCTTTGAAATGCAAATTGCCAACTTTATGTGGTCTGTCAAAGGGAGTTTGAGTTATTTTGATGTATTTTTGATGTGCTCTGGAGCATCACAAACTTTGAGGTTTACTTAGGAAGGTAAGAAGCGCTTCTCATCAAAGATGACAGCGCAGGAAGGGGCTGAGGGAATCTGCAGCGAGGGCTGAAAGCTGGAGCATCACCACGTGGAGCTCAGCGTGCCAGGTGTCACCTGCTCGGCCCTCCTCTCTGCTGGATACCTGGAGCTGGGGTGGGACAGGGTAACTGCCTTTTATTCCATCCTGTGCTGCTGCTGCACAGCACAGCCCCTCTTTTGGCCGTGTGTGTGTGTCCCTCTGTGTACTGGGCTATTTCAGCATTGTGGTGTGGGGGGCAGAGCTGGCCCCATGCGTGCTGGGGAGAACAGAGCCACCCTCCAGCTCTGGGGAGTATTTTAGGCACTGGTGTAAGACAAATGAGAAGTGCCGTTCCTTCAGTGGGCTACAGAAACTGGGTTGTATTGAAAGAAATGTTATATAAGGGCCTAAAATTAGCAGGATGGAAAAAGAAGTCTGCTAAATACTCCCGTCTCTCTGTTGACACAAGCAGACTTCCACCAGAAGGGGTGGGCTCCTTAATTATAGTTTTCTGACGTATTCTGGAAATTAGGGATTGAAAGAGACCATGGGCTTGGGTTGCCCACCCCAGTGAGTTACTGGAGGCGATGATCCTGTAACTCCCTCCCCACAGGGGATCTGCCCTGCCATGCCATTTCACAGTGGAGTGGGGACAGGGGACAGGTCCTGTCCCATCTCCATGGGAGGAAGCCCTGTCACAGCACAGCTGGCATGGAGCAGGCAAATGGAGCTGGTGTTGGTGGATTTTTGGAGGGAGCAGTGTGGGAGACACCAACCGCCCCCTGAGACAGGTAATCCATGGCTGAGCATCCCTGCAGGAGGAAACAGGCCTGTTTGCTCCTGCTGGGCACCCAAGCAAACTGAGTGATTTTGGGGGGACCCGGCTGTTGAATTTGAGCCTGTGTGCAGGATGGCCGAGGTTTGTTCTCCAGGCTTTTGGCCCTGCCCCAGCCTGACTCGTTTGCTTCTCATGCTTTGTCCCATCAGCCGCAGCCTCCGAGTCCTTCCTCGCCCTGTGGATAGCAGTCGCGTTTTGCTCTTTATCCGGAGGGCTGTCCTGGGACACGGGAGATGTTGGTGTTTGCCGGCGCTCCGGGCACAGCCCAGCCCTGCCCCGGGCCGGCTTTGGCCCTTTCGCTGCTGCATCCCGGCCCGGCTGTCATCCCTGACGGAAAACATCCATTCCGTTCCATTCCGTTCCATTCCGCTCCCGCCCCCGCGCCGGCACGGCAGGAAATCACTTTATATAGAGGTGGGAACCACGCTCCGCAGCCGGGGCTTCCTCGCACACGGCTGCCGGCACCTTCCCGGGGCCGCGGCAGGAGGAGCAGAGCCCGGGCTGTGGCTCCGGAGCGCCCTTGGGTGCCGCCCGTGCCCGCACGGCAGGCTCTGCCCGCCCGGCCCTGGGAGCACGGCTGCTGCAGCTGCGGTGCTGAACAATGGCCAGCAAAGCTGCTGCATTCCAGCAAAACAACGCGTTTGGGTTGGTTTCCGGGAGTGGGTTCATTTGGGGTTTTTCCCCCTGTAGATCGTTTGGATTTTTTGTTGTTGTTTTATTTTTTTTTTTTCCCAAACCCCTGAAATTATTTTGAAATACTTTTGCAGGGATTTGTGAGAATTGTACTCCAGTGCCTTGTATGCCTGTTCCTCCCTCTGCTCTGAGATCCCAGGATTGAACAAACTTTCCTTGGGGTACCTCACAGGTTCATGAAGGGGGGAAGCCACATAGTAAGTGAAGTTCAGGACTTCAGTTTGTGAAGTTCGGTTGTCCAGAGGTGGAGATTAAATTAAGAGGTTCACACATTCAATGCCACAAAGTTGAAGGAATAAAAATCCAAGAACTAAAGCTGTGAGTCTTTATAACCTGAACAAAAACTGTTCAAGTTCCTCGGGCTCAGAGCTGGAGGCTTGCTCAGTGCAGGGAGGTCCCACCCATGCAGGGTCCGGTCACAGCAGCACTGGGGCAGGTCACAGGTCTGTTTCCACGGTCTGAGCGTTTGCCAGGAGCCAGGCACTTCCATTCCTCCTTCCCCATTGCTTTGCTGGGATGCTGCTCAGAGCAAAATGGGAGGTTCACTGAGGAGAATGGGCTGAGCTATTTTTAGCAGAGGTTCATAAATCAACTGATATCTCAAGTTTTTGTTTTGAAGTTTAAATTCAGACAATGGAAAATAGTGCTCCCAGATCAAATAAACATTCTCTTTCTATTGACAGAAAAATAAACATGAGCTGCTTAGATATCTGTGGAGCATAATTTATTAATCACATGAGAATGACAAACACAAGCTCGCTGTGATCCCGAGAAAAGTATGAGTCTCAGGAGTGTACGAAAGGCTGGGAGAGGTCAGGACTATTAGAGCTGGAAAATGAAACAGTTGTGGTTTCCAGGCTGGGATGTGGCACTAAAGAAGGCTTTAGTGTCTGCAGACTGCACTGGACAGGGGATTGTTTTGAGGTGGTTCATTATGTACGACCAAAAGTCTGCATATATATATATATATATATATGTCTATGTATATTTATTTATTTATTTATTTAGATTTATTTATTTATTGAGCAGGTACATGCACAATACCTGTATTTTTAGCCATCAAAAGCCTGCTGACCATCTCCCACCTCAGGGCTGTGCGCACCCACAGATCTGCCTGCTGGTTACAGACTGTTCCTGCAGAGCAGCTCAGGGGCCGTCTGGGGCTGCAAGTGCAGATTTATGTGGATACGGATATTTGACCAGTCTGGATAAAAGATGGGTTGAAAATTGCAAAAGTTTTCTGGCAAGAGAGAATAGCACAATTTCCAGTTTGGAGCCATTCAGCTTTATCCTGAAAGCATATGCAACATCTCTGGCATTGCATTGCTCCATAATTTTTAGGTATCACTCCCAATCACCATCCAATGGCTGGGAATCTGTCACTGGATCTTTTGTGCCTTTGACTGGTGTGGTTGGGCAGCAGCCCAGTGCTGGGAGCATTGACCAGCTCCATCCCCGTGCAAATCCCCGAGGCTGTGGGATGGGGACTGCAAGGGCAGAGGCAGGAGGCGTCCAGCACGCACTGCTCTGGGCAGGGCTCTGGGCTCCCATCTGCTCACACTGCTGCCTCAGGACAGTTCTCAAGGCTTTTCACTGTCTGTCATACAAGGGCCAAATAGAAAAGGTATTTTATCTGCAAAGACTCTGAGAAGTGACTTAGTCACGGGTCTGTTCAGCACATGGTCCCAAGCATATAAATCCGTGAAGGAAAGCTTAGGAAAATAGTGAGTTAACTCTTACAAAACATTTTCCATTTCCCAGGATACTGACATCAGTCAATTTCTGTTGTGCTGGAAAAAAAATCACCCAATCTCTGAGAAAACAAATCAAATTTAAATCCCGAGAACTGTGCTTTTGTTCTTTAGCAAAATCTCAGCATAGACAGAGCTTTAGAGCTTTCTTTTGATTTTGGAGAGAACCAATTTAGAAAATAGCTGGAAGGTGGTTTCCAGTAGCCATAAATCCAAAGAGCTTTGCCAGTTTTGTCTGTGCAATTACAAAATGAGACTTCACTTTGGTTATGCTCACAATCAAGATCTTGCTTTGTCCTCCCCCATCAGCAGGAGCCCCATGCACATCCTGCTTCATCTTTGAGCAACTTCAGATGCAGAATTCTGAAGGGGAAAAAATGAGTTCTCTCAAACTGGACATCTCTGTGGCCTTGAGTTAGTTTAAACAAACAATTGTCTTTTAAGGTCTTAGCACCAGTGAAAACTTGTTTTTCTGTCTGCCAGTGCAATTCTTAATGCTGCTATTTCACTTCCAAAAGCTGACAAGCAGAAAATCAAGCTCCGTTCTCCCTTCCCTCTTTCCCCCCATAAGTGCAGGCAGTTGCAGGGTGCTGAACTCCCCCTGCAGTCTCTTCCAGGGAGTTAGGGCAGCCTGGGATGTTATTTGGGGATCTGATTTTAGAGAGATGCCCCGAGGATCTGGAATGGCCTCGTGTGTGCAGGGCAGGGAGTCTGGCACAGCTGCCTGCGCACTCTGAGGAGGCTGTTCCTTTACAAACTCTGCAGTTTCTGTCCAAACCAGAGCAGCATTTTATCAAGTGTTGTCATGTCCTCATTTTTAAATGGGAGAATGCAATTCAGAGGGAAGCAGTGACTCACCCAGCCTGCACTGGTGGGAGCTGCAGGTCAGTAGGAGCTGACCCTTGGTTTTCTGAAATGATGCCCCTTTCCCTCTGGCTGCTCCCTGGCACAGCCTGAGGAAAAGACCTCCAGCAGCTGTTGGATGAATTTTCATCAAGCTGGGCAAGAGGAGAATAAAGAACGGAGGAGCAGAGACAGGGAGGGGAATAAATCAGGAGGGGCATCCTGGGGTTATCCCAGAAAAGTTTAAAAGGAGCAGTCGGGGAGGCTGAGTCTTGTCTGATGCATGCCTGGAGCTGTGGAAAGGAAACCTCACTCCTGTTCTTTTTCAGGGAACCAGCACTGTTCAATCTGCATAAATAAGTAGGATTTCATCAGAGAAATGCTTAAGTGTTTTTGTCAGTTTTTCCTATTAATTGGGTCATCTTAGTGGGGCCCCAAACTTTGATCCAGATCAAACAGGGATAAGTCTGGCTATCAGGAGCAGGAGCTGCTTTCAAAGGAGCAAGCTGTGAGCTGGAATTGCTCTGAATCTGATGGAGCAAATACCCGAGCCATGCACAGAGCCCAGGACCTTAGGCCAAAAGACTTTAAATGGAGACATAAAACAAGAGGTGGAGATCTTGCAAAAGGAATTAAAGTAGATCTAAGGCAGCAAGAGACTTTGCAGAAGGAATTAAAATAAGATTAGAGCAAATTCTAATAAAGAGCTGTAGGCTTCAAAAAAAGAAAAGAAAGAAAAGAAGTGAAAGGAGCATCTGGTAGATTCCCAGAGAGGCTGCAGGGAGCCTTGCAGGCAGAGCTGAGGCTGTGCTCAGGGCAGCTGAGCAGTTGTGCAGCCCTCCCTGGGGCCTGCAGAGCCACGGGTCCTTTGGTGCAAGATAACATCTCAGAGCACCTTTGGCTCCAAGATAACATCTCAGAGCACCTTTGGTGCAAGATAACATCTCAGAGCACCTTTGGTGCAAGATAACATCTCAGAGCACCTTTGGCTCCAGGATAACATCTCAGAGCACCTTTGGCTCCAGGATAACATCTCAGAGCACCTTTGGCATTTCTAGGATAACATCTTTGGCCGTGGCAGAGCTTGCTGGCCAAGGGGAGCTGCAGGGGAAGGGAGGGGGCTGGAAAAGCACCTACTAAAGCAAACAGGCACAGAGCAAGCAGATCCTGGCAGAAATGAGCCCAGCTAACTCCAGAGCAGGAATTTGTTGCAGTTTTATTTATGTGAGCCCATGGAGGCCTTGAGGAGAGGTCAGACTATCTCCATGCAAGCAGTGTTTGAGGGAAAAGAATTCCTGAGGGGATTTGCTGAGCTGGAGCTCAGAGCACTGAAACCATTCCCAACCACCAGCCATGGTGTGCTGGTGCTGCAGGG